>NW_017729025.1:59834745-59844367 GCF_001723915.1 Gavialis gangeticus
GTTAGGGCGGCTAGGAGCTGGAACCAACTTCCAAGGGAAGTGGTGCTGGCCCCTACCCTGGGGGTCTTTAAGAAGAGGCTGGATGCCTACCTGGCTGGACTCGTTTGAGTCCCATTTCTCTTTTTGGGGTTTTTTGTTGTTCTCCCGCCCTGGTGGGGGGTCGGGCTAGAAGATCTACTAGGTCCCTTCCGACCCTTAATCTATGAATCTATGAATCTATGAATCTCTACCTACTGTATTTTTATAGATTTGCATGGATACTTTTCTTATTCGTATATTTCTACCATCTTTCACTGTCTTATAACTATGTTACATCCTTCTAATTTTCCAAACATTTCCAGCAGAAGTGAAATTTTTTGAAAAGATTGCAACTTAGTTTGGAAAGATGTTTCACTGCTAATCATATCCATTTTTCAAAAATGTTAGTTTGCCTCTTCATGTTTATTTTCATGCATTCATGAAGAGCTACTAATTGAACACTTCTGCTATCTGCAGGATACAGTATCCATCTATAATTGTTCTACCATTACTTCTATGAAAACACATTAGCTGTTACTTTCTTGACACCAATTGTCAGCTCTTCTTGTTTCTTCAGTTTCCCAGTCATTTCTTGTAGGTTATGTCACAGTTTTGCCTCCATTTTCTCCCACTGCAAACATTTTCACTGATCTTGGATTGTTTTTCTTCTACTAGAAAAATTAAAGCAATTTCAAGCTTTCCTTCCATTTATTTGTGCTTGGATTTAACTCCACATTTTTATACAACTGATTTAGCAGTATTCCACCTTTGAGAGTATCTAGGGTGACAGTCAGGAAACGTTCATTTCACTACCAAATAATCCACAAGCCCAAAGAGGTCTCATAATAATTATATTCATGTGTATTTTATTTTTATCATGAAACTGCCGAGACATGCATTCACATATTCCTGTTATCAGAATACTGTAGCAGTGCAAATGTTTATGTCAGTTCCTTTGGCATTATTTTTTTCAACAATAAGTGAAATGGATTCTTTGTTCCTTCAATAGCTTTCTAAGTTTAAGTGTACCATCCCTACTAAAACACTGTTTTGGTGTCTGCACTTCGAGGAAGATATTGAAAAGTTGCAGAGGATTCAGAGATGAATGTTTAATTGGTCTGATAACAAGTGGTGTAATGAAAGTCTCAAGGATCTCACCTTATTTAACCCATTGAAGAGAAGGTTAAGGGCTGATTTGATCACAGCCTGAGTATCTACATAGGGAAGAGAAATTTGATAATTGTTTGTCCTTCAGTTAAGAAGACACAAGATGAAACAAGATCCAATAGTTGGATGTTGAAACTAGGTAAATTCAGACTAGAAATATTGTGTGGGTTGCATGGAATCTCAATTACTGGATTTAAAAAAAACAAATGGATGTTTTTTTCAAAATATATGGTCTAATTCAGGGGTGTGCTACCCCTGGCCACTGGGCCAGATCCAGCCCATTGGGCTTTCCATGGGTCCAGAAATTTTGGCAGTGGGGAAGTGGTGGCAATTAAAACTGCCACTGCTCTCCTGCCACCAAATTCCCAAGCTCCTCACAGCTGGATCAGGCCCTGGCCTGGCCGGCCTGTGCAGAGGGCCCTGCAAGAATGGAACCCAGTCCATCTGGGCTGAGCCTTGATCCAGTAGCATAGGAATGGCCCAGCTGACATCCAATGCAGCCAGCCCCACTTCCCCACTCCTTTCTAGCTTTAAAAATCTCTTCATCTACAGCATGGACCCTGCTGGCATCCTGCTTTAACTTATGGTGGAGCAAATTGCCCACTGTCTGGCCTCAGCATCTGGGAGCCACAAGTATTTTCTATGTATTCTCCCTGGGCTGTACTAGGTATGGTTTGGAAGTAGCCAAGCATCATGGTTATATGTTGCAAGCCAAAAGTTAACAGCTACTTCACAAAAGTTGCTGAGCATCCATAGGACCCATTAGGTCCAATACTAACCCTTTACAACCTCAAGAGTGGAGCCAACATTTAGAACTAGTTATGGAACTGCTCTGAGGCTACTCACCCTCATATCTCCAGGAGGGGAGTCAATGACTATGTGTCAGAGCCTACTGTCATACAGGACATTGGGGGGCACCAGAAGTTAGGGAGGATGATATTTCTCCCATTGTGAATGTGTATGTGCATGAACACGAATACAAACAGAGACAGAAGACAGAAACTTCCTTAGAGACAACAGACTGTCTAGAAGTGGAAGGCTGCCTTTGGGAGATATGGTGGGCCTCTGAAGACAAAAGGAAATTCTCTTTTTAAACCAGCTCATATGGAAGGTTTCCCAATAACTAATTTATCTCTGTGATTTATTCTATCTCCAGAGGGAAGATAGTGATGCAATGTTCAGAGGCAGGGAGGCTTTTAGATAATTTACATTAATATCTCAGCAGTTCAGAGGGACACCAGTGCAGAGCTACTGCTAAACTAACACAGACTAGTGAAGATGTCCTCCTAAGTAAGTGTCCTTTGATCCTTCCTAAAACAAAATAACAGTCTGGCCCACTGACTTTGTTGGGGCCTGTGGGCTCACCACATTTCAGAATTTGTCCCTAAAAAGGATCTTCCAGCAGCTGGTAAGAAGTGCTGAATAACCAGGAAGCTGTGAAAGTATATGTGCAATTCTATTTCTCTCTCTCCTATATCCCCTTTCAGACTGTGCTTGCTATAGAATCAGACCAATAACAAATCTTAACAGCACCTCTTTGCATTTTTCACTATTGTCACCATACCAGCCAATCATGGGGAAAAATGTTATATTGACTTGGCAGGTGCTTCTGTTTTTGAACATGATTAAATAACTTTTTATTGTAGTCTTCAAAGCATTTTTATGGTCATTTACAGAGTGAAAGGAGTTCTGATTTTGTGAGCATCTGCCAGAATATGTTTGATCCTGTCATCATTTCTTCAGAAAATCATGTGCCTGCAGCTAGAGTGCATGAATTGTCCATCGTGCACTGCACTTACAACACTGCCTTCATTGCCAATGATAACAACAGCAGGGGAGAGAACTCAGGAGTTAAGCTACGCACTGATTTCACCTTGATGTATGAGTGGTGGATGCCATATCAGATATGCAAAAGTGTAGCTTCTTTATTGACACAGAGTCTTACTGATTTATCATTAGGGGTGGCTGAAAGGGGGGACTTTTTGTTTTGCAGGAAATTCCAAGTTGTTGAGTTTAGTTTTAGACTGACATGTTGACTTTGCAGAATTTCCAGCAAAAAAGAACAATCTGTTCACTGTGTTGGGGGCTTAGAAGCAGGCAAGGTGGGTAACCTATCTGCCTGGCTTTCATAACAAGTTTTCACAGAATTGACACATTTCCACAGATGCCACAGAATCATTTTACAACATAAAACTCTTCAGTCAAATAGTTTTTGACCAGCTCTGTGTGTAATACAGTAGCACAGGGCTGTCCAACTTGTAAGTGGCTGGCAACAGTGGGCTACTTGAGCCACTTGCTGCACGGTCCTCACTAGTGGAAGCTGTGGGCTTCCCTAGCACTGTTGGAGTGATAGAGGGAGAGGCAGCTGGGTGAAAATTTAGGGGGCACAAATTAACCCTTCATGGGCTACATGTGACAACCCACAGGCTGCCAGTTGGACAGGCCTGCACTAGCACATGAGTTCTGTTTCAGGGTCCCACTGTGCTCATGGCTAAACACATCAAATGAAGAAACATTTGTTTCCCCAGAAAAACTAGGTTTCTAGCAAGTGCCAATAAGTGGATGAATCAAACAGAGAGGAGTGGGAATATCAAATAGCAATACATTTTTGTATAAGCTTGGTGTGCCCAGAACAACTTGCCCCTACCTATTAGTTACCAGCTGGTAGCACTCTACTGGCATCACAGAAGTGAATTTAAAAGAACATAAGGTAGTGGATCTACAATTTTTTTCCAAGGAGTTCATGTGATGCATCAAGGATATCATGAGAAAGAGGCTATTAAATATTAAAGGTCCGAGTATCAAACTTTTAGAACATAAAATATTCATAAACCTCCAAACCCTTCTAATATAAACAGAACATGCACATGTCTGGAATATGTACTTCCCACAGAGAGTAATTTTACCAGGATTCTTTTCAGCAGCCACATATCTGTGTTTCATTATTACCCTATGATGGAGTCTGTTAGAATGAGCTGATGAAAGGACAGAAATTTGAAAGGCATAGTAGGAAAGTGTCAATATTCCTGGAAGCAATAAAAATGAGACTAATCAACACCAGTCTTGACACTACAAGAGAAACTGTTGACTAAATAACAGCATCTTCAAATTTCTGTACACTTTCTCTTTGGTCCCTCTGGGCTGTTATGCCTAAACTATTGTATCATCGTCTGGGTCTCTCTTTTGGAACCTGTTAGCACCAAGTTTTTTCTTCTCACCTATAGCATTCATTCCCATTTTCCTCATAGAATTGTCAATAAAGTGATAGATTTAATAAAAATCTGTTTCTTCGCAGGGATTTTTGAAAGACAATATACAGCACTAGAAGCTGTTATCAATAATAGTCCTTGATATCACAATGTAAAAATTCGGCTGCTTCAAAGGAAGGAGGAAATCCTAGTTCTTCAAAGGAAAGGGATTGCATTAAATTCTTAATGACTGTGAATGTCTATTTGGGGAATATATTGGGATATATTACTATGCTGATGCTCTTAAAAAGTAAGGATCACATTTCAGGATTGCCTGGTCCAAGTATTTAAAAATACAAGTTACAAATCATGAGACTGGTTTAAAAATTCTGATTTTTTTAAAATTGTAGTTCTAGTTTCTCTGCTTCCTGGTTTCTTAGCTCTTAGAAAACACCGAACTCAGTGTTTCAAGCTCTCCCCACACCCTCCTTAACCACAAGAGGTAGAAATTTGCTTGCATTTTTTAAAGAAAGTTGAGCTTTCCTGGAATCATTTAATTCCAGGAGCTGAAACTTTTAGAGAAGATCAACAAAAAGTGACAGACTCACAATAGCTGGCACTTTCACAAGCAGGCCCTCCACTTCTACCTGCAAGCTTTGCATCTTGTACCTGCAAAATCTGCCCACAAATGCCAACCCTAATGCACAAACTAGTAAATAAGAAGTGGAGCTAGTGCACACACAAACAGGCTTTGCATGCATGTTTTCTACATGTATGTCAGTCAAGATGAAAATGAATTACTAAGAAATGTAATATACCATGTTCAAGTATTAAATGGCCAGATCCAGTTTGGCCATATAGGGCACATCATGCCAGTTTGGCCATATAGCACAGTCATGCGGTATGTGGCACTGCAAACGCGTTTGCAGCTCCACATGCTGCACAGTCCAGCATTCTCCACACTGCAAGGGCACGCTGCCCAATCATGTGCTGCTCCATTTTTTTTCCAGGTCAAAAAAACCTACAGGAAAAGAAATGAAGTAGTGCATGTTCGGGTAGCACATGGTGCTGAAAGTAGAGCTAGGCCACCTGGAGCCACACTGCGGCTACCAGCCAGGCTCTGCCCAGCAGGACCTTCATGGCTGCAGCCCTCGGAGGTGCCCAGAACCCCAGGTAAGGCTGCTGGGGCCAGCCCAGTTCTGGCCTGAGTCTCCTCTACTGCCCCTGGAGTAATTTGCCACCCACCAAATCACATGTGTGCACGGGCATTCCCTGGGGACAAATAGCTCCTGCACAAGGTGAACCACTGTTACTTGTCCCCAGGGAGCCAAACATCCACGCATGTCTGGACACGCTCATAGATGCCTATACTTAGGCATTGAAACACCTGAATTGTAGGTGCTTTGACCCAGGATGGTGATTGGGGTTAACTGCTTAGGATCCATATACCATCAGAGTTGGGCAGCTCCAAAACAAGGTTCATAAAGTCCAGAGGAGCCTAGAACTAGCCAATAGGAAACACTAAATGTGTGACTGAACTGCCACCCACTTGGGGCCTTGATTTAAGTAGCACATTAGATGCTTCCATTTGTTTGTGACCAAAAAGGCCTATTGCTACTTCTGAGGGCAGGTTTCAAGGATAGGCATGCCTGCCCAGTGCAGTGATTCTCAGCCAGGATCCCATGGCACTCTTGGGGTGCCTTGAGATTCTTTTAAGCGGGCTGCAGTGTACTATGTAAAGTTAGCACTATTATGTGCACAAACCTGATTCAGAAGATAAACCCAGATATTTCAAATAGGAATCCATTATGTTAAAAGTATTCTGACCTTTCATGATCTATCTGAGTTCTTTGCAACAGAAAAACTGCTCCATTATTTTTCCTTAGTCAAAACAAGAGTGAAAATAGAGAGCTGGCATTTTCCAAGGGGTGTCTTGGGTCTAACAGGGCATGTTTACATGAGATACTTTACTGCATAGCAGACTAATTTGCTGTGCAGTAAAGTGCCACCATCTACATGGACATGGCAATTAGGACACAGTAGACTAATTTACTGTGCTGCCAAATAGTCCTGTCAGTTACAAGTGGTATCTGGTAGAAGAGTAAATTACTGCACTTAAACTCACATCTAGATGGTGACATCAGTATTAGTTTCCTCTGGCTCAAACTGAACGGGAGTATATTCAGTCACATTAATTGCACATGTAGACACACCCACATGAGGTGTCTTTGATCTAGAAATGTTGATAACTACTGGTCTAGTGGTTACTGCACTCACAGAGGAAGTGCAAGACCTGGGTTTAGGCCCTCCTCAGCCTGGGCACTCTCCACCTGTCCTGCTAAAACTGGGACACTGAAGTGGCAAGAATCATGGGGTCAAGAAGAGAGACAGCCTAACTATATTCTGGTTGTTAGGACACTCAGATGGGACTAGGGAGTCCTGAGTGCTGGTCCTAGCTATCAGGTTTATTTCTGTTTTTTTTAACTAATGGCTGTTCAGTGTGAAATGCAAAGTGTTAAGGGAACAAGGAGCAAAACCCCTTGCTCCCTACCTTCCTACAGTGAGATTGTATAAAAGCCAGAAAGAACCCAGCCCTTTATTATTAAAAGACTTTAAAACAGAATTCATTGTGATATTAACTGATAACAATAAATGATTTATGTAAAACAACATCTTGTTGACATACCGAACTAAGTTTTATTTGATAATATGTTTTGTTTCTTTTCCATTTACTTGCAAGCTGCAAACCAATACCCTCACAAGCTCCACATTTCTGCATTTCATTAATGCCCCAAAAGAAGATGTGGGCACAAAGTTAAAGAGTGGTTTGAGGCCACTTTAAAAATTTGGTCCATAAAGTCCTAATCAAAGGGATTGAGAAATGTTTTGAAGTTTTAAAGAAAGCACTGCATCTGGGAAGCCTGATTATTGAGAATGTAGATCAAAGGGAACTATGGATTCAATACACATCATTCATACAATCTGTGCATTGGGGGTTTGATTATAGTACATGGTTTCCCTGAAGAATGTTTGCTCAGCAATTCAGGAGGAAAAGTGTTGTTCCATCACTGCAGAGTTCCCTTTTTCTGTTCTAAGCAGAGTTCAGTTAAGGGAGCTGAAACCCAGTAGCTCAGAAGAGACATTTAAAGCTGCTATATTAGTGAAGGGAGCTGTGCCATGAATGAGCAAACTTTTAATCTGTAGGGTGCTGGGAATATTCTCCATTTCAATGGGCATAATTACAGCTTTCCCAGGTAGGCACCCTGAAAGGATGAGAAATGAAGCAGAACACTTCTCTTTGTTCTCTTGCACCTATGTTTCCATGGAAGAGGCAATCACAATATGGCATCCAATGCTTCCTGAGTATAAAAGGAGATGTTCTCCATGCATCCCCTGTAGATAAACACTTAGCTGGACAGAGGCGGAGTTATTTCTCCTCCCATGTGTCAGTAAACCGCTGAAACAAGCATGTGCTACATATTACATAGCAAGGACTGCTGGCAAGAGCCCTCATTAGGATCTCTGGAAGCATTAGGTCTGCTTTTGACTTCCACAGACCCAGCATCCTAGATCTTCAGATGATATGAATCAGTGCTGTACAACTGAATGGTCATGTACTCCTGAGGATCTTGCTCAATATACCCAATACATGCCATTCAAGCAGCATCTCCTTCCCTTGATTCACACAGCCCTGGTCCATACATTTTTATAGAACCTCACACCTTCATTTTTGTAACAACTGTCTGATGCTAAAAAAGATTAATAAGGCTAGAAACAGACCCATTGAAATAATAATGTCTGATCTCTTTATATTTCCTGTTCTGTATCTGTTTTGAAGGTGAAGGCTAAGCTAGCCTGAGAGAAGTTATTTTAACAAATTCGGGTAAAAGGAAACACTTGCTGAATCTCAAGTGGATCTAACAGAAGGAGAGTTTAGATTATAAACACATAGGCTAAAGAGACTTTTCAGAAGACTGTAGTAATAGCTAGAAAAATGACTGCAAAAGTAGTAGCTGCTTACTCAATAGGTCTGCTCTTTTTGTGCATATCAAGTCAAATCTGCCTCCTTTACAGACAAAAGTGTCTGATAGATACTTCCTCTTGATCCACTCTGAATGATGGCCTTTTTAGACATGGGCTTGGATACCAAGCTATTATGCTGTTGGGTTGTTCACCATTACAATAAATGATGATCTGAAACTCACACTTGGTTATATATCATATGCAGGATCAGAAAAGAATCTAAACTAAATTATCTAAACTAAACTAGAATCAAAACTAAAATATATAAATGAAGGGGGAGAGAGAGATTATTACACTGGCCAGATAACATAGGTTCAAGGAGCAAAAAAAACATCTCCCATCAGCAAGCAGCTACCATACTGTTACCCTCACCTCATTTAGCTAACTGTATTGTGTCACTGATTGAGCATTTAATACTCATTTAGCTGTACATTGTTATAAATACACTTCAGTTTTAAAATACTGGTAGTAATTATGGCCTGGACAACACAGAAGTACAGGGAGGGCTAGACCACGGTGGGGCAGTATAGGTTTATGTTTAAGATCTTGGCTCTTGCAGTCCTGTGGTTACAGTGAAATCTCAGGTTTCATTTAAATAAAATGGAAGTTTTCAGACTTCATAGATGTGAAGAAAAGCTTGAAAATATGAAATAAGTGCAGCCAAAGCAGTGACAGCTGCGTGAGGCTGCAGCTGGTGTGAAACAATACCTCTAAGTTATGAACTGCACTCCTGTGGGGTGTTGACTTAAAGCCCCGCTGCTATGAGTGGCTCCTGGTCCATATTACCCCAAAAAAGGATTCTGTGCTTGGGAAGAGGGAAGACACAGGGGGCAGCGGAGTCCCCCAGGGCTCGGTCCTTGGGTCTGCACTGTTCAATTTCTTCATCAGTGATTTGGATGACGGGGTGAAATGCAACCTGTTTAAATTTGCTGATGATACCAAAATTTGGGGTGAGGTGAGCACGCTAGTAGGGAGGGAAAGATTGCAGCAAGACCAGGATAGGTTACAGGGGTGGGCTAACATAAACAGGATGCGTTTCAATACTGACAAGTGCAGGGTGCTGCACTTAGGCAGTAGAAACCAGCAGCACACTTACAGAATGGGAAACTCCCTTCTTGAGAGCACGGAGGCAGAAAGGGATCTTGGAGTCATTATTGACTCCAAAGTGAACATGGGCTGACAATGCGAGGTCATGGTTGGCAGGGCTAACCGGACCTTGTCATGCA
>NW_017729025.1:59849367-59863174 GCF_001723915.1 Gavialis gangeticus
AACTACCTCAAGGCGGGGGGTCAGACTTGAAGATCTACAAGGTTCCTTTCGACCCTACTTCTATGATTCTATGATTCAGGACCAACCCACCTAAGCAGCCAGTATTCTGCTGCTATAAGTTTCACTGGTTCCCCTGACAGTGTAGGAGGCAGGAGGGAAAGGAGTCTGTTGGCCCTTTCTCTAACCCAGTCCCAGTCACTTCCACTTTAAGTGTAGCACTATGGGTGGAGTTATGGGATACTTCATGCCATGGTGTGCCTACGGCACTGGATTATCTGTCTAAATTCTGGCTGAAGGTTGAGAAAAATCTCAGCTTCTGTGCACATTGCTGAGTCTTAATGATGGGTCTGCCCTTATAGTAGTGTAGAGCTCTTGTACAATACTTGAAAAAAAGTATCTTTTCACACTGCTGTCAGCTTAGCCACTTACATGCTGCACAACTACCAGCAAGCTGAGTGGAAAGCCACCTAAGGCAACCAACAGGTAGCACTGAGGAAAATAATATGTTTTAAATCCCATCCCTTTCAAGTAAAGTAAGGGAGGTTTTTTTGGTGATAACTTTTATTGGACCAGCTCTATAGCTGGGAGAAATATTAGGTGACCTGAAGAAGCACATGTTGTGCCTGAAAGCTTGTCTAATATCTTTCCCAACTATACAGCTGGTCCAATAAAAGGCATTACCACAAAGCCCTTGCTTCTCACATGTTTCTGGGACCATCGTGGCAACAATAACACTCCAGCCCTACTACCCCTCTCAGGGATGTTGGCACCTTGCTCTGGGCTGCAGGGAGACACTTTTCTCCACTTAGGAGTCATAAGTCTGCATCCTTTGTTGGCATTAGGTATCATTCTTTCAAAAGCCAAGGAGGGCCCAAATCTGCCTTTCAAAAGACAAAGCAAACAACAGAGGAGGCAGTCATTTATTTTATCTAATAGCTCAGTGTTTTTGAGCACTTGCCCATAATGTTCACAACTTAAATTCAGTTCCTTCTACTACTGAGAGTATCTGAACCCACATCTCCTATGTCCAGACTGAGAGTCCTACCCACCAGGCTCTAGTGTAGTCTGTATTAAGATGCTTTTATTCTTTCCTGCTGATGCTGTTCTACTTTGCACAGAATAATTTAATATTCATTAGCCAAAAAACAGAAAGCAAATAAGCCTCACTTTACAGTCTAGTGGTTTGGGCACTCACATAGGGGACCTACGTATATTCCAGGCCTTGCTCCAATATGTATTTCACTGTTTTATATTGAGCATATTATATAAAAAAGCAATTTTAATGAGCTAAAAACAGCTTAATGAGAATCAATATTATAACAATCATTTTACTATGAGTTACAAAATAGCAAAGCTTATTTTTAAGTAAAGTATAATGTAAACTATTGAAATTCTTATTGGAGCAAGGACTGAAGGCTGGGTGTTGCCTGGGCAACACCAATTCTCCTCCAGAGGGGTTTTAAGTGGAGCACAGTCCATAAGGTATAATGTGAAAATGTCCAACAGTTTGAGTCCTACAGTGAAGATAGGGGAGGGAACACCTACTTTATAGATCCTAACAGGGCTTAAGCATGAGCAAAGCACTGAGAAGATCAACTTTCTCAAAACTAAGGTGCTTCTGGACATGCCTGGAAGCAGAATTTGGGGTGCCTTAGGAACTTTGATTTTGAACACTTGGGTTGCATACACACATTCAAATCTGAGAGAATTCTCCTAGTTTTGCTTTCCTGGTAGAAAACCTTGTCTGGAGACATTTGAAAAGATATCCAAATGCTGAGCCCTTGAAGAACAAAGCGCTTGCAGTGCTAAACACTGCACAGTCAGGGGGACCTTGGGCACACATCTCAGAGTCCTCTGCACACTCATTATCTCCCTGAGTAGTTGAGAGAAAAGCACCCTGGGATGCTGGAGGACTGTGCTGTGGCTTCTCTCAGAAGAGGATGTGTACACATTTGCTCTCCCAGAAACTCTCCTGGGAGTGATTTAATCATGTTTATTCCTAGGATTGGTGTCTGAAGCAGCCATTTTTGCTAAGGGAGAAAAATCCTGAACATCTGTACACTTGTGGTTTCTCCTAGGACAGCAGTTTCTTCTGAGAGAAACTGAATGTCTGTACGTAGCCTTAGTTCCTCCAGGAATAACTGAGTAAGGGTTTCTTAGGATTTCAGTTTTAGATTTAGACACTGAATTCCTAAACCCCTCTTAAAAGGACATGTCTACATTACAGAAACACTGCCATTATAGCACTCTCTGCATCACTGCATCAGGCCCTTTAGTGGAGTTACAGCTTATGATGGCAGAAAGGATTCTCTGCTGGCACAGTAACACCACAGTCTCTGCATTGGCTGGAGACTGTGAAAATGATGGCAAAAAAAGCCTTGATTATCTTTTGGATTTAGACACCAAAGTCCTCTCTCAGCATGCAGGGTGTATCATTTGGGATGAGAGGACAATCTCATCTTTGGGTTTTAAAAACTGCTGTTTAGGACTCTGGGTTAATATTCACAGAACATTAGTATAGATATATGAGACTAAATAGTTTAGAACAGGGTTGTCAAACTGGCAGCCTATGGACCACATCATCTGTGACAGATTAAGTTGCAACCCCTCAGGCTCCTGCCCAGCCACCACTCCCCCATCAGTCTGGCTACAACAGCAGCCCCTCCCACCTCTGGCTTCTGCTTTCTGTGCCTGCCCTGGAAGGGCATTGCATGTGGTGCAGTATGGGGAGTTGAGAATGAGTCCAGAGCAGGGGTGGGCAAAATACAGTTCACAGGCCAGATCTAGCCCACTGAGTGATTTTGTCTGGCCTGAAGTGGGTCACTTGGTCCTGGCCAGCCCAGGTGCAGGGGGCAGCTCAAGCTGTAGCATGTGCAGCTGGTCTTGCTGCCCCTGGGTGTGCAGTGGGGCTGGGACAGTGCAGTAGCTGGACTCACTTCCCAACAGCCTTGGCAGTGACAGCTCCTTCCAGCTACTGTTGCCACTGGGCCTGGCCCTGCTGCTTGAGTACCCCAGCAAGTCCTCCCTGTATCCATCTCTGGGGTCGGAACCCATGTGGGCAGGGCGCATGGCCAGGCAGATGTGACAGAGCTGTGGACAGGTGGGGAATGGTGTTTGGGAGCAGGATGGGTGGGTGATGCCAGGATCATGGGGTGGTGACAGCACAAGGCCAGGGCTGCGGCCAGAACCAAGGCTGAGTTGTGATCCACTACCTGCATGGCCCCGTGATGGGCATGGGTTCTGTGGGCAAGGGCATGAAGGGAGCCAGTCATGACTTTGCCCTGGGCCCCAGCCCTGCACTGTCACTATCCCAAGATCCCAGCCCCAGCCCCAAATGCAGTCCTCTGCCTGCCCATGGCCCCATCCTATCCAGCTGGCTGTGTGCCCTGCCTCTGCTTGTCCTAGATGGTCTCCATGGAGACCCTGGGATCACTGGACAGTGACAGTGAGGGGCCAGGGCCCAGGGCAGATCTGTGATCTGTTACCCATGTGCCCTTGCCTGAAGAACCGATGCCCATGACAGGGCTCTGTGGAAAGTGGCTCACACCTCTGCCCTGGGCTGCAGCCCAGCACTGTCACCATCCCACAATCCTGGCCATGGCCCCACCTGCCCATCCTGCTCCTGCTCTCTGCCCACCCCAGCTACCTGGCTGAGCGCAGAGCAGAGCCACTTAGGGAGTTTTGGTGAGCTGTTGCATGGAGAGGGTGGGGGGGAGAAGAGTGCTGACTCAGCCCATGACAGCTCACCAAATCTCCCTGTGTGACCCTCAGGCCCAAATAATTACCCACCTCTGGTCCACAGCTATGCAGGTGCAAAGCAAAGTGGTATAGTGGGGGGATCTGCCTGTGTGTGGTCCAGGGGCCTGTGGCTCACCCTAGTGTCGGGTATCGCTGTCCCCTGTGGACCTGACAGACGCCGCCTAGGGTGTTATCAGCTATAATTGGGGATCTTACACGCGTATGTTTCGTCTGCCATGACTTGATGCTAACGGAGTTGGTTCAGATACCTTCACATGTAGTCCAATTATTAGTCTCACCAGTGTCCTGCGAGGTCCCGAGTTTCTGAGGGCTCCGCCACCCCTACACCCTCGCCTGTTCCACTGGGTGGTGACCCGCCAATTGGTCCAGCTATGTGTCCTCAGTTCCTCTCGAACAATGAACAAAAGAATGGTCAAAAAGAAGACACAAAAATAGAGAAGGCTCTCCTGGCCTGTGTCGCTGCTCCAGCTGTCTGCAGCCACACTCGAAACCAAACCTGACCTTCGTCCGGTCAATCTCTCTTGTTGGCTCTCTCTCTTTCTCTGAGAGCCCCTTGTAGAGCTTGCCACGATTTCTCTTAAATGCTTAAGTCTATACTATTGGCTTGTGCCACTATTACATGTACTACAGTACCCCAAAGTCAATAATGCCCCTCTATTGGGGTTATTACAGTACCCTTCTCACGCCTGGTTCAGCCAGCTCCCGGCAGGTAGACAAGCAGTTCTACTCCCCGCAGGGGCCAGTAAACTGGGCTCCAAAACCCCGCTGGGGTTTTGCTCTCTGCCAGAGGATCCTACCAGCACTCAACCTTGCCTTTAGAGTTCCCTGCAGTGTGTGCCGGCGTGCTCTACCTCCTCCTCCTCCTCCTCCTTTCTGCCAGAGGCTCCTCTTTCCGGTTCTGCGTTGTTCCTTCCTGCCTGTCCCGGCTCTTCTTTATACTGGCGGGGGAGGTATCGGCCCCTCCCTTCCCGACACACCTGGAATCTCCGCTGGGCTCCTTGGGGCTGCAGACCCGGGCCGCTAAACCTTTGATTAGCCCGTAAGTCTTGGAGCCTGTTGGCTCCTTCTCTCTCTCACACCTAGTACAGCTTATACAGCATGTGACCTGTGCATCATATGGCCACTTAGAAGTTGGACTGGGTTAGAATATATGGTGATGGTGTTTGGAGAAGACGAAGGTCTATACACCATATTTATAGCCCACAGATTCTGGGATTGGTGTGGGCTGTTGTATTTTCTAGTGAAAGCTATAGTAGCCTGAAGACTGCTCTCCTTGATGCCCGGCTACACTTAGCCAAATGGACCATTCTAACCATTAGGAGCAACAGAGCGTAGTAATCTCCTTTCCAGCACAGTGGGCTACCTATAACAGGTCTACACCAAACAAGATTCATTTAATTTCCCAGTTAAAGTAGCTTTCTTTTGCCGTTGTAGAACCAGAGCAGCACAAAGCAACTGGGAAGAAAGGTTGTGGGACAATCTAGCCAAAAATGTTTGCTGGATTTTGCTTTTACAGTTAAATCGTGTACCATGTAAAAGGATTGGGATTTACCACCTCACTAATCAGGAAAGAGGTAGATCTGAGAAATGAGACAATTATGAAAATCAGGAAGCAATTTAATTGTCTGAAAACAGCTTAATTAGAATGAATATCATTTTCTTAAATGATAGTAATCATTTTACTGGGGGTTAAAAAATAGCAAAGGTTGTCTTTAAATAAAGTATCTTCTGCTATCAAACCCAAACAAAAGATACTGGATAATAACAGGAATAAAATAATCCTCCTTCACCAAGCTCTCTGTAACATTAATAACACAGGGATGTTCAAAACTATTTGCTTGGGTTTGGGTTTTTTTTGTTGATGATGATGCTTATTATGTGGATATTATTAGCACTCAATAGCACCTAAAGTCCCCAGTCAGGATCAGGGCTTTATCATGCTAGGTGCAGTACAAACATAAAAAAACCCCATAGTACCAGTCCTACCATCCAAAAAGACAAAACCCAACTAAAGACCTAGACAAATGACATTATCACTGGCATACCTTACATCAGTTCTGTACAGATGTCAGTTATGCTGGTGCTCTGAGTTGGCACTTGGGGTAAATGCCACAGTAGGTGTATTACAGCACCTCACCACTAGCTGGAGGAGTTAGTACTAGTCTGTTTGCACTAAGCAAATGGCTATCCACATGACATTTATACCAGTGTTATTTTACCCCTGATTTTTCCCACGGTAACTTTACACTGGAATCTAAGTTACAGAAGTGTAGGGCTATTCAACATGCATGTATTCCTTTTTTACACTGGTGTAGGGCAGATTATACCAGCGCATATTTATCATGTGCCTAGTCCTAAAGGGATAGGGAAAGGAATATGATACACAAGCAAAATTATCAGGGCTATGGTAGATTTACATTTTTAGTTACATTTATTTCTGTATATTTGTAATAGATGGACAGTATGGGTGTACAAAACAGGCCCTATGCAATTTGAATTTGGATTTGGGCCGAATCGGGGACAGTGATTTGATTTGTTGATTTGGATCACTGTCCCTGATTTGATTTGGCCAAATCTGAATCTGAAGATTTGATGCTGATTTGGAGAATCAGCGATTTGGACATAGACACAGCTTTACATGTTTTTTCTACATGCCTTGAGGTACCAGGTGTGGCTCGTGAATGCTGCGATTCTGGGGCAGATGGAGCATCCCACAGGAGGGTAGGGGGGCCCCCCAAGTGCTTGGCAGCGAACCTGGAAGTAGACCAGAAGTACTTCCAGTCCACTTCTGGGTCCACTGGGGAGTGTGCTGGGGGCCCCCCCACACTCCCCCCCAGCTCAACAGTCAGCTGCAAAGGGACACCAGGAGCCCCCCCAGACCCAGGAGGCACCAGTCGCCAAGCCAGGGGGTGGGTGCGGGGGTGGGGGGAGTCCAGTGTGCTCCCCGGCAGACATGGAAGTGGACCAAAAGAGCTTCTGATCCACTTCCGGGTCTGCTGCCAAGCGCACTGAGGACCCCCCGCACTTTTGTGAGATGCTCCATCCAGCCAAGCATCACAGCATTCACGAGCCATTTGCTACCTAGAGGTATGTAGAAAAAAACATTTAAAGTTGTGTCTATGTCTGAATTGCCAAATCTCTCTGAATCTCTCCAAATAGATTCAGAGGGTTCCGATTCAATTCGGAGAGATTAAACGGTCTCCAGATTCGTTTTGGAGATTCGGCCACTGAACTGGGCCGAATCTCTGCCGAATCAAATCACGGACTGAAGCTTCACACAGCCCTAATGGACAGTTGTAAGGGTGGGACTCTGTCCAGAGGAGTCCAATGCTAAGTGGAAAGATTTTGTTTAGTTAGATGTTTGGTACTTGCAGTCAGTGGTTTCTGCTGGACATTTCACACTTCCAGAAACTAGCCCACTTCTTTTCATGCTGACGGATGGAGTAAAAATCCTAATGTTAGTCTCCAGAATGTAAGAATCATTGCTTTGACCTACAGGATTAGAACAACAGTTAAGGTCCTTTCTGGCTCAGAAGGCATGGCAGCACTGCTAAACTTTAAGCTTTAAGATAACTATGTGCTTAGGGGCCTCTCTTGAATAGGACTGCCTTCTCCAAATGGAGCCTTAGTCTTCTTCTTCAACAGTATGTAGAAAGGCAGTATACACACATGCACACACACATTATGTACAAACATATTATACCCAAAAAGTTACATAAAAAGGCATTACTAAGGGTGCAAACACAAGCACATCAAAGCTGGAAATTGTTAGAATTAAGTTGTGCAATCTTTGTGCATATGCATTCTGGTATTTTTATTTACACAGTAAGAACATAAGAAATGCCATTTACTGGGTTAGACTACAAGTCCATGTAGCCCACTATCCTGCTTCACATGAAGGTTGGGAATGGATGCTGAGGAGGGATAGCCACAATCTTCCACTCTGCTCCTCTCCCATTGCAGCTTCCAGCATTTGGATGGTTAGGGAGTTCTGATTCATGGGCTGTATCCCTAAGTTCAATACCTAATGATGGATCTTTCCTTCAACAACTTAACCCTTTTGAAATGAGCTAAGCTACCAGCTTCCACAGTATGTAACAATGAGTTTCACAAGTTAATTACACGCTGGGCATGTCTACACAAAACATTAAGTGTGCCGTAGCCTAATAACACTGCGCAGTAGCATGCCAGGCAAAAATCATGCTAATACGCTACTGTGCAGTAGTATTAGGATACTCCGCAGTGTCACTAAAAACCTGTGTGCTGGTGCTACTGCGTGGCAGTGCGAGTTACTATGCACTGATTTAGTACTTGGTTATAACTTAATGTGCAGTCACTACAGTACATTAATGAACGTGTAGACATGCTCACTATATATATCAAAAACTTCTTGTTGTTAGTTTTAAATCTTCTATTTAATACTTTTACTTTATGTATCTAGTTCTAGTATTTTTAGAGACTGTAAATAATACATCTCTATGTACTTTCTCTGTACAATGTGATATATTGTAAACTTCAATCACGTGCCCCTCAATTTTCTAAACTGACATGGCCTAGTCTATTTAATCTCCCCTCACGTGTGAGCCCCTCCATACCACTGATCATCCTTGGTGCTCTCCTTTATTCCTTTATTCTAATTCTTCTATATCCTTTTTGAGGTGAGCTTATGTTTTCAGTGAACTGTCCACAACATCTCTAAGATCTCTTTTCTATGTGGTAAAGGAAATGTAGAGCCCATTTTCCTATATATATATTGTAACAGGGGGGCCTTTTCGGGGCCAATTTGCCTTTGGCCCGCCCACCTGTTCTGAGCCAACTGCCCGCCTTCTCACCTGCCACCCCTTGTTGTTAATTAATTAATTATCTTAATTAGGCGGGAGGCTGCCTATTTTCCTGCCCCGATGCCAGGGGGTACTGTCTGTGGCTCCGTTCCTCCCCTACATCACAGCCCAAGCCTTGCAGATGGCATTTATAAATTCCTCTTTATGTTGGGGTCTCAACCGCTGTGGGCTTACCCCTTCTATCTCTAACTAGGCCTGTCAGTCAAAAACCCACTAATCAGGGCTTGACTCCAAGGCTCTAGCTCTCAAAAACTCACTTGGGTTCCTGCACCCTCTCCGGTGCTGGGGTCTGTTCAGCCCGAATACTGCACCCTCTTTGGCACTGGGTTCTGCTCACCCCCGAATACTGTGCCCTCTCTGGTGCTGGGGTCCCCACACTGTAGTGGGCCCCCGGTGAGGCCTCCTCCTTCCCCAATAGCCTCAGCCCAATCCTCCGGCAATTAACATCCAATGCAAACCATAGGTTTCTATGGCTATATAATGGAAAAAATAATAAGAAAGAAATAAGAAAGGCAACATGCCTGCTTACTTTAGATGACCATGCTTCTGGCTCACAGTGTGGCGTATTCTTCCAAAAAAGGCTTCTGTCACAGCACCATGGTCATTGGGGGCCCCCCTCCCAGTTGCCTCTCTGGCCTTCTCTACTCGCCGTTTATAGGTTTCTGGCCTTCCCCCTCTTGTCACCTGACCGACTAGCAGGGCTTGAGCCTTCACCCCTAATTGACTGGCAGGCTGTGACTGCAAGGTTCTGGATCTAAAGGGACCACCCTGTTCCTTGGTAGCAGGGCTAGGGCTCCCTCCCTGTTACATATATATATATATATATTGGGTTTGAATAATTTTGTGTTATCAGCAAACTTGGTTACTTCACTATTGATCCCTCTTTCCAGATCATTTATGAATATATTAAATAGCATGGGTCTCAACACAGATTCCTGAGGGACTCCACTGTTTGCTTCTTTTCATTCTGGAAACTGACCATTTATACCCACTCTTTGTTTTCTACTCTTAAGCCAATTTCTGATCCCCAAGTGGATCTTCCCTCTAATCTCAGGACAACTCAGTTTAATTAAGAGTTTTTCGTGGGATCCACATTCTTGTTGATGACCTCAAAAAACTCTAATTGGTTGGTGAGGCATGATCTCTCTTTACTTAAGCCATACTGACATCTCCCCAGCAAGTTCTGTTCATCCATGTGCTGAACAACCTTTCAAAATTATTGCTTCTACAAGTGTGCCAGGAATTGAAGTTAGAGACACTGGCCTCCAGTTCCTTGGGTCCCTTCTGGAGCCTTTCTGTAAAGATTGGAGTGACACTGGCAACTCTCCAGTCCTCTGGTATTGAAGCTGTTTTTAGTGATACGTTGAACACAACAGTAAGTATTTCTGCAATTTCAGATTTTGGCTCCTTCAAGACTCTAGGATGAATGCCATCAGGTCCTGGTCATTTATCACTGTTTAATTGATCAATCTCCTCTAAAACTCCATCTACTGATACCTCATTTTGGGTCAGTACTGCTAACTTCTCATCCTGGAGGGAATCTTCCCAACATAGTCCATAGTAAAGACTGATGCAAAGTATTTTCTACAGGTCCCTTCCACATTCAGTGCACAAAATATTTTGAGTCTCACTCACTGAACTCAATTCAATGTTGTGTTTTCTTCCTTTTTGCTCAATGTGTGGCCCTAGGCCTTTTTATACAAGTCAGACCCTACTCTGATAACAGAATTATTAACTTCCTCATGGATTTTTCCACAGTGCTCACCACCACAGCATCAGAAACATTGACAAACATTTATTTATTTTAACAATGTCCCTGTCAAATGAAGGGTATCACCCCCAGTTTAGTCATAATGAATTAAGGCACAGAAAGATTAAGGTCACAAGTATCCATAAATGATGGGTATGCAACTTAAGGCACTTCTGGAAGGTGGAGTTTTAGCTAATATTATTTTTAAATAATACCATGTGACAGAGCTTGCAAAACAATTATTTCTTAGAGTTTCCTGTTATTTTGTTCTATAAGAGTAGTGGCTTTTGTGGTGAAACAGCAACAGTTGAAAATAGTTTTGTGTATATGCAATAAGGTTTATAAATGGAGAATGCAGGCTAGGGGATTCACATTTATTTAGACCCCTGAAGAGGAGAAGCAGCTTCAGATAAATGCACCCCATGATCCCTAACTACCTGAGGACAGGCTGGCCATCTGACCAAAGGAGTTATTGGTTGATCAATGTAATCATTATGTCATTGCAACTGTGATTATCTAGATCTTGTGCTAGATCTGTCAATAAATTCTCTGCTTTGAAAGACTAGCTGCAGGCTTGCATCTTTCTAATATGAAAGAAATACATTTAAACCCCTAAATTGGGGTAACAGTTATGGCACCCAACCAGGGACTCAAATAGGTGAGAGATGAAGCATGAAAGCTATTAGACCTGGTCAGTCCTGTTTAAAAGTCATAATTTTGCAGGTTTTGCCAAACCTGAGAAAGGAATTTTGGTAAGGGTGAAGGTGAGAGAAGAGCATTAATAGCGTTACTTTAGTGGTGACACCTTGGAGAACTTGACAGAGTATCTCTAGAGGGTGGTAGCAGTGAAATAGGGCCATATTTGGAATTGAGGGGATTTGATTCCATGAATCCACGGGAGGAGACTCTGTGTAAAAAATGGGAAAAAATGGGTACCACTTGGGGCGCATCCACACATGCGTCAACATTTAGTTCCCTGGGTGCAAGTAGCAGTGGTGCACCTTGCATTGCCGCCACTTGTCCCCAGGGAACACCCATGTCATATGTGCTTTGGTGCATGGCAAGTTACCCTGGGGGAGGTGGTAGAGGAGGCTGGGGCTAGCACCGTGCTGGCCTCAGAAGCCTTACGTGGGAGGTCTCCCGGGGCTGCACCTGTGGCTATCCTGCCAGGTAGAGCCTGCCTGGCAGCCACAGCACAGTTCCAGGCAGCCCAACTCCACTTTTCAGCAGTGCATGGATATTCAGGGTCAAAAATACCTGAGGAAAAAAACTGCTAAATCCAGGTACAAAAGCTAATCCAGGTAATGGGATAAATTAGTCCCTGTTTAAACCATACTTAATGCAATCCAGTCTGTGGATGATTTTTTGTTCTGCAATTTCCCATTCAAATAGGTTTTTCAAGGTGTGCTGCCTGAGAGCAGCCACTGTCCAGTTGGTAATGGCATGTCCAGGCAGATTAAAATGTTCTGCCATAGCCCTGTGTATTTCTGCAGCTGACATCAGCTTGATGTTCATTCATTGTTCACAGTCAATCTGTCCATCTGTCCAATGTAGCAAAGGGGCAATCTGAGTAGGTGAAGGCATATATGACATTAGCAGAATTGCAAGTGAATGATCCAGTATGTTATAATCCATGTTATTCAATCCAGTGATGATGTGATTTGTATTGATGTTGGGGCATAATAGAAGGTATCTGATTCCATTGCAAGGTCTGGTACTATGCTGAGACTGGGAATTATGTAGCCTGTTGCTTGAGAAATGCCATTTGAGGTTGGGGAGGCTGTTACTAAGCTAGGACAAGTTTGTCTCCCATGACTGTTTTGAGATGGTCTTCCTTTTCCAGGAGGCCTTGGAAGTCATTAATGATGTGTTTCAGGTGTTCAAGCTAGAGGCTGTAGTTGACAACCAGAGGGACCCTGTTGTCCTTTTTGCTTGATTTCAGACTAACATGGCTAACTTCATTTCACTGTTTATGGTGGTCATGGGAGCTTCCCAAAAATTGAGGGAAAAAACTCAAGAATGTCAAAATCTAGATGAGGAAGTAAGACAGCTTAAAGGAATCACTGAGGCACTGCTAAGTAGAGAGTGCTGCCTTTCAGACCACCGCGCTGAAGGACACACTGCTGCTGGCAACTGTGTCAACAGGAAAGGAACAGATAGAGTTTCAGCCAGAAGAGAAAGATCAAAAATGTGAAGAATGGAAGGTGGGGTGCCAGGAGGCACAGGCAGTGGTTTGCTCTGCCCTGAGTCAGCAGGGAAAGAATGTCTGTCTGGCATGTTGTTGGAAGGGGAGGCACTAGAAAGGGCATGAAGGGGGTTGTGGCTGCTGTGTGGGCAGAAGCTTATCTAAGTGACTGTGGCAGTGAAGGTGATGAACTGGAGCTTGTGCAACCACATTGGTACAGTTGTGATGATGGGAAATGGAGAGGTAAGGATCAAAACAGGAACAATCCTGACCATCTGTGTAATCTCCTCTGTAAGATGAGCTACAGACGTGGGAGGACAAGGACAGAAAAGGGGCTCCAATGGTACCATTCTCCCAGACCATTTGGGTGATCCAAGGACTTGTCAACATCCAGGACCAGAGGAAGAGGTTCAGAGAAATGAGAAGGCCACTGCCTTTGCTTGATGGGGACATGAGCAACTGTATGAACTCCAAAAGCACTTGGGACCATTAACAGCAGAAACAGGGCCAACATAGCTATCCAAGTTCCATATGAAGATAGGAGGGGTAGATGCCATTGTCATACTTGATTTTTCAGGCTGTCTGCAAGTATGCATGGGTCTCTCTGAGTTCAGAGCCTCCCTTTAGAGACCCAAACGGGGGCTTCAGAAAAAATGTGGAGGATAATGTGGAAGGAAATCATGGGTGTTCTTGGGTCTGGAGAAAACCCAATGCAATGGTCTTATGGGGGCAAACACAAGATGGGGGAACTCCTTAGGAATATCCTGAGTAAAAATGGATCCTGCATTCATTTACAGATCCAGAAAAGGAAGTATGTACTTAAGGAAGTATAGGTTGGGTTGTAGCAAAACCCCGGTTTTTCTTTTTTAATAGATAGATAGATAGATAGATAGATAGATAGATAGATAGATAGATAGATAGATAGATATGCATTCCGTTCCCCAATTATTTCTGGCTTTTCTTTCTCTCTCTCTCTATTCCATATAGAAAAGCATAAGCGAGCTCAGACTTAGGATAAGCTTTAACATTTTTATTTTGGTAGCAAGTTTTAGGTTTTGGATATCAACTGTTTTATATTATATTATTATTAGGTTTGTATTGATTCTTACTGTTGTGTATTGTATTATTATCATTTTTGTGTTGATTTTTATTGTTTCACATGGATATTGTATGGTTTAGGCTTGTGTTTGTAAGTGAAGCAAGGTAATGTCAAGTTTCAATTTTGTATGTCAAGTCTCTGTCTTGTGTCCTCTGCCCAGGCATCCCCTGTGT
>NW_017729025.1:59863186-59863712 GCF_001723915.1 Gavialis gangeticus
AAGACCAGCATTTGAAAAACAAAAGACCCTGCAGAACCAGCAACTCTCACCATTACAGACACCTGAAATTGCACATCCCTGCATGGAGCACACATGCTCAGTATGCCAGGGGCTGACCCTTGCCTGGGCATGCCTCCTGTCACCAAAAATGGTTTGGGGGCTGGGGCACATGATTTATGAGGAGAGGCTGAGGGAACTGGTCTTATTTAGTCTGCAAAAGAGAAGACTGAGGAGAGATTTGATAGTAGCCTTTAACTACCTGAAGGGTGGTTACAAAGAAGATGGAGCTAGACTGTTCTCAGTGGTGGCAGATGACAGAACAAGAAGTAATAGTCTCAAGTTGCAGCAAGGGAAGTTTAGGTTGGGTATTAGGAAAATCTTTCTCACTAGGAGGGTGGTGGGGAACTGGAATGGGTTACGTAGAGAGATGGTGGAATTTCCACCCTTGGAGGTTTTTAAGGCCCAGCTTGACAAACCCTGGCTGGAGTGATCTAATTGGGGATGATCCTGCTTTGAGCAGGGGGTT
>NW_017729025.1:59863723-59875281 GCF_001723915.1 Gavialis gangeticus
AGGGGGTTGGACTAGATGACCTCCTGAGTTCCCTTCCAATCCTAATTTTCCATGATTCTCTGATTTTCTATGATTCTATGAAAATGAATGATGCTGCTTTTAAACATGATTTTATGGCTGTTGCAGCCTGAACAGTGTATGGTAGCAGAGGTGGGATTGGAAGGCAAGCTATAAAAAGAGTTGGAGGTTTGCCTCAAGGAGGTATTTTAAGTATGGTGCTTCTTAGGAAGAGAGAGGATAAAGTCCCAGGCCAAGGGCATAGCAGTGACCTCTATGAACAACTTCATAACATGGGACACAGAAGTGGGAGAGGGGCTGTTCATCAGCATGAAGTAGGAAAGGAGGCAAGGTCTAAGCAGTTTGGCCACACTTCAGCTGGAGAATTGCCCAAAGGACAGTGCCCAGAATAGAAGAAGGAACCCTCCAGGGCAAAGTTTTGGACTCAGCTGCTGAGATATGAGCCAATTGGTGGCCTGCCAGCCTGAAAATTTGACTGGGATGTTGCAGGTGTAGTTGGGGATGATCCTGCCTTGAGCAGAAGGTTGGACTAGAAGACCTCCTGAGGTCTTTTCTGTCCCTAATTTTCTATGACGATTCTATGATTCTATGAAATTGTTGGCCAGGTTGGCACAGTACAAGGATGTGGACAGATGGAACGGTGAGAGTGGGTAAATGACTCGGCTGCAGGTACAGGCCTCCATTTGGTTTGAAGGCAGTGATCTACAATTGGGTGGGGGTATTTTCTCCCACAGCTAGATACCCCACCTTCTGTGGGGGCAACCAGTAGCTGTCATTACCATGGTCAGGGACCAGTTTCCAGTGCTAACTGAGATGGGTGCATCACTGTGAGTACTCATCCTCCAGGTGATGGGACATGGAAGACTGTTACCTCTACTAATTTTGATGGGTTTAATGGGCAGGTGTCCTGAATACCGCTCACTGCACACTTGATATTTTAAGTTATGATCACATCAGTGGAAAGGAAATGTTGTCAAGTCACTGTTGGGATCTGAAGCAGGCACCCTGGGAAGTGAAGCCTTGAAGAGGCTGGAGGTAACTGTGGATTTGCCCAGCAGATATCTGTGAGTAGGTGTTGATGAGGGTAATGGGAAAATTCTAGTTTCTGTGTTGCACAGTGTGCACACAATCAGGGCACTCCAGGAGGAGTCCTTGGGAGGAGTCAGTGGGAGCCAGATGTGCAATAGTGTGCAGATCAGTGCCCCAATCTAGTTTATAGGAAAATTAAGGTAGAAATAAAAATTATGGTACTCGTTCTCTCTACCTAGGAACAGGATACTTAACCTGCTAAGGTTAACAGACCATCAAGGCACTGATGGAGCAGGAGATGAACATCAAATATCAGAACAGTAACAACACTGATCTTGTCTTTGATCAAGTCTGATGTCATTACATAATGAATGGCAGTAGACTACAGAACCTGCAGTCAGGTGACATCTATAGCAGTACCAGTGATGGCTAAACATCCAGAAGTAATGGCACCCATCACAGGAGGAGCCTAGTGATTCAGCTTATTGGATCTACCTAATGCTTTTTTTGTCACCTCATTTCCCTCAGAAAGTTGCTATAAGTTTTTTCCTTGTAGAAAGGGAGACAATGCATATTCACTCATGTGTCATAAGGATTCTGCACTCTCCCAGCCATCTGCCACAAGCATGTAATCTGAATTTTGGACTGCTATCAGTATACGGATCATGTCATCTTATATGTAGATGATATCCTTACACATGTACCCACAAGAGAGCATGTGTTTTCACCTGTTCCAGAAACAAGAGGTGACTTACAAGGTCATGAGTGACAATGCCAGCCAAAACTTCACTTTGAAAGGTGAAACATGATGCAGTAATCATAGTTTGTAACAGATTGTTGTAGAAAATCAGAGGTTTTTTGTCATCCCATTTATGGAAAAGGTGACTGTAAAGATCAGCTGGATTACGGATACTGTGAACTTGGATTGAGGACACACTCAAAGACATCTGGATGTGTCATAGGTATAGTTAGTTTAATATTTGTGACATTTTATACAGCTGGTAAAGCCAGGCCAACATACAGGAGGTCAAGAGGAACATTGATTCTCATTCTTTATGATCAGATGGTCTTTACTACAGACAAGAAACAGCACTGAAGTATCTTTATATCTTGATGTTACAGTGGTGTTTGTAGCAGTAAAGAATACAGTTAGTCAGATGTTTTCCAATTGAATATTTTTCCATTTAAGCATTTTATTTTGATGAATTCAAAACATTTTGTGGGAAAGTGTCAATCTAATCAAATCTTCCAATGGAAACTAGGCAGATGTCCTGTCAGATCACCTGCTTTCATAACAGTCCATCTGGTAGCCTTCCCGAATGTGGCTTGCAGCCCCGAGGGTCTTTGTTCAAGCTAAAGCTATTGGGGTGACAGCTTTGCTGCTGTACATGGAGGAACTGCAAGCTTGGAAACCTTGAGAGGCCTTGTGCAAGCCAGAGACTCTTGGCTATGTGGCAGGGAGCCTGTGGAAGTAGGGCTACCTGGTCTTTGGGCATCTTGGATTGACTCATCAGAACAGTCAAGATAAAATTAAAACTGCATTTTGCTTTACAAAAAAAATGTTGGAAATCTTGCTCTGCCAGAAATGTTAACAGTTTGAGCTTTCTTCTGACATGCAATGATATTTGTGTTTGGTTTTTGAATTTGTTCCATTTCTTTCAGAACAGGAACTTCAGATTCTGAGTAGTATAAGTAAAGAATACTAACCTGCAGGAAACCTGGAGGGGAGTGCACAGACTGTGGGAGGGAAGAGGTAGGAACAGGAAGCCAGCCTGTTTGCATATGCAGCACTCTTGTAAATAGTTATCTTAATAAAGAGTTGGCTCCATTTACAAATGTGGAGTCTTTACATGGTATTATCCAATTTATGAAACATGGCAACAACAGACAGTCTGGTGAGACCCACAGCTAGGAAGAGAATGTGATTAATGGGCAAACAAAACAGCACCTAGAAACAGAGCAAGCAGATACAAAGGAGGGGTTGAGATGATGAAGAATGCTGGATTTCCAGACAATAAACTCTATCCAGTCAGGGAAGCAGGGAATGGGTCTATGTACAGAATTGATTGTGGGGGGTAGCAATGAGAAAGTAAAGTTAATGCTTTTTTTAATTATCTTTTTGGAGGAGAGGACAGAAATGGAGTGAGATACTGTTGCCAAGTATACTATTCAAAACACTGGAATACCTGATAAAAACATTTGATATGATCCTAGATAGGCCTGAGAAACTGAGCCATTAAGAAAATGCCAAGGTCAAACATGACAAAGGGTGCAATGATTTAACTCTATAGATTCTACACACATCTCTCAGGAGCTTAAGGCCTTTCAAGGCTGTGAAAAATACTGGAGCCTGTGGATGGTCAGAATCTCAAGAGTGGACATTTAAAAAGGAGATGCACAAGTCCCAAAGTACTAAAATCTGATTGAGGAGCAAGCACTATAGTATGATACCTCTGGAGGAGGTTTCGGAGACACACTGAGGCAAAGCCAGCAGCCCATAACGTTAATGATGCCTGGACAGACAGTGAAAGAAAGTATGGTTAGATAGAAAGACAGCCACTCCCTGCTCTCTGTCATGTAACAAATTCACCTTTGGGTACAAAGTGGACTTGCAGTCTGATCACAAGCCATTAGAAAGCATCATGAAGGAGCTACTACTGAGTGAACTCCAGTGACTTCAAGACATGTCATGGAGACCTATGTACTGCGAAGTAAAGTAAGAGTATGAAAATCACTACTGGTGGTAGAGAGGCTGAGCAGGCACACACTCCAGAGCACAGCACAGATGTTTCTGTGACAGAGTCTGTGACCATTCTATAGTACCTCCATGTCTCTGAAGGAGGCTCCAAGCAGTACAAAACATTAAACAGATTGGGATGCTCCAGGCAGCCAAATATTTCAGACATCAGTTGGCTCAAGTAAAAGGAAGCAAGTGCCACAAGAGTTTACTTTGTGTAAAGGATGAGCAGTATTTACAAGATTTTGTTTAAAGAGGACAGAGCAGTAATCCCAGCAGATCTAAGAACTGATATTATGAGACTGATACCCTTAGGCCTGCCAACTGTGAGCCAGGCAGTGTAGTTAGTGGTCAGGCATGAATGCCCAATTGATGGTACATAAGGTATGCAAAGATTACACAAGAAAACTCTACAGCCTCAGGAAATCCT
The DNA here is from genome assembly GCF_001723915.1 of Gavialis gangeticus. Lineage (NCBI taxonomy): Eukaryota > Metazoa > Chordata > Crocodylia > Gavialidae > Gavialis > Gavialis gangeticus. Next base: position 59,867,938 of record NW_017729025.1, read on the forward strand.
GCTCAGACAGAAACTAAATGGACACACTAGATTATTAGAATACTGTTTCTGGGATGTGGACTATCTGGAACACATTCAGGCAGGGACTGGGATCTGGAAATTAAAGGTGTATTTTGCAAGTTATGGCATACCGGGCATGGCATGCTCATACTGCAGCAGAACTCCAGTAGTTTAGTACTAAGTGGGAATCTGAGCACAGGATGTCTTCATTGGCGTTCGTGCAAAGCAATGGGAAGGCAGAATCAATAGCAAAGACAGCCAGAATACTTAATGTTAAAGGCAAAACAAATAGGAGGGGTCACACAGTCCTGGGCATTTAGCAGAGTAATACAACTTCCTAAGGATTAGATAGTAGTCAGCACAGGGATTTGTGGGCCAGAGAACTCATACCATTTTCCCAGCAGTCTGTTGCAGTCCAGCAGAAGAATGGCTGACACTTCTCAGAATCAGTTCAAAGAATGCCAAGGTAATGCAGAAATAGAAGATGCTATGTATGATAGCAAGTGAAGGGCCCACACACCTTTTGCCCAATCACCTAGTGGCTAGGGCACTTGTCCAGAAAGTGGGAGGCCAAGGTTCTGAGCCTCTGAGAAAATTTGGGGCAGAAAGTGATTATGGGTCTCCCAACCTTGTATTGTCAAACAGTTTTTCTCCAACTAAGAATTCAAGGAATTTCATAGCATTCATGTACATTCCCAGATTAAATCAGTCACTCACTTTTTTCTGTGTTCTTTCTCCTTTCTTCCCACTCTTTTCATTTTCTTCTTCCTTTCTTACTATAACTTCCTTTCAAAATGACTCATGGTTGGCAGTATAAAAATAAATATTCTATAGACTGGCATTCTTTGTACACCCATATTTTGTTACAGTTGTACACAATGGAATAAAAGTATTGGGACAGGAGATTTGCATTTTCTTCCAGCTTTGTGGACAGTATTATTATAGACATAAGATCTTTTTTTTTTAAAGTGAACATCTAAATTCTGCATTTGCCTGGATGTAGAAGAAGTCAGAAGAGGCAAGTTTAAGCTTGAACATGTTCTGCACCCACTGAAGTCAATTGAAACTTCAGCTGATTCATTGCGAGTTGTATCATTCCCTATGTGAGCATCCTGATTTGAGATCGTGGACTTCCTATACTTTTGAGGAGTGGTCCTTCTTTCCATAAATATGTGACTTGATGCTAATTCAATGATTCCCAACCAGGATGCCTTGAGACCCTTTGAAAGGTGCCGTGGGGGTTACCCCTGCTAGATGTGCAAATGTGATTCACAAGATAAACTCAAAGATTTCAAATGAGAATCCACAGTGTTAAAAACAAATCTGATCTCTTGTGGTCTTTCTGAGTTATTCGCAGGAACAGTATTGCTCTATTATTTTTCTGTGGTCAAAAAAGGTGTGAAAGCTAAGTGCTGGCATTTTCTGAGGGCTGACTTGCATCTAACAAGGGGTGCTTTGTATCTAAAATGGTTCCAAACCACTGTGTTAAGTATTAAGGATTTTTGTAAGAAATCAGGGCAGGTAATGCTTAAAAATAATTAACTATGGAATTCTATCAAAATATTTGTTTATGTAGTGTGTTTTTAAGGCAATGCAAAGAAAATATCCCCTTCTTCTTGAATTAAAAAGTTATGTATTATGCAAAGAATCCTAGTTATATACCTAATCCCCTAGAGGGCAGTATGACCTAAAAATAAATTAAACTGAGGCAAGCAATTAGTATGATTTTCAGTAGTTGTTTATGATAAATAAGAATCTGTTTTCTTCCTGTCTTTACAAATTCTTATGAAGGTGCATATGAGGCTTTTCTCTATTTTTAAGCTCCAGCAGCTGCACCAGAAAATGTAGCTTTATTTATATTAAAATGAACAACACTGGTTTATATTTAATTTACGAAAACCACAACACAAAAATCTGCTAATTTAGTCAAATTTACTTTATTTAACAATTTTACGAGTTGATTTCTTCATGTCTAGAATTTAGGTTGGTCTCAGTTGTTTCGATTAATCCCTAAGACTGCTTTGATTTCTGCCCCTGTACGCTGCTAAATTACCTCAACTTTCAAACTCAATGGGATTTAAAAGTACTAAATATCCTACAGGACCAAACCCTACATGCATTGTAATACTGATACAGGATAGTCTCATGGATCTGAGACTGCAGATACAGTATTACCTTGCCCAAATGTTCACCAAATTGCAATCAGAGCCAGATCCAGAGCATCCTCAGCCTCCACTGAATTCCATAGATGTGAGTGCTCTGAATGCTTTGCAACAGGCCTGCAATGAGTAATCTGATATTGCCTGGGCATTTCTACTTGAGACGTTTACTGCAGTGCTGACTAAATAGCTCCGCAGTAAACATCTCAGTGTCTACATGTGTGCTGCTATTAGGGTGCAGGAAACTAATAAACTCTGCAGCAGGGTAGGACTTGTAAGTACAAGGCCTACACTGCTGTGGAGGTCTTTTGTGTGCAGCAGCACATGTCTGGATGCTGACATGACTGGCTGGGGCATGACGGTGCTTGGTTGGAGCAGCCCCAGGCTGGCAGGCTGACCTCTGGGGCCCCATGCCAGCCAGGGCTGCTTCAGCTGGGCTCCATGTGCTCTGCATGAATAAACTCTGGGGCTGACTGCTTTCAAATTAATTGCTCCCAGGGGCATGTTCAAATGGTGCATCCAGAAGCAAAAAGCTCCAGAGCAAAAAGCTCCAGAGCTTATTCATGTGCACTAATTGCATGTGTAGATGTACCCCCGTCACATTAGATACACAGAATATGTCTGGATGTTTGGACATACTAATTTAACAGATGCAAGCTTTCTGCCAGGTGCCAACTGCAGGCCAGAATTAATCTGTTCCATGGTTCTCTTTCAAAAATAAATACATCTATTAGGTGTACTATACTCCTATTTATGGCTCTTAGAAATGAAATACAACTTCCTTGGTCATCTTTGAAAGAAGCTCAGTCCATCTGCAAACACTCAGAATCCTTTGGAACACAGCACCACAAGGATCTGTATATTTGGAAAAAAGGGAAAAAACACCCAAAGAAACATGGAAATCCTTTATATTTTCAAACAAGAAAATTAGCCACCCAAATTGGTGCATCACAAGGTTGTTCAATCTGACAGTTCCAAATAATGAGAGGGTCACACACTTCATTGTTCAAGTATGCTGAGTGCTGCATACGATCCAACTTGTTAAGCAGAAATGGCTTTTTGGGGTTAAGGACCTTCTAAGAAGGTACTGAATCTTAGCTTTGCTGCCCCCAGAAACTGAGAATGTAGCTGCAGAAGCTAAATGCAGAAGAATTGTAATAATAAATTCCTCATCAGAAGACATTTGGCAAACTCTGGCAAAGGCAAAGCTGGCTTTTTTTCCTGTCAGTCCTTTTTTTTTCTTTTTCCTTTCAGTCAGACAGAAACAAGGGACTCCATGGGCAACAGCTGGCTGAAAAGAAATCAGGGAAAGGAAAACTCTACACATTTAGATATAACAAAAATAGATTGAGACTGTAAAATACTGTGCTTGTATGTAAATAATTACATGGGCATGATTATGTTCCCATCAAGCACAGACCTGGATACATGGCTCCTACTTTCTTTACTTCTTCATTCCAGGATCCTCTGTCCTGTCTTCCATGGCAGGGCATGGTGTCCCTTTTTTTTTTACTTATTTCCCCAGGTCACTAGATTTCATCCATTGACAACTATCATTCTCTGAAATCTTGGAACTGACCAGAACTATCACTCCAAAATTACCACTTTATAAATAACCAGAGAAGTGCCCTCAAGTTGAGGCCTAGGCTTCATGTTGCTTAGCCACCAATTGTCCATATTATTTAAGATTGACGGCTACTAGTTCCATTACTATCCCTACCTGCCTAAAACCCCATTCACAGGCTCCATTAGTGGAAGTCAAGTGGCATCCAGGGATGGATCTGCTCTTCCAGTTTGCTCTAGTAAAACCAGTATGCCAGTTTCTGCTCTGATATGCAATCTGATCCAGTTCTGTGACCTCTGCTCTCCTCTCCCTGAGGTAGCATGTTAAAATGCTGGAAAGTCAGATCTGCATAATTGCCATGCATCGGATAACTGTAATGTCAGCTTTATATCCATATATCCAGCCTGGCCCACCCGTTCAGATTTATTCCACACAGACACAGAATTGCCAGCTGAAGAATCCAGAGCAAAACAGAACCATTACAGAGTCCTTAACCCTGGGAACAACTCTCCCTGTCTCTGGGAGACAACTTTCTCCTTCTGTCTCTGTCATTTTTTAAAATCAAAACAAAGTGCGCTTCCCCTGAAGTAAAGCTTCCCACTAACTCCAATATACACTCTGTACAATTTCCATGCCCTTTCACAAATAAAGTAATAATAATCCATTATCATTTCTACAGACAGAACATAAGAAAAAATCCCATCAAAGCAACAAAACACTGTAGGTGAAAACAGAGCAGGTGGATAAATAATGAAGCTGGCCAGAGGCGGCTTTTTTATCCTTCCCCAATAGAGGGAGCAGAATTCCTTTCTTTGGAGAGCTTGGTTAGACAACACATTGACACTGGCGTAATCAGCCTTTACCCCAGTGTGAAAAACGAGCAGAACTTGATGTATAGCCCTCCATGGATGTAACTTTTTTTAATCCAGTGTAGAATTTCCCTGGGAAAAATCAGGGGTAAAACTAAATCAGTGTAAATTTCACCAGCGTAAGAACTGTGTGTCCTCAGTTTAACTTAGGACAGCCAGTTGTGGGGCTCAAGGCAAACAGCCTATCTCTGGTACTATCAGCCAGTTCTGAGGATTAGTATCAATTCAGCAGCCTACTGCATACACCTACCCAGTAATACTTGCTTATGTGTCCACTCAGGATTACTTTTTAACTTAGTGTATAAAATAGATGCAAATAACACTGGGGTTAATATGCTGTGTTTTCAGGCCTTGCATCTTCTGGCCCTAGGGTTCACACATACATAAGTTCTGACCCCTACATGTTCAGGATTCCAGTTTTGGGAATGCTTTCTTCCTTTGGGTGTACCTTTAGAAAACGGGGCCTGGCATGTCACACAATAAGGCAAAGGTAATTAGGAATACAGTCTAGAACTTCATGGTTCTCTTTGCAAGCCCTCACCATTAGCAACATTGCCTCTGTTACTATTTTGAAATAGGAATTACCTCTCCTGTAAAAACATAAAATTAAAAGTTGCAGGTGCCATTTTATAGGAATGGTGTAGAGCTTGATCTTGCATTCATATCTGCATATGTACAAGATATGGATAAAATTGCACAGTTCTGTTTAGACAACTGAGGCTCTTAGAGTTTATAATACAGTGGGCAGGAGGATTTAGTATATAAGTATATGATATATAAAACTGTAAAATATTGATGATTATGAAATGGGATCACTGATGAACCACCTAACTTCAATTCTAGCCTTTATGGATAGAACCAGTAGGAACCTCCCACTAAACTCATTCATGATTATCACCGTTCAGGTTCTTTGAACAACACAAACCATAATCAGAATAACAAATATAATTTAACCATATATTTCACAACACAACAGAAAAAAGGAGCATTCTAATTAGAGACATAACTGAATACTTGAGTGCTCTGGGTGGCAGCAGCACATGGGGCAACGTCGGTGGCTGTGCTACAAGCTAGGCCAGCTAGGCCAGCAGCACTGCTTCTGCTATTTTTTCACTGGAGCGCCAGTCATCCTCCCCCTTCATTATGTTGCTGGTTCTAATCATGAAATATGGGACAGAATTGCTTAATATTTTCAAAATTAGTTCACCATTCCTAAATTCAGCCATCTCAGCATACTAAGTTCTAAAAGGCAAGATTTTTCTCTCAGAAAATCTGTATGGACTGTACTGAAAAATTAAACTAGCAACATTGATATAGTAGCTCCCAGCTTGATGAAATGTTATTTTCATAAGAATAAGTTTGAAGAATTAGATGTTAAAACTATATTAATAATTACTTAGTTTTCTAGGTATCACTATTGGGTATGATGACATGTTTTATGTTAACTACTTAAAAATGTTTTGAAGTGAGTTTCTTAACAAAAATGTTTGTGCTGTTCACCTGCTTCATTAACGCCTGTTTAGAACACAGTGCTTAATGTGGTTTTTAACCCACTATAGAGCTACATGCATATAATTTAGAATGATCATATGAAATAACAAACACATAATCAAGAAGCTCTCAAAACATATTAAAATTCAGGTCTCTATTAGCGAAACAGCTTCATTAACATATTAAGCCAATATTCCTTTTACAATTAGCTCCCCCCCTTCATGTTTTCTCTGCAGTGGACTGTGTGAAGGCTGAGCACACTATTCATAGTCATCCTTCATGTTTTCCATTTGCTGGACTTTTTCTGCATAAGAAGTGAGTCTAGCCACCCTGTGTAGTGGGGATGGGGCAAACTTTGAAGCTGAGTAATCTGAAGTAGGATTATGGGTTAAATTCTGGTCCTCTTTTCTCTACAATCCAGCAGTTTTGTGTTGCTGTGACCTATGAGAAGTCAGTTGAGATGGAACTTGCATGAAAATTTACCTGGAAATTCCTTGGTCACGTTCTCTCTGATTGCTCCTGCTCTCATTTTTTAGCTCACTCTGAAATCACATATGTGGTAGAACAAGAAGATTGAGTTTACAGAGGGAATCCCTTGTGGTCTTGTACTTCCATCTTTGCCTTGGACCACAAGAGTAGGCAACCTTTTCTGGCTGCAGGCCAGAATGACTCAGCCTAGGTCAGAGGCAGGTGGGAAGGGGTCACTAGGACCCAACTGCCACCACCATTCATCCCACATTGGCATGGGGAAAGTGCTCGTGCCACAGCTGGTACACATGGGCAAAGTGCCCACAGCTGGTACGGACCCCCAGGGCAGCATAGGAAGAGTGACTGCTGCCAAAGCCCCCTTCCCCCACACCAAATGCCACTGAAGCCGCACATCTGACGGTCAGATACAATGGTTCCATGTGCTGGATCTGGCCTGTGGGCTGTGGGTTGCCAGCCCTTGCCTTAGACAGCTAAACTATGCTACCTCTCACCAACTGACCTTTCCTACTTTGTGGCCATATTGAAATCATGCTGGTTACTCCTGAAAGCCACCTGTTAAAGAGCTTGCCCTCATAGAACCATTCTCAGCACTGACCTGCACAGCTGTAAGCTTGATGCCATTTTATTCTGGGCTCCAGTTCCCAGGCTGTAGCGCGTTTGTGTGAAGGAGCTGAACAATCAGTGACCTTAAGGGGGAAAAAAAATCAGAAGAAATTTTCAAGCCACAGTACTGAGAATAGAATAGAATAGAATAGAATAGAATAGAATAAAA
>NW_017729025.1:59875292-59876278 GCF_001723915.1 Gavialis gangeticus
AATAGAATAGAATAGAATAGAATAGAATAGAATAAAATAGATATTTACATCAGTAGCCAATGCATACTCACACTATCTTTTCAAGGAAAAGCAGCTAATAAAGTTATTTAAAAAAATGAAGACTCAGATTCTCATGTATTTTTCTTAGTTCCCCCAACACCCACTCTCATGTGATTTATAGTTCTTAGTCCCTCAGTACTGTAGTCTATGGTTTTAGATACTGCAGGTCCTCAAAAGTCAGGTGTCTGCTCAGGTATCTCTGAACCAAACACCTGCCCTGATCCCAAAGGACAATACATATTTGCTGCCACTGCAGTTATAATCAATGAACAAGTTTGTTTTTACTGAAGACATCTACAGGCACCAAAACATCATATCTGAAACCTGAGTTTATAAAACATGCAAATTAGGGCAATTAGGGTCTATCCATTACTTACTCTGCATATTTTAGAGTTGAAGTTCATGTTAGTTTGTCTTTGAAGCACAAGTACTATGTGCAGCATATACAAATTTTCTGGGTTGCCTGGCAGAATGCCAATGATCCAGGGACACTTTAGAACAGGGGATGGCAACCCCTAGCACACGTCACAGCATGACATGCAAAGGCATTTTGCTTGGCACACGCACCTGGGAGCACATGGTGAGGAAGAGGCTGGGGCTGCACTGCCACTACAAGGAACAGGCCCATCACAGCTCTCCCACCACCTGCCTGGAGGGGCACATGCACCCAGTGTCAGCAATGAGCCAGACTAGGGCTCCACAGACCTTGATGCAGCAGCTTACAGCCTCCTGGCTGCCTGCCGTACCTGGCCCAGGCTCTGGGCAGGCCCTTGCCACCCACCATGGAGCTCAGGCTGCTCACAGCAGATCTGTGGAGCCCCAGCCTGGCTTGTTGTTAGTGGTGGGAGTGCGCACCTCTGGGCAGATGGCAGGGAAGGGGCAGGGGTTACACTGCCACAACAAGGATTGAGCCCTTTGCAGCTCCT
>NW_017729025.1:59881278-59891624 GCF_001723915.1 Gavialis gangeticus
CTGTGGAGCCCCAGCCTGGCTTGTTGTTAGTGGTGGGAGTGCGCACCTCTGGGCAGATGGCAGGGAAGGGGCAGGGGTTACACTGCCACAACAAGGATTGAGCCCTTTGCAGCTCCTCTGCCATCCACCCCTGGCATGCCAACATCTTACAAGTCGAGGTTGGAGAGTTTCTGACGCTCTGCCCAAAAAAACTGTCGACCCCATTCTAGAACTTTACAAATTGCCTGGCATTTTCAGTGGCAAAATGGATTTCATTTCCAATGACTCAGAAAGGGTTTATGAAAAGAAGGGGATGCTTTGAGACTTCAGTGAGGAAGAGCTACTGAGCAGATTTTACCCATGACCACCTCTGATGATCAGTTTTGTAAGAGGAGTTTTGTAAGAAAAGAAAATGACGGTGGTGAGCCCATGTGGGCGTCAGAAAAGAGGCCCCACAGGGATGCATACCTGCATGGTGCCACCCTCTGAGACTTATCAGGAGAACAAGCAGGATATTGCTACATTCCAGCGCAGTCACATGCCCTCTTCATTTGTGCAAAACCTGTGTACGTAAGAGACAGCCTGCTTCCTGGAATCTTTAATAATGTGAGCTGATTAGTGATGCCCCGGGAGAGCAGGTTGGAGTAGTCCAGCTTCAGTTGAAGTAAAGAGCTCAACAAAATGCAGCCACCCAGTGTAGTAAACAGCACCCTGCGGTAGTGAAGGCATTCACATATGTACAGTCTTAGTTCAGAGCTGTTTTTGGATTGGCTGTGTCTGTGTAAATGGTAGAGATGATCCTACTAGATAATGTGATGTGAGTAATGGGCTACTATTAGAGGTGATTTTAAAAATGATATTTTATTATTTTCATGTTTAAAAATAACATGAATTGAACTGTATAAAACCAATAAGTGTGCTTCAATCCACTGCACCCATTAACAGTGAAGCTCTAACTGTAATACTGTAATAAGGAAAATGCTGCAGTTTTACATACAGCACCTCATATGTTATGTGGGAGGTAATCACTCCCTGTATATCTTATCAGTAAAGCACTAGTTCTTTGCTTCAGTGTCAGTAGTGTATGATATGCTGCCATGAATATCCATGGTACCTGTGCATTTTGCTCATAGTTATTACATACCTGAGAAACACATACAAGACAATGATCAGGAAGGAAACCCCACTCCCCCGCACAGGGTTGATAACAAAAAATAAAAGGAATAAAGGTTATTTAGACCAGGCCATCCAACGCACTCTTCAGTGGCATCACCACAGAAGCATACAACAGTAGATACCAAAGGGCAGATGCTTTTCTCACTTAGATGGGTTTTTAATTAATTAAGAGGGCTCCTTATTGCACTGGAGTGTAACATTCTCCTTATGTTCATTCTTCTGATGGCCTGCAGTGGGTTGAAATGGACAACAATGCCTACCTGTGGGTTCTTTCTATGGTTATGTCCAAGAGGAATCAATCCTGTCTTCCCTTCCTGTTATGACATTGTAAGAGAGTAAGATGGTTAGGTTATTTGCCATTCTGACTTATGACTTATGCCATCATCAAGATGCTGGTGACATCCAGCTCTTCATCATTTTTAGACCTAACAGATGATGTAGTTACCAGATCCTATTCCATCTATCAGATACCTAAGGGTGTGGACAAACACTCATTTTAGCTAATCCAAAAGGAGGGGGAGCTAATATTCAGAAGCACACATCATCTGCTACTCTGTAACTGTTACAGTTGTGTGACCCTGTGGTAATACAAATTAGCTAAATCGCCCTAACTTTGATCCTAAAAGAAGAAAGGTTAAATTTAGAGTAGGTTTGCTGCACTTGCATAGCTACAGAATCGTGCAGATATAACACTTGCATTATAACAACATTTATTGATATCCTTTGAGGTAGATACTTTGTTTATACCCTAAGTGAGTTCAGCTCAGTATTTAAACTTGACCCTATTGCACTCTCCTTGAATCCCTGAAAAACTGTTAATGCAAGAGACTGGTGAATTCTCTGCCTCCTCACTGATTTTTTGTGACTTTATCTAAAGGCGAAGATGACAGTGTGTTATAAAAATAGATATAGTAATGGATTTTCAGGAACTCAAAGAACCTGAAGTAGGATTGCACTTAGGTGCCTAAAAGGTAGAATGTGAACTTACCCTAAGTATCTGAAGGAAATTAAAATCTCAGTGGCTGACAGGAGGATGATGCAAGTTAAACTCTTCTGAGACAGGAAGTGAAGTTACTAGGAAGAGGAAACCAGTTTGAGGAAATGGCAAGCACTAGGATCACAGACTCTGTTGAGGTCATCTGCTATCCATTAGTCAAAGTTGCACATTGTTTAAAAGTTGTATAGAAGCCATTGCTTCATCCAGATAACAATGGTCAACCAGTAACCCCTTTTGTCATCTTTGGCTGGTCACCATAAATACTTTAAATTACAGTGAATTTGTATCTAGATATTTAGTAAGTAATATTTAGTGTTTATTTTGTATTTAATTAATGTGTATTTATTACTGAAACTTTTTGGAGCAACTTCTCATAATTTAAGCTGGTATTTAGAATTCAGTAAAAGAACAGACATTCTCACACCTAAAAATTGTAAAGTACTTGACCTAGACTTCAGCAGAGCTTCACCAGATGCTGTGCCACATTTAACCTTCACTTTTAGAGTTTAAAGAACATAAGCCCCGAGGTGCTTAAAGCCTTCAGTTTTTTTCAAATGAAAAGTAAAAGCTAATGGGTAAATCAGCAATAGATGGAGCACTGTCGAAAGCTGCAGCTGCATCAATATAAGGGAAAAAACAAAATGTTGTTAAAACAGAAACTGCTGATATGGCTCTTGGTAAAGCCTCTGCAACAGCTGTGATGCCTTTTAACTTTCACTTTTCATTGGAGAAAAATTATTTCTTGCGTTGTCATTTTTATTAATAACACAGAAAAATTTTTAAAATCTTAGGCCAGGTTGAGGATCAGGGGTATGAGCTAGCTGTGACTTTTATTGACAAAAATGTTGGGGTCCAAAGCAATTTGCTAGGGTTGGTGAGTAGCAGTACCTAAAGGTGACCTGTCTTTTAGCCAAGAGCTGCCTTAACACAAAAACAAATGTTGTGTGAAAATAGTGGTTAGCAGGAAGGCCACCTTGATTGAGGTGGAATATGTGGAACTTTACTGAGTGACTCATGGGGGTGTCAAATGAGGGCCAGTTAAGGCCAGTCAGACAAGTTAATCATGTCTTAAGCAGTAACTCAGCCACACATTCATTCAATTAATGGTGCAATAAAATAAGGAATGAGTCACAAAACTATTAGCCAAAATTGTGTAAAAGCTTTGTGGCTGATTTCCATTACACCATAAATTGTATGTATGACCAGTCTCAATTAGCTGACTGGTGCTTACAACCTAGGGAGCACACCTCTAAGGGCTGGGAGCACTGGTCAGTTGACTGGGGCTCCTAGCCTCAGAAGCACATGGATGTTCTTGGCTCCAGTGCACTCCTGTGGCTGGGAGCATGGTCAACTTATCAAGGCTACCAGCCACAGAAGCACCAAGCAGCTGACCTGTGTTCCCAGCTGTGGAAGCACCAGGCACCTAACTTGCTGCTTCCTGGTGCAGAAGGAGCCCAAGAGCATAATCCCAGGCTCCCCCTGCACTAGCAATATGGCACAACTATGTTCTGTGCCCCAGTCCTACATTTGCACTTCCTGCCATGCACATATAGTATAATAGCACGATTATTGGGATCACATTTCAGAACCCATTGTGCCTTTATCTGAACATCTGCCAGGAGCCTAAGAACTAAATCAAGGTCCAATGTTGGCTCTGGATGAATCTTAGGAGGATTAAGTAGGAAAAGCTATGAGGGAACATGTGCTATTGCAGTGTAAAGAATTTTTCTTCTTGCCTAGGAAAGAAAGTATATTGGATAGTGCCATCACTTGACACATTTAATATTAAAACTCTGAATACTTTGCTCAGACCCCTTGCTATTCCCTAATGCTGGTAGGAATTCATAGATCTTCAATGTGGATGATGAAGGAGAGAAGCTCTGTTTCTTCCATGCTTAAACTTCTGGCAGAGTATAGAACTGGAAAGATCTATGGAACATTTTCTAGATATCATCAGATCAAAAGTATGACCTCCAAATAATCTCCTTTATGCAAAATCATTCAATCAGGCAGTTAATCTTACACATTTTGGCTCTGGTCTAAAAATCATTTTAAAGTCCTTTTAAGGAGAAAACTGAGACTGGAAAACCAGGGCCTCTTCAGCCTACAGAGAGCCAATGTGTGCAGAAAGTGCAGCCCCCTGCTGTAACTGAGAACAATTTGCAGGACATGTTCTGAGTTACAACAATCCCCAGGACCAAACAGAAGTTCACTGTTGGTTCCAGAGGAGACGGGAAACTAGACGATGCTTGTGAGCCTGCAGCCAATTTCCCCTAGCAACAGGCCTTCCTTTCTCCCAGGCTGTACCTGTTTCAGAATGAGAAGAGGAAAAGGAGTAGAGGAAGCTCATTCTAGGCGTTCCCCAGCCAGCACTGGAGCATGGGGTGGGTGAAGTGGAACCCTCCCACCTCGGGAAGGGGGTCCAGTACACCTGCCTCACTCCCCAGTGGGGGCTGAAAAAACCCCAGACCAAACTGCCTTTACTCTCTTCCCTCCTCCCATTCTTAAAACAGCTCAAGGCTGGGAGGCAGCTCAGACAGAAGTTACAGAAGACACTATGTTTTAAAATGTCTTCATCTGACCTCTTATGCAATGAGGGTTCAGATTGTGTTTGGTCATGGCTATAGACCACTTTCTGTGGCCAGATCAGACAAAAATTGTCACTTCTGTCTGCACCCAATATTAGCCAGGCCCTCTCCTTCCTAATCTTTTGGGTAGTTCCAAGCAGCAGAGATTTAGAAGGACACTGATAGAAGATGTTAGGAGGCAGCATATTTGCCTGTTGTTTTTGGACCTAGAATTAGTGAGGAACTTTTTTTCATTAAATGTTTTTCATTTCAACATTATTTTGTTCCACATCAAAACAAAAGATAGACCTTTCTAATTGTTTTCTTAAAGACATAAGTGTTCTGAAGCTGATTGTATATCTCAGTGATTAGACCTGTTCTGGTGGTTTACCTCTTTCTCTCTGACCAGAAATTCCATTTTGGATCTGATAGAACTTTCCTGCGGAATTTTGGTTGAAACCAAAATGTTTCTTTGAAAAGTTTGGTTTTAAAGAATCTGCATTTTCCAATTTTAAAAAAATCCCTTTCGAAAGGGCTCTTTCAAGACAACAAAGAGAAGATCCTGTATTTTCTGTATGACACAGGAAGCTCTATCAGTAAGAGACCAAATATCCTCACAAGAAACTAAAATACCCCTGAGTGAACTAACACTTGAATCAAGTTTCTATACATAGCCAGTCAGCTATGACACTTTCCCTTTCATATGTAAAGTGCAAAAGGACCTGAGGTTTTACTTCAGCCAATGGCCTCTGAAGTCATCATTCCACCTCATTGTTTTTACTGGCCATTGCATTAGTGTCTGTCATGACTAGGACTGGGAAGTTGTACATGCTTGGGAACATGGCCCTAAGTTCACAGTTAATAGTCCTGAGCTCTAAGAAGCTTATAGTGTGTGCCCTCTCAAGCTCTGTGCAAATTACCTGTTTGAATTCATCCCCATGGAGCAACCCTTGAGCTTGATATTAGAAGATGTAAGTACTAGTCTGTCCAGTTCAGCTACAGGAAATACTGTCTCAAAATGATGAGTGCTGAGCCACCATCTTAAAAACTCTGAGGCTCAATGGAAACTGAGAAGAAATAAAACATGTGAAGGCACAGACAAGAGAGGTAACTGGAGAAATCTGTGGGTCCATACACAACATGAACAACCTCAGCAAAAACGGATAAATAGTCTGGAACACCCTGGAAGCTACTGACATCCGATTCAAAGACTTTAGTATGTTTTGTCTTCCTTAAGAAATAGAAACTTTGTGACATTATGTATTAACTCTGCCCCCTGGACCAGGTATCTACTGCATGGCTCTAGGTGACTATTTTCCAGTTTAGAATGAAGCCATGGTCCCTCCACAGTCTATTTTATACTATTTTTCTTCATATGGAGCCTTTATTAGTGGATCACTGAAGAATGGATAGAGATGAACCTCTTTCTGACTAAGAGTAGCTACTGAGACATTTGATATCGTCATACATGTAGTGGCTGTAAAGAGGCCAAAGGGCAATGTTTTGATTGTTTTGTGGGGGAGGAGGTTTGAGGGGGGGGGAGTTGGTGGGCAGGGGAGGAATGCTATGATCCAAAGGTAAAAGGGAGAATTTTCTGTAGGAATGATAACTAGGCAGGTGGTGGATGCATATCTATTGATCATAGAAAGTCCTCTATTGATTGACAGAAAGGTGGACTGTAATGTTTATATCTTGAATCTGGGCTACCTTAGGATCTTGTTGAAAAGTTTCAAGTAGATCAATGCCCTCTTGCACCTTGATTGGGAACAAAATTGAATATGAACTTTCTTCCAATTCTGGAACTAGACCAGTTCTATTGCCTCAGCTTTCAGGAAAGGAAGGATAATTGGTTGCATTTCTTCTCTCTTAATTGTCCTTGAAAGTTGCAGAATATTATTAGTAGTAGTAGTAGTGTTACTATTATTATTGTTGTTGTTATTGCTATTATTCTGATGGTCACTGGCTGTAAAATACATTGGTACTTCATATTCTCTTAAGAATTTCCAGTCTAGAATTTCTCATACTCATCACTCTTTTTTGACCTCTCCCTTCTGACTGCCCAGGCCTTTTTTTTATGTTCTTATGAATCCTAAGCCTGATCCCTAATTAGTTACCTGTATGACTATAGTTTCCACAGGACCCTAGTTTCCCTAGGACTTTACTTAACTTTTTCTCTGCTGGATGAGGTTAATAAGTCTAAATACATACATGTTGTACGTGCCCCAGCACAGGAATGGATCAGTGTCAATCCAGTAGAAGTCTTTTATCTTATGAATGTGAAAATGAGCTGACAGTAGAGTATCAAGCACTGCAAGAAACCAAAGGATAAAAAGAGAATAAAAGTGTGTGGGTGGAAGGCTATTAGTTTTAAAATCCCAGCACCAACTGGCTATACATACATCTAGAAAAAGCCAGGTGGCAGGAGTTATCCTAAAGACCTACTTTTACAACAAGAGTCCCAAACCCTCTACTAAATTAGGTCGCCATAATTAACTGAAACTTTTTGAAGTGTCTAATTAACTCTCTACCAAATTAATGGATTTAGATTTCAGTCAGAGGAGAAAGCAGTGATCTTGAGATACTGGTGTATTTCAGAAGTCATGTTTAATTCTATCTTTTTTTTTCAATAGAAGACTTAACTACATATTGTTTGGTTAACAGGGTTCCCTAAATGCTGGTGAAATGCTGATAATATAGACTGTTCTATGAAAAAGTACATCTTTTTATTAGGGAAAATAATTTTTTTATTCCATAATATTTTCACAAAGTATCAGAAACAAAATGCTCTGGCCATAAGTGCCAGTCTTATATTTTGCCTTTTGTTATCACTTACAATAGCATGGCTGCTTGAATACCTCACCACATTAAATGTAAGTTATTTGTGTATTTCTAGTCTCTCAGGAAATCTTGACCTTGAAATAGAATAAATATGTATCATGTTCACTGCTAACACCACCTGTAGTACATACATAGATATTAAACAAGAATTTGCAAGAATGGGTTTTGTTCAATGCATTTAGATCATTGTTTCAAAATGAAATAAGAGAATTTAAATGCTTACCCCAGACTTTGAAGGGCTATGCATTTGTAATTGATTCAGACCAACAAATGGTAATTCTAAAATGACTGAGATATAGAACTGCTTTGTCCTGCTCCTGGGTCATGCCTTACTTGCTCCACTGAGATCAAATTGAACAAGAGGTGATCCATGATATTTAAGTTTTTGGATGCTGGAAAATATTAATTTATACAGAGTTTGATATGGCTATTTATTTGGGTTGACATTTCCAAACCTACATAAGGGAATTGGTTCTTATATTGTTAATGTGATAAGGTTAATAACACCTAAAATTGGTAAACTATCCTTTTAAAGTAGAAATCCAGTATTTTAATCCGTGGCCAACTTTGACCATCCCATACTAAATGCTTGTATATCTGCACAGGGCAACCATCACTGTGGTACATAGATAGCAAGGAACGGAGACTGGAGAATCAGGAATGCAAGTTATAATGGGGGAAGAGAAATCTTAGACACTGGCATCATAAAGCCAGCTGTAGAGGAGTGCAGAGCTGCAGAGATGACCATTCATTCATCTTCATGCCACTTGCCTTCATGGATCGGGGAATAGCTGTTGTTGAAAATCCCTGGACCCAAAAGATTAGGAAAGCTTGGCCTATGCCTGCCCTCCAGTTCCTCCTAAAGAGCTCCACCTACTAGAAGGAATGGTTTCCCAAAAGCTCAATGTGAGGTTTTCCACTCTTGCTATGGGTTTTTCTCACAAGGAACTTGTGAGCCATTAGACTAGGAAAACCAAATTAGATTAGGAAAACCTATCTTCAAAACAGGAAAAACAACTGCTCAGGTTTTTAAACCTCAGGCTCAAGGAACATATCTACTACCAAAAGAATGCTGTAGTTGTAATACAGCTGGATGCTTCCATAACATTGACTACAGCATCCCAGGAAGCATACTAAGGCAATACTAACTCAAACAAGGTTTAGCCTGAGCACTGTGGAAAGGATAATGATAAGCAGTAATGTAATAAGTTCTGGAAGGTGTCTAGCTGCTTGCTACAGGGATCACTGGTAGCCAATGGAAATTCTGCTAATAGGAACAGGATTGTTGTGAGACTATACCAGGAGTTATGTGTTTACTTCTGTATATCTTAGTACCAGAAAAATGCTGACAGATTGAGTGGGGTTCAGAAAAGAAAAAGACCAAGAAACCACAGAGTTGAAGGGAGAAATGTATTATGAAAGGTTAAAACACTAACTATGAATAACCCTGCTAAACATCTCTGTAGGAGGATTATGGTAAACACCTACTTACGCTTGACAGATTTAAAGACCTGGTAGAAAGTATTCATGACTAAGAGTGACGGGGGGGTGCCTACATGGGACGCTTTACTGTGCATTAGACTAATCTAATTAGACTAAGCTGCCCTGGAAGGGAGCTGCCCCTGGAGTCAGGACAGCTCCCTCTGCCCCCTAGAGTTCAGGGCCAGCCCTGATCTCTGCACAGCTGGGAGGGAGCTGCTCCTGGAGCTGGGGCAGCTCCCCCTCCCTGCCCCATGGAAAGCCCAGGCCTGACCCTGGAGCTCCCCCTGGCTGCTGCAAGGGGGCAGAGCAGGGCAGAAGCAGCCCTGGACTAGGCTGCTCCTGCCAGGCTCAGTTTGCTCTCGGCACAGGCACACATGCAGACATGTGCCCTAATGCACCTAAATTTTCTGTGCAGAAAATTAAGGTGCATTAATTGCACATGTAGACATGCTCGGGATGACAAAATAACTGACTAAGAGAAACAGGAGAAAATTAAGAAAATAAAAATGTATTCTTAATATCTAGAAATATTGTAGGATAATCTCCTAGTGAAATAGATGAAAGTTCCATCCAAAATTGGACAAAACACTGGAAAATACATCAAAGGAACACTACTAAATTATTGGAACTAGTCCACTCTGAATAAAATACTGAATAGACAGAAAGCAAGAGAGTGATAACAACTCTCCTGAGAGTTATAAAGCTCTCCTGGAAAGTGAAATACCCAGATTCCAGTCCCTCTACCAATAAATGCTTAATGATTTAGATAGAATGGAAGGATGTCCACTGGAGAAACTGACAACCTGCCATCTCAGAATATCCTACAGCCTGGTGTTTTGAGAACTCATCTGTGAAGCTCGAGATTGGTATTCAAATTCCAAAATGCTAAGGAAAGATCTAAGCAATGGCCAAATATATTCTGGGTGAGTGCTCTGCGAATCGTGCCCTATAATTTTTTTTCCAGATGAAACATCACAGATTTGAAATCACCAATAGCCTTATTAAAAGCAAAACTGGACTTTTTGGTAAATTTATTATTCACCAAAAATTGCACCTAATTCTAATGCCAATATGGGCTTGAGAGCTTGGAAACAGCAGTGTTTCATGAACTTATAGAATCATAGAAAGTTAGGGTTGGAAAGGACCTCAGGAGGTCATCTAGTCCAACCCCCTGCTCAGACCAAGACCATCCCCAGCTAGAACACCCAAGCCAAAGCTTTGTCTAGCCGGGTTTTGAAAACCTCTAAGGATGTTTTGAAATCTCCAACCTCTCTGGGTAACCTGTTCCAGTGTTTTACTAACCTCCT
>NW_017729025.1:59891635-59892607 GCF_001723915.1 Gavialis gangeticus
GTCCCTTCCAGCCCTAATGTCTATGAAATCTATGAAACTCTAAAGGATATAAAATTCCTAAAGCAATTACATTTAGTATGGCTTTTATTTTGCTCTTGCTGATTTTTCCGTTTCTGAAATTAGATTAATATGATATTCTATCAGACCATATTCTATCAGAGATTATTTGCTCTGAACAACTGACACAGAATGTTATAGCTTCTCCATCGCTCAGTGTCTTGACAGGTAAAATCTTATAAACAGACAGCCCTTCTTTTTTTCTTGGAGTGCTTCTGAAAGACAAAGTGAACCAACTCAAAACTATAAGTTGATTTTGACTGACTTTAGCCCACTAAGTACAGAGGCTGAATTTAATTTTAAATCTGAAGGTCATGTGTTTTGAAATCACAAGAAACTCATCATAATGATATGCTTTCAAAGTGAAGGCCACTCATTTTTTAAATAAAGAATGCCCATTTTGACAAATAAATTACAAAACAAAAAGTCTGACTGCCTCCTGACTTTAAAGAGAAAATCTGTGGCTCAGTCATGAATATGACCAATGTTTTTTCACTCTGTCTAGAGCCTTAACCACTACGGCTTCATACTGAAATCACAGCTAGCAGTTCAGGGGGTAAGACTGGGTTAAAAATGTCCCTTAGTATAAGGTAAATTGGAGTAGGAGGAAAGGTGGGTGGGATTGGGGGGGGGAAGACTATGGAAGTCCACAAGGCGGCTTGGTGGGACTGGGGGCACTGGTGGTTCTCTTGGGGGGGTGTTGGCAGGATCATAGGGGATCTCTCCCACCATAACCAGGGGCTATTAGCTCCCTCTCCACTCTCAGATGAACTGATTAACCAACCCCCTCCTGATCTTGCTTGCCCCTCCCCTGACCCTGATTTGCTTCCATTGGCTCCCAGAACTGGCAATCACTGGTAAAACTAGCACTAGGAGTGGCTTGTCAGATTGGGGTGTTTGATAGGGGGGGAGGGC
>NW_017729025.1:59897607-59907228 GCF_001723915.1 Gavialis gangeticus
GACCCCCCTTTAGGTAGCTGAAGGTTGCTATTAAATCCCCCCTCACTCTTGTACTCTCTAGACTAAATAAGCCCAGTTCCCACAGCCTTGCCTCGTAAGTCATGTTCCCAGTCAATTTTGTTTCCCTTGTTAATCGACAGATCTATGGTCTGGTCTGGTCTGCCAGCATGAATAAATGAAGCAGTGCTAGGGAACCAGCAGAGCTACTTCCATGGATTTAGAATGAGGCAGACCAGTTAATGTTATTAAAAATTCAACTGCATTTGCTAACAATGGGAGCCTTACCCTACAGCCTGTGGGTTTCCCTACAGGTTCAGAAATTTAGTATTCAGGAAGCAGTGGTCATTAACACCTCACTGCTCTCCTGCCACCAAATTTTGAAACCCCTTATGGCTAGATCAGCCCCAGACAGGCTAGCCCCGTGCAGATGGACCAGGCCGCATCCCCGCATGGCTGGATGGAGTTGGAGTATAATGCAGTCAGTAAGAATAGCCCAGCTGGGACTTGATGAAGCTGCACAGAAATGACTTTCCCTGCATCAGGCCTCAGCCAGACCATTCCTGTGCACCTGCATTGCACCCCAGCCACATGCATCCCCATTGACTGTGGCCGGGCTTTTTCCATGTGGCTGGATTTGCCTCCAGCTTGGCCAGCACTATGTACCTGATTGAACCCGCAAACCAGATCTGGCCTATGGATGGACCTGGCACTGCTCATTCAGCATATGAGCCAAAAAAATTGGGCACCACTGCACTAGCATATTGTTGTCTGCATTTTAGTCTGTGTAGAAATGGGATCATTGAACCTCTGACCTCATGACCTCTGACCTCTGTCCTCTCTGGCTAAGCAAACCTCAAACTAAACATGGATGCGGAGCTGCAAGCTGTAGCTAGTGGCTTATGGCAGGACAAGTTTGGCCAGGGGAAGTCCTACTTGACAATACTTCCTCTATTTCCCATCCTGCCACTACTTGTGGAAATCTCCCAAAAGGCCACCTACTTCCATTACTCTAGAGCTGCCTCCAGCCAAGAGTTTTCCTGGCAGGGGGAATTCTCTTCTGGCTGCTTTTAAGGGCACTTTGTGCTACTTACATACAGTGGACTTAGCAGGTAAGAGATTCTGACCCATCTCTGTTACCTAGCCCCTAATCTCTCTGCCAAATGGGTCATCAACTAAATAGATTTTCTGTGAAAAAAGTAATGGATAGGTGGGATTGGAGGGGACATGCCACACAGCCGCTTGGCCTTCTCAGAATCATCCAGCTACTATCTCCTAGCCTTCCTTATAAGTTTCCCACCCCTCACAGAATGGGGGACATGTAGGCTTAGCTGATTATTAAACTGCTGCAGAAAAGAATGAGTAAACCTAAAGAAGAAGTAATAATGGATATAAAAAATCTTAACATCTATTCCAAGAGTTGCATTCAAATTTAAAGAAAGCAGCAAGGGGTTTTGTTGTATATTGTCAATTGCTATGGTGACAATTACTGGGGCTCTATTTTCCTCTCCTTGTATGTGCATAACTCTCAGTGATATCTATGGAAGTTATGTGTGCTTATAAAGACAGGAGGATTTGAAAGTGAAGAGCTTTACCTAGTATTCATTTGGATGACTGTTCTAAAGACAGAGATTTGAAGCAGCTTTGGTTGACAAAGAAGACAGACATTTATAGTATACTAAAAGAATAATACCTATTGTGAAACTTGGTCGAAAACATTTGCTGCGTAGAGAAACAAAGGTAAAAATGCTCACCTATGCACCATTAGAACTTCTGACCTGAAAACAAAAAATAAAGAAGATGCATTATGTCATTATAGAACTTAAGTTATTTTATGGAACTAAAGGGTTAGTATATGGAGTATACCATGTGAAGGGCCAAAGGAGTTGTTTGGTTAAGAAGTGATAGTTTTGCAGTTAGTTAAATAAAAGGATTCTGAATATATCTCATATGGATATGGAGGACTTGGGTTTTCTCATTAAAATATGTAATGATGGATGTTTCCCATTTCTTGTAGAAGGGCTAAAAGTTTTAAATAGCACATTTTAAAACATAACAATATATGCAGAAAAAGAAGAAAGAAAAACTGTAGGAGAAAGTATTAATAAATTGGAAGCTGACAGTTATTAAAGAGAAAGCACTTTGAAAGGGAAAAAAATTTTAAAGGCTTGGATTTTAGGCTGGAAGAAATGGAATTATGTTTATATCAAAGGAAAACCAGGCCCACATTCTAGATCTGATACAGCAAAGAAATGCTAGTCTGCACCTAAGTAATAAAATCCTTAAAATGTGTGTGGGGTGTGGCTACTGTACCCACCAAGAGAAGGCTCTGAAAAATTACCCATAAAGAGGCAAGGGTTAATGTCCACATAGGCGTAGTAGACTTTGTACCCTTGACAGTGTCTGTCAGTAATGGCGTAACCACCATATTACTTGCTTTACATAACTCAAATGGAGAAAGGTCATGACCACTTTTGTAAGTTAAAGTGCTTTAAAAGTAGTAAGTGCCATGCACATTATATGTTAAAGCCTGTCTTAAATGGAACTGGATCACAGTGCAATTATCTAAGTGAACATAAAGAACCATAGTAGTCTATATTAGTACCTTTATGGAAATATTTACACAACAAGTGGATATTCCAAGATGAAAACCCTTAAAGAAAAGAGGTGCATTTATTCTGTGTAAAGCATAAAAAGCATAAATAGATATTGGCACCATCCTTCTGGGAGAGATAATAACTAGACTTCAAGTTGTTCCTAAAATAAGAGAGTATTTAGTTGGTAACTGAGCCTAAAGTGATCAATTCAAATGAACAGACTCATGGCCAAAAAAAAGAACTGTTTTGTGCTGAACTGAAATTAAACATTTACTTAAGGACACTTCTCCAATAGAATAATATTAACCTGCTGTACCCAGTTATCCATTTCTTTCTCTATGACCAGTACCAAAACTGAGATGGCATTGGAATAACATAATCAAATCCATTGTTGATGTTAAGTTATATTTGATTCACAAAAAAATCATCTTTTGGGTTTACTGGATTCTTGTAAAGTAGAGCTAATAATATATATCCACCTGTAGAAAAGTACCTTGATCTCCATGGAGATCAAGTTTTACTTAGTTTTATTACCACATTATTATATATAAGTATTTGCTCTTATTGTCTCAAAAACAAGGTATAAATATGGTACATACACATGCACTGTGTGCTAGGGTAGAATTTTCCTCATTTTAAAACTATTTGATAAAAATAGTATTAACTCCTAATTAGAAAAATCATCCAGAAAGCATAGCTATTCAAAAAACAAAACAAAAAACCCCCCAGGAGCAACAAAGGAGGAAGCAATATCTGAAAGCACCGAGTTCACAGTGTGCAGAAGGGGGCTGAAAACTGAAGATTATTTCCTAGGTAGCCAAGAAAGCAAATCATATATAAGAATTCAGACCTTTGGCCACCTCTGAAGGGTAAAGCTAATGGAAACAGCACCTCACTGGGGACATTACTGCATATCATAACCCATCAGTGACCCTGAGAGAAATAAATGAAACTGAACAGAAACAGAGCCATTGTCACCTCTGAGCCCTTAGCAAAGCAGTCTAATTGGATATAAAGCAAAGCAAAATAAACAGACAGCATAGGAAAATATTTTTAACCTCTACAAAGAAATGATGGGTAAAGTGACAAAAAGAAAAAGTCCTCTGGTCATGGCCATTCACTATAAACACAGTATGTACTCTGAATAATTCAGTAAAAGAAAAAATAAGAGAAACCAAACAACTCAAGAGATTGAATATTCAGCTAGGCATAGTTGTTTGCAAGGAACAAGTCACAGACGTCATAGAATCAAAAGTTCATTTAAAACTCACAACAGAAGCCAGACTTCTCAAGCTTTCAACTTTCAAATCCCCCTCTTTCTTGCCTACATTATCTTGACTTTTCTCAATTCCATTTATGTGAAATGGCTGGCTAGTTGAGTTTATGATCACGTGATCTTTTCTGGCATGCACTTTTGATAATTAATATAATATACATCTACAATGTCAATGTGATGTTTCTGTGAATGTGAACTGCATTTTGGTGGCTGCCAATAGAATTAAGCACCTGCATTTCAAAAATTTACATTTTGTTATAAAAGCAAAAAAAAAATCATAACAATACCAAAACCACTCTTCAGTGCAACTTTCAGAGGCTGTGTATCAGATGCTACTCTCACTAAACTCAAATATCCTGCCAGGGCCCACTCCCCAGGACGGATGGGCCCTGGGCAGGTACACAGGGGAAGGCAAGGAGGACTTTCAGCAATGGAATGGTTTCACAGCAGTGCTAAACAAAGTCTACACTACAGCTAGAACAGGTTACCCAGACTCATTTGCAGTCCCCATATAGAAAAGGATAAGAAGATCCATGTAGCTGTGGATTCTCTTTTCCAACCATTCTATACCAGTGATTCTCAGCCTACAACCTGTGTCCAAAGTGACTGGATTCAGCCTTCAGCATGGAGGATCAACAGCTAGCAGCTCAGCCTAGTGCTTCCCTTTCCCTGTCCTGCACTGTGCCACCAATCTCATCCACAGCCCTTCCTGTTTTTTCCCTCTCTCTTCCCCTACAGCAGGTGGTGGTCACTCTTTGCCTTCCTTTCTCCTTTCCCTTTGCCCTAGGCAGGTGTTGTTTACCTAAGGTAAGCTCTCTTCCTCTCAGCTTCCCCCCTCTCTCCATCCTGGCCCTCTAACATTGGTAGCCACCTCCCTCCCCCCCCCTCCCCTCTGATAGGCCTGTGGTGCAACTGGGTAACAAGCATCTGCCCACCAAAGGTTGAGCACCACCATTTGATACAAATGCAGGTGGGGGCTTCTACAGACTTGCTCTGTATGTAGCACAAAACTGCTCAACCTATGCACATTCCTCCACCCAGTATCCTGCCTCCTAAGCTACGCCTTCCAGGAGGCCTACGCAACCATAGAGGCATTGGCAAGACCTGTCTCTATGCTGTGTCACTTTGTTCAGCATTTCACTCAAATGTCTTTTTTCTAGAGGAAACTTTTAACAAGATGGGACTTGACCACACACAGTCCTCAGTAGAAATATTTATTATGTTGTCTACCAAACTGAACTTTGGAGGAAGGATGGTCTCATGGTTTAGATGTATCATCAGGACACGGAAACCTACATTTTCTTCAGTTCCTTTCCTACAAGATTTCTTTGTGACTTCGAGCAAATTATTTATGTTGCTCTGTGCCTGATTTCTCAGCTTAAAATAGGAGTAATAATTTCCCACTGTGAAAGGTGCTCTGAACCTAAATTCGTAAATATTTGTAGCACTTGGGGATTCTTGAATAGAAGATGACATGTAAGTGCAAAGCATTATTTCGATAGTATTATTATAACTTACAATGGACCAAATGCTTGGTCCTCCATCTGGTTACTTTGCAAAGCAGCTGGAAGTCTGCTTTATTGGGCAGGTGAGGATACCTCTGATACAGGGAAATCCTTGGGTAGCAAGAAGCTGTTACAACCAACTAACCCCTCCCTAAGTTATGTTAGAGGCTGAACCAGCCTCACGCAATACAGAAGTATAAAAGCAGCTTAGAGAAACATTTCTATTTCAATTCCCATGCCAAATGTAGCTTGGCTGGACTCAGAGATTTTATCCAATAAGCTAATCTGGCTCCAAAGATTCCAAGTATGGCAGGTTCAAGTTTCTACCAGGTCAGCTCATTCTTTACTAATGTGTAAATAAATTAATGTATGTTACCTACTTGTTTTTGATGACATTTTTCAGAGGTAATAAAATCTGTACGTGATTTACTCTGAATCCAGTTGTGGAAACAAATGTATATATAGTGACCAACATAAGTAGCAATCTATTTTGAATCCTTACTTAATTCAATGCAGGAAATATTTTTCATTGTCTTAGCTTGACAGCCTTGTTTTCCTGGAATTTGAAATAAGTGAGACTATATATTGGTGAAGCAACCAATTATAGAATACATTATTTTAAAAACTGCCCAATGGTCAAAATACATCAATGTACTATTCCATCTCTAATCCAGGTCCATGAAAGTATCTGAGTGTTTCAACAATGAAACCAACTCTACAGTTAGTTATTTTTAAATGAGTATATTATGGTCTTTCATTTATTACAGGGCAAAGGTGAGTGACATTTTAACTTAATTATGTCTATCATATAAAGTAATTTAGAAGATAGCCCTGCTGCATGCAGTCTCTTCTGGATTGGAATGCTAATGATGACTTACATCCCAGGAAATAAAAACATTGACCTGCAAGTAAAGACAAGTTGTCCAAGTGGATTTTTGTTTCCATTTTAAAGTGCTGTTCTACTTCACAGACTGATATTCCTTGCCCCCTTAGAAATTTTTCACTTGCATTTATTCAGTTTACAATAACACAATGTTTTTTCTAACTCCCTAATACTTCAAATTCAATTACAGATCTGAAAACCAAGCTGCATTCTATCCTTCTTGCTCATCACCACAGTAGTAGAAATGCTGCAAGCCAATTTCTGTCTCCCATCAGTTAAGAAGTCTGCTGTGATGCACAAGACAGAAAAGAATGCAAATCAGTGGCTTTACCTAGCCAAGAGAAACAGAGCTCTTACCAGTACTACACCATCCTGAGAGTTTACCGCTGAAAGCCGAAGACATAACAGGAAGGGCAACTGTTTCAGGAGCAGTCATGTCCTTCACTGTCAGGAGAGTGGTCTAATCTCCTTGGATGTGTCCCATGACAAATATGGTTTCCCAGGTCACAGTGAAAGAATGGCTCTATAGGCAAGTGCTTCTTCTTAACTGATAAAAACAACTGACAAGAGTCCCCGGTCTTTGAATCATACAATCGATTTAAAAATCTCCTCTGATGCACTGAAGGTCAGACAATACTTATGCAAGAATGCTGGATGATGCACAAAGTAACAGAGAACCACTATCACCTATTACCCCAGTGAATAGGTCAGCATTTATGGGATATTCAGGAGAAATATTTCACTGTTCACTTACCTCTGATTTGTTGAGTATTAGATTGAAGGGTTCCACCCTCGTATGCTTATGTACAGACCTTACCAGTGTAAGTCAATTAGTTATATAAACTGATCGCTATCAGTAGAATAGTAACCTTGGAAATATGTTGTGAACGATATTGCTGTAAACCTCTTGGAGCAATGGGAGCACTAATGATAACAAGTAACTGAGTTACTAGCAAGGGGAACTGACCTGCTGTGAGAGTGTATTGTGTCTGTATATATACAGAGTGTAGCATTGTTTGTGCTTGTCCAATATCTCTCCCAACTATAAAGTTGGTCCAATATATTACCAGCCAAACCTTGGTTCATCTAGATGTCAAAAGTTACTTAATAGAAAAGACATGAAGAGACGGTACTTAAGAATGTATAATACTGTCTATGGCAATGGTTCTTAAAACTTTTTAGTCACAAGGTATACCCGGACAAACTCGAGTCACTCTGTGATACATTTAAGGCACCCCTCAAAAATACCAGCTCCTAGTTTTTACTTGGTTTTTAATTACAGAAAAATAATAGAGCAATTTTCCTGTTGCAAAGAAGTCAGACCACAACAGGTCACAATGTTTTTAATACTTTGGATTTTGATTTGAAATCTCTGGCTGCATCCAAACATGCAGGGGTATTATGCCATTTGTGGCACTGCAGACCTCTTTGTGGCACCACAAACCACACATGGTAAATGTTAAAATGTGCCCCATGCTACAAATTTACAGCAAAAGGCCAAAAAAAAAAAAAAGATGGCACAAAAAGCAGCAGAACTCATTCACAAAAAACATGCACCAGCATACATGGAGGCCTGGCCATCCAGAGCAATGCGCTGGCTGCCGGCCAGGCCTCTGTGCTGTCCAACCTGTGCCCCTGCTGCTCCAGGCCACCAGGTAAGACATCTGGGAACAGCACCAGCGTAGGAGCTGGGCAAGGGCAGTTTGCTCATTACAGGACAATTTGTCCTACAAAGAAGTGTGTGTACAGAGGTGTACACTATGGCAATTTGGACTGCTGCCAGGGTATGCCTGGATTTATCTTGTAAATCATGTTTGTACTTCTAACAGTGCTGACATTGTGTAGTACCCCATGATACCCTTGAAAGGATCTCAAGGCACCCCAGGCTGCATGGTACCCTGGTTGAGAGTCACTGGTCTATGGATTTGGTAGTAAAACTAATCAAGTTCATTGCTGTTATGCCTTACAAATAGCACTTTCTCTGTAGTGCAGTTCTTGCTGCTTTTAAATACACTAATTCTGCTGGCCAAAATAAGGGCATGATCTTCCCAGGAGAATCTGGCTCCTTTCCAAGGAAAAAGGATGTGTGAAGTCTCCCCAGAAAATCCTTTCAGCCTCTAGAATGGGCCTCTTTGTCTATGAGACCTTCATTTTCCCCTAAACCATGAAGTGAACAGAAGCATCTAACTATCACTGAAGATGTCACATGCACATTCAAACATAACATCTTTCCACAGGAAAAGAACTTTTTTGTTTTAATTTCAAATAAGTCATACATCCCTCTGTAATGACACATTAGCAATTAGGTAGGGGTGGGCAAGGAGTAATTTTAAGAATATTTTGCTGAACACTTGATATGGCCATAGATTAAGCTGCTCCTCATCCACGAAGAGGCCAATCACACATACTTCTCAGGAGAGGAAAAGGCGCTGGGAGCCGGAGGTGTTTATATGAGGGAATGTTGCGAACTAGCTGCAGAATTAAGGACAGCAACATTAGGGAAGGTAACGCTTCTCTGTAGATCAGGGAGACATGCAGGTGGAGCAAGCCCGAGTGTAGAGCATCATCATAATTACGGGGCTTGCCTAAACTGACGACTGATCAAAATTGCTGCGCGGTTTCTCCCTTGATTCGCAATCTGTGCAAGGAGATCTTTACGCTATACAATGTCGACGACAAAACTTAACTTGGCAGATGGGCGAACAAAGCCCCCGGCTGCCCTTCCTCCGCGGGGCTGCAGTTCGCGCGGCGGCCGGGGGAGGCTGCTGTGGATCGCATCAGGCCCGAGGGAGGCTGGTCCCATCCCGCCGCGGCGGGGCTGGAAACCCCTCCCAGGGGCCCTGGCGCCTCGTGCTGCACCCGCCCTGCGCAGAGCTGCACCGACCCGGGATTCAGACCTCGCGGGGATCACACCCCGAGCCATTTTAGCCAGGGCGGGGGCCTAAGCGAGCGGGAGAAGGGAAGGACTGCAAAACCAGCCCCTGCTTCATTGCTCGGCAGCGAGCAGAGGTCCGACGGGCCGCCGCGCTCCTCAGGGCCCCCTGCAGCCGGGCTGGGCAAGGCCGGGCCCGAGGAGCGCCCTGCTGGAGCGGGGAGCGCCTCACGCCTCACAACCACAGAAAGGCGCCGGCTCCGGCGTGACCACCAGTGCACGAGCCCCGAGGAGCGGCACGGCACGGCACGGCACGGCACGGCAGCCGGGCCCAGCTATGCCAAGGATGCCCGGCGTGTCCGCCTGGGCCTCCGGCTTAGCTCGTGCCAGCAGAGAACGGGGGCGCGTGCAGCCAGGGCAGGGCAGGGCAGGGCAGGCCAGGAGCCTCCCGCTCTCCCGCCCGGGCCAGGAGGCCGCCCGGGGCAGCCGGC
>NW_017729025.1:59907385-59911916 GCF_001723915.1 Gavialis gangeticus
GCGCGGAGCTGGGGGTGATGACCCCCCCGGCCCCTGCCCAGCCGGCCGGAAGCCCATTGCGGCGGCGGGGCGGAGGCAGGCTTTGAATACCCCGCTCCCGCCGCCCGCACAGGAGGCGCAGCAGCAGGGCCGCGAGTGGTGCGGGACGGGGCTGGCGGCAGGCAGCGAAGGGCACTCGAGCGGGGAGTCGGGTGGGCAGCGGGGCTCGGCCGGTGCCAGGGGAGCCGCTTCGGCCCCGGGGCTTTGCAAGGAAACTCCCTCCGCCCCCCCTTTCAGGGCCGGCACTGGAGACGCGGGGCGCCGGGGGTGATGCTCCCCTCGCCTCCCCGTGGGCAGCTCCGGCCCGGCGGGCTCTGCTCCGTGCGCCCTGAGGCCGATGCCCGCGGGCGGGGGCGGGGGCGGGAGCGGGAGCGGGAGCGGGGCTGGGGGGGGATCCTCTTCTCCCGAGCGACCTCTCTAAAGATGCGCAGTTCAGTAACCCCGCCGCAAACGCGCACAGCCCGCGCCTGGCCCAGGGCAGAGGGCTCCTGCTGCCCCACTCCCCTGCAGCCCAAAGGGACCTGCCGGGCTCTTGCAGGACCCCGCAGCGTCCCCGCGCTCAGCCTGGCGCCGGCCCCCGAGTGAGCTACGGGACAGAGGCTCCGCTACAGCCCCGGAGCCGCCTGCGCCGGGTGCTGCCAGGGCCCAGGCAGAGGCGGCGGCCTCGCACTTGGCAGGCGGCTCGAGGCGGGACGAGGGCAGCGGCCGACGCAGCCAGCTCCGCTGCCCGCGCAGCGCCGAGCACGCGGCGGCGGGCGGGACAAGGCCCCGGGGAGCCGGGCAAGAGAGCCCTGCCCTTGCCGCACCGCCGTGTCAGCCCGGGGCCCGCACCCGCTCCGCTCTCCTGGGGCTTAGCCAGAGCAGCGCGGGGTTGTTGCACCGATTCCTCCCTTCAGGGACCGACAAGCGGGGCTCGGGCCGGTACCTTGTACTGACCGGCACAGGCACAGGCACAGGCACAGGCACAGGCACAGGCGGGGGGCGGTTGGCAGGGTCGAAATGCCCCAGCCCAGTGCTAGTTATCCGGGTTTCACCTCAGGAGGCCCGTGCCATTCCCTCCGCTGGGCTCTGCACCGGGCTCAGCTGGGCTGGGAGAGGGGTGCATAGGCGAGATATTAATAAGACTAAGAAGAAATCATCATTGTAATAGTTATTATTACAACAGTGTTAATAATAATTCATAAGGGTGGGAAGAACCAATACGCAGTGCATAGGCGAGATACCAATGTGAATTCAGCTATGGGCTGGACCCCGGTCCTGCGTCTGTTCCCAACACCCATAAGTTAAAGAACGGGAGCAGATGTGCTCCCAGAGCCTCCCGGCTGGGAAGCAAGGTGCCAGCTCAGCCAGTCACCAAGGGGGCACTAAACCTTGGACCAAGAGGTAACCACGCGCTCTCAGCCTGGGCTTCCGTCCGCTCCGGGGCAGGGGGCGAGGTAAGGGGGAGCCGAGCCCCCCATGAGAGACGAGAGCCCCCCTGCCAGATTTGAAAATCAGAACCTGGGAGGTCTCCGATGGGATTGCTCATTCACTTAGGCGGACTTCTTAATCAATGAACCGGTTTAATTTTTTTTTTTTTTGCAGACCGCCCCAAGAGTCAAGGTGCCTGGAGCCCTGCCCGGGGGGTGTGCATTGCTATACTTGTAAAATGACCCAGAAGCGGGGCAGTGGGGCCACTCTCCGTCCTGACGGGCACCTCTTGGGTAGCAAGCGGACCTTCCTGCCAGGGACCAGGGAAGCTCCCCGAGGTGCGGGCGCGGGGCGCTGGCATGCACAGACCTCCGGCGGGTCGGGCTGGGGGCTGCTAGGGAGTGAAAACTGCACTGAACTTTCACAGGAAGAAATAGAAATAACTTCCCGCCTAGCGCGGCGGAGACAAAAGGAGGCACCTTGGACCCCCATTCCCCGGTTCTGTTTAAAACTCAGTCGTGGGGGAAGGAACCAACTTGCCTAGAAGGGGCTTGGCGCCCTTTTTAGTGTCAGCGGGGCCCAGATCTACCGACGCGTTTAAGCACGTGCGCAAGCGGAAGCGCTCGGTACTCTAGCATAAGCATACAGGCACGTGCCTACGGGCCCTGCTGAATCGGGGCCTTTGTTGTCTCTGCTGGACTTGCAAAGGGTAAAAAATGCCTGCAGAACGATCTCTTTTCGTTTAAAATATTACAAGGAGAGCCAGCCCTTCGTGATGACACCTTTCAGAGCAGTTAAAGCAGCCGCGGGAACACGCAGCAGTCTTTGCCCTTCGCGTCCAGCTGAATGGATGGAAATGCTGCTTTTGTGTAGCCCCCGCGGTGACTCTGGCTGGACGAGCACATTTGCTTTCCATCCGGGAGGCATGGGAGCACAGAGAAAGAAACATTGTTCGGTGTGGAGAGCCCTGTGCACACTTTAAAAATCCGATCCTTGAGTTCCCAGCCCCCGCAATCCAGTTAATGAGGAAAGGCGCTGCGGTCTTGGTGGCACCGTTTGCATTGGGATTGGCACCGTTTGATTGACAAAGTCTCCCATTCTTCCACATCTCGAGTGTTATCAAACGGATTGTGTGGGGTCAGAAGCTATTGAAGAAACGTCCCTGTAGCCGCCGGGGAGTGAATAAAGCATTCTGCAAACACGGGGTGAAGACTGTGGCATTCTCATGAAAATGCTTCCAACAGGCAAAATGCATTTCGTCCTTCCTTCCCCCTCCTTAGCATTTCCTTTCCACTCGAGCCGTGCATTAAGCAGCACCGCCAGGTGAAGGACCACGCCGCGACCGGACAGACAGAGCGCTGGGGGCGGCCGGACCTGGGCGGCTGGGGCACGGCTCCCGCGAAAGGAAGTGGGAAAGGACGTGCGGAAAGGAGAGAAATAATAAACTTTTCTGCCAGTCCTAAGGGAGGCTGAGCTCTCCCGCGTCAGTCGTCTGGGGAAAGGGGCAGCAGCGCCTTTCCCTCGGCCGGAAACTTCCCTGGCTGAAAGTCGCGCGCAGAGTCGCCGGGTCGGGACCGCTCAGCCCCGCGCGCGGACACACGAGCGGCTTGTACCGGGTCGCAGCCTCCGCGGACGCGCCACATCCCTCACGGCAACTTGCCCTTGCAAGGTCCGACCCCAAGCCGAGGGCTTCATCTAACTAGGGGACATCGGCGGGCATTTAACCTGCCTGCTTTCCTTCGACTTCAGGCGTAACTACGAATGGCTAAGCACTGGAGCCTTACAAGGAGTCCTTTCCACATTGCACCAGGACACACGTGCACCAAATCTGGCCCGACACTGGGGCTGTGTTCGCAGATGGGAAGCCCGAGGTCTAGTAACATTGCTCGGGAAGGCACGGGCTCCATCGAGTGCGAGTCCCTGGCAAAAACAAGATAGAGAGGACTTCTAATGTGGCACACGCATAACTAGTATTCAGAACAGAAAACACCCCCCCACCACCACCACCCATAACATTTTGCAGCAATTAATTATAATGGAGCCTTTCTTGGCAGTAGGTATAAGATGATGCCGACTCATTTAAAATACATATTTTGCCGGTTGGTACTACAGCATTAATATTTTGTCACGCTGTGTTCTGTCCAGTTCCTTTCTCATATTATTAAAAAAAGGCTAAAAATTCACGAGACTCTTTATTTGGAAAATCCGAGGGAGACACCCCCACAAACTAAAAAAACCCCCCCACAAACCAAAACAACCCGTCGAATATTTTAATTGCATAGTCCCATCAACCAGAGAGCTTCGAAATACAGGTGTAAAAATAATGACTACAAATTAGCGCAACTGCACTGTGGGCTAAAGCCAATAAAAGAAATGTCCCAGGTAATTAGGAAGACAAGACGTAAAGACCTGGAAAACAGAAAAGGCTGCATCCGAAGCAGTTGTATTTCTAACTGCAAGGTGTCCTTGCCAGCTGTATGTGCTGTGAGTGACACAGCAGACTCACAACAAACCCACTTTTAGGCATTAAGGCTTTAGCTAACCTGGTGCCCAAGGAGGCAGCTGAGTTGATGCAGAAGAACTGAGGGCCTGATTGAAGAAAAGTTCCCCCGATTATATTTGTGTGGAAAAGCTCACCTCTTGCAGAGCTCTAAAGTGTAATCAAGGCACAGGCTTATACTTGAAGGATGTTAACTCTCATACGGGAACCTACTTTCTCCTAAACGGTTTCTTGCCTACTGAATGAGAGCCTCCCAATTGAAGCAAAATGATCCTTATGTACTAATATCAAGCACAGTCACAAAGCGACTGGCCATTTACGCTGCCACTTTAGACAAAGATATTTAGTTATTCCCGGGTAGCAAGTGCACTTTTGCATTTTTAAGCATGAACAAGCAGAGCACAAACATATTTACAAGTGCAATTACTAAATAGTGATTTGATGCTTTAAAGTCACCGGGTTAACTGCAACTTTGCTGCAATTTTCTTAATATTCAGACAATCACTTTATTAAATTAGTTCCTAACACTTAAGGCCAGAGTGTTAACAGTCAGAGAAGGCTTTTTTTTTTTTTTTTTTTTTT
>NW_017729025.1:59912098-59914199 GCF_001723915.1 Gavialis gangeticus
TTTTTTTTTTTTTTTTTTTTTGCCTTCATTGATTTTTATTTTTTTATTTATTTATTTTTTGCAATTACAGTAAAAGTTGAAAATCCTTCCAAGGCTCGATACAAATAATAATTTGAATCACATTAACTGTTCGAGACACAGGTATGCACAGAGATGAACGTGTTTTATATGCATTCCAAGCTAGATAGGGCAAAAAAATTAGAAAATGCAAGGGACGAGTCTTCATTGGCAAAGGCGATGGACCAGATGACCTGATAGGTCTTCATCCTCCCAACTTCCTTGATATATAAATAACCTTAGAAAGCAGCTTTGGATACAGAAGGGCCCTCAGGAGCCCCTAACATTCCTTCTATTTTAAAACAACAACTGACTCTTTGCTTTAACCTCTTTTCTCACCCCCTACGCTATTACTTTACATATTTTCAAATTTACACTGCCCGTCTCTCTCCGAGACAAAAATCTGGGTAAAATCTTCCTGTGGCTGCCTGTACACAGCGATGCATGGATTTGGGTGTTGCATTTAGAGACTAACAGAGAAGCCTCCCTTGCAGCACTCTTAAAATCCGGTGCTGGTGAGCATTAGCCAGCATTTCTACCTGACAGGCTTAGGATCCCTCTCAAGTGGGTAATGCAGTGTGGAAATCGGTGGCCAAATATAAATCCGATGCCCTCCTGACAGATTTTTTTCTCCCTCACTTCTCAGTGTTTCCTTAAAATCAAGCCCGGTGGGATCCATTGGTTCCCTGGGATTAAAGCCCAGCTCCGCATCTCTCCCAGGGGCTGAGGCGATAATGTCAGGGGCTGGGGATGCGATTTGAAATCATTTCACTTGAACTCAGCAAATTTCGCTTTTGAAATTACCTTCAATTCCCCACCCAGAATATTGCCACCCCCAGAAGAATAAAATGACTTGTGCTCACGGGGTCTTCTTCTTCCTTTTTTTTTAAGACCTAAAAAATCCTGACAAGTAAAACTTAAAGGTGTTTACCTTGTCATCAGCATGTAAGCTAATTATCTTGGGCAAGATGTAGGCTTCTATTGTCTTGTTGCTTTAGTGCCTATGCCCCGCCTCTGGTGGCAGCCTAAAACCTGGCGTCTGGCTAAAACAAACGAAAGGCAGCCCTGAGCCTCCACTCAATCCAATTAAGGCGGACTTCGTCCACTCGGTTACGTGTACATCCAACAAGATCGGCGTTAAGGCAACACCAGAATATTTGGCAAAAAAAGATTTGCCTCCCCTTCCTTTTTTTTTTTTTTCTCTCCCAGCCGCCGAATCATGTCGATGAGCCCAAAGCATACGACTCCTTTCTCAGTGTCTGACATCTTGAGTCCCTTGGAGGAAAGCTACAAGAAAGTGGGCATGGAGGGGAGTAACTTGGGAGCTCCCTTGGCAGCCTACAGGCAGTCTCAGGTTTCTCAGCCGGCCATGCAGCAGCACCCCATGGGCCACAACGGGGCAGTGACTGCTGCCTACCATATGACAGCGGCGGGGGTCCCCCAGCTCTCCCACACCACGATGGGGGGCTACTGCAACGGCAACCTAGGCAACATGAGCGAGCTGCCACCCTACCAGGAGACCATGCGGAACAGCGCTTCGGCCACGGGATGGTACGGCACCAACCCGGACCCCCGCTTCTCCACCAGTAAGTGCGCCCCGCAGCCCGTGGCGGGAACTTGGCGCTCACCTGCGGGCGGGAGCCCGGCTGGGACGCGCCGGGGCTGCGGGTTTGAGCGGGAGAAGTGCGGGGGAGGGGGGGACCCCAGGCGGGTCAGCTCCAGGAGCGGGGTGGCCGCGCGGCCGGGGCGAGGCGAGGCGAGGGGTCCCCGGCCCCCTGGCAGGACGAAGCCCTTTCCCCGGTTCCGCCGGCTTCCCCGCCGCGCTCCCGGGCTGCTTCCCTGCGAAGCAAATCGGCAGCCGGGGCAGAGCGATCTGGCAGTGCCGGAGGGACTGTGTGGGTGGCCCGGTCCAGCCCGCCCCATGCTGCCGCGGCCAAGACCCCCGCGGCCGGGCAGCGCGGGGTGCGGGCGAGGGCTCATCCTCGGCTGCGGGGCGGGAAGCGCTGCAGTGACCCGAGCCCGGCTCCGAGAGCAACCCCGGATC
>NW_017729025.1:59914225-59920961 GCF_001723915.1 Gavialis gangeticus
CTGCCCAGCCGTCCCCGAGTGCCCCGGCGCCTGCACACCGTTTCCCTGCCCGCGCCGCCGTGTCGCTGCAGGGGCTCGGGGCGGCGAGGCAGGAGCGCGGATCTGAGCGGCTCGGACCGGCGCTGGCGGCCGGAGCCGGCCCCGCTTTGTGTGGGTGCGGAGCGGCGCTTCCTGGGGGGTGGGGGGACGCGGCTGCCTGGGGCCGGCTGGGAGAGCGGGTCTGGCTGTGCCTCTGCCTGTGGTGCTTACACCGTGCCCTCTTCTCGCCCGCAGTCTCCCGCTTCATGGGGCCGTCTTCTGGAATGAACATGGGCGGCATGGGGAGCCTGAGCGCCCTGGGGGACGTGAGCAAGAGCATGGCACCTCTCCAGAGCACTCCGCGCAGGAAGCGGAGGGTCCTTTTCTCTCAGGCCCAAGTCTACGAGCTGGAGAGACGCTTCAAGCAGCAGAAATACCTCTCCGCTCCGGAGAGGGAACATTTAGCCAGCATGATCCACCTCACCCCCACTCAGGTCAAAATCTGGTTTCAGAACCACCGCTACAAGATGAAACGCCAGGCCAAAGACAAAGCTGCTCAGCAGCAGATGCAACAGGACAACAGCTCGTGCCAACAGCAGCAGTCTCCTCGGAGAGTGGCGGTGCCAGTGCTTGTTAAGGATGGCAAGCCATGCCAAGCAGGCTCCAACACCCCCACAGCCGCTATCCAGAGCCATCAGCAGCAGGCAGCTACAGCAATCACGGTGGCTACCAATGGCAACAGCCTCGGACAGCATCAGAGCCACCAGACAAACAGTGCAGGGCAGTCTCCAGACATGGGACAGCACTCGGCCAGCCCTTCATCCCTGCAGAGCCAGGTCTCCAGTTTGTCTCACCTAAACTCTTCTAGCTCTGACTATGGCACTGCCATGTCTTGCTCTACTTTGCTATACGGTAGGACCTGGTGAAAGGATTAAAAAAAAGATCAGATGTTCCCAGTCACACAAATCTCTGTCCTGTTCAAACTACTGGGTGGTTTTTCTTTTGCTTTCCTTTTCCTTTTTCCTTTTTTCCCCCCAATCGTGCTCCTTTCTCTTTCTTTTTTCCCCCCTTTTCATTTTAACGAGTGGTTCTTTGAGGAACCCTACTAGAGAGAGTGACTTTAGGTTGTTAAATGGGTATTAAAAATATTGGTGGAGCAGTTGCAGAATGGAGCCCATGAGTGGCCACGGTCTGAAGGCTTGGATTGCAAATGTACACTTTGCCAGCGAATAGGACTCGTCTGTAAATATAGAGATTCTGGGGGGCGGGGTGGGCCGTCTCCCCCAAAGCAGACAAAGGAGCGGCCCGCGCCGCGCTCCGGTCCCGCCGCCAGGGCCCGCGGATGCAGACACCGATTCCTCACGGCGCGGCGATGATTTTGATTTTTTTCTCCTTGCGTTTGATGTGAACCTGTAGCTGTATAATGCTGTCACAAGTTGGACTGAACCCCTAGTTTTTAGTAACCTGTATATTTTGTTGTATAAAAAAAATACAATCGAGCAACCAAAACGAAACTCGCCCCCCGCCCCTCCTTTTTTTATGGACATTGCCCGATCCGTGTGAAAGCCTTTGGCAGCTTGTCATTTGCGCACGTCTCCTTTTTCTGTTGTAACTTATGTAGATATTTGGCTTCGATATAGTTCATCAGAAGCTTCTAATAAATTATACACATTGCAAATATTCTTTTATTATTCTTATTGCTACTGCTAGTATTATTTCCCTTCGCTTTTCCCCGCCTGGTGCTTTCGCTTTTGGTTTGAAAACAAACGAGGCTGCTCAGAAATGCTGAAGCCGGCATGAAACAGAGAAGGGCCCGGACCCTGGCTTTGCCGACGCCCCAGGGGAGCCGCAGCAGGCTCGGGGCCGGCAAGCACTGAGCCGCCCTCGGGTGGCCGGAGCCCGGGCGGCCGGAGCGAGCTCCGTGCTGGGCGAGGAGGACGGCGCTCCGGCGGCCCGCGGGCGTCCCAGCGCCCTGCCATTAGGAGCAAGCTAAGGAGTCACCCCAGGGACAGGCTTTACAGAGCGCCCGGCTGCAGCGACTTGTAACCAGCTCCTTTCTACCTGGGTTCCCCGCGTGCTTGTATTCCCGGGAGGGGGGACGATTATCTTTATTTCTAATCAAAATAAAACCACAGTGTGTAAGACTTGGAGGTGGAATTCACTTTCTTTCCGAGAGCGGCCTGCATTCCGTCCCCACGCGGAAGCAGGCAGGGCAGGGACGCCGGGCACCGGGCGGGGCCTCGGCCGCACCAGGGCGCGCACGTGTGTACGCGCGAGGGGAGCAAAGCGCGCGGGGAATTCGAGGAGTTACCTCCTAAGTTTGCTAGGACGAGAGCAAGCCGCCAGTGGGAAGCAGCTTGACCTCGGCTGGCAGCAAACTTCTCGCGCCCTCGTGGGCATGCCTCTGAAAATCCCCAGTGCTCAGGCTGAGCCCTTCCTGCCGCCGTCAGTGAGCTCACCCGGCGTCTCGTCTGGAGCTGTGTCCCCCCGACAGTGACACGCCCGGGAGTGCCTCCCAAAAGCCGAGGCTCTCTGTAAAGCCCGAGCACGAGGAAGGAGCTCCGAGCCGGAGAGGGAGGCAGGCAGGAGTGGAAACTCGCAGCCCCCAGTCTGGGCTGCGGAAGGCTCCTGGGCCCGTTTAGAGCAGAGTCCTGGCGTTACTCAGGGGCACGGAGCTTGCAGTAAAGAAAAGGAAAGAAACTGCAAAGGGCAGCGACTCCTTATTCCTACAACTAAGGGATGCCACGTGGCAGCGGGAACCCTTCAGCCTTATCGGATACTCTGGTTCATATAGGAAACCCCTCCTCCAGGGCAGAAAAGATCTCGCGGGTATTTATTACTCTGTTAAGAGCAGGCTTATAACTGTGTATGGATACCAGCATCCAGAGCCTAGAGCTGAGCGCTGTCTTTTCCAACAGACGTGCAGGGACAAATCGTGTCCAACTTCTGCACGGGGTGCGGAGCGGCGGAAGCGCTGACATCCGGGTCCCTTCATTCTGGGCACTGAAATGAGCCCAGTTCCTGGCTCCCAGCTTTAAAACTGCATGATCAAGGTGTGTGGTGCGTTTGGTCCATCGCCTTGGAAATGAAGTTTAGAATCCGTCCGGAGCAGGGACCTGGGGAAACTAGGAGCAATTCGAAAATCCCATTCATATTTTAATGGCCCGAAACAAAAAGCTGGCACCTTTAATCTGGGACTAACTAGTAATTTCCCTTAATAGATTTTGAGAAGTAAATTATTTTATTTGTACCTGGACAACCTCATAAACACATATTTGGTGGTGGGTGTAATTACAGTAATGGATTATTATGTACACGGACTTATCTTTCTTAAACTAGATTTAGTTTCGATTAAATAAACTCGTTTCCACTTTGTCTGAGGTCGGCTTAGTTTAAAGTCTGTTTACTTGTTCCACAGAAAGGTGAATTCATCTCTTTATTAAGCACTAGAGACCAAGCAAACACAGTTCAAACTGTATTTACATATCAATCAGGAGAAATGCAAACAAACTGCTCTTTAACAAATTTATGGAGCTTTTTTATGACACTGTATTATTGCCTTTTATCATAAACTTCCTTGTGTGAACAAGCTACGTCTTGAGATTAACATATTTCGATTATTTTTATACATTTTAATCTAAAAATTCCCTTGAGGACACTTGCAGGAATTTACCCACTGTATAGCTTACCCAAATTAAAATATATGCCTCTATGTAAACGCTTGCATCTCCCCACGCACTGATTTTCCGGCTGTTGTTAATCAATGCAGACATCAAATAATGGGAAGCAAAAAGAGGAGAGGGACAGATAGAGTTTATTAAAATCTGAAGGGATGAAAAAAATCCACATTTCCAAATTTAATTGCTTTTATAAGGAAATCAGATTAAGGGCATCACAAATTTTCGTAAAAGGGGGACCTAAACCAGAATAGGCATTACCCCCCCCCCACGAATACACACACACCATAACCCCTGGTATTGCATGTAGATGTATGAGATTTGTTGAGGGCATTTTTCCCTGTTGTAAATAGGAGTTCATGCTTGAGTACCATGAAGTGTGGATGCAGTGGCACA
Organism: Gavialis gangeticus; assembly: GCF_001723915.1. NCBI lineage: Eukaryota > Metazoa > Chordata > Crocodylia > Gavialidae > Gavialis > Gavialis gangeticus. Next base: position 59,918,317 of record NW_017729025.1, read on the forward strand.
GCAGGCTGGAAAAAAAGGAAAGAAAGAAAGGGGGAAAAATCCAACCAAGACTTCGCCATATTTGCTGTTTGGTATCAAAGCATTTTTTTCTCACACCAACGTCCTTTTACCACCAGTAGCTGGGGAGGATCGGAAAGAAATACAATAAGAAGAACCGCCAATCTTGGGAGTGAGCCAAATTAATATTTCTGTCCCCGGCAGTCAGAACATGAAGTAGTGCAAAAATTATTATTGTACATACAAGAAAAGCAATCGGGGATGCTAAGCTGAATGACTTTTGCCTGCATTTTAGTTCCAAAGGCAGTTCAAATCCCTAAGACAGTTGCTTAAAGTGCAGATCCCAAACAGTGTAATCTGAGACAGCTCTAAGATGACACCAAGAGAAGTTGCCACAGAAAAAAGTATATTAGCAGTTTTATTGCAGAGTGCAGGTACAAGGGCCTCGCTGGGGAGTCAGCTCTGTTCTAACTGCTCATGGCGACTGCTTTTACAAAGGGAACTTGGAGGTAAACACTGACTGTCTCCTGAAGAATTTCATTCCTTTTATGGCAAGGTTTGGAGCAAAGTTGACAATATCTTTCTGTCTGACCAGCTGTTCCTCCTATGATTCCCATCGAAAAACAAAATCACAGTAAATGGTCAAATTGCATATATGTATCAATGTGTACAAAGGTAGAAATATTCTCTTCTCTGGCAAATTGGTGATTAACACGAAATGTCATCTGGTTGTTTCTGGATGCGAGCACATTAGGTTTCAGGTAAGGTCAAAGCTTTATATATACTATGTCTTTTTATCGGAGGCTTCTGGTCAATTAGAGATAAAAAGATAGTGAATGTGTTGGCATAACATTAATTTAAATACTTTTAAATGTTTAAAATAACTTAACATGGAGAAAATGGCTTCGGAACCAACAGTTTAAAAGTTATTTGTGAGATTTAAACTCTGATTTAAAGGTTTGGTTTAAAAAGCTTGATTTTTAAAAAAAAATAATAGCGACATAAATGTAGCATTTTTTATGCACGGAAAATGTAAAATGTGCTGCCGAAATTCTACCTTCGTTGGCCTCTGAGCTACCATATAAGAACTTTAGAAATGATGTCTAATTAATATATATCTATTATTTTGCCAGCAAAGTAAGTTTGTTTGAATGCTTCGCTCCATATCTCACACTAACAAGAAGTCATGAAATCGACTCATGGACTTCTAAAAAATATATTCCCCTTTGGTAACCACACTGGGGTTTCGCATGCTGTTTTAAATCAATGTTTGAGCTGTCCCTCCTTATTAAATTAATTCCCGTTACTTGGTTTAGGGATTTTAAGTTGTCCTGTATTCATTTGATTAAACCGGCTAATAACTTGCTATCGCAAGTTACTTAGTGGGCTTTCTTAGGGTAGGCACGTAATTGTTTATACTTTCAGAGAAAGGTGTATATACGAGATCAAGAAAATAGTTTTAATTAAGAAAAGGGAGCAGGGAATGACGTCTCCTCAGCCAGGTGCTCTGGCAGGTTTTACCGAAGTCCTTTTTTCCCGGAGAAAGTGGGTTTCCCCGAGTCCCGCCGTGCTGCGCCGTACACACACCTGGGAACTTTGAGGGAACAAACTTTTTCTGCTTCATATCAAAGGTGTAGCTGAAGTGGCTGAGTTCATTTCAGTTTGTTAGTGACCTAATAACGTAACTCCAGGACACCGCTCTTCGGGAGTTTCTCTTAGTGCTTTTGTTTCCCAAACTTTTTTTGTTTCGCAGCAGCACTTATAAATAATATACTCGAGTGTATATTTTTGTTTTGGTCATTTACTCTCAACTTGTCGATTACTTCAGTAGTTATTATTGTTGTTGGTAAAAGCGAATCCAATCCAATCAGGACAGTCATAAAATGCACCCACTCTCTTCTCTCTGCGCTCTCTCTCCTCTCTCTGCATTAGTTTATCTGATTGAAAGTAAACAAAAGGGTAATTAATGTGGCCTGTTTTTAAAATATGTATTAAATGCAAAGTGTAGTGTATGAAGGAGATGCTCTGACAGGCATTATCTCTACAGCCATCTGAACACAATCAGGCTGGGCTGAAGAAACTTTTACTTTGAAACTAAACGATGAGTTGTTGCGTGAAGTGTTTTTTCCCCTTTGTTTTCTCTTTTGTTTTTGTTTTGCTTTGGTTGTGCGCCCCCCCCGCCCCCGATGTATTGTTAATGATTTATTTTCAACTCTTAAAAATATTTATTTTTCGTGGCTTTTCGCGCCTCAGAACATTTTGAAATTAAATATTTCTTGTGGTTCTTTTGCACTGGGCTTACTCTTAGGGGAATCTGACCCATTTCTCCTGGCAACCGACGTTTTTATGAGGCTTATCTGCCCATTGAAAAAAAAACGGGGCATAAAAGTAACAGCCCCGCTGATCAGGTAAAACCGGGCCTGCCAAAGTTGCCTGTATGGTTTACAATCATAGTCCTCAGCATGAAATAAAGGGCCAGATTCTGGCCTCTGCTACGTTGATGGGCGATTTGCCAATGGTTTCGGTGTCAGTGGGTGCCGGCCCAACAGGAGCGAAATGTATGATGTCACTAAAGTGCAGAATTTCTCTTCTGAACCAACAGCTATTAATGTATAGTCCTGGGAACTCACTTGGGGGGGGGGGGGTTG
>NW_017729025.1:59921079-59922870 GCF_001723915.1 Gavialis gangeticus
GGGGTTGTAGCAGTCTGAAATGAAGGGTGATCCACGCACGACTTCAAAACGAAGCTTCTTTCAGCTTTTTTTTCTTTTAAAAAAATGTTAACTGATGTAACCGGAGTAGGGAAAACATTGTAACTCCAGGCGCAACTGCTGTAGGTACCACCGCAGAAAACCCGTAATATGAACTTACAGTTTCTTCTGTGCACCCTTTGTATGTCTGAGTTAAAGTCTCCAAAACTACCGAGCGGTGCTACCCAAACCCAGAAGCTGATCTCAAACCCTCTTACAAATTACGGCTACTTGCAACACTTCCTATCCTGTCCACGGGATCCGACTGAAGTATGCTTAAGCAATGTAAGCCACTCTGTAATGATCATACCGAGATATAAAGCCGTTGTGAGGTTAGAGAGAGTAAGTTTTACGGTGAACTTTTAATGGTGGCAGCCAAACAAACGCCCCTTGTCATAGCTTGGAAAGGGAGGAGGGGGTGAGCCCGGCTGCACGCCGGAGTTGCATCTCCCCAAAAGTGCGTGTCTATGTGTGAGCGCGTGTTGCAATAATGTCATCTCCTGCACGGAAACAGCTGGCAAACATGTCCAGTGCAAGACTTTTCGGGAACTCGGAAGTGCTCAGGTGCATCGAGGGAAAGCCACCCAGGCCCGAGCTCCGTTCGCCTGCCTAGGGGAGTAATCTCATTTCCCTCGCCGCGAAGGGGTGCGTGAGTAAAGCCAGCAGGACCCGGGCTCTTTCCCCGCTACTTGAATTCTGCCAAGGCTGCGACTGTGACACAAAGGTGCCCCCACCATTTTGTTACACGCGCCTTATATCGTAACCGCTTGGTTACGCCCTGCAATGTATTCTCCCCTTTGCAGTTGTTTAAAAGCAAATCACAATCTTAGAAGAGATCTGCTCGAGGAAAAAAAAAGGTCCTTTTTTTTTCTTTTAAATTAAGTCACAGGTGTGGCCTGTGCCACTCCACATCACACTGTAGACAGTGATATATTTATAGGACAGCTATTCGTGGGGGTGGTATGTCTGTCTACTCTACCTATCTGTACTTACCAATTAAACTAGATCGATTCATTCATTAGCCCGTGTCGATAGATCAATATATAGTATATGGTCCAGCTGCCACGTGCAGGAGGCATGTAGATTACTGGGGAGTGAGTGCCTGCTGGTTCCCCATATATTTTTTAAAAAGTTATCCCTCTGAATTTTAAATGGGGTTTGCTTTGGATATGCCTGGAGTTTAAGCCCTCAGTGCCTAACACTACAAAACCCGTCACAAGGGAACTGGCGTTAATATTCAGGGTGTGAGCAGCAAATTATTCTCTCTCTCTCTCTCTCAAAACACACACACACCCCGCCTTGTCTGCAAATCCAGTAGGTCACAGAGCGGCGCCTGGGCGCTGAGAGCTGGGCGCCAAGGGCTCCCGTGTTTTGGGTGGTGCGGGGGGCTGAGGGGCCGGCTGTGTTTTGTGGAGCAGGAGGCGTGGAGAAGTGTGTGCGCCGGCGTTGAGGGTGCCAGAGGCACTGGTGGCGGGGGCTTGGCGTGTGTGCTGTGGGTTTAGGCAGCCAAGGCTCTTTGGGTAAATCTGATATCTTTTATTAGACCAACTGAAATAGTTGGAAAAATAAAATTGTGGGTTTTAGGGGAGGTGAAGGCTGCGTCGTGTTGTGCCGGGGCTGTTGTGGCAGGCGCAGGTGGAGGGGAGCCCAGGACCTGGATGTGCTGGGGCTGGCCACTGTCTTGTACACTCCTGTGGTGGGGGCTGTGTGTGTGTGCGCTCGTGCGAGCTGGAA
>NW_017729025.1:59923351-59924182 GCF_001723915.1 Gavialis gangeticus
CCGAGTCCCGCCGCCGCCTGCCCGGGGCTGAGCGCACAGGCAGCGCCGGGCACCGCGGGGCACGCCCGCCCGCCTGCTGCCAACCGCGGGGCTGGGCGGGGGGGAGGCTTCAAGGCACAACCCAGAGCCCGAAAGTTTTGTCACTTGAGTCACCAGCATTGTTTCACCCCCTCCCCGCCCTCCCGCACCCCGACATACCCGCAGCGGAGTGGGGGCCCGCCGGCGCTGGCGCTTCTGCCTCCTGGAAATGATTTTTGCTTACTGCTCGAGTGCCAGAAGCTAAGTGAAAGTGAAGAGGCCTCCAGGCCCTCAATAACAATCAGGATTTATTAGAGGAGCGGTGCGGTGAGCTGAGGATCGTCTGCCTAGGAACGACGGGGACAATGCGACGCCGCCATCATTCAAAGCCCGCACAAGACGTGGACTTTTCGCATTGTTTTCCTCTCCTTTTTTTTTTTTGGACACTGAACAACACCTGCAGCCAGCGGTCCTGGCTCTCAGTGGAGCTCATTACAGCCCTTCGCGCTGCGCCCGCGGCTACTTGTGGGGCAGACACGTGCTATCTGCAGAGAGCAGACCCGGCGCAGCGCGGCGCGGCGCCGCACGCTGCCCCCGCCTCCCCCCACGCGGGAATTTCCTCCCCACCGCGACCAAGTGTAAAATCAGCCCTAAAAACCCCAACAAGCCACAGCCTGGCAGGAGCCGGTGCCGTCGCCATGGACAGCGCCAGGCACCGGGCGCAGGGGCAGAGCCCGCCCTGCGCTGACGCCCCGCGGCTCCGGGGCTGCGCGGCCCTTCCCTGCCCCTAGTGCCAAGCCCCGGCCACCGCCC
>NW_017729025.1:59925223-59926322 GCF_001723915.1 Gavialis gangeticus
CCGGCGCCAGGCCTGGGGGAGGCAGGCGGCCGCCGGGGCCCCCAGGGACGCTAAGGCCGGGCGGGGGCTGAAGCCGCCCCTGCGCCCTGCCGAGCCCCGCGGCCCTGCCCCTGGGGACGATCCAAGGGCTTCGCTGCCCGGGGGCTTTGGAGAGAGCCCCTGGCACGGCCGGGCCGCCTCGCAGACAGGCTTTCCTGCACGGCACACGACGTCTGGGCGGCGGCTCGCCTCCCGGCGCAATTGGGGCCGCCCGGGGCATTTGCCCCGTTCCCCTCCCCTCCCCGCGCCCCAGCGGGTGACGCTGCCCCATTTCCTGGAGGCTCGGGCTGGCTCCTCCGACGTTCCCACCAAAGACCGGGCTGCCAAAGGGGGGAGGGGTGACGCTCTGCGGCGGGGAAGGCACTTTGCGGGCCAGATGCGAAATATCCCAGGCGAGGCACCCCCAGTGGTCCTCGGGCGAGGAAAGGAGCAGCCGGGTCCCGTCCCGCAGTCCTCGGTTTTGTTTCCTGCGCCGCATGGATCCGTGTCTATTTTTATCTCCTTCCAGTTTCAGTTCACAACTTCTGCACATGATCAGTCCCCAAGTGACAGGCCGGTTAAATAGAAGAAAGTGACACCTATTTGCTGTCACACGCCAGTCCTGAAACTGTAGGAATTGTTATTGTTAAGGGTTCTGGAAGCATAATACCTGAATGTTTGAGGGTCAAATTTTAAACTAGGTTCTCACAAGAATGGCCAGACTCAGCCTTCAGAGAGAACAGCTTTTGTGTGCGGCATGTAACATACACGAGTCCGCGTTTGTTCACCACAGATAGCACAGCATTTCTTTTTATGAGCACAGCACGTTACATACTACCTTGCAATCCATCAACAAGTGCCCTTTATTCAAATGTCAGTGATTGTTCCAAAGGAAATACAGGATCTCATCCTCTAGTCCTCACATAGGCAGTGTTTCCACTTAACCCAAGGGGTGTGTGTTGCTTGGGTAAGACTTCCGGATGGGGCTACATATACTTACTTTTACTGTGCCTTACTGAGAACCCTTTTTTCTCAAAAAGGAATAAGAATCAATCTTAAAAAAAAACCCCTGAACTTTGAA
>NW_017729025.1:59936458-59941972 GCF_001723915.1 Gavialis gangeticus
CCGCCTCGCAGACAGGCTTTCCTGCACGGCACACGACGTCTGGGCGGCGGCTCGCCTCCCGGCGCAATTGGGGCCGCCCGGGGCATTTGCCCCGTTCCCCTCCCCTCCCCGCGCCCCAGCGGGTGACGCTGCCCCATTTCCTGGAGGCTCGGGCTGGCTCCTCCGACGTTCCCACCAAAGACCGGGCTGCCAAAGGGGGGAGGGGTGACGCTCTGCGGCGGGAAAGGCACTTTGCGGGCCAGATGCGAAATATCCCAGGCGAGGCACCCCCAGTGGTCCTCGGGCGAGGAAAGGAGCAGCCGGGTCCCGTCCCGCAGTCCTCGGTTTTGTTTCCTGCGCCGCATGGATCCGTGTCTATTTTTATCTCCTTCCAGTTTCAGTTCACAACTTCTGCACATGATCAGTCCCCAAGTGACAGGCCGGTTAAATAGAAGAAAGTGACACCTATTTGCTGTCACACGCCAGTCCTGAAACTGTAGGAATTGTTATTGTTAAGGGTTCTGGAAGCATAATACCTGAATGTTTGAGGGTCAAATTTTAAACTAGGTTCTCACAAGAATGGCCAGACTCAGCCTTCAGAGAGAACAGCTTTTGTGTGCGGCATGTAACATACACGAGTCCGCGTTTGTTCACCACAGATAGCACAGCATTTCTTTTTATGAGCACAGCACGTTACATACTACCTTGCAATCCATCAACAAGTGCCCTTTATTCAAATGTCAGTGATTGTTCCAAAGGAAATACAGGATCTCATCCTCTAGTCCTCACATAGGCAGTGTTTCCACTTAACCCAAGGGGTGTGTGTTGCTTGGGTAAGACTTCCGGATGGGGCTACATATACTTACTTTTACTGTGCCTTACTGAGAACCCTTTTTTCTCAAAAAGGAATAAGAATCAATCTTAAAAAAAAACCCCTGAACTTTGAAAGTAGGAGGGGATTATAAAAGCTCTCCAGACCAATACAGATTTTTTTGGAAACAAGGGGTGTGTGCATAAATGCATGCTTGGGAGATGACATTTTTGTGTGAACCTGTGTGCCTGGTTTAAAAATACAATAGTGGTTTATATCAAAAGAATGTAAGTTTTGTCCAGAACTATGACTACTTACAGAGAAAGAAAGAGTGAGAGAGCTCTAGGTTTAGGAATGTATTCTGTAGAAATAGAGCTTCTGAAACAAGTTGGATATATTTGGCTTTATAGCTTTTGATGGTACAGAGCCAATCCCACTTTCCCATTTGCTGGACTCGGACTTTATTTGTTTTAAAAATCTACTTTTGTGACTTTTTTCAAATATTATTGTGGTTATTTGGCAAAATACTAATTGACTGATGACTTTCACCAGATAGTTGGACTGCACTGAAGATGCAGGATTTATGGATGTCTTTTAAAATATTTTGTATTTTAAAAAGCCACCATAGTTCTTAAATATTTTTTAGTTTTGTTTTCAGTATTTTTTAAGAACAAGGAAAAGATGAATTCCTTTATCCAATTAATACAAACTAAAATATCACAGCATGTTTAGGAATTAAATGACTAGCTAATTGATAGGTTTTGTTAAATATTTCACATGAAAAATTTGATACCTTTTATATGTACTTGTCCTTAACCTTTAAAAGCAACTGCTGTAAATACAAGATCTGTACTTTCTCTAATACATTTTACTAGTAGCTGGTGACAGAGAACTGATTTCTTTTCTATTAGGCTTTAGCACATCTTTGTTGAAGGCCTGTAGAATGACCAGGGATTAGATTTGCATCTCTTAGACTCCCTGTGTGGTCTTTGTAAGAAGCTTGTAACTGTTAAAAATGACTTGTTAGGAAGCGTGTGGGCTCTCATCTCTTTCCTTTTGACAGAATGATTGTGAAATTCAGATTGTTCCTATAGGCTTTAGCTTGCATATTCCACCTGAACCTTAAGCAATTAGAGCCTAATCTCAATGCAATCATATCTGAGTTAGGGTTTGTTGCATTTTGTTTACTTCAATTAAAAAACTACAGAATATTCTTGAGCATTTTAAAAGTGATATTCTGTTAGGCATTACAGAATTTTTCAAACCCTGAATTTTATAATCATCGGCCTATTATTCAACTGTTTATAGTGCAAACCACTTGTCAAATTCTGTGCACAGAATTTAATAGGAAACAGCAGGAAAGAAAAAACAAGGTGAAACATTAGGATTCATAGAAAAAATGTATTTTATACTTTCACCACTTCCAAAACAAGCCTTCCAATTTCAGTTCAAAACTTCTGCACTTTTCATTATTATAAGTAAAGGTTTCTGTTACAAGCTTAAGAAGCTGAAACCACAGTGCAAGTTCAGGGGTCTTGTACATCATCCATAAAAAAGTAAAACAGCCTAAGGACTGGATCTGTGGTTTTCTTTTTTATTAAAATTATTATGATTATTATTTTCTGAATCACAGGATCATTTTGTTGTAATGTTCAGATAATACTGCTAAACCAGACCATTGTTTTCCTTGTTGTTTATTGATATTGACTAGAAGAAATTATGTAAGTTTATTTTTCTTATGTTAAACATTAAACACATACTTCTTGTTATATTTCAGTTAAAATATGTTCACACACATCATATTTCTGATGTTCTATAGTCCAATAACTTTTATTTTAGGATATAAAAAAGAGTGGGGTGAAAAGATGACAAACACCCAAGAAATTTTTTTTCACTCTAACTATAACTTCTTCTTTTGTGTTCAATTTCTGGGGACCCTGTGAACGATGCATCTTAATAATAATTGTTAACACAACTAGAATTTTTAAATGGCCTCTGCTCACACCAAAACAGCCCTTAAACTGCCAACCATTCCTAGACCACTGGAGAGCTCTTTACCAATTAATGCTGTGAATACAAAACTGATGGTTCAAAGACACCTTACTTCTCTTAAACATTGTAATCATTCTGTTGTAGAACTTTGGATTTATTTTCCACTTGTTAACATTTATCATAAACTACTCTGTAGTAAGGGAGCTTTGGGCCCAATCCTGCTTCAGTGAAGTCAACTAGCAATATTTTCAATGGCTTCAAGGAAAACAGGAAATAGACCTATGATGTTAATGTAAGTTTCTTTTAATCAAAAATTGCTCAGCAGCTATCATTATAAGCATAACATAGCCAGGTTCAGCAATTCTCATTCACTGTTCTCTCTCCTTTTTTTTTTAGATGAATTACACTGACGATGACATTTCCTATATTAACTCGAGTTACCCAAAACAATCCACAGGCAAAGTTATTAATGTTCTAGTTTTTCATATTATTTTCCTTTCCCCTATAGCATTAAAAAAACACAAAATGCATTTTTGAGACCCATATAAGTATCATGAATGAGGCATTTCAGTTTTAACTGTAGTGTCAGAGAGAAGATAATATGGTTTAAAATATGTAAAGGACTGATCTGTTCTGCAATCTCTAAACTGACCCAAGAATATTGGATTGATCCCAGTGGTAGTAGATCAAAAGACACCATCTGTCTTCTACTCAGCAACTTTGCTCCTAGCTTTTTCACGTTTGACCTGAAAAAGTTCTTTCCAGTGGGCAGTGGGTCACTCCAGCTTCAAAAATTGTTTCAATGGCTATAAAACAGATATTATTTTGACTATTATTAATTCGTCATAGAAATCAAAATATTGCAGAAGTCTTACAGAATTATTTAAAACAATTTTTCATTTATTTCTTGGACATAGAATGAGTTGTGATTTGTATTTTTTCTTTTTGGTTCACAATCACAGTTACAATTTTCCCTTAATGAATCTTAAACTCACCATAATATCTCTGCAGAATAAACTTCAGTTTTCTCAGGTAACAATGTGTGTATATCATTTACCTAACAATGTCTATCTTACAGTAAGATAACATAGTAAAAGACAAGGATACTCTCACCTGAAAATGTTCTCTCCCAAATCTACTGCTTTTTGTGTGAAGAAAGCTACTCTTATTAAAATAGTCTGATGCAAGTAAATGTGCTTTCTTTCTGCAATCCGGAAAGAACAGGCAATTTTTCAGAAGAAGCTGCACTTTCTACAACTCAATGAGTTTCTTGTCAGGCGTGAATGGGCGTGAGTGAGCAATGGAATCGTAGGATTTTTTAGGGTGCTGGTCCAGATGTCCTTGAATGTGTCCTTCACCTCCTTTGCTTCCCACCCACCATCAGCAACTATTTTGACAATATTTGGAACATTTAAAAGAAATGCACTTATGCACAGAAGGCAAAGCTTTAGCAAAGTAAAAGCTCCACCCTGACAAAGAAAGAAGAAAACTTGCAAATGGTATAAGTTAATGATTATAAACTTGAATCCAGGAATTAGACACAATTTTAACATGACATTAAAGCTAGCTGGGCAAAGATAAGGATATCTGTTTTTAAAACTGCAATATTTTTTAAATAAATTACTAGAGATTTTTTCCCATTATTTGCCTAGCTTTGTAAGATACATTACCCAAGGAAAGACAGACTGCATAGTTAAGAAACTCACAACAAGAATGCATAGGAATCATTAGGAAACAACACAAATGAAAGGGGGAAGATTTCAAGCTGAATAGAACTTGTGTTGTCAGAGAAATAGTAGCTTTGGTAAGAAAAATAATCCGTTCTTCAAGGATAGTCTGTCCTAGTCCCATTACAGACAAGGCAGTAGTATCATGACCCACATACATAGTTCAGTTTACAGTCTACTAGGTGTTCTAGCAGTCCCTCATCCACAGAAGATCTTTTTTTAAAAACAGGGAGGAAGAACAGCTCTGTCCTGAAAAGTGAGAGTAATTTTATTGCTGTGTTAGGAGATTAAGTAGTCAAGCAAATACAGGCTACTGGTCAAAGCAGTTTGAGATGCTGCAAGAGGCATGCTGGGAATGAAAATATGTTCTCCACATTGCATGTTTATAGAACAGACTCAAAATTTGATACCGGGAAATCCCAGTATCAAAAAATAACATGCTGGAAAAAAGCAATGCAGAGTCCCCCCACATCCATAAACAACCTACAATCCACCTACAAATCCCATACCCCCAAATACCTCCCACAAGCTCACCCCACATACCCACCCAAATCCACTTTTCTTAACTTTAAGCTTTCTCTGCCTGGTGCAAACAGCCTAATACATCCCAAAAGAAAACTGAGGGACCCTCCTTCATAAAGCTCCTACAGAATGGTGCTTTTTCTCTCCTGGCTGGATTAAGGTAAAATTGTGGATCTTCTAGTATTTACCTTTCAAGCACCCATGAATGACTGGTGCCTCCCGAAACTGGGGGGGGCACCATTTGTAAGCAGCGGCAGCAGTGAGCAGGGACCGCCTGCAGATGCCATCAGTGGTGTTGGGAGTGGGAGGGGAAAGGGGGGTGGCAGATGGTGAGCAAGGACTGCCCACAGATGCTGGCGGCAGTGTTGGTGGTGGGAGAGGGTGGGGGTGGCAAGCGGCTAGTGGAGACCGCTTGCAGACACCAGTGGCCACGTCAGCAGTGGCGGGGGAGGGGGGAACGGCAACCTCCGCAGAAGCTGGCTG
>NW_017729025.1:59946972-59953907 GCF_001723915.1 Gavialis gangeticus
GCCACAACTGCAGAGGCAACTGCCACACTGAAGCCCTGCCTCATGGCCACGCCGGTGCTGGGACATGTGGCCCCTGCCTGGGTGAGGGCAGGATCCTGGCCCCAGGAACCACTTGGGTGTGTGAGGGGCTGGGGGGAGGCATGGAGGTGGCAGCAGGGGTGTGTGTGTAAGAGAGATAGATGGGAGTCAGGGATGGGGGAGTGCTCTGGGTAGGATCGTCCACCTGAGCTGGATATAGAGCTCCACTGTCCCCCCTAGAGCAGCCTGTACAGGGGTAGGCCAGCCTGGATGGGAAGGGGCTTGCTCAGCCCAGTCCCTGAGCACCAGCTGAGGCCTTCCCAGGAGTGACATGGGGATTGCTGGGGCCTGGGTACAGGTGCAGGGAGCAGAACAGCAAGGGCTGGCACTGCTCAGAGCCACAAAGCAACAGGTGGAACAGCTGCAGCTGGACTCATGTCCTGGTGCTGGGATGGAGCTGCTGCCAGGAGGGAAATAGTGGGGGCAGGCAGGGTCTGTGGGTCCAGGATGAGGGGCACTGGCAGGGCTGTAGGTTGTTCATGAGGGGCAAGGGCAGAGTATCAGTGCTGTTCAGTGCTCCACATCCTAGTGAGCAAAGGGGGCAGGAGCAGCCCTGATTTTTTATGATTAAAAAAACAAAAGCAAACGCCAAAGTGTACAGATATTTAGAATTTGTTTTATTATGGTGATAGAAGAACTGGTAGGCTTCCAAATTGCTTTAAAATTGTAAATATATCAATAAAACATTGCCCAACTGGTCTCTCTCTATCTAGTGGCATTTCATTTTAATTGGAGAAGAACACAGATTTGGGGTATTTTAATGAGAGGATTTGGGTTTTTATCACAGAATTTGCAATTTTAAATCAGAGAACATGAGGATCTCTGCTAGTGAGGCAAGTAGCAGGAACTGGGCAGAGAAGCCTGCCCAGGGTCAGCACTGGGGACACAGCTGGAGAGCAGATGAGGCGGTTGATCTGACCATTTGGGGTCAAGAGGACATGCTTCAACAGTTCAAAGTGGGTCACCACAAGGAGTGATAGCTGCCCAGATGGCAGAGCGGAGACACCAGAAGATATGACAGAAGTGCCGCCTGAATGCCACCAACTGGGCAGCCACGGCCCACTGGCAGCTATCCCAGAAGTACAGGTGGTCTGCTGCAGAGGCCATATCACAGCTCAGCCAGCCATGTGGTCCCCATCTGGGTCTGGCAGGCATGCAGCCATGGGGCTGCAGGTTCCAGAGGACAGATGCTGTTGCAGGTGGCAGCAGGTCACAGCCAGGCAGTATCCCCCATTGCCAGACTGCTGCAGTGGGTAGAGGGTGCAGGGGCCACTCTAGGTTAGGGCTGCTTCAGCAGTTCAGATGGTACAAGGGGCTAGTGTCCCCAGATACCAATTGGCTGGGCGGCAGAAGTTCCTGCGGGCAAGTAGCCCTAAGCTGCTCACCAGGACAGATTCTTATACTGCTGGGGCCAGTACAGATGCTGGCCCCAGCCTCTAGCTCCCCCTGGCTGAAGATCCAGGAGCAGCTGGGCAGGGTCAATTTGCCCCAAGTGGCACAATTCACCCCACTCCAAAGTTCATGTTCAGAAACATGTGCTGAGGCACAAATTTCCACCACAAATTTGTGCTGCTGCTGTTTGAGCTGCTGCAAGTGCACATGCCTGTATGTATGGACATGCCCACAAACTGTAAACAAGGGTTTTCTTAGTTATTTAGGAGTCAGCAGTAATGATACTTGTTCTTTCTATCAAGGATTGCTTTTTAGTACCTCCGGAGTGGAGGGAAGAATTCAGACTAAGGACTATGAGATCAAAAACATATCCACTGATTAAGCCTGAGGATGGGATTTTGAATGGTGCTCTGGACCAGCTTAACTTTGCACCTACTGAAGTCAATGGTAAACCTCCCATTGCAACAGTTTAGCCAACAACTCTTCCTCCAGGTGTAAAACTGCAGAATAAATCTGGGATAAGAACAGATCTAAACACTGTGCACTTTATTAGATTGTAAGATATAGAAATCTTCAGACAAATTTTCTAGACAATACATTCTAGATAGTACTTCAACCTGCTTCATATGATTTGGCAGTCTTTCCAGCTACAGGATCCTTGGGACTTAGATATCTTTCAGCCCAGCCAAACAGAAGCAGACATACCAAAGTTATTGCTTTTTTCAATAGACTACTGCTTCTTGTTCCACTCTGTTTATCTAATATGAAGCCTAACCAATGTATTGCTTTTACTAGTGTGGGGATATACATTTGCTGCAGGGAATTTCATATGAAAACTGAAGTTGTTTGTATTAGGTAACAGCCCAAGAACAAAAATGTTCCAATTTGTTTTCTGTTTCTCTCCTTTCTCTTCAGAGAAGCTATATCCAGATTTCAAAGCTTCCTTCATAGGACTTAAACTGAAGAGGGATCATGCTCGGCCAACAAGTATTATAGAAACATGTTTTTTATCACTGACTTTCCAAAGCACAGCCATAGGGTTTCACTATTTTTTCTTCTAAGGTCATCAGAAAAGTGCTATAAAATGGGCTGATACTCCTATATGTATTTTTTGTGTTAATATAGTTAAAATGCACATCAAGGGAAAGGTAGTAGTAACTCACTCCAGTTCCCCTACTCTCTTAGAATTTGGCAGCACAAGCAAGAGGGCAGGAAGAATACTGGAAACCTGGCATGTAAACACATCTCTGCGCATTAGGGTTTTATTAACCATGGAATGTTAAAAGTGAGGAAGCCCATGCTTCTAAATATTTTTCCCCATATATATGGAAATATATAAACATTTACAATTTATTTTTTTGTGAATGGTAGCGGATGTACAGCAGCCTGAACTCAAGAAAGCAGACAAGGACTTCTTGCTAGTTCAGGTGGGCTACCACTGTTGTTTTGTCCATCTGGACCAGGATTTGGTCAGAGGAGACTTATCCTAGGTGCAGCCAGCAGTCTTTATATGTCCTTTAGTTTTAGAAGAATGATGTAGAACTTTGGTTTTAATAATTTTTTCCAAAACTGTGTGTTATCCTATATAAATACCTTTGTCAGATAGCCTTATATCTATGGTTAATACCACCAGCTGAAGACTGCATAATCAGTTTGACTTCTTGGGCAACTCTAACTATGATGCAGCCTCTCCAGGGACAATATTCAATGAGTTCTGTATTTTTCAGGAAATTGTGAAGTGTTCTGAAGGGCATGGTCTCTTGATAGGACACCTGAATGACAGGTGATTAGAGACATCTTGGTGAAAATAATAGCGATGAAGACTTTTGGGTGTCCTACAGCTTGTTTCACTTTGGCTGTTCTTGCTTGGGATAGGGGAGCTATGCCCAGATCAGTCAGGAAGAAATGTCCCTAGTGGACTGTTTGTTGATA
The DNA here is from genome assembly GCF_001723915.1 of Gavialis gangeticus. Lineage (NCBI taxonomy): Eukaryota > Metazoa > Chordata > Crocodylia > Gavialidae > Gavialis > Gavialis gangeticus. The sequence continues at coordinate 59,950,375 of NW_017729025.1, forward strand.
TAAAAGAACTTCAAGTAGTCATCATAGCCACATGGGCTAGAGTAATAGCAAGATGCTATCAGGGTATTCTGAGTCTAGGGACAGACATTCAAAAAGCCTGAGCCTGAATTGATTCAATCTTTGCAGGTTAGTCTGACCTGGCTAGGCTAAATCACTTTGTAACTGCACAGACATCCTAGAAATGCAGGCACATGCCTGCAGTGGCTCAGATTAGAAGCTGGAGGCGGGGGCGCTAGAGCAGCCCTCCCTTCCCTTCCACACTACTGAGCAGGGGAGGGTGTGGCCAGGTGGGGAACACCAGGATCTCTGCTAGTGATTAGGGAGGGGTTCCCCCCTACCTCTTCTGATCAGCCTAGCAGGGAATTTATAATACAGCATTTATCACCCCTAACTCAGTGTTTATCAGCCCATTAAGAAAACAACAGAGGGACATTACCAGCTACCTGCTGATTCTACCTTTGTCCTGTATGTCACAGCACAGACCCCAGCCAGCATGTGGTCTGCTAGCTAATGTTGAGAGGTGGCTGTGTAAGGCAGAAGGGACAGGGATCCCTGCTTAGCACAAACTAGGGAGGGAAGGGAGGGAGCAGGGGGAAGCCAGGCAGATGCCTGCAGTCTCTGCAGAGCTGCAGCCAGGGAGCAGAGGGGAGAGGCCAGCCCTTCTGCGGAGCAGAGAGCCCCGTACAGCCCAGAGAGCATGCCGGGATGCTGGGAGAGTCTGGTTTAACTTAAACCAGAAAGGGGTCTGGGACAGACATTGCATAAACAAGTTTGGCCCAAATCAGTTAAGTCTGCTACTACATTCAACCAGGTTTATCTCAAACCGGTTTCAGCCATTTTCAAACGGGTTTATGTACACCTAACGTCTGTTATGTTACAGATTTAAACCAATTTCTGATCACTTAAGCCAGTTTATGTGTAATGTCTGAAAGCCCTTTCCCCCAAAATTAGTTAATTCTTTGAAGAGACGACACATGGGCGTAATGAAAATGTGCAGAAAGCATCTTGCAAATTTATAGATGTTAGGAAATACATCTTCAAAGCAATGGCTATGTTAATAAACAGGGTACACATAAAATTAAAGGTCCAATCAAACCAGTCATCCTTATGGCCCAGTAACCTTCTCCTTAAAAATGGTTTGTACCTAATTCTTCACAGAAATGTACAAGAACCCCCATAGATAATTACGGAATAACCTGCCCAGAATGGAAGTTAAATGTCAAATTCCTTTTGTCGAGCTCATTCATTTCTTGGTGTCAGTGAAATCTGGTGTCAATGATTCTGCAATGTAATTGGGTACAACTGTTTTGCAGCCCACTTTGTGTTAGCAACAGTATAAAGTACTGGTCCCAGAAAAGTTTATTTTCAAGAAAGATAGTAAAAGAGGCCACTATTTGCAATGTGACTAATTCTATCTGAAGTGACTCTGCCTTAAATTCTATAGTCTGTATTTTCCAGTCCCCACTTTTCTACTCATAACTCTTTAAAATAAAACTATTTTAAAAACAAAGTTTGAAAAATGCACATTCCTTTCTGAATGCAAATGTAACCATGGGAAGAGAAAAGTAATTTAGTTTCTAGGAAGGTTTCAGTATTTTGAAATATGATCAGGAAAAAATGACCAATTCCAGCTGCCCTAAGCTGTATATCTTTGAAATTTTGTGGTCCTTTGTCCAAGGTAGTCTGCCTGGAGGACTGCCCCAGAGCTATAGGAACTGAGAGTAGTGGAAGCTGCTGAGGTGCCAGGAGCCTAAAAGCCAAAACTCCAAAGATTTCCAAGTCTTTCAGTTGCTTATCAACTCCCCATTGCAGGCTGCTGAGGGACTAAGCAGATGAGATAGCATGAAACAAGGCAAAGGTCTTGGGTTCAATCAGATCTTCCTCAAAATCAAACTGTTAATTCAAAATATTACACTTTTGATGAATCAGAAAATTCTGCCATAAATGTGTTGCTGGAACTCTTCTGGCCAGCCATGCATTTCTTGCTTTTTGACTAGTGGCTTTTTAAAATCTGAATATGCTATACAGAATAGTCTGGGCTGGGAACACAGGACAGAATTAACCATGGCATTGGAAGGAATACAAATTGGGAAGGTGTTATTTTGAAACTGTGGTTGTTCACTTTCATGGTCGACTGCTTCCCCTTACTGATGGCAAGTACGCAGGTGTCATGATGCTGAGTCTGTTATAAAAACCTGGAAGGAAATTTCAAATGGAACGTATGAAATCATTTTAAGGGATACAGCAGAGGTATGAAAGGAAGATATCAATTAAATGGACCTCAAGCCATAATTTTTATATACTGTTGAGCTGTGCATTTATACAAACAGCCAACAATGCCAACATTTGGGTTGTAGAAAACAGACTTTCAAAGACTTTCTTACTTTGCACTCTGTGTCCCCATTTGTCCCGGTGAAAAGTAACTGTATAACACTATCATAAAAATGCAAGGCAGAAAATAAGGCAGGGAAGCACCTTAAGGCATGTCCAGGTGAGTGTGGATGTTTGTTTCCCCGGGGGCAAATAGCAGTGGCACACCTTCTGCCGCTGCTACTTGTCTCCAGGGAATGCCTCTGCCACACGTGCTCTGGTGTGTGTCAGGTTACCCTGTATTGTACTGCATGTGTCAGGTACCCTGGAGAACTGTGCTGGCCCCAACAGCTTTACATTGGTTCCTGGTGGTCTCACAGGGCTACAGTTGCAGAAGGAAGCCTGACCAGCAGTGGAGTGTGTCTCCGGTTTTGGGTGGCATGTGCTGCCGCCACATGCACCATCCCACTTTTTTCAGCGTGGGTTTTTTTGACCCCAGGAACTCCCAGGGCCAAACTGCCCTCCCCCCACCCCCAATACAAAGTAGCAGCACAGGGAATGCCTGCATGTGCAGTGTGTGGAGCTGCAGATAGGTCTGTGGCGCCACATACTGCACATCTATGCTCATCTGGATGCGGCCTTAGAGGTTAGCTCATTCAGAAAAGCATAAACTTTCATAAGCAACAGCCAACTTCATTAGATGCATCTGACTGATAATGCTTACACCTTTCTGAGTTAGTCTCTAGGATGCCACCTGTCCTACCGTCTGCCTGACTTTACATTAACATGGCTAACTACCTCTCTCTGTAAAAATGTGTAAGTGAATGCATCGTTTTGATCTAGTTCTCCAACAGTCAGCTATACCTAGGATACTGGGTACAGCTAATGACTGAGCCCAATGTGTAACATACTCTTGTCTTTATGTCACCTCTTCATTTGGTTCACAATTTTTATACTATCTTGCTGTAAAGAAAAATGTAATATAGAATCATAGAATCAATGAGTCGGAAGCGACCTAGACAGATCATTTAGTCCGACCCCCTGCCATGGGCAGGAAGGAGCACTGGGGGTGGCAGGGGTCATAAGACCCCAGCCAGGTGTCTATCCAGTCTCCTCTTGAAGATTTCCAGGGAAGGTGAGAGCACCACCTCTCTGGGAAGCCTGTTCCAGGCTCTGGCCACCCTTACAGTGAAGTAGTTCTTCCTAATATCTAACCTAAACCT
>NW_017729025.1:59954517-59994323 GCF_001723915.1 Gavialis gangeticus
CCCTCTCCCCAGGTGCAGCACCCTGCACTTGTCCTTGTTGAACCACATCCTGTTCAGATCCGCCCACTTCTCCAACCTATCCAGGTCTGCCTGGATGCAGTCCCTGCCTGCTGGTGTATTCACTTTACCCCACAGCTTGGTGTCATCAGCGAACTTGAACAGGGTGCTTTCTACACCCTTGTCCAGGTCGCTAATGAAGATGTTGAACAGAGTTTAGCCTACATGACATAAACAGCATCACAATGGAAAATATAAAAACTGCAGAATTCAGTATTGTAACAAAAATACTGTATTTCTTTTAAACAATATGCATGTATTAACAATCATTCACTTATCAGTTCAGGAAAAGTACTTTACCACAGTTTAGGAAGACCATCCAATTATGTAAAAAATAAGACTTCATTTGAAAATTGTGAAACAAAAGCCATTGCTGCTAGTTTATTATTAGTGTTAAGGAAAGCCTGAGTTGTTTAGTTGGGGGGGGGTGTGGGGGGGGATTACAAAAAACTTTTCAAATGCTCAAGGGTAAAATACCCCCCAAACAATGCCATTGCCTGGACTGTAAATCTGTACCAAATCTGGCATTCAAACTTGTAAGTTATGAAAAGTAAGGCAGACTGGGATCCACTCTGCTTGGAGAATCTTCTGTAGTAGAAATGTGACCTAACTATATTTACTTGTCTTGCTCCAGTGGCAAAGGGACAGACATTACACATAAACTGATTTAAATGACCAGAAACTGATTTAAACCTGTAACAGAACAGATGTTCAACGTACATAAGCCAGTTTGAAAATGGCTGAAACCAGCTTGAGATAAACCTGGTTAAATGTAGTATCAGACTTAACTGATTTGGGTCAAACTGGTTTATGCAATGTCTGTTCCAGACCCCCTGGTTGTTTAACTTATACCAGACTCCCCCAGCATCCTGGCATGCTCTCTGGGCTGTGAGGGGCTCTCTGCTCCACAGCAGGGCTGGCCCCTCCCCTCTGCTTCCTGGTTGGAGCTCCAGCAGAGACTTGCAGGCACAGCAGGGTGTGTTGGCTTCCCTGCACCCCTGCCCCCCACACCACTTGCTGCTTAAGCAGACATCCCTTCCTCCTCTCTCCCACAGTACAAACTGTAGCCAGCATGTGCTATGCTAGCTAAAGCTGCATAAGGAAAATAGGACAGTGTCTGCTTAGGGCTTTTTGGAGGTAATCAACAGCTCAGCTGGTAATATCCCTGCATTCCTTCCTTTGGACAAAGCCCTTTAAGAAGAGCTTGTAATGAGCAAGGCTTTGTTTTCGAATAGTGTGTTAAATGCTGATTACAGAGCTGATAAATGCTCTGTTATCAAGGTGGGGGGACCCCTTCCTAATCACAGTGTCCTACCAGGGCCTGGCCATCTCCCCTCAGCTCAGCCTTGTAGAAGGGAAGGGAGGGCTGTTCTAGTGCACCCCAGTTTCTAGCCTGAGCTACTGCAGGCATGTGCCTGCATTTCTGGAATATCTGGGCAGTTACACAGTGATTTAGCCTAGCGCGGTTATACTAACCTTCAAAGACTGAATCAGTTCAGGCTCAGGCTTTTTGAGTGTCTGTCCCTAGCCAAAGAGGGGACTTAAAGCTTCTCTAAGTATGAGAAATTCCTGAAATGTGTAAAAGTGGCATAGCTGGGGTTGATAACAAGCCTAGTCAGAGCATTCTGCATGATAGCAACCCAATGGGGTATTGGTACTAGGTGGCTATTATAAAGCTGTGCAATTTACAGCAGCCTCAAAACAGCTCTAAACTGTGGCAGCTCTGAACTAGCCATAAAGGATAGAAAGGTGATGGGTAATAGCATTTTTGTCCTCATCTGCTCAAGTATACTAAGCACTGCTACAGTGCACCTGAGGATCTAGCATTCCATTTCCAGACCTTCAGAGTTGTCATCAATTCCTTTTTTCTAAAGTGGCAGTATATGTTTTTGATAATTTATATTTTGACCAGGAGTATAATAATATTAGTCTGGGTAGTAGATGTATATCTTGGAAGACTAGAGGCATCCAAATGAAGCACCAGATTCTAAACTATATTTCCATAATGTAAGGAATAAAGTTATTGCCATGTAATTTAACTCACATGTAGGAACAATAAGACCTCCATGATTTGCATAGATACATTCCTTTTTCCTAAATGATGCCTATAAAAATTACTTCTACTTCATTTACTAGAAATGTAAGTGACCACTGCCCTCTATTTTGCTCCCTCCTGTACATTCCATTTCTGTTCCCATTAAGCAGCAAAATACAATTTTAATTTTTCTTAAAAAATAACTTTAAAAGGCTTTTTCAGCATGTATTATCAATGCAATTATGCTACAGTGATAAACTATAGCTAAAACAGAAGGCAAAGACTTTGAAGATGAACAAGCCATTGTATCATTTGTCTAGCAGCCTAGGTCCTTTCTGAGTAGAAAGAACCATAGCATTTTAAACAAATGTTCACCACCAGCCACTAAAAGAGCTCATGGGATCTAGTCATTCACACTTGCCACCTCCAACATGCCTCTTCTTGTTCCAAGCCTAACCTTTGTGCTAAGGGCTGCAGGGAAGAAGTGGAGGAGGAGGACAGGAGAACAACCTTTACTGGTTTTGTATGCCACATATGTGATGCAAAAGAAACTGATTGGGGCAAAGACCCTGCCCATAGACTGTTGCAATGAACAGTTAATACAACTGATAAAAGGGCTTTCTTAAAATCAGCCACAGTAAACTGGGCATGGAGTGCCCCGAAGATTAAAAGAAAATATGTTTTTATATTTGCTATTATGTATCTTCTGGAATCAAACTGCTTTTCTTATTTATCTCTCTCTCACTGGTGCAATTCATCCTGGATATGATTTTTCAAACAGTAACAGGAAACTGGTCTCGGATCACTTTATGGGAAACTAATGAGCTTTCTTTTGGGTACTTTCAAATGGGAGAGCTGTGTTCTGTTTCAAAGTATTTCAAAGCAGAGCATTTCCAGTTTTATGTAAACTTGGAGATAACTAGCATAGGGGTGTCAAACACTCTGTGAGATACCCTGCCTTCTGCCTGACTTCAGATTAACAGGGGTAACTACTCCTCTCTGTGAATTTATGCAGTCCACATGATGTATTCAGATTGTACAGAACCTACCCTGATATTTGAAACATGAGGATATTTCTAGCTGCCTTGGCTGCAAAGAAAAACTTCCAAAGGGCACTGAGAATAAACCTATGATTCAAGCTCCCTTTGACAGGGAGCCTGAATCAATGTGATTAAGGGAAACATGAGCTTCACTGCACTTCTTAATCTCATTACAGTGTTAACTCTGAAGCTCGATAACACCTCAATGCCAACATTAGCTACTTTTCTGCCAATATTTTAGCAGAAATAAGGGGAACAGGGCAGGAATTAAATGTGCAGGAAGAGATAGTGAGAGCAGGGAAATACTGCAGAAAATGAAATGAAGAGTGAAAAACAAAGGAAGCACACAAAGGAGCACAGAAACACACACAAAGACAAGGAAAGGGGAGCCAAACAGAAAAGCACATGGAGAAAGAAGAGTAACAAACTGGCAGACATAATGGTGGTCATAAAGGACAGAATCTTTTCTTGCTGAATGATGTTGAAGGCAGCAAAGATATATAAAATATAGTAATTAAATGTTTAGCAACTGAATAAAGTCCATATTCTACCCATGAAAACTTCCCATCAACATCTGTGGGCATTCTTCAGTTGATGTAGTTCTAGAGGTCTCTGAACCTTAGACTAACACTCTGGCCCATTGACCGTGCTTGAAAATAAAATTCTGCTCTTTGTACCATATGTTTGTGATTTGCCAGTCACACTTTAAACCAGTCCCCTAACACTCTCCAAAATTAGGTGTAAATGTAAGTAGAAATTCATATTACTCATATCACAGCAGCAGAGAAAGGCACTGTACCTAAACAGAGTAAGAATCAGCCTCAGACCTAATAAAACAAAGAGGGAGAAAAGGAATATCACTGTTTCTCTTTTACAAATGAGAAACTGAATCCAAAAGAATGAACAACTTGCTCAAGGTATCACAGGAAGTCTGTAGCACAGGGAGTCTGTACTGACTCTCAACCAGGGTGCTACAGCACCACACAGTGTTAGTAGTGTTAGGTTTACAGACATGATTCATAAGATAAACCACCAGAGATTTCAAATAGAAATCCATACTTATGGTCTTGCTGAGTTCTTTACAATAGAAAAACTGTTTTATTATTTTTCTGTAGTCAACAAAAGAGTGAAAACTAAGAGCTGACATTTCCAAGGAGTGCCTCAAGTCTATAAAGGGGTACGTCAATTCTACCCAGGGGTGCCTTAAGTCTAAAAGTTTGAGAATCACTGATGTAGCATAACTAGGAAGTGAACTCATATCTCTAGGGTCTGCAGCTAACAACTTAATCATAAGACTACCCCTTCTTCTCCTGGATCTGAAAGCTTGGAAACTAGAAGCAGCAGCAAACAAACAACAAAATAGCATGAGCCCATTGACCCTGACCCTGAAGAGGCCTCTCAGCTCCAACTTCACTTTATGGGGGGGCATAACTGCACAAGGTTTTGGAGTATGTCATGGTTGGCTGAGAGGGCATGACTATGGAGGGAGGGGATGGGTCAGGGAGCAGGCAGGTTCTACATATCATAGTATTTGAGCTTTGTTCTGATTCTTCTCACAATACATCAGATCACAGACTCTTTTGTGAATTTTTGGCCTTTTTGTGATTCCTTGGTTGAGTTTAATTTCGGGTTTTGTATTGGAATACCAAACAAGCCATGTGGACATTTTTATCTGTGTGTAGAATTCAATGATGGTTTTTGTAGAATGCTGATATGCTTACCTATTTTTTTGTACAAGCTGGGGAAGTATATGGCCCACATGGAACTTAATATAACAGCAGAGAGTGAGATATAATGACAGTATATGATACAGATGCAAAGTCTGATGCAACTTCTATTGTACTGAATAGAAGCATTATGCAATTGATGACTCCTATTTTATCCCTCTGTGATGCAGAAGCTGAACTATTATCGTATTTTAAGTCTTCAAAAGTCCCATTACTGTTCTGCCTGCTGTTTTTAAATGAATGTATTACCCCTTAGCTTTTTACAGATTTTATTTGTGAGACTAAAGGTACTTTTCAGCAAAAATAAAACTGCAGTTTTGAAACAAGGATAAAAATTGTAGCAAAGGGTACATACATTTGCAGCTGGCATTTGTGCAAACATCAGTGATCTCTTGTGTACTGGATTTAAAACATGTATTCTTTTCAATCATATTATTTAATGCTGTTTTTTTCTTAAAGCATGTGTGTGTGTATGTGCATCTCCCTTTTCTCTGTGTGTGCATGCATGCATGCTTTAGAAAAAGTCACATAAAATATGATTGAAAAAAGCAGCATTACTATAACCAATGTAGGTTTTATAGCTATTCTCATCTTTCTCCTTTCTAAGCTAAATTTCATATGCCAGGATAGCTAAGACATCTAATTCCAAATTAATAGTGTTTTAGAATTCATTGCACTGACCCCTTTCTGGGTATTTGGAGTTCAACAATGTAAATTGTGACATTTTGTGTACTTCACATCAGGCATTAAAACAATCAGATTTACAGAGTGAAAAAATACCTGTCTCTAAAGCACAATGATATTCTAACTCTCAGAACCTTGGATTTATATATATCTACTTAAACAATCAGTCCTGTGTTTTATATATAAGTATACATTTCTGATTCAAATTTTGCTTATCATGGGAGAAGAAAGAAAAATTTCACTATAGAGTCTGTTTTATTATTTTTAAAAATACAAACATAAACCTTTTCTCTGATGCATAACTTCTAAAAAGGAATGCAATTGTGGTTTAAAAAAAGCAGTCATAAACTACAGCATGTGCAAGGTACTTATAAAGACATAACAGTACAGTTAATTTAACCAATTATACTTTCTGTGTAAACACACATTATAATATATTCTTTAAAAATATCAAAGTAAAATTTCCAGGAATTTTTAAAGAATAAAAGGTTAAAAATTAGTACTGATATTGAACTGATATTGAATTAATTTGTTTTTTAGCAAAATTCTATTGAAAAGAAAAATAAAAGGCATTGTGTACTGTGTCCCTGCTTAAACCTGAGAACAACACTGGAGCATTGCAGTTAATTAGCTCCAGTCAACACTGGATGCTTTACAACATTTTTCACATCAATGCTTCATCTGAGCTTTAGAGTAAACATTTCCCACACACTTGGTACAGAAATGAACTAGAATATATAAAGTTTAGTCATTCAAAATATGGAGGTATTTCAACTAATCTTTCCATCAATCAGTTAAAAGAGAATTTAAATCATTTCCATAAAAACAGAGATTAAAACCACTGAGTAGTGTCATCTGTAATCCTAATTGTTTAGCATTTTGTGGGTTAATGGCTATTCTTAGTCATCAAACCATATTTATTTCTGTGAAAAAAAATCTTTAATCTTTATTTTATTTATTGTAATTTTCATGTACTTTTGTTATTTAGTGTGCAAGATAGCTGTCTTTCTGCTCTATGAAGTCATCATGTAAAATGCTCCATTTAATGCATTATAAATAATGAAGTGCTACATTATAATAATTATTTTCATATTAACTGAATGTTGAGCTAAGTTAACTATATTAAACATCTACACTTTGCTTAATGTCTTTAAATAATGTCTGATTCTCTCTTCCTATTTCAACTTTCAATCAATGTTCTGGTCCAGGGAGACAACAAAGTGTATTTGCTATGGTTTTAGGCAAAGCCAGTTACTTTCTGCATCATATACTTGAGAAACATATTTCCATTTTATGATTCATAGACATTACTGAATAGAAAAGATCCAGGATATATCTTCATGTTCCAGTTCAGCAGTGCAATGATCTAAGAAGCATGTTTTTAACAGCTAATTGCAATTAGATTCCATGGATAAGATAAAAAGCTGGCTGATAATTTAATATAAAATAATTTAGCAAAGAAGATAATATTTGGCTTTAAAGTGTATTTATTTAAAATTTCTGAAGTGCCCTTTTTATTATTCAGTGTGGAAAAATAATTTGTACATATCTGTAAATGTATAAAACTTTTAGAAAAAGCCCAGTGCAACTAGTCTCAGATTGTTTTTAAAGCAGAAAACTACAGGATCCTGTAAACAAAAATCCTCTGCCCCCAAAAACATGCTTAGAGGGAATATCTTTCTTCTGTTACTTTTTAAAAAAAACAGCATCATATTTCTCTTGGTCTAAGGTAAGTGCTCCTTTACCGTCTGCTCACTGATTCCTACTCTATATTTTGTGACAGTACAATAAATAATGCCAGAAAGTCTCTTTAGCTGTAAATGTACCTAACCAACATTAACAGGGCCAACTTTATTGCAAAAGTGAATGGAGTTTGGGGATGGGTTTAATTAGGAGGAGGGAGTGTAAGGGCTTCTGCTTTAAGAGGCAAAGCACTTTGTATCATGAGTTTTGCATTTTGGGGGGGAAAAAAACAACCTTACAATAAAACCAGAATAGAGTACATTTTAATGGTCGTTCTTTAGTGAATATAAAGTTTCAATTTGTATATAAGCAAATTATTATCTGAACTCGGACAGTTAATATGCGGAAATGCTATTCTGTTGTAATATCTTACTCTATCACTAGAGACCATATGCCTTGAGGCTAATTATTTAATGTTCCAGTTTAAGGAGATATCCATAACTGACCATTAAACAATTGCCCTATTCATATTTATATGAATGTGATATTTTGTGCCTTTAAGATGCAAATATTCAAAATACTGAGTTCAATTTTATTTATTAGCACTTAGGTAAAAATTATAGTGCCAACACTCGTTTTTGCAAAGCAAAATGTAGATCCATTAATGACAACTCTGATTATTAAAACACTCACAAACTTTGCTTTTGTAATTACTGATTCTAAAAGCAAGTGTTCTACCAAGAAAACATACAAATGATCCAGGAAATATATTTCAGTTTGTAGATGGGCATATTCAACTTACAAAGGTATGAATTAATGTTCTTAAGATGAAGCAACTGAAATCAGAATCTGTAAGCCATATTGTTTAGTCAATTTTTACACACACACATCAAATCAAATCAATGTTCTTATTTCTAACATGCCAAATTATCTTCTGTTATACTGATGGAATTGGAACAGAATTTGATCCAATGTGTATAATTTTAAAGCAAAACTATTATACAACACACACACACACACACACACAGATAAATTAACAGGCAGGTAATATGCATTATATAATACATTGCCATTTAGAAAATATTTTTAAACATTTTTAATTTTTCTAAAGCTACTTGACCAAATACTGCACTTCTTGCTCAGACACAGTTGCCACTGCAGTCTTCCCAGAATTTTGCCTAAGTAAGGAGAAGAGGAATTGACTATTTTATATTGAGCACAATGCTCTGTTCACTTAATATAAGTTTTATGTCAACAGAACTCCACTGACATCAGTTGAATTACGCTTGATATACAGTGATAAGAGGGAAGAATAAGATCCATTATGCTATGTATTTTCTTTACGTATCTTAAATACTATTGTAATTATTTAAAACAAATTACGTTAAATAAGTCTCACAGAAATGTATAGTTTGGTGAAATCTCTTTCCCTTTTTATTCTATTTTTCTCCTTGTGGGTTATTTAATTTAACAGAACCAGTAAAAACAACAGAAGCCACAAATCAGGAGAAGGATAAGAAACAAAAGACAGTTGCAGGAAAGTATGTTTTTTCCATTAATGGCTAAGCATGCAGGCATTAGAGCACAAAAGGCAGCAGTATGGGGGAGAAGGAGACTCACAGAATAGCAAAAGTCAGAATGAAATAAATGAGAAATATTAAATCATTCTCCTTCAGCTTTCACATTAATATAAAGAAAATTGCTTTTGTTAAATATGCTTCATGTGATTATCAAGAGACACATTTTCTCCTAAGCATCTATGAATAAAACATGCATTTGAATGTTAGGTAAACAAACAATAAATGAATGGATTTAATTGTGACAAAATATCATTATATTTAGAAAACTTATATAACCATGGGCCTAATCTGGGAATTTTTACTCAGGCAAAATGGCAATGTACATAAATAGGAGTTTTGGCTGAGTAAAGAGTGCAACACTGTGTACAAAATTTATACTTGGAATTCACAGCTAAAAGACCTTTATTTAGGTCAAACTAGTATAACTCACTTTGGCTTTTCTTAAAAAAAGCAACTTGTTTTGTCATAGCAAATTATTTCCCTTTCCTGGAAGAAGCATCTTTTTTAGATTTCTATTTGACAACAATTAGAGTCTAAAAAACAAAGCTATTTCTAATGCAAGTGACTAAAAAGATGGAGATCTAAAAAGAAAGAGCTGATTAAATACAAACAATATTTACTTTACTTGAACAAATTATACTTATTAGTTAAAGAGTATATGGGAAAAGAGGCCAGTTTCTGCTTGTTTGGCCAACTGCTCTTAATAAGACTACTTGCAGAATTTTAACTAAATGCGTAGTGCCAATTCCCTCCTTGGAAAAAACTTCTGCATTGTGCCAGATGCAAAATCTTGTAGAGTTACTCTAGATTGTCCTGTAAGGGTACATCCCCATAAGCATGCACAAGCAGAGGCCCAGTTTCCCCCAGGACAAAAGGCAGCAGCACATATATGCAGCGCAGTGGCAAGGAAGTTTGGTGCCTGGGGCGAAGCCCACAGTGGCAGCCTGCTCTCGCCCTGTGCACAGATCTGAGAAGGGGCACCCTGCCCCGTTAGCCTGGGAGTGCACAGAGCAGCGGGAGCCACCCTCCCCCCAAATGAGCTGTGCACAGCTCCATCCCACGCCACAACCCAGCTGGGCAGCGTCTGTTGGTGCCCATTCGCTTCAGTGCTCAGGGTGGTCGCCCCACGCCCTCCCATTGCTATGGTGCTGCATGTTTGCAGCAGCAACAGTACACTTGTCCCCGGGCACATTTCTGCATGTACGCTCTGGTGTGAGGCAGAGACCTGAGTGAGGAAGAGGAGGCTGGGGCCAGCACCTGTGCTGGTACAAGCAACCTCTCCTGGGCTTCTGGGGCCTCCTGGGCCAGCAGCACTGAGCCAGCAACTTGGAGCCTGGCCAGCAACCAGAGCATGGCTCTGCCAGGCCAGGCTCTGGTTTTCTGTGGTGCATGCTGCTGTGGCATGCACCATGCCATTTTTTTTCAGCAGCAGGTTGTTTTTTTTTTACATTGAAATCTCCTGGTGTCAAAAAAGTCCAACATGCTGCAAACTATCAGTGTGGTGCAATCCGTGGGGCATGTATGCCATATGTGGTTTGCAGTGCCTCAAGTGGGTTTGAAGTGCTGCAAACCATATGTGTGCGCTTGTGGGGACACACCTTAAAGGTTTATCTCCAAAGTCTGAAATGACCAGTGCGGTTCAGAACCTAAAGCACGTGTATTGTAGGGATTCCACTGGAGGGCAAAGGACATCTGCAGAGAGGTGCCTATATACTGTCTTTGACTGGTAATAGGAGAATGTGCATTTCATTTCTTCTTGTATGGATCCTCAACAATACGCAGGACCCTTTAAGCGTTGCATGATGCAGGTGGTACCATAGAGATAGCTGACTCCCTGTATTTGTCCCTAAAACTCCCTGTCTGTATATTGATCCAGACTGGGAAAAGACACGATCTGGCTTTTAGTATATATTGAAGGCCTGGTCTCACTGCCATTGAATTCAACTGGAATACAATTGGGCCCTAATGTATCTGAAACATAATAATGTATAATTAGCTATATCAGGAAATTGACCATAACTCTTTCATTAAGATGAAATTTTAGTCTGTAAAATATGAATGAGGAAAGGCATTTAAATCAGAAAAATAAAGTGACTAAATGATTCTCTTCTGTTGTTATTTTTATAACATACCATAGTTAAACAGACAATGGCATGAAGAACTCTCTTTAGGTGATATCACTTAATTATGCAAAGCATCCTAATCAGATCCTCCTCCAATTGTAATGACTGTAGGGAGTCAAGTGCATTACTCTATCAGAACAGCCAGCTGCAGTGATGTATTGATATTTATATTTTTAAATTATGATATAGAGAAGACACAAGTGGTAAGAAGGAAAAGGTACATCAATTATGTTCTGTTATTTCAGAACAGTTTATCAAAGTTATACATAGAATTTTTAACTTCTTTACTAAAATAATGGCAAGTTCAGTACTTGGATGCCAGCAACTAGACTGTATCTTCAGTGAGAGAAGTGAAAGCCATGGTACATGAGACTTCCCCATATGTGGCCCTGTTCAGGGACCACACACAGTCCCAGTCTTTGTGCTCCCGGTATACATCAATCTAGCTTGCCTATCATTGCTATACTATCCAGGGAGAATGGGAGAGGGAAGTATGGCAAGAAAGTGTAGATATAGTCTCTCCTCAGTCCAGAAGAAATGTTGTGTATGGGTGATATAGAAACCTTCTGCTTCTCCCTGTATATTTATCTGTTTGGCTGATAATTACTCTAAGTTATAGCCATAACATTCCATTCCTTCCACAGAGAAGGTGATTCCAGCTTGCAGCGAGTGACATTCACCAGTGCAGAGAGAACTATGGAAGGCCTATCTATATACCACTTACCACATGAGACCTCAAAATAAAGCTTAGGTGTGATTTAAATGGTGAGTATGCCTTGCACTGTCCTCTGGGATGGATAAACGTGTACTGGATATTATATTACATTTGTTCTTTTACAGTATAAAGTCCCATTGTCCTCAAAAAAATTCCTGCACATAGAACAAGCATAGTATGCGGCCCACTAGTGTGAGTTTCAAATGAAGCAGCTTCATCCAGTGCTCTAACACAGTGAATACACACTGTCTGGGGGTATGCCTATACTGCAAACTCACTCTGCCAGGCAGTGGCATCCTCAAGATTTTAAACAAAGATTTTAAAATAAACGTTGCCAGTGCTACTTTGGACCTCTCCAAAACTGTGTCTTCAGTGTTCATAAAATCAGCACCCAAACTAAACTTTTTGTCTACCAGGCTGTCGTCATCCCTACCCTGTTATATGGGTGTGAAATCTGGACAAGTTATCAGAAACACCTGAAAGTCTTGGAACGTTACCATCAGTGATGTCTTCAGAAAATCCTACCTATCAACTGAAAGGACAGAAGAATGAATGCCAATGTTCTGGCTCAAGTAAACACCAGCAGCCCTGAAGCCATGTTCATTGGACAGGACATGTCATAAGGATGCCTGACAACCAGGTCCAAAATAGGTCCTATACTTCCAATTTGTCAAGGGTTACCACTCTAAAGGTGGGCAAAAGAAGAGATTCAAGCACATCTTGAAGGCGAATCTGAAAAAATGCAACATTAACATCAATGCCTGGGAGACTTGAGCCCTGAGTGGTCCCCAATGGCACTGTGATATATATATAGGCATTGACCATTTTAAGCAAACTTACCTCACCATGGAGGCAAAAAGGTGAGAGAGCCAAAGGGAAAGAGCTGTGACCCAACATCTCCAGGATCCACTCCTTCCCCCTGGACCTGTATGTCACATCTATAGTTGAACATGCCAGTCTCAGATTGACCTCTTCAGTCATCTCCAAACTCATGGAAGACTGCCTTCCTTGTATACAGGGACTGCTGACCATGGCATCCTTAAATGTACAGTGTGGTTCAGCATAGGTTTTCACTATAACCAGAGGAAGCTTAGCCATGTCCATGTAACACTTTGGGTGGACTAATTAGCACTTCCAGTTAGCTTGCCCCTAGCTAATTAACCCACCAAAAGCACTATGCAGGTGCCTCCATCTTGCTCCAGTCTAGGGGGCAGTCCACATGGAACAGTGTAGCATGTTTAAGGGTACTGGTACCCAGCATGATAAAGTCAGAAGATTAAAGGATAAATAGAGACATAATTGTCACTGTATGTCTGTCTAATAAATGCAATTTACAGTACTGCCTGCTCCAAGCATTCAAAAAATCAGAAGATAATGAAATGTTAACATATTTGTGAGTCTTTTCATGTTTCTGCTGGTAATTGAGGGTGTAGGGACACATATTTTCAATTTTTTCTTTTTAACTACTAGGGTTAGATATTTATATTGTTAAAAAAATGAAAGTTGATACTCTCAGGTAAAGCCATGACTCCAGAAGCCAAAGCTTTAAGAGAAATACCAAATACTGAGAGATATATGACAGAAATCCCAAGGTGCGGCAAAATTTGGAACCTGTGGAATTCTTCTGTGTTGAGCCCATGAATTATGGATGATTTTATGATGCTGTTGCATATTTTATTGTCTCAGCATCTCTGTGGAGTCAGTTACCTGTCATCACAACTGTGCCATGTATCTCCCAAAGGAGGGTCATTAAATCATGATGTCTCCCATTCAAGTAGGAGCATCTTGGGACAATGAAACAGCGACATCCTGGGTGGAACTACTTTCTCCAACTTTACTGAAGAACTAGGGCTGGGAAAATGGAAAATCCCCAAACAAGAGAATAAAGAGATCAGATATTAACAGTGGGTCTGAAAAAACCACAGTGCCGAGACTGAAGTGCAACTCAAAGGGACTCACGGAGACAAAGGACACTTTGTTAGAATTTAAGTGCATGCTTTCACAGGAGAATGAGCCTGTTTAACTGCAATACTAGCTGAAGAAGGTGAAAACTGGCTGCTCAGGAGAGAAAGTCCACAGTTTAGAGATGTCATACTCAGGAAAGGGATGGCTTGGATCCTGAAGAAACCAAGGAAGATTTCATAGATTTCAAAAGCATGTATTTGTTTCTCTGTGTATTTTGTGCTAGCTAAAGTATTGCGTTTTGGAAAACGGACAGTCTCGTGTGTCTGTTTACTTAACTATCTCCTGCCTTTGCGGGGACAAACTGTAAAACCCAGAGTGCCCACAAGGTTGGAGCTCTGGGAGGGGGAGCACTTAAGTTAGTGTCAAGGAAACTTGTCCTGGTGGCATAAGGGAGTGGGGTTACATGGTCCCATTTCTATGAAGCAGTAACAGAAAGAACACATGCATAGGAAATGTATTGTGGATGCTAAAGACAGAGTCAGTGCTCCATGTTACACATGTCCAGAATGGTGGGCAGCCTGGTGAGCAGCTAGCTAGCAGAGGAGAAGGCAGAGGCAGGAGAAGCTGATTCTACTAGGGCTGTATGACAATTATGAAAAATGTGATCTCCTGCCCAAAGCCAGAGTAGATGTGCAGCGAACAACATGAGGCTTGAAAGAATGGAATTCAACTATTAAATTCTACCTAGCCTACATGGCAGCCTCTATAACAGACTAGCAGAATATTCTTTATTGCAGCTATACAGAACAGCTGCTATCAAGCCTATGGAATGAAACAGTGGCCTCTATTCTAGTGGTCATGGCTTCAGTGGTTCTCTATGCAACATAACTAGAGCTGCAACAGAGTACCTTACAGGAAGCACAGGGACCCCCTGTGTGATGGCCTTATCCACACAGTTTATCCTTTCATACTGTGATGCACAAATAGTGCAGAGTGCCTTATACCAGTGATGCCAAATTTTTGATCCAATAAGCCACTGTCAAGCCTCAAGCTTTCTTGTAGACCACTGTCCACCCTCATCATCATTCTTTTAACTGAAAAGGGGTAGGGTAGTCCAGTTTATACATTTATGATACATTAGTGCACACAAAGAATAACCACTATTTTAACTCTTTTTAGTTAAGCAGAAAAATCTATAACTGAATCCAAATAGTTGGTCCCTTACTAGTGTCATATTTTGAATTAACATATACCTCACATTTTTGTCTGCTATTTGTTATTCTGTCACAGTATGAGACTGAGGTATCAGAATACATATACGGTGTTATTTTTAGAAAACCATTATTGTCATACTCTTACTTATAAGTACCCCCAGTTTTTGGTCACTTGTGGTGTCTGGGAACATCATCACCAACGTTAGCTTTATTACATTAAAAAGTAAAACTTCAGAAGTAACACTTCTAGAATAAGCTTTCCTGGGTATTTTCATTCTCCTTTCTACAATTAGAAAGAAAAAGATAACCATAAATAAATAAATGCTTTAGAGCTACACACATCTCAATAAATATATTTACTGTGTTTTACAAAGTTACTAGGAACTCTTTATTTGATTTTATCTAATTATCACATAAATGCAAGCACATTAAGTGGGCTGATGTCAGCAATCAGGACTGCTTGTTGTACAACATCAATAACAGGGACTCAGGTGTGAAACAACTGTAATTATAGGTATTTAGACAAAATGTACATCAGTTGTAACTGATTAGCTGTGGAAGTCTTTATAGTTAATTGAAATACTTTATCAATGAAAATCTCAACTTAGCATCCAACAATATACATGTGATGTAGGAGTGCAGTTGACAATATAATTATATTTAATTGTTGATATCTTTTTCTTCTCTCTTTCTTGATTTTTATATGCCCTCTATCTCCTGTTGACTACTTCTTATATTTGTACTATTTCTTTTTTAGTGCTTTTCCCTATTTTATTGTATAATTGCATATCAAGTTTATTTTGAGATACAATAATCAGGACAGACAGGTACCTTACATAATTTATAGCTAGTTGGATTAGCCCATGATTCTAGTGTGCCATACCTAACTAAAGTATCCTAAAAATAATGTTTTAAAAAAAAAAATCACATGGATTCCTTAAGGTCGAGTCTACTACTCATGCATCTGAAGTTGTCAAAGCTGTCATATTTTGTGTTACTATGTCTGCCCTCTAATCCACAAGATGTTGCTGTTCTTGCCAACTGCTGCATCCAGTCACTTTGCAAAGCAACCTTTGCTTACACTTAGCGAACATCTTCTCTTTCCCAGTGAAGAACATGGCCATATTTTTAAACCTTAGATAAAAAATGTGGACAAAATGGAGGTGACACGCATGTCATACTTCATCATAGTCCACCAATGACAGCAGCACCTCATCAGCTGCCTGTTCATATTAACTGACCTTTAGAAAAAGGCTTACCTCCAGGACACATATAAAGAGTATTATTTGGTTTCCCCATCAGTTGTCTCTTACCTGCAGAGTTGCTGCAGGTAAGAGACAACACTTGTAAAAAAAATCCTGAATTGCTACATGCTGCCCATTCAGTCACTGAAGCATATACAGCATAGTGGAATCCCACCATATCACCACGGTTTGCTTCAGCAGCTGAAAGACAGAACCACTCTGCACCTGCAGCAATCTCAGTCAATGCTGCTCTGAACAGAACCAGCTAAAATGGCTGCAGAGTTTATGATTGTCTTCTTTTGTTCCCCATTTCCTTCCACAAGACCTTTATCATTACAGTGGTGAGACCCATCCTGATACACTATCCACTGACACTATCATCTGATATCACATGATTGGGAGGGGGCACCTTGCCAATATGTCTGCTATCTCTGACTCTATGACATCTGTTTACAGCTTTCAGAAGATCTAATATCAGTATGAACATGTATGCACGCAGCACAGCATGCTGCAATTTAAAGGTAATACTGAAAAAGCTGACCCACTGGTCATTCACATGCAAGTAATAGGTGGCCTAATCATTATGATGAAGTAGCCAAAGGATGCCTCACTGCTATGTACAATTTTGAAAAGTCTTGGAACTGCCTCAGTGGAGTAAAACACCTGTCACTGGGAGGGTATGACTGCTAAAAGTCTTGGATCTCCATATGCAAAAAAGAAACACATTAGTTGAGGACAACAATGATAGCACATCCATTGGTATTTCAAAGATATGCCCTCTATTGAAAATTATATTTGTTTTTAATAGGGCTCCAAGGTACAGAGTTGATCAGGCATTTTGCAGTAAGGCATTGGATAATCCTCTGTCAGCAGTATGATACAAATTGTTCATAGCAAACATTGCAAATAGCTCAGTTAGTAGAACCTCTGGCTCTTAAATTGAGGGTCTGGGGTTTAAGTACCTGGGCAAGTGGTAGGCCAAGCTCTGCATGGTGTTGAGGAGAATAATCCTGCGAGGGCACTTAATGGTTTCCCTTCCTGCAAAGGTGCCCACGTTTTGGGTTTCTGTAGTGTAGCAGTTATGTTGGTTTAACCCACAAAAGGTCCCCAAATCAACACTGAGCAGACACAGGGCCTTCTCTTCCAAAAGGACCCAAGCTTTATTTTTATGCCTTAAGCAGGGGTTTGGACTAGGATCAGCGGTTCTCAACCTTTTAGACCTATCATCCCACCAACCATTTTGTCAGAAAACCCTGGTCCCACCATGATAAAAACAAAACCCCACAAAATTGCACTGTTTGAAATATCTGCTGATTAATCTATTTGAAATGCAAACAACTAATTTTTTAAATCAGGCAAGGAGTTGGAAGTCCCACCTACATGACCTTCGAGTCCCACTGGTTGAGAAACACTAAACTAGATGACCCCTTAAGGTCCCCTCCAACCTCTGCTATGATTCTATCTGCCATTCTCTAACTGGCACATGCAATATGGGTGGAATACGGGCTGCAAATTGGAGGGTGTATTTGTGGTTTAGAGGAAGTATCTGCTGTAATTATGCTGAATTACATTGCTGCTGCCAGCAATAATGTATCATGGAACTCATAGCTTCCTACCTAAAACAGTGGCAATTGAAGCTGAATATACAGAAGACTACCTTAACACTTTTTCACCATAACGATCATGCCACAAATGCCAAGGTAAGAGTTGCCGTGGAGGGAAAACAGTTAACCTTCAAAAAGACACCAACCTACCTGGGTGTCACTCTAGACCAGGGGTGGGCAAAATGGCAGATTTGGCCAGCAGCCGGACTCCATTTCCCAGCAGCCCCTGCCCACATGGCTGGGGTCATGTTGTAACTAGAACCATGTTGTATCTGCTAGTTTCTTAATGGCTGTTGCCCTTGAGGATACCTTGTGCCTCAGCTTCTCCAGGTGGTGGCCGAAGGTTAGACTTCCGTCTAGAACAGGGACAGGGAAAGTCCAGCCTGCAGGCCAGATCTAGCCGGCAGTGGACTTCATTCCCAGCAACCCCTACCTGCATGGCTGGGGCTGGTCTCCATGGAGACCCCAGCTGCAGCTGCACTGTGATAGTGCAAGCCTTGGGTTGCCAAGGAGTCTGGCCCCAGCTGAGCTGGCAGGGCATGCAGATGGGCAGGGGGCTGCTCCGGAGCCACTGGGATCTTGTAGCGGTGACAGCATGATCCTGAGCTGAGGCAGAGCCATGATCCACTGCCTGTGCAGCCTTGCCTGAAGCATGCAGGCTGCAGATCATGGCTCTGCCCTGGCCCGACCAAGCTGTCCCTGCCGCAAGATCCCAGCAGCTATGGAGCAGCCCCCTGCTCTGCTGTGCACACTGCAACCCTATGGCAACCCTAGCCTAGTGCTACCACAGTGCAGTTACAACCGGGGTCTCCATGGAGATAGGCTGCAGCCATGTGGGCAGGGGCTGCTGGGAAATGGAGTCCACTGCTGACTGAATCTGGCCCATGGGTGGGACTTTGACCACCCCTGCTCCAGACAGAAGCTTAACCTTCTGCCACAACAAGGAGAAGCTGAGGCACAAGGTAACCTCAAGGGCAGCAGCAGAGGTTTGGAATACTGCTTGACTTGGCAAACAAAGCCCAACAGGAAGACCATCTACTACATGACTTGATTAAAAAATACTCAACACAGAAATGTCTAAGAAGCAGAAAACACCTACCAGTATCCACTAGAAACATCATAGAGGAAGCAGGAGACCCTATATTGTCATCATGGCCCTAGAGAAGGTAGGAAGAGCAATGGAATAACAACCACATCCCACTATACAACTAAATACAATTACCATCCTCACACTCTCCTGGTTATAAACTCTCATGTAAGTCATGGGTAAAACTGAATCAACTACAGTCAGGCTATGGAACCTTCAACAAAATCAAACATGAAATGGCCTTACAAACTCACCAGTGGCAAAGGAGATCAGACAGCCTAGCATATAGTAACCAGTTGCCTTCTATATGGTCCACCAGAGAGAGTGAACAGTGTGAAAGACTGCAGTAATATTGATGGATCTACTCTTAAATGGTTGGAGGCGTTGACTTTCTGAAGTCATACGCAAGAAGACGACATTGAATAACATTATGCCAAAGGTACACAAAGTTCTCCATGAGAGCTAATTCTATATATTCACACTTCCTGGTGAGGGCTTTTTTGACTGTGTTGTCTTCTACTGCTCCATGAGATGCTGGTATGATACTAACTGCAGGGACAGCATGACAGGAACTTGTGCCACTGCCTTTATTATCACTTGCTGCTGCCAGTTTCAATTCTATTCATATGCTTTGTTTGTACCACAAAGAAAAATGTGGGAGGTTTTCTTCCTTAGGTAAAGTTTGTTGTTTCTCTTTGCCAGGTACATATGAAAAGATTTTAAGCCTCTGATTAAAATTCTTATAGGACGGCTTATATGAAGAAAATAATAAAAGAATAATACAGTTTTGAGGGAATGATAAGAATGTAAGAATTAATAAACTTCTATTTTGCAGAATCTAACAGAATCATGGTTAGAAATTTATTCAGGTTATTTTAGCAGAGCTCATTGAAAAAACACCCACAGTAGCTTTTCACTCTTAAAAACAGTGAAGGTAGCTTCTTTGACTATCTTGAAAGTATAGGTAGAAGGCAGGGTAGTGTGATACCTTTAGACTAACTCAGAGAGGCACAAGCTACTCCAGTGAAGCAATTCCAAGATTTTTCAGAACTGTACACGGAAGTCAGGCATCCTTTGGCCACCTCATCATAGTGATTCAGCCACTTCATATTTGCATATGAATGACCAGTGGATCAGCTATGAAAGCTCATGCCTCTCTGCCTGAATTAGTGTATAAGGTGCCGCACTGACCTGCCTTCTGCCTTACTTCAAACTAACACAGCTAACTAGCTCACTCTACTTTTCAATATACAGGATAGACTCAGTCAGGGAACCAGAGGAAATATGCAAAATGTAAAATGGAAAGCTTCTTCAGCTTCTACTAACTTCCAGACACAGCATATATACCTGTGTATCAAACTCAATGAAAGTTTCACAAATACAAAAATAAGAATTCAAAAAAAGTTCAGACATCAAAAGGAATAAAAAGAGGCTGATTACTTTGAACTGTAACTTGACAGAGCTGTCACTGATCTATCATCACACTAAAAAGACTCAGCATGGTGTACCAGCACAAACCAGCTGTGCAGTTCAGCTATAAGCCCTGTATCCATGCCTAAAAAGTGATGCAAGTAAGATCTTTTTTTGTGAACTTGTGTGTTTATACTGTTGATCTGCTCCATAACTACTACTATATCACACTCTATATTTCATAGATCTAGATCTACAAACCATCTCCTGACACTCTGATCACAAAGAGCTTGTACTGGCTTGTATTGAGGTTCTGCACATGAGGACAATCTTTCAAATCCTATACTTTAGAAGTTGTAGAATGGAAAGGTTGCATACCAGATAGCAAAAATGGGCATTTTAATTCACTATTCCACCTGGGCAACCATTCTTCTTGGAAAAATAAGTTATGTATAAATATATGCTGTATGCCATTCCTTTCAGTAGCCCTCCATACATGATGCCTATAGCCTAGAACAGCTTAAAAATCAGTGGCATGATATGGCAGTCTGCTTTTGCATCTGTATCTGTTTGTGTAAATAAAGCCTCCCAATAAAGAGTATTAGAGGTATTTGGGATTTCAATCCACAAGCAAAATAAAAAAGCAAGAAGAAAAGCAAAGCAGAACTATATTTTAAAGAATGTTATAAAATACATTTTTATGATTCTGCATTCATTTTCATATGTCAGCTGTGTGGTATGAGAACAATAGGTATAACAGCTATTAAATGTTTAAGGTGTCTTCTTCTTTAACTATTACATGCATTTTAAATTATTCTAAATATCTGCTGGAAGGTATCCGTTTTCACTGGCACAAAGTCTGACCTCTTTACTTGCTCTTACTTTTTTCAGTCCTTACTAGAAAACAAAAATCACATAGTGAAGGCATTCTCCTCTGCCTGTTGTGATGCCATCAGACCTAAAATCCTTTCCAGCACTGAAATCAGTGGCACAACTCACAGCGACTTCAATGAAATTTGGATCAAGCCATTGTTATGAGGTGAGGGGTGTAGGGCAAGGACAAAGGCAAAGGACACTGTGTATGCAAAAAAAAACCTCCCACTCCCTTGTTCCAAGCAATAACACCATCTCTGTTAGACTTGGATTCTCTTTTTTCTCTTCTGCATCTAGATTTCCAGATGTTATACACCTCAGAAACACTATAACGTAACCTGTAGTGTTTAACACATTTAAAACTGGAATATGCAGCAGAATTCTACACAACAGACAAAAAGCAATACCAAAATTGGCAGTGGTGACCATGAGGTATCAGCCAATGTCATGGTCATTCCAATATTGTACAGATAGCATAAATAGCTACTATGTCAGCCCCACCTCAGCTGTTAATGTAGTAGGAATAGCTGAGGCCATGAGAGTATGACCAATGCTTAAAACTTCTGGAGTGCTTTGGCAGCTGGTACAAGTTAAAACAGCCTTTAGGCTGCTCTAATTTACACAGCTGTGGAGGATTGAGAGCGTGCAAAGCTGTCTTAAAGCTTTCTGGGTTGCAGATCTGTCTTGTTTGCACTATTAGATAAATATGGGGGAATAAAGTCTAATTTAAGCAATGAAAGACACAATGTTTGAAGGTTAATCCACTCAAAACTGAGACCCACGTGGTTTAACCTATACATTTTCACTTCTATGTAGGTTGTATTTTAAAATCTGAATGATGTGAACTAGCTGGGAGATTAGAATGGCCATTAAATACTAATTCCTTCATGATCAATGCATTTGCCAACCCAAAGATGCACAGCTAATCCAACAGAACATTGTTGTTGTTGGTTTTGAATCTTATTGCTAAAAGTAGCCATTTTACCTGTCAGTTACCTCCTTTTAATTAGGTCTCCTCTGACAGCTGTTTTGTGATGACAAATGCCCTAGGGACCATTTTTTCAAACCCAACAAAACTGTCTCATAAGTGGATTGTTAAAGACTGGGGGGGGGTGTTATTTTTTGGTAAGTGACATTAGGCTAGGCTATATCTTTTAGAGTTTCTCATTGTAAATGTTATGCTTCTTGCCATAATATTAAGGAAGCACACTCTTAAAAACAAGAAGTATCAGGGGTTCAAAGGACTCTGTTTTCCCTATAAAACATTTTGTATATGTTAAATATTTTAAGAACAACAGTGTCCTCAAAACTTATAAAGACTAAGGCCTGTTTTTCAGTTTTTGCTTTAGAATGAGGCAGGACTCACCAAGAAGGATTTGGAGAATGAAGTGCGGTGAGTGGGTTCAACTACCATTAATATTGGGCAATTAAAGCAGATTTAATGACTCCCAGTCGATTTTCCAATCTTTTTAGTACCTTCCAGCTTAAAATTCAAAGACAAGGAAGTTATTCCAGCTATTTGTGTTCCGAGTGTCACAGCTCTTCACAATAGAGCGCAGGCATCCCCCCTCCCCCACAGGCAGCCCGCCCGCCTCCCCGGGGAGGCCGACCCCTCCCAGCCCAGCCCGGCGCTGCCTTCCCCCAGCAAGAAGGGCTTGCCCTGGGCGGCCGGCCCGGCGCCGGCGTGCGGGGAAGCTGCAGCGAGACGGGCAGAGCGGCAGCGCCGGACCCTGCTGCTCGTAGCCCTTGGGGGAGCCTGTCTGTCCGTGGCTCAGCACCGGACTGTGCGGGGCACCGCCAGAGCCTCCTCTCTCCCGTGGCGCGCTCCAGGGAGACATCGCGGTAGCCATCACGAAGCAGGAAGCGCGCCGAGCCCCCCGCTGCCATCTGCGCTCGTCCGTCCCGGGCTTTCCCCGCACGGCTGCCGCTGCTGCAGCCGCCTTTGTTGCGTTTCACGCTCCCCAGTGAGCAGGAGAAGCGCGCGTGGCGGGGGCTGCCGGCCACGCTGCGGCCCCCGCCAGGCTTGCCCTGCGCGGCGTGGGCTGTGCCAGGCCCCGCGGCCGCCGCGTGGGAGGCACCAAGCCCTAGGCAGGGCTCTCACGTGCTTATTTCCCCAGAGCCCCCGGGGCTGGGCGGGCGCCAGGCTCGCTCGCTCTCTCCAGGCACTCGAATAAAAACACCCGGGTGGGCGGGCTGGCGGGAGAGAGGGTTGGGCTGTAGGCCGGAGCTGGGACTTGGCGCCAGGGCGCTGCCCGTGGGCACAGGCCGGGGCCTGGAGGAGCTGGGCTCCTGCGACCCGGTGTGGCCCCGGGCTGTGCCGCTCCCCGTCATGAATATTCATGCGAGCCGCAGCTCGCCCCGCCGCTGGCTCCCGCGCCGTGTCCTGCTTCCCGCCCGCACAGCCCTCATTAAACGCGGCGGCTGGGAGAGTTGAAGCGCCAGCCCTTTTAAATCGCGCCCTACTTTGTCCTGGCTGGTGAACGAGCCTGAAAATGGATATTACAGCTTTTTATGATATAATATCCCCCTAATTGGTACTTCATAGGGCCGTGCCTGAATTCTTTTCAATTAAGCCCTAAACTACAGTGACTGTTTCCCTCTGTACGCGTTGGAAAAGCCATTCACGGAGGAGACGACTGGTACTGCACAATTCCGAAGTACCTAATGTGTCAAAAATGTTTTGTGAAGAAAGCAACACTGTAAATGCAATCACCTACATTGGTGTCCCCATTGTTAAACGGGAGCCAAAGTATTGCTAATTGTCCTGCGTTTTAGCTGGGTTTTTAGAGCATTATGTAGTAAGTACACCGAAGGGTCAATTTGTGAAGTGAAATACTTAGCATGCAAAGCGTAATACAAGATGCTGTGTAATACTTGACCTCTCAGCATAATAAATGTAGCAGTGAAACGCTGTGCATTCAGGATTCACTGAATAGAGCCTTCGCAGAGGAACAAAACCAGAAAATGTTCTCTTCATTCCTTTTTTTTTTCACTAAGCGAAAATTATTCTTTATAATGGCCATTGCAGCAATTAGCCAGCATTTGGGGAGAATAAATGTGCAGAAATAGCAATTTCTTATTTAAAATGAGATTTTTGTATGGAGCCTGCAAATTACTTGGAGGTATATGAATAATTGTTGCCTTAGCTTTATGCTACAGAATAGGGTGTGGGTGGGTATAAAGATTTCCTATTTGCAGTTAAATGTTTAGACATTTTATTATTTTAATTTCACTCACAGTCTGTCTCGATTGACCCTGCTTTCCCCATTGATCATTTCATGTATGCCTGGAAGCCAGTGTGCAGATGATGGGAGCTTTCCAATTAGAGCTCTATGGTGTGGTGGTGCTGGGGTTTTATTTTTATGAATGTGATATGTAAGTGCAATCAGGGTTTACTCTGGAAACTGCTACCCGGTTTTGAATTTGGTCTCCAAAATCAGTACTTATTAATAATTTACCCTGATGTTTGATGGGCCCTTATCCTTAATCTCTACACCTGGAAGCCTAATTGGGCTTTTATAAATAAACATAAAAAAAAATTGTTTCCTCTGGCAAAAAATATCTCAGGCCTTTCAGAGTCCTGTAATTATTTTGAAGTAGGGTGGAAGTACTGCACTTAACTTTGTCCACTTTATAATGATAAAGTTTTGGAAGACTGAATTTTTCAGAGAATGTTTGCTGAATTCTAGCTCCTAGGGTTTCACAGAAGTGCTCCTTCATTTCAGTAAAATTAAGGGAGGTTCATTAGCAATAGCTCAGACCCGAGGCGGCACAGTTACTAAGGTACAAAGTATTCTTCTTGTGTAGGTAGGCCTCTCAGCAAAATGTGTGGATAATCAATACAGAAGTTAGAACCTCTTTTTATGGAATCTAGACACTTGAATGCATCAGTATTAGTCCTTTCCTTTTACACACACCTCTAAATCCAACTGTTCTGGCCAGAAACAGAACTGACATGGTGGTTTCTTGGGCTGACAAATCCATGTTCTAAAGAGATGCACTTTCACTTAGTTCAAAGAAGAGCTTCACTTCAGAACGGCTTCTGAATAGTTTCAGAAATTAAGAAACTCTTAACTGTTTTTAGTTTTATTTGTATAATACAATCACGCCAAATATTTCCCACTCCGTTTATACTTTATCAGGGGATTATATTTAATAAAATACTTACCGGCACCCTTTTGGGGCCTGTCCCTGCACATTCTAATTCCCCATCAACTTCACTGAGATGTGGGTTACAGAAGGAATCTAGTTTGAGGCACCTGGTTATTAATGCTTAGTCATTGTTTCACAAACCCTCAAGAAAGAAGAGTCACTAGTCCCCAAACCAAAATACACAGCGTATCACAGCAAACCCAAATCTATCCTAAATAAAAGATGGTAAAAAATTGCACCCATGTTAATAACTTTATTATGGCATAAGACCTCATTTCAGTGGTTGTATCTGCCAGAAAGTAAACCATACTTCCTGAATAGCTCACAACTGAATTAGAACTAGGTAAATGTGAACATGTGTAGAAAGGTGCAATGCATGTGCTCACAGGCCACACAGTATGAGAGTCCTATAAAACCAAGACATTTCTAGTACTGGTGTAAATGGAAATTGAGTTTCTCCAAATTGAATGCAAGAGAAAATGCAAACACTCCACATTAAGTGGTGGAAATATCCATGTAATAAGCTGCAGTCACATGATAAATTATAGCTCCCATACATTTTGACTGCCTCTCTTTATCCTCTGCCCACTAATCCATCTCCCTGAAACTTCAGACAACATTTCTCCCTTCAAATGATACTAACCTAACATAAAAGTTTTCTTCTCATCCCTCTCTTTCCAAATTCTACTAGTCTGAGGTGATGAGTGGGCAACTCTCAGATCTGTATAAGTGACAGATTGTGACTGCCACAACTCATGATGGCAGGTTAAGAAACAACTTGAGACAAATT
The DNA here is from genome assembly GCF_001723915.1 of Gavialis gangeticus. Classification (NCBI taxonomy): domain Eukaryota; kingdom Metazoa; phylum Chordata; order Crocodylia; family Gavialidae; genus Gavialis; species Gavialis gangeticus. The sequence goes on from NW_017729025.1 coordinate 59,980,441, forward strand.
CTCTCTGGAAATACATTTCCCTGAGGTTAGTAAATTTGTAGACAGAGGTAAGTTTGTGCCATCAGGCATTGTTTGCTCTGGCATTTAAGACTACTGGAAAAAGGAGAATCAAAGCTTCCCAGGAAAGCACACCAGACTTGCTTCTAGCCCTTGAAAGTCCAAAGTTGCTGGATGAATTTAGGTAAATTTTGGATACTTTAAATCCATATCAGCTATCTTTTTTCCCCCTCTTCCATGAGTTGTATCAATTCGTGGTAATAAAAAATCCTGTCTTAACAGGACAAGAATACAAAAAAAGTGTTCCCAGTAAAAAATATCAAAACATCTCTAGAGTATTTTTTTAAACAAAGGCTCTTCTTGAAAATGCATAAAATAAAGTATTTGCACCACACCATTACGTATACTCATTTAAAATAATATGTATGATTTACTCTTGGTTTTCCAATTGTTCTGCAATGTGGTTATGCAAAACTCATGCTAATAAATCTACAATACCTTGTATCATGTGTTCCCTCTACTACATTTAAGTGCAAAAGTCAGTATTATTTATATAAATATGATTGGTACCTCTGTAATAACAGAAATGCAAAGTAAAACATTGAATATTTTTTATCAGTTTCATGTCAAAATGCTACCTAATGGCATATTTAATACCTACAATTTTAAAAGACCTGATTAAAAAAGAACAATATTTTTTGTCATTCTGTTACGTGACAAAAACCAGATCTTTTTAGAGTTAGTGTAATACAAAACAGCCTCTTAGTAGTCTGGTGCACAGAAATCTTTGCTGAATTTGTATTTTCCTCTTAATCAGGTTTGTTAGAGCAAAAAAGGCAAGAATTATTAAAATCTAATTTTAAATAAATCCTTATACAAACAAAAATGTTAATTCAAACAAATCCTGAACATCACTAGCTTTAGTAGACTAAAAAAGTTGAAATCCAGACATCTAGCCTTTGTTCTGTTTCAGGCACCCTTTTAGAAATAGTATTTATTATTTTTTGTGCTTTAATGTTTTTTTCTTTCTATACCTCAAAACTAGAGCAAACATTAAATGGAGTCAGTACAAGCTCCTAGATAAAGGTTCCCAGATATTTTGTAAAAACAATTTCTTAATTTAAAAATCAAAATAAAACATGCTGTATCTGTTTAACTGGTATTTCAGGGCAGATGTAGATTTAGTAGTTGAAATTACTTAAATATTTGTTTTAGAGATGCTGCAGGCACCTCTGAACTGGTAAAGGTTGACTAGTACTCTGAAGAAGTATTTGGCTATATATGGTCAAAATCTGAAAATATGGGTACCTAAATTTGTGTGTATGGATTTAGGTACCTAATATTAGTCAATTATCTTTTTCTCTTTTTTTTTCCTTTTTTTAAAAGCTAGTTTTATATCTGCCCATCATTCCCTCATAAAATAAAAGTAAGTTACTTGTAGAGCTGGAAATAGCCCCTCTTCATATATAATAGGTTAAATTCCACTGCTGTGTAACTAAGTTGCAACCTCATGAATTTCCCTGGGCTTACCTCCAGGGAAGTATATGGCCAACAATTTCTAGACAGGTATTGGTTTGCTCAACAGTTGGGTTGCCATAAACAAGAACTAACAAACATTAACCCATTCCTCAAATGGAAATATCTTTAACTTCTGAAAATATTTGATCAGCACATTTCCTTTCTACCTTTTTCTCTGCCCAACACCGAAAGGGAAGTACTAATCCAAGCCAAGCAGCATAGTGTAGCTGATATATAAGATAGGGAAAAACTTCCGCTCATTAAATTCCTAGGCTGGGAGGGGACACAGGATGGGGACACAGAGGCAACCTGTTTTTTATATGCCAATAACCTGTCATTGATGATCCATATTTCTGTCTTCAGTGTATTTACAGTTTCTGCTTTGCACATATTTGGTTTTCATAAACAGAATTCATACAAAGAATACTTTATCGGACTGATTCAAGCCACCCACTCAGAAGAAAATATCCAACCTCTAGGATCTCCAAAATGTTCTCCTTGCACAAACACCAATGTCTGTATTTTGCAGTTATGTTATTGATAGTGCACTTCAAGGATTGAAAGCAAATTTGTCAGAGAACAGGGATAATCAGGTTTTATGGGGTACAGTAGTGTAACTTGCACTGATCTGGCAGTCAGATGAACAAACAAAAAATCTCATATATGGGAAAGGACACAAAATTGGGAACATGCCAGGATAGGGCAAGATAAGGAAGTTCCTCTTGCCTTATTAAATATTTCTGTATTGGTGCTTCTGTTGCTATGAGTCCCTCCCATCTTTCCCTTAAGGATGTAATTTACTCTTATTTTTCACGGTCATGAAATGTTAATCAGTGCAGGTTACCTTGCCCATTAATGCTATTTTCTTGATCCATTAACACCACATGTGGTATTTCTACCACCAATTCTATCACCACACAGGTAATTCAATAATGTAGGTACTGTAATTCAATAGGAATTGTAACTGCTTACATTAGGGACCAAATTTTGCTCCAGTTATATGGATGCAAATTACTTGGAAGCAAAGAGGAGATAGACCTGTACATCTGAGGACAGAATTTTGTCACAGGTCTGGATTTTGCCCTGACAGGGGCCAAATACTGAGTGTAAATGGCAGAATAAACTTCATCCTGAACAAGAAAAAAGGTGGACACCAAAGATAGTATAAACAAGAAGTCAGGAACATTTTAAAAGCAAAGTGCAAAATGCACAGCAAAGCAACAAAAAAGAGGACATTTAAAATAATTAGATGGGGGGAACTAATCAAGGGCGAACAAAAGGAATAGCATGAATGCAACAAGGGAAAAAAAGGTCACCATAGAAGGTAACCCACATTTGCCATGTATTGTGGCAGATTTCTGTGGTCCAAGATTTTGTCGTCTTGGTTGAGTTTCATGAGGATGTTTATCTAAACTTTGAATTTTAGAGTCAACACTCATAGAAATTCCAAATAAACTTTTGAGCATTATCTGGTTCCAGACAAATCATGTGAATCCATTAATTTAATATGATTTTAATTAAATTTATAAATCAAGCTAGGTTTGCTCATAAGTGGCTTCAGATTCATGGATCTAAACAGACTTTCAAAAGAGCTTGAGTTTGTATGAGGCTCAGCTTGAGCAATTTTTCTTTTGTTTCAAAGTTTATTCTGAATGTTTTCTACAGCTGCCCACATTGATAATCCTGAATCTGCAGAAAGGGGCTGTGTTCTCTAACTGAAAAATGAGGTTTCTAAATGGATAACAATAATACATGTAAAATTATCTGTTTTATATATTAATCCAACTGAGTTACAAAGTTCATCGGTAGATTCAAAAGACAAATTAAACTCTTGAACTTTTATTTTAAGACAATAATTATTTTCATCATTTGGGAAAACAACAAGTATAATTATTTGCCAGATTATCATGAATCATTAGACTGCAAGAATGGTATTAAAAGCTTTATTTCCGTAGCAAAGCTACTAAGAAAGACAGAGTTTAAGATAAGCATTTTCTTTAGTATGAAAAAATAAGCGCTACATGAGTTAATCAGCCCTATGCCTTATTTTCCTAACATATATCAATGTGGAAAGCAAGAACTAAGGGACATAAAAATTAATTTACTCTGTACAAATTATGAAGAAAATGTTTAGGCAAGTGCTTTCTTGGTAATTCATAACTATATTTAGACATTGTCATGATTAGAACTTAAAAAGAAGCAACATAATTACAAAATTCATTCAAAGTCACATGTAGGTCAAAGATGACACCTACTGTATATAAAATGAGAAGACTAAGTGTTTGCTACTTTGCACATCTTGCGGAACTGGTACAGTAAGCCTAGAAGCCTTTTCCTGTTCAATGAGTTGGAACTAAGCATGCTAATTTAAGGTCTCCTGCAAGTATTTTATTTAGCTAGTTTGGCCTTTAATTCCTTTATATTGCATCATTTAATGTAATGTTATTTATATATATGAAACATGTTACACTTATTAAGCAATGTGCAAAAATCTAAAGTGCAGATTTTATTTAATGGGCTAATTACAGGACTTTAAAGCCACCTACTGAGTTTTGCTAAGCTTAACAACAGGTTCACTGAACTGGATAAATTTATTCAAACTTGTGGAAATGAACCCCATTCTATGTGCAACCATACTGGGAAAACACACAAATTATACCTCAATACCAGTTTAATGGGTCAAACAGTGAACCTGAATACTGAACTTATCTACGTCTTGCAATAGCAGAGAAGCTGTGGGCCTTGGGTGAAAAAAGGAAGTGCCCATTCATAGTTTCTTCCTGAAGTGTGAAAATGACTTAGATATGGTACATGAGATGAACATAAAGTTTTCAATATTTACAAAATTGGTATAATTTGTCTTAGGTTGATCTTTGCAACCAGAATTTAAAAGCTTGGAACATATAGAAAACACAACTTTAATAAAAAGATATTTCAAATATATTCTTCTATGCAAGTATACCTTTCAATTTTTCATATTGTATGCCTTTTAAAAATGTATTTTTAAAAAATACCCTTTATTGAATATACTTAAAAAAAATTTTCCTTCAAGCTAGTCACATTATTTACCTAGTAGGCCTGCTTTTCATCTAAACACTGCTGGCATAAAATCAGGGCTAATTAACTGAAGTCAATGGTGCTGCCCCTACTTAAAGATGGAGTGAAATCAGAATCAGGGCCAATACATCTGTTGTAGTCTTATTACATAGAGTTGATTTGAAAGTCACTATATGTAAATACTTGCTGAGTTATTCAGTTCTATAACTCAGAAGTTTCACTAGATTCACAGGTCTATATCATTATGAAATCAGAGTAACTTCATTGACCTCCACTGAATTTCTCTAAATTTACATCAGTGTAATTCAGCAGAATAAATCAAAGTATCTCACTCATTTTACACTTCATGTACACTCCATGTGACTTGTCCTTCAAAAACAGAAAAACTGATGGATATTTGGATTTTTTTCTTATTTGTCACCCATATCCAGATAATCTTGCAGATTATCTAATAAAATCTTCTTTGCTCAAAAGTGGAATATACTGCTACTGAGTCCACAGGACTTTATTTTTATAATGTGTGGGCTAACTATGCATAATCTATTCCATGGCTGACATGTGGGTCTTGATAGTTGGATTCAAGCTTGTACTTTCAGGGATAATAATGGCAGTGCAGAGTCTTACAATGTGTGCCATGAAAATATGCCTCATAATGCATATAATTGTTGCTTAACTTTCAAAAATGATTTTTTCAGTAAACGAAGAACAAGACAGATAATCTTGCTATGACTATATGCCCAAGAAAGAAGAGTTTAAATAAGAAATGCACAAATTTAGCAGACTGCTGTAACAAATGAAATGGTGTAGCATTGAAAACATTTGAGGCAATTAATCAATGCTGTGTTTGCACATATCATTAAATATATTATACTAAGTTTAGATTTGATTTCTATGCTTCTTTTATAAAGAGTTAAAAGAAAATACATTTGAATTCATGCTGATACTGAAAACATGCTCCTAGCTCCTAGTTTCTTGGATTTCAAATCATTTCCATTAACAAACAGCTATTTGCCCTCTAATAAAATATGTCATTATGCTTTATTCACATCACACAAAAGAATCACTGAAAAATCGCCCCAATGATGGCCAATAATTACACATTTTGCTCCTGCACGAGCAATGAAGAAATCTGTTCATTGGAGAAAGCAGGTGCTGGGGCATCATGCTAATAGTCAATGTGTGCCACAGTAATTAGCCATTGCAATTGCTAAAATTAACAATTAGCTAACATGCAATTCTCTTTTTGCAGGCTGCAGTTTACTTTGTATAATCCTTGTATGTTCTTAGTAATTATTCTGACAGCTTATTATTTTTATTTTTTCTGGTTTGAACACAGCTTTAACATTTGAATCAGTCTACCCAAATGTTCAACAGGCAGTATGAAACAACTGCTTCACTAGGCAATTTCTAAGGAACACATTTGTTTTTATTTTCAACTTTGTATTGTTCAAGAAATATATAATTCTTTTATAGACTAAGAACTGTTCATCTCATTTGTGCACTAGGGACTATGCCAGAGATATCAGAGAATTTTTCACAGTGGTAGAATATACAATATTCCAAGCTGATGAAAACAATTGTAATGCATGTTTCTCTCACTGTTTATAGCAGTGGTTCCCAAACTAAGGTCCATGATCATTGGCTGTCTGTGGCGCCTTTGCTGGTAGTCTGTGGAAACCTAGTAGGTCACATGACTCTAACTTGCCTTCTTTTCCTATCAGTTCAATAGCATGAAAAGAAGCCCAGAATGCACTAATTACTTTCCTGTTATTACTTTCTCATGCAAGCAGTTTCTGTAGTTATCAGTTGTGAAGGTCACCACAATCACAAATGAAAGGAGATGCGGTGGCCCATTAAACCTCTATTAAACCATGGTCCGTATTGGGGAAATGTAGGGAACCTTGATCTAGATGATGAAATTATAGTAAAGGTGGGGCATAGACTTTCCACATATCCTATAGATTATCTAATAAAATCTTCTTTATTCAGAATGGGAGTATACTACTACTGTCTACAACCATTTATTATTTATTTTTATAATGCATGGTATAACTATGCATAGTCTATTCTGCGTGTGATATTTGGATCTTGACAGATAGAGCCAAGTTTGTACTAATAGGGATAATATTACTACTGTGCCATTCTATAATATATGCAATGAAAATGTGCTTCATAATGCTGATGATTGTTGCTTAACTCACAAAAATAAAATGATCTAGATGATGTACTGCAATAAAGGTAGGGTAGGGTAAAGATGGCTCAAATTTTGTTTAAATTTTTGTTTCCTGAATCTTGGGGTCAGATTTTCAATTGTAACAAGTCAGTGTAGCTCAGCTGACTTCAATAAGCTTCACCCATTTTTACAAACTCTGGATGCAGCCCAGTGTGTTTTGTTTTGGTTCTGCTTTGTTTGCACCAGTACTTTCGTTAGTTTAGGGACTAGAATCTTCTCTCCCCTCCCACAGGTTGTACACTGGTAACTCTACTGCCCTTATTGGAATTCTTCCTCATTTACCTAGGTGTGATAATAAAGATCAGGGAGCTTAAGTACTCTTCTACACTCAGAAAGGCCTGTGGAGCTGGCAGTAAGTCAAGTTGGAACAGTTTTTAAAAAACATTTTTATAGTTTTTTAAATCTGGTTTTATGTGCATTGGTCCTGTAACAGACATGGACATGGCAGATAAAAACAACAGCAAAATCCTCTATCTGTGTGAAGTTCCTATAGGGGATAGGAGGGAGAAGACGCACTAAGCCGTGGTGTTAAAAAGAATTGTTCACCAATATGGAGAATCTGCCAATTTTACTCAAGGGAGTAGCTTTAGATGGACTCTGTGGGTGCATCTACACAAGACACTAACTGCGCAGCAGCCTAATTCTACTGCACATTAGTGTGCAGGGCAAAAACCATGCTAATATGCTAATGCACAGTAGCATTAGGCTACTAAAGAAGCTGTGCGCCAGTGCTACTGTGCAGTAGTGCCAGTTACTGCACAAAGATTTAGTACTTGGTTATACGAGTACTAAACTTAATTCACAGTAACTGTATGGTACATTAATGAACATGTAGACATGCCCTACTTGATTTAAAAACTGGAAGTGTATGTGTAGAACACTTAGCACACAATCCTGTTTGCAGTTCCCTGTCCCTTTCCCTTCCATATCAAACCCTTTCTTTCTGCCGGTCCATTCACAGAATCTGATAAAGTAGGCTGTTGCCTATTAAAGGTCACAACTTTCTCAACCACTTAATCTCTAAGCGTGTGTACACATGTACTAAATTGACTTAAAATAAGTAAATCAACTTAAGTTAAACCACGTCGGAACATACACACGTACAGCTCCTTGACATGGTGGCAGCCATCTTGTGAGCTAAGTTGACTTAACTATTTGACTCAAGACAATACACCTCAGAGATGTATTATCTTGTACCGCATTTACATTGACTGTGCTCCACATACATTTTTTAAGTTGACTTAACTGTCAAAGCGTACACATGTAAGTTGGCTTAACTGTCAGAAAGTTAGTGTGGGTGTACTCACCATTAGGCAGCGATTTTCAACCAGGGTGCTATTCCTTGACATCCTTTCAAGTGTGCTGCAGGGTGTCATTCAATATTAGCACTGGAAGGAGTGCAAACAGGATTCAAAAGATGAACCCAGATATTTCAAATAGGAATCCACAGTATTAAAGACATTCCCTGTTGTGGGCTTTCTGAGTTCTTTGCAACTGAATAATTGCTCTATATTCTTTCTGTAGTAAAAATTGAGTGAAAACTAAGAGCTGGCATTTTCTAAGAGGTGTCCTAAGTCTATGAAGGGGTGCCTTCAATCCAAAAAGGCTGAGAACCACTGCTTTAAGGCCACCCTGCCCTACCTTCTGTGTGGCCCAATATTGTAATTCAAATAAATAATACTAATTTAGCATAATTCTAAAATGTATGCCCTAGCTGGGAAGTTGTTCCTCACAGAGGGCTTTATTTTCAGCTGGTATAAATCAGTGGCGTTTCACTGACTGGAATGAAATTGTGCCCATTTATGCCAGCTGAGAACTATATACTTAGGCACCTACGTCCAAGAGCAATATCATCAAAATCCATTCCTAATATCATGGGAGACTTCAGTCTAAGGTTTTTTGTCAGTAATTTCTCTAAGTGCCTAAAGTTCTGCTTCTGCACATACCCAGACTTGTTAGTGCTGAATAATTTGGTGACTATTTCACACCTAAGCTTTGTCAGGAATGGTAACTAGGAATTTCTCTGCCTGTATAGGGTATGGACACACACAACACGTGGAACACTTTAAATGTAGTTTAAACCTATAGTTTAACATAAAAGCCAGTCAAACCAGTTAAAGCAGCCTGGACTGGTTCAAAAGTGTACCTGAGAAAATCAAATACTCTTTTAAACTCGTTCACTGAGCAGTAGTGTTATGTGTAGACACCAAGGTTTCTGTGACATGGGTCCGGTGATGTCCTTCTGGCATCCCACACTTCATGCTCTTCATTTTCTCCCACTCCCTGCCTTTTCCACTTCTGCAACGGGCTGTGCTAGTATACAGCCAGAACTCTATTGCCTTCTTTTCCCCTTTTTGTTGGCTCTTTTTATCAGTGAGCTCCCTTGTGTTGCTTGGTCAATAGAAGATATCTTTCTGGCAACCAGCTGTGTCCTCACTCCCTACTTGACTGCACCCCCTGATCATGACCCTCTCAGCCTTTGGGGACCAAAAATTTGAGTCCATGCACTACTACATCCCAGCCATCCCAAGTCAAGCAAGCACACTGCAGATTTTGGTCCTGCCTACTTGCCTACTCTGAGGCTTACTGGGCCTGTGTGGTCATTGAAGTTCACTGAACTCAAATTTAGGAGAGAAGGGAAAGCAGAAAGTAAAAATGCCCCCAGCCACAGATCACCCACCTCCTGGGGTTCTCAAAGCACAGGTGCAGGCACTCATCTCCAAGTGTCCACTATAAGGCATACTGGGTTGGGTGGTCATGCCAGTTCCCTGGTGTTGGTGCACACGCATTCCAAAATAGCGTCTAGTCCAGTGGCTAAATGGGAAGTGGGAGATGTGGGCTTGAACCCTTTCCAGCACTTTTATAAAAGGAGGCACATTTCCCTGAAGCTTTGTGTTAACAGAAGGGAGTGATCCTTGCTCCATTGTTAAAGAGGAGATTAGATATCTAACTCCAGGAATGGTTCAGGGCTCTAAATCTCCACTGGAGAGAAGCCCCTAACTGCAACCTAGATTTAGGCATACAAGTCGAGTAGAACGACAAGTTTAAGACACACCAGGAACATTTTCTCATGGCAACCTTAGTCAGCTCTCTGCTTAGCAGGCTGGTTTTTGTGAATCCCATTCCGACCCTCTCTACATATTGTACAGGGAACCCAGGCATTTAACTCTAGGGGCTGTGAATTGTGCTATAGAGCTAAGTGTCTAAATTAGTCATTACAAAGCCCCCTATGTGAATATCTTTCAAAGCACTTATTGTTTAGAACCTGGGAAAAAATGATTTAGGGAATGACATAACTTTTATAGCTTCCACCTAAAATCGAGGGAAAAAGAAAAAAAATAATTATCAGATTTTTCAAGTGTGCAGTAATCCTGACATAGTAGGAAACCATGGATCCTTCTGGATCATGTTGTATGCTTGAGACTGGTCACCAGGACTTTCAACACATACACCTAGGCAGGAGTGGAAGATGCCCAGATCTTCCAGCCCCCCTTTGTACCATTGATACAGCATGCAAAGGCGAGACCAAGTCTGGACATTTGGTACTTCAATGGCTGTGGCTATATGTGGGTCCAGGAATCTAACCCAGGTTTTCCATGTGGCAGACAACCCTGACAGATGCCCACACAAACCAACCATTTCTTCTCACTTGCTTGCAGTCTATTCTCTTTGATACAGCATGTGAATCCTAGGATTCTTTAGTGCTATCTGTCATTAGTGACATATTAGCATATTACTCAGCCCTTGCCAGATAACAATCACTTTGGTTAAAATTTAAAAAAATGGGAACTATTACAGATCCCTCTCTCAAAATCTTGTAGTTTTCTAAACACACATCTTTTGAGCCATGTGCCAAATCTCATGCAAAATGTAGAAAATGAAAAAGTTACGTTTGCATACTATTACTACATCAAAATAGTACATACTACATTTCCTCAATTTGTTATGTTTAAGAAAGTAACAGCTGCTGTGGCACTTTTTTGGTGTTATCTGTTTAGAAACACAGAAACTGGGCTAGATGGTTAGCTCTGCTAAAGCTCCTTTGAACACCTCTAATACCACAGAACAGTCCTACTGCTGGTATAACTTGCCAGTTGGGGCATTTCTGCCATATTGGGCTAGAATAATCACTTCTATCCTACTCCCTGCTAGTCTTACTGGTTTATAGGTAATAACTGAGTGCCCTTGAAATCCTGACAGTCTCTGGCTGCTACAACAATCTTTAGCAGTTGTTAAAACATTGTTTGACTGTCTTACTCTAGAACAGGGTTTGACAACCTCTGGTATGCGTACCAGAGCATGGCATGTGAAGTCATCTTGCTCAACACGCCACAGCTGGCCCGGGCTCTGGCCAGGTCCCTGCCACTGGCCATGAAGCTGGAGCTGCTCACAGCAGGCGGTGGGGAAATCTGTAAGCAGTGGCACCACGGTCCATGAAGCCCCAGCATGGCTCATTGCTGGCCACAGGTGCATGTGCACCTCAGGGCGGATGGTGGGGAAGGGGTTGGGGCTGCACTGCCAAAACAAGGGTCAGTCAGACTCCTCATGGCTCCCCTACCATCTACCCCTGCCATACCAACACCTTACAAGTTGAGTTTGCGGGGGGTTTTGGCACTCTGCCCAAAAACATTGCCAACCTCTGCTCTATAATGGTCCTCAGGTTTGCATCACTGAACTATAGACTGGGGAAAGAAGGAAGAAAAATGACTTACAGCAATATTCAAGGTTCATGGTAGAGGTGATATCTTTTATTAGACTAACAAGATTTTTGCAAAAAAACCCCCAACAACCCACATACATTTGCTCGCGCTTAGACAAACACATTACAGCAACATTTGCACTTGTCCCCTATTATACTATAGGAACTAAGTTCCAGAAATAAAAAAACAGATAAGGGTCTCCTACCACATTGTTAAATTAAATCATTCACATTGAAACTAGGGGTATCAAGCATCTGGCCCATGAGCCAGATCTGACCCACCAGGCTACTGGTGAGCCAGGGAATGTTGGGATATGGCTAACAGGTCTGCCAGCATCCAGAGCCCTGGTGCACATGGCTCTTAGTATCTGGGGGTGGGCAAGAAAGCGCTGTGCATTACTCACATTTAGGAGTGAAGGGAAAGCAGAAAATTAAAAATGCCGCCAGCCACAGGTCACCCACCTCCTGGGATCCTCAAAGCACAGGTGCAGGCCCCCATCTCCAAGTGCCCACTGAGAGACATGCTAGGCTGGGTGCTGCTGGCACTTGGCCTACTGCTGTTTTCCCTAGGAGTCCCAGGGTCCATATCCATGCCAGGGCACAAAGTGAGTTTGATGTATTTGATTCCCAGTCACATTGCTGCTGAGTGAGGACATACATATATGTGTAATATGAAGAAATTAATGTTGTAGGACTTAATATAAACATATATGTGTTTGCATATATATGTATGTGTCTGTGTGTATATGCATATGCGTATATTAGAATATACTATGTTATGTTGTACTATAAAGATTCTGTAAGTTTGAGATCACTTCATTACTCATGAATGATGAAGACAAAGTTGACTCATCCGTGGTGACCCTGGAACACCAATGAACATTTTATACCACTCCATCATGTGCTCTGTAAATACCAATTATTTGACCAAAAAGTATCTCAGAAATATTTTAGACAGCTGATGTTGTTGTTTAACCCATTGGGACTACTGCTTACATCAGTCTGCCTTTAAGACTACGGCTACAAACAGACATTGCATTTGTCTTAGAAGAATCCATTTTCTTCCAGGACAAATTGTGACCTTTCAGATGTCCATTCCTGTTCTCCTGGGAAAGAGCCAAAAAAGGTTTGCAGGATAAGATCTTCTAACAGTTTGTCCCAGGACATCGCAAAGTATAAATGAGCAGATGTCCCAGAATAGCATCATTGGTTCACTAGCAAAAAAGAGATGGCACATTCAGCCACTCACTAAACCCGGACTGGAAGGTTGACATGTGTACATGCCAATCGTGTGACTTTTCTGTTTCAGCACAAACACAGGCACAACTGGTCCTGGAACAAACATGACATTGATTTATATATCAAGTGCTTTAAGTATCCTGTCTAACTATTTAGCGGTCTATCTGTTTAACTAAAAGATTTAAAACACCTCTAAAATGACTTACCTATACTTACATATAAACTTGTCACAACTTTTTTATCCAAGATCTCAGAACAAGTAATGCAAAACTGAAAGATACTAATTTTTGAAGAATGAAAGATCCTATCAGACTTTAAATTTATCGCTGGAATAGAGAAAAAAGGAACTGTGTTTGTTTCTCCCTATCAATTTTTTTTCTGCCTGACTTCAGACTAACACAACTAACTCTCTTTCTTTTTTAAATGCTGACTCTTCGAAAGCTACTAAAAAATTTAGGATGTTAAAAAGATGTAGACTTCTGAAATGCAGCCACAAATTCAAACACCAAATTTTAGAGGACGGTTTTTAAAACCCAGATGCAAACCTGTATCTAAGTTTTGCAATTTAGATACTGAGGCTTAAAAAGATACAAAGCTAAACAACCTATTCTGCTGTCAGAATATTGCAGATTCCAGATCCAAAACCAGATCTGAATTTTGCAACTTGGGCCCATCTCTATTTTACAGCAGCTTTCATAGTGATACATTAGTAGCCTAATCTGTGGTTGGGACTAAAACTGGGGGACCAAAGAGTCCCAAAAAGTGTGTGAGAGAGACCGAATCTGCATACATACATAAGAAGAATCATGATTATGTAGCTGAGTAGGACTACAGCACTTACAGATAAGTGAGAAGTCTTGGGGATCCAATCTCTGTTCCCATTAAACAGTCATTGAATAAAAACCACAGAAATAATACTGGGGGTACAGACTGAAACTCCTGACTCCCCTCTCTGAAGCTGATGCCAAGGCAGAACAACAAGATCCCTCTCTCTCTCTCTCTCTCTCTCTCTCCCTCTCTCTCTCTCTCTCCCTCCCCTGTTTACCCCATGAACATGAGCTGTTACAGAAGTTGTTGCATCTTGCATTCTTGGCTGCAGATGTAACAGCTTCAACAGGAAGAGTACAGAGGGTTCTCACT
>NW_017729025.1:59999323-60000370 GCF_001723915.1 Gavialis gangeticus
CTCCCCTGTTTACCCCATGAACATGAGCTGTTACAGAAGTTGTTGCATCTTGCATTCTTGGCTGCAGATGTAACAGCTTCAACAGGAAGAGTACAGAGGGTTCTCACTCAGAACAGCCTCTTTTCTGGGAGTTTGGACACATTTGCTGGTGCTGCAACATATGGCTTTGAACCCTCTCAGACTGAGGAAACTGAACCCAGGTATCCCATTTCCTGAATAAGTCCTTCAGTTCAGTGATCATCAGGGATCCAGATTTTCCGTTCACCATGGAAAAGCATGGCTTTTATCATTTTAACGGGAAAACTGCGGATTTTCTCATTTTAAGGAGAAAAGCATGGATTTTCTCCTTTAAAGGAGAAAAATGAGGCAAATGGTGGGTTTCCCTTTGCAGGCTGGCAGAGTTCCAGGGGGGAGCAGTAGGAGGGTGATCAGGCAGGGGGCATTACATGCATGTGCACACGCACGCATGCATGTGGTGCCCAGGTAGCATGACAGCAGTTCCTGCAGCTCCCCACAGGTAAGTCGGGGGGGGAGGGATTGAAGCCCCCATAGTGAGGGAGGGAGTTGGGCAGGGTTGGGGCTGGGGGTGCTGTCTAGCTTGCTTCGTGCATGGAGCCTGGGGCCCAGGGCCGGGGTGGGAATGTGCAGCTGCAGGGCCTTGCTGGGGAGTGGGACAGAGTTGAAGGCAGCTTGTCTTGGGGCTGGCAAGGGGGGTAGCTGGCAGCTGAGCACTGTGTGCAGTCCCAGGAGGAAGCATGGGGGGGCACATGACTCCCAGATGTATGCACAGGGCAGGGACAAATGCAGGGTGCCTGCTGTGGGGTTGGGGCTCCCCACCCAGCTGCCCTCCTCCTGGGGTCTGTGTGGCCCAGCAGGCAGGACCTGGCATAGATCATAGAATCAATGGACTGGAAGAGACCTGTTAGATCATCAAGTCGTCCCCTGACATAGGCAGAAGGTTAATGATCTTAAACTAGCTCAGCAAGGTACTTATCCAGCTTCCTCTTGAACAATGCGAGGTCATGGTTGGCAGGGCTAACCGGACCT
>NW_017729025.1:60000381-60001169 GCF_001723915.1 Gavialis gangeticus
TTCCAACCCTTAATCTATGAATCTATGAATCTATGAACCTCCAAGGATGGCAACCGCACCACGACTGGCAAGGCAGGGCAGAGCAGGATGGGGAGGCAAGGTGCTGCTTCCAGGAGCCAAATGCTACCATGGTGAGGTGCCCCCTGCCCACCCGGCAGCTGCAGGTATGGCAGCGCACAATAGTGCACCCCTACTGCTACTGGGTAGGCCAGGGGTGCCTTGCTGTGGTGGTGCAGGTCTCCTGGCAGGGCACCAAGCCTTCCCACCCTGCCCCACTCTGGATCCTGCCCATCAGGCCATGGAGGCCTCTGCAGGGAGGGGAGCAGGGCAGGGAGCCCTCAGCCTACCACTGCCAGCCTGCGTCTGCACCCCCCCCCCCCCCATGGGCTCTGCGCCACCCATGGCAGACGGGGAGCTGGGTTACAGCTGCAGCCTCAGCCACAGCAGCTGTCACCTCCCACGAGTGGCAGCTGGGGCTCAGATGCTGCTTGGGGGTGCAGGAGGCTGTAGATTTGGGTCCCTGGCCCCATACCCCTAGCAGCTGGGGGCCTCCTCCAGCAGGGCTGGGGGGCAAGGGGGGTGCAGGTTGTGAGGGGCACCAGCAGGGCCAGGGGGCTGTGGGTCGGGAGTGAGGGGCAATGGCATTGGTGGGGCACTGGCATAGCAAGGCTGCTCAGCACCACAAAGCAGTTGAGGGGGCATAGTTGGACCCATATTCTGGTGAGTGAGGGGGGCAGAGGGAGCTCTGATCTCCCATAATAAAGATTCCAAAATTAAATGCCAAAATG
>NW_017729025.1:60006169-60007351 GCF_001723915.1 Gavialis gangeticus
GTTGAGGGGGCATAGTTGGACCCATATTCTGGTGAGTGAGGGGGGCAGAGGGAGCTCTGATCTCCCATAATAAAGATTCCAAAATTAAATGCCAAAATGTATAGGTATTTAGAATTTATTTTACTATAATGATTGAGGCACTGGTAGGCTTCCAAATTGTTTTAAATTTGTAAATATATAAATAAAACATTGTGTTCAACAGATACATACAAGGGACCATGATCCAAAGGGGAAGGGAATTTAGGATGAGTAGTTGCTCCTCAAGGGAGCGATCCTGGATGCACAAGCTAAGTCTATTCCATCTCAGAGGAAAGGCGGCAAAATGGCATAGCAGCTCCGTTGGCTCTACAGTAAACTAGCGGACCTCCTGTGTCTAAAAATAAAGGCCTACAAAGGATGGAGGACTGGATCCACCTCCAAGTAGGAATATTCTGCACTGGTCCGGACCTGCAGGGAGCAAACCAGGAAAGCCAAGGCTGCGACGGAACTCCAACTAGCTACAAGTATCAAGGACAATAAAAAGTCCTTTTTTAGATATGTGGGGAGCCGGAGGAAAAGCAAGGGCAACATTGGACCCCTGCTAAACTAGATGGGACAGCATCTTTCCTTTAGAGAATGCTTCACCAGCATGCAAGGTGACAAGAGGAAGGGAAGCCCAGGCAAGCAACAATGTCTGGGGATCAGGGGGCCACAACGGTCCTGGGAGTGGGAGGGAGGCACATGCATCCCCAGGAGGCCTCAGGTGCCTCTACGCTAATGCTTGTAGTATGGGGAGTAAGCACGAAGAACTGTGCCTCCTTATTGTGAGTAAGAACCCAGACTTAGTAGGGCTCACAGAAATCTGGTGGGACCCTACCTACAACTGGGCAGCGGGTATTCGGGGATACACCCTATATAGAAGAGACAGGACAGAGAGGAAAGGTGGGGGGGGTTGTGGTCTATGTCAAAGAGCACCTCACATCATCAAGGATTAGCTTCGGGGTAGAGGACGGTCGGGCAGAGACACTATGGGTCAAACTACAAGGGGGGCGTGGCAAAAGGGACCTTACGGTGGGTGTCTACTACAGACCACCCAACCAGGGGGAAGTGCTGGACCAGGATTTCTCCAGTCAGCTTACGAAGGCAGTTAGGTCAAAGGATGTTATTGTCATGGGTGACCTAAACTACCCAGACATTTGCTGG
>NW_017729025.1:60007432-60009710 GCF_001723915.1 Gavialis gangeticus
AGGTTCCTGGCTGTATTACAGGACCTTCACCTTATCCAGGAAGTGCACAGCCCCACTAGGGGTAACGCCTTGCTGGACCTGGTCCTGGCCACAGGGGATGACCTGGTGAGGGGACTGCAGGTACTTGACCACCTGGGCAATAGCGATCATCACCTGCTGGATTTCATTATCCAACGCAGGGCGTCAAGGGCTCACACCAAGGCTAAAGCCCTTGATTTCAGAAGGGCCAACTTCAATGAGCTTCGGAGACTAGTGGGAGAAGCACTGAGGGCCCAGAAGGTAGAGGAGATGGGAGTCCAAGAAGGATGGTCATACCTTAAGGGGGTGATGCTCCAGGCCCAAAGAGTAACAGTCCCTGAGAGAAGCAAGGGGGGTAAGAGCGCTCAGAAACCTCCTTGGCTCAGCAAGGGCATTCAGGAATGCCTGAGGACTAAAAGGGGGGGACATACAACCAGTGGAAGGGAGGACCTATCACCAAGAAGGGGTACTCTTCCTTGGCCCATGAGTGTAGGAGGGCTATTAGGAAGGCCAAGGCAGAGATGGAACTCAGGCTAGCGTCCAGGATTAAGGATAACAAAAAATCCTTTTT
Source organism: Gavialis gangeticus (assembly GCF_001723915.1). Taxonomy (NCBI): domain Eukaryota; kingdom Metazoa; phylum Chordata; order Crocodylia; family Gavialidae; genus Gavialis; species Gavialis gangeticus. The sequence goes on from NW_017729025.1 coordinate 60,008,022, forward strand.
CAAGTACATTGGGAGCAAGAAGAGGGCACCAGGCAATGTAGAGCCCCTGCAAGATGCACATGGTAATCTTGTGGCTACGCCAGACAAGAAAGCTGATATTTTTAACAGTTTCTTTGCCTCTGTTTTCTTGAACAGGGACAGGGATGTCCCTAGCTCTGGTAGGAGGGATAATCTCGGGGATAGCTCTGTCAGGCCTTCAGTCAGCACAGAGGTAGTTAGGGATCTTCTGGAAGGCCTAGACATTTTTAAATCTGCAGGTCCAGATGCCTTCCACCCAAGGGTGTTGAAGGAGCTGGCAGGGGTCATTGCGGAGCCCTTGGCCCAGCTGTATGAGCATTTGTGGTCATCTGGCCAGGTGCCGGGGGATTGGAAACTGGCTACTGTGGTCCCAATTTTCAAAAAAGGGGAGGAAGGAGGACCCAAGTAACTATAGGCCTGTAAATCTCACCTTGGTAGTCAGGAAGATCTTGGAGAGAATTATCAAGGAGCACATCTGTGGGGGGCCTGTAGGGGAGATCATGCTCAGGGCAATCAGCATGGGTTCATCAAAGGCAGGTCCTGCCTGACCAACCTGATTGCCTTTTATGACCAAGTAACTAAATCCTTGAATGATGGTGTCGCCGTGGATGTAGTCTTTCTAGACTTTAAGAAGGCCTTTGACACTGTCTCTCACCCCATCCTCATCAATAAATTAAGCGACTGTGGCATTGATGCCTGCACAGTCAGATGGGTAAAAAATTGGCTGATGGGGCGCACCCAGAGAGTAGTGGTGGATGGGTTGTACTCAAACTGGCAAGGTGTGAGCAGTGGGGTACCCCAGGGCTCAGTCCTCGTGCCCGCACTGTTTAACATCTTCATCAGTGACTTGGACAAGGGGGTGGAAAGCACACTGTCCAAGTTTGCTGATGACACTAAGATGTGGGGCGAGGTGGACACACTTGAAGGGAGAGAGAGGCTGCAACTAGATTTAGACAGACTACAGAAGTGGGCAGATGAGAACAGGATAGGGTTCAATGTAGACACATGCAGGGTGTCGCACCTTGGGAGAAGGAATCCACAGCACACATACAGGCTGGGGAATTCCCTCCTTGAAAGCACAGAGGCGGGAAGGGATCTTGGAGTCATTATTGACTCCAAGATGAACATGAGCCGCCAATGCCAGACTGCAGCCAGCAAGGCCAGCCACACTTTGTCATGCATCCAAAGATGTATCTCAAGCCTGTCCAGGGAGGTGATGCTCCCCTTCTATGCGACTTTGGTCAGGCCGCAATTGGAGTATTGCGTCCAGTACTGGGCGCTGCACATCAAGAGGGATGTGGCCAGCCTGGAGACGGTTCAGAGGAGGGCCACCTGCTTGGTGAGAGGGCAGCAGGACAGGCCCTATGAGGAGAGACTGAGGGACCTGAATTTGTTCAGCCTCAGCAAGAGGAGGCTGAGGGGGGACCTGGTGGCTGCCTACAAACTCATCAGGGGAGATCAACAGCAAATAGGTAGAGCCCTTTTCTCCCCAGCACCACCTGGGGTGACAAGGAACAATGGTAATAAGCTGATGGAAAATAGGTTTAGGTTAGAGATCAGAAAGCAATATTTTACAGTTAGGGTGGCCAAAATCTGGAACCAACTTCCCAGGGAAGTGGTCCTTGCCCCTACCTTGGGCAAATTCAAGAGGAGGTTGGATGATCACCTGTC
>NW_017729025.1:60014710-60053072 GCF_001723915.1 Gavialis gangeticus
GCATTCATTCCTGCCTGTGGCAGGGGGTCAGGCTAGATGATCTGTTCAGGTCCCTCCTGACCCTAGCTACTATGAAACTGACAACCAATGCCCAGGAAAAAGCCAACTTGCTAAACAGGTACTTTGTGTAAGTCTTTCACTAGTCCCATGGGATGCCCCTGCCCTGAACAAGGGAGAGGAGATTGATGTCACATATCTTGACTTTAAAAAAAGCCTTCAATCTGGTATCCCATGATCACCTCAGCAAAACTGGCCAACTGCGGCCTCGGCTTCACTATAAGCCACTGGCTGGGGAATTGGCTCCGTCGTCAGACCTAGAGGGCAGCGGTTGATGGAAATCAATCGTCGTGGTGCGCTGTGACCAGTAGGGTCCCTCAAGGCTCTGTCCCTGGACCTATACTATTCAACATTTTCATCAATGATGTGGACACTGGAGTCAGAAGTGGACTGGCCAAGTTCACCGATGACACCAAACTTTGGGGTAAATCATCCACACCTGAGGACAGGAGGGTGATCCAGGTTGACCTTGATAGGCTCAGTAAATGGGCAAATGAGAACTTGATGGTGTTTAACACTGAAAAATACAAGGTTTTCCACCTTGGGAAGAAAAACCCGCAGTATCCTTATAGGCTCAGCAGCGCTACACCGGCTAGCACTACGGACAAAAGGGACTTGAGTGTCATGATTGACTACAAGATGAACACGAACCATCAGTGTGATGCTGCTGCTAGTAAAGTGAGCAAAATGCTGGCTTACATCCATAGATGCTTCTCAAGCAAATCCCAAGACGTCGTTCTCCCGTTATACTTGGCCTTGGTGAGGCAGCAGCTGGAGTACTGTGTCCAGTTTTGGGCTCTACAATTCAAAAAGGATGTGGAGAAGCTTGAGAGAGTCCAGAGAAAAGCGATGCTAATGATCAGAATTCAGGAAAATAGACATTATAATAGGCTGAGAGCTATAGGACGCTTCAGCCTGGAAAAGCACAGGCTCATGTGTGATCTGATGGCTGCCTATAAGTTTATAAGGGGTGCTCACCAGGATCTGGGGAATGTTTGTTCACCACAGCGCCCCAAGGGATGACAAAGGTCGAATGGTCACAAACTCCTCCATGACCTTTTCAGGCTGGACATAGGGAAGAACTTCTTTACTGTCCAAGCCCCCAAGGTTTGGAATAGACTGCCACCAGAAGTGGTTCAAGCACCTAGTTTGAACACCTTCAAGAGAAATTTGGATGTTTATCTTGCTAGGATCCTATGACCCCTGCTGACTTCCTGCCCCTGGGGCAGGGGGCTGGACTCGAAGATCTTCTGAGGTCCCTTCCAGCCCTAATGTCTATGAAATCTATGAAACACTTGCTCTGCTACTGCCATGAAAAGAAGTAAAATTCCTTCATTTTAATGCATTTTTGCACAGGAATAATTTCCATCTTTTCTTAACTGAAATTAAGTTTTCCTACCTTTTGGGTGCATCTACACATGTGCAATTACTGCAAAGTAACCAAAATTACTGTGCAGTAATCTACTCATGCACACCTATACTGTGCAGTAAATATGGTGATTTATGCCAACTTGAGCATAAATTTGATACCTGCATCATAGAGGTATCTAATTTACTCTGAATTAGTTACTGTGCAGTAACACTCATGTAGACACCTTACTGCACAGTAAGACTCTGTGTGGACTGACTTGGGACTAACTTTAGTCCCAAATCAGTCCCCACACAGCTTTAATGTGCTTTAATGCCTGCATGCATAGATCCTGGCCTATTCCTACTTACTGCACAGTAAATTTAAGCTAGTATGAATGCACATGTTGACATGACCTTCTTTTTTAAACTGATTTCCAAATAAGTAGTTACAAATAATGTATTGATAAGAATGCCCATAATAAACCGATCAGAACTACCTTTACTAACCAGGAAATTCAAAATCCCAAATCATAAGATGAAAGTTCACAAGGTCACCCAATGACTTGGATGTTGGTGTTACATGGGGGGTTCAGCAGAGACCTTAAGATTCTTATTCGGTCATTTACACAGGTTGCCTGTGTGTTATACATACATTGATTTTAAAGGAACCAGTTGTCTAAAATCCAGAGCAACACCTGTTACATTAACATATTTCCCATCTGACAGTAAACGTCTATCAGTTGTAGAGAGGATGCACATCTGTCCAAGACATGATTCAAGAAGGGTGATGAACCCCCCTTTTAGGTTAGGATTGATTCAAAGCCTACTGAAATTAATTAAAGAGCTGCCATTGACCCAGTGGGCTTTGGTTCAGGCTCACATAGAGAGGGGCAACTCTGGAAGGAAGGAGAAACATAACAGACACACACAAGTGCAACTCCTCAGAGATTATATAAGAGCCAGGGACTCCATCTCTGCTGAGATGCATGTTAGGATTCAAGATGGGGATATAAAACCTACGTCAAATAACCTTCTAAGCTGCAAACGATTTTAAAGCAAAAACTCCACTGTAGTAGCATACTTATTACATGATTAGATTTAAAAAATCCCAAATAAAGCTTAAATTATTGTCAAAGCTTCATTTTTTAAAGGAGCAGAGCCATTTACTGATGATACTTCTTTTATATACCCAAGATATATTTAATATGATTCATTGGTGTTTCTTAAATCAATGTTTGTTAGAGGAACAAACAGAGTGTGGCATGGATTTCTATTTATGATATTTCTGCTGTGCTTCAAACATGAAGTATTAGCATAAAAGCTAACAAGTTTTCCCTACATTTTTTTTAAATATAAGACATGCCTAGAAGATCATAGTGAAATCTTTTTGGGTGGACAAAAACAAAATACCAATTTTTAAAGTTGGCATAAAAGACTCTCCAGCAGTAGCTATCTTTTCCGTTATTTTAATTTATCACAGCATACATTAAAAAGCAAAAACATAGTATATTTCCTTATATATATAAATGTAATCAAATAGCATAAGAACAAATCTACCACCAACTGCTTCATACCTGTGTTGTATTTTGACTGTAAAGGAAAGCCAAGTTTCTAGCCTGAGTCTAGCCTGACTCAGGCCATAACTTGTGAGTCCTGCTATTCTAACCCTTTTTCTTGATCTGCTTTTCAGCATGTCTTAGAGTACACAGCTCAAAGCAGCAGGGGAGTTTCTTAGCAAAGGGCCACCCACTTGCATATTATTCCTTCCTTGCCTGTGACATGACACAAGAACAAAGTAGACATTAACCGCTACATTAAACCCAGAAGGAAAGTAATCAGTAACCTGTTATTCCCTTAATAAAGGGAAACACATGCAGTGTGAAATCCAGAAGACTAATCAATAGCTCCAGACAATGCAATGTGCCAAACAAATTGCAAATCAATTAGAATCCTTGTTTTCTTTGAAATGGTTCACTATACCTAAAGCAATTACTCGTTCATTAGACCTAATTTAACAGCATGACTGCCCTAGCAACAACTGGCAGCGTCTGGCTATCAAATGGAAGAATGGCAGCTTATTTCTGTCTGTCTGTGAGTCTAGCACCAATCAAAAAAACTGAATTCCTTTATACAAGTCAACTTTTCATGAATGAGTAAAATATTTTCTGTGAGGAAAGCATAAAGTCTCCTTTTTCTTTGGGGTTTTTAAAGTTAATTTACATAAATTATTATGTAAAGTAACTCACAGTTCCTTTAAAATATTTTGATAAGTAGCAATTCAAAGTTACAATGCACACTATAAGCACTAAGCATGGAAACTTTCAGATCTGGTGCAGTAAAATTATGTCCTATATATGCTTGGATCTGTTGTATAAATTAAATTATACAATAAGATTATCATAGTCAAGCACAAGATGACATACATTTGTTAAATAATCCATAATCCTTTTGATGAGCATTCAGAGTTTGATCCAAATTTTATCTATTGTTTTCAGCTGGCAAAGGATCAGGCCCTTAATGTTTTAACTACTGCTTTAAACTGATATCTCCATACTCCCTTTTCTGCTTTATTCTGTAACCACGTAGCACATGCACCTCAAGACATTTTTAAATGCATACATACATGTATATAAGTATACACATAGACATATAAATATGCATAACATTCTTCCTGCAATTCTGTCAGTTTATTAAAATATTTTTCTTTCCAATATTTTGCTGCATTGTAGCAATACAGTTAAAGGTATGTGGCTGGAATGAGGTCAACTGGCAAGAAGGCACTCTAGTAGGCATCAGATAGTGGGTGCTGCTGTGCCTTTAATCACTTCTTCCAACGAATGGAAGAAAATTAGGAGTGTTGGACATCTTTGATGTTTGATATTTTGTCCACCTCCAAGACCTAAGTACTGTAACTCCTTCTGAGAAGTTGGCACTTTTCCTTATTGCAAAGCTGATTTACAAGATTTTAGGGTCAAGATATGGGGCCATCAACATATTACTGGTTCAGGAATGAATTTTGCCTATATTACAAACCACCATTACTTGGTAGGTAAAATTCAATAGGAGGAAACTGAGGAAACATTTTTCCTAGGAGGTTGGTTTTTTAATGACTAATATTTGAAACTGCTGAAGAGTTTGTAACATTAGACTTTAATATGTGAAATAATTCTGCAAAAATTATGTATAAATTCCTATGCATATATATTAAAGTAAATGATTAAACATAATATGCTTTTTTATTTATTGGGGTAAATTTCTAGTACTGTATGCTTACAAGCTGTCAGAAATATTTAACATCTTTAAATATTTATGATTATTTTTAGTGTCCAAATGACTGTTACTTTAAGTCCAGTTGTGTTTGCAAGAGGCTGTAATTATAAAAGCGCCTTAAAATAATTTTTATTTATCTGAGACTCCCACAGCTATAACATCCAATATTTTATGGACTCAAATCAGGAAGGTGAAAGTTTCCCAAGTCATATGAAGCTCTTGTTTGCAGCTGAGCAGAGCAGTGCAATAATGTAAAAAACATATCAAAGTTTCACATATAGAAAAGCCTGCAGTAGTACAATTTCCCTCTCTAGATATTAGAGAAGTATAATTTAGGCAGGAAAAAAAGAGAAAAAAAATTCTCTGGTAGTTTTAGGCTTTTTTAATATCAGTTTGAGGCTGCTTGAGGGCTAAGAATGTGTTACCAAGGGAAATATTTATAGGAGCATAATACATTAATTAATCACATAGTTCCACATTTTACTGTGTGTATCTCTATGCATGTGTGCGCACACAGGGTCAAATCTTCTGTTCTGATTTCACAGAAAAATCACCTCTCTCCACCTCGTGCACAAACACTGAGTAACTGGACTTTGTTGGTCACCAGGCCAAAGGCCAGACTCAAGGTTGTAACGCAGCCTCTCCCTGCTGTGATTTCAGAGGGTAGCCAAAAACTATAAGCCAAAGATTTTGGACCACTTCTTTGCCCCCCTTCCAGCCTACTTTTCACCTCAAACAGAGAATAAGTAGCCGAGGTGCAAAAAACCCCCCAAACAAACAAAAAACCCACAAAACCAACCCCCTCCCCAAAAAACAAACCAAAAAATGAACAAAAAAAGCATACTGTTGATACTTTCTTTTTTCATGTTTTAAAATAGTTTTTACATTCAACACGTGACATCCATAACTGTTTGAAAGTCTTTTAATGCAGCAAAATATTTCACATCTTTTTAAATCTCTAACTTTCTCATAGGAAGAATTGTTTGTCATTTACAGTGGTTTTGCCAACATTCAGAATTCACATACCAAAAATCACTTTAACATTAAAGCAGCCACACAGATCAATAATTGAAATGTAATTATGTTTAAATTTGATGGAATGATTGGTTAAAATTAGTTGTGCACAAGTGGCTGGCAATGTTACCTTTTGATTGTCAGAGGAAGTGCTGTAAACCTCCTTGAATAAATAATGAATTGAAGATGAACTATATATCCGTTAACTTTTGCCCTCAGTAAGTACAATAAAGTAACACAATCACTAAAGCCCTCCATTTGGGGAAAAAACATGTATTCATATCTATTCCTATTCAGCAAAGCAGTTAAGTACCTGCTGAAATTCACATAATGCTTAAATCTCATTAGAATCAATATGACGTAAGCATGTACATAAAATGCTTTGCTAAATAGGGATGGCTTCCTAAATTTTGCCCTAAACTGAGCAAAGTTTCCCCTAGTTAACCAATATTTTAAACTAAAATAGCAAGCTTTTTACCTGGCATGCGACACTTTAATAATTATAACTATTAATATAATAAATCATTATTTGGTTGCCAGAAAACCACAAAACTACTTGAATGTGTGTGTGTGCGCGCGCGCACACATGCACATGTGCATTTGTGTGTGTGTGCATATGTAATCACATGCACACACACACTACATATCACCTTGACATTTCCTTCTCTTGTTACTGAAGACAATATATAATAATAATAATAATAATTAATATTTTGACCTGTTTTATTAGTGATCTAGGGTGTAACTAAAGACAGTTTTGAGCAGATCTGTTGTTATTTCTGCATAGAAAATGCATACAAATATTCCTCTGTTGTAAAATGAAGCATATAATATAAATAGTTTTGAGATGAAGAGAGAGGTTTTACATTGAGGCAGCATGGAGGCCTAGCGTTAAGTCCTGCTCCTCAAGGTACCACGGCCCACCATATAGCAAGCTGTAAGCCAACTAACCTTGGCTTAGAGAAATACATTGCATATCTCATGATCTGAGCATGGTTGCATACATTGCCTAGTACTTTACACATGCATCTACTTCTGCAAGTGTTAAGCAGATGACACTGGCATTTCAGTCTAATGCATGGATAGGCAGAGGCACAGAGCCTATGTAACAGGATTGGACATGCTGTGGAGGCAACAAACTTGCATTCCAGACTGTTTGTACTTTATTTTATACATTATATTTTAACAAAATAAAGCCATGTCCCACAAGCAACTGCTTTTGAATCATTAATGCTTGCTGTTGTAATTTTCAGTTATTTTAACTTGTTTTATATTTATGAACCAACAGAATAGCATGTTCCCATCTGTAATTAAATGGATGTTACTAATACTGTGTGCATTGTATGTTTATTAATTTGTTTCATAAGTATACTGTAATAGAAGTCTTGTATAGTCAAAGTAGATATCTGAACCACATACGGTAGATATGCAGTTGGGAATAAGTATTTGGTATCAAGTTTCAGTCTGCATGTGGAAATCTTTGCATCTTTTTTTTCTGGAAATTCCCCCTATCTCCCACCTAAGACTAAGGTAAATAATCTCAGGCCTGGTATGGTACTGCAGCCTTTTCCTTTTAAACAACATACTTGGTCAGCATGTCCAATGCTGGCTGAAAACTAACATGTCCCTCGTTACTTTTACATAGCAGTACATCAAATCACCTTTCACTAGACAATGTTTAGTCTGATCCTGTGAATGCATATTTACACAGAGAATTAGGGGCTAAACAACTAAGTATCATTTTACTAACTCATGCTTGGTAGTTTAGGAAGTCCAAATCTGAGTGGAAATTGAAATTATTTGCTTTCCATTTATTATAAAAGGAGTATGAAGTTGATTTGATCCTGAGAAGTAATCTGCATTTTGACCATCTGTAATTAGCATACGATAAAGATGTGACTGACTCAAAATTATTTGTCAGAAGAATGACTATACTATTACAAGTATGTGTTATGATGAGGACTCTCCATGGCCTGGCAATGCATGAAAAAATCTGGCCCACTGGAACTGTCGTGTCCATGTGGCCTTCTAGCTGAAACACAATTAACAGTTACACTGAAAATACATGAGCTGAAAACTAATCATATTCCCCAACTTTATTGATTCTAAAGACCTGACAACAGTAAACACCTGCTTAGTCTCTGCTAACCCATGGAGACACAGGAACTAGCTAGGCTGAATAACAAGATTTTTCAGAATGACCCACTGGAAAGGTTTTTAGGTATCTCACCCACTGTACCCTTACCTATGTGACCTCCAAACAAGTATCATGGTGATTACTTCAATTACTCAACTATATTATCTAACAAAACTTATGATACTTCCTACTGCTCTACAAATCATTTCTTGCTATGCAACCAGTGCTCACCTGCTACCTCCTTCTGGCCGTTTCTTCTTAAACAGCTTCTTGGGTAGCCTTTTAGAAGCTGATTAGGAGGCCGGGGGAATGAACAGCCATTCATTAGACATCCCTTTGGCAAGTTTTTGATTTTCGCATATAATTTGAATTTTGAAAAGTTCAGCTTCTACAAAAGCTTTTAGCCCATAGTTCTTCCCATCTCTACTGAAATCTGTACATGCACCTGGTACCCCTCTATTAAACTTGAACTATTGACAGCAAACAAAGCTGTGCTGTTATTGGATTAAGGTGGTATTCAAGGTTTCGCTAATGATCAGCTGAAGTCCTTGCTTTTGCTTTGGGCTGATTTAGTAAATATTTGTCTCAGAACAATTATTGCACAACTTCAATTAACTGCTAGCATAAAACCTCGTTTAATATGTTTCCAAATAAAGGACCTGATTCTGAAAGGTGCAGAGCTCCTTGAACTCCCATATCTTCTCACTGCTTCTTCCATCCTACCAGCATTACCTCAATCTCATCTGGTTTGAGCTTCAGCCAGCTATCCCTCATTCATGGCCCTGACACTGGATAAGGCATTCAACCTTAACAGAGAGGAGGGGGAACTCAGGCAGTGCTGCTGAATAATTAAAAGATCATCCTCTAACAAATAAAATCAATTATAGAGGTCTGAATAAACGCCAACAGGAAGAAAAAGGGGTGGGAATTGGAAGAGAAATGTACTAATCAGTGAACAAACTGAAATAACTGTGTTCCAATGAAAACCTTTTGAGACTATTTTTAAAATAATGCACAAAGAGTAAAAATTAAAAGTAAAACAGAGAGTTCCACTTAAACAGATACCAGCATTTCAGTTCAAACCAGATTTCAGATTAATTACCTGATGTCAAAAGTGCAAAAAATTCCCATTTAGTTAGTTACCAATTTAAGGTTGTCTGAACATTGGATTCTGAGTACTGGATTCTGAATGCTTTCTGGAAGCTCTGAATACCCATAACTCTCACTGAAGTCAGTAAGAACTGAGGGTGCTCAGTAATTCTTAGGAGGTACTTAATAATGTACAGGTCTGAAATCATAAAGATAGATGGCACTTGGTCATGGATACCTAACAGAACATGGCTCAACAATGAGATGTGAAATAAATCCATGATTGAAAGCCAAGTTAATGCAAGGGAAACGTATAAGATAAAATCCAAGCGAAAACAAAACACCACACAGAACAAATATTATACTATTTCTAGAAAAAAAAAAACAACTGTCAAACGTGAATAGTTCTTGGTGACAGGGACCAACTTTTATTATGTGTTTGTACATTATCTTGTACAGTGGGCCCTGATTCTTGTGCAGAGCACTCAATATTACTGCAGTGCAAATAACAAACAATAACATTAGTCCTTCTGGATGCTTGATAATAAATTGCTCAGTGACTCACACTAGCATGAACATAGTTCCTAATATAGAATGTCTTGAACAACAAATAAAGAGCAGCTGGTAAGAGTATAACGCATTTGAACTAAAATGGTTTTGAGTTACCTTTACATTTTGAATTTATATCTTAGTAAATAGTTCTACTGGTTTGCACAGAATCTGTTTGCGTTTGTCTCTGTGTGCATACATGTGATGTCTAATCCAGGGTTCAAATTACACTTTGACTGTCGGGGGGGAGGGGTCTGCAGAAAAAACTGGGCTACCCATCATGATGCCTTAATAAAATTGGAGACCCCCCAGATTATGATTTTTAAATCTTACAGGGGGGCTCTTGTCTCTTAGGGGGGAGAAGGAGCGGGGAGGGAGTTCAGCCCCCCTCAACTTCCTCTGTAATTCAAACCTGGTGTCTATCAATGAGGACTCTCAATCCAGCTGGTAAATTTAAAGGTATACTTTCAAATAACTAAATGTTATGTATACAAAGACAAAAAATATGCATGAATATTCTTAATTTATCTGATTTTAGCTCAGAAATTAAATTTGTAGATTTCAATCGGAGACCCTGGATATACAATAAAACAGGTAACAGTTATATTTTGCATGAAGGAATTTAAGCAAAAATACAGTACTTGACATTTTATAAGTCACTTTTGGAAATGTGGTTCTATGAGTAACAATTTACAAGAGAGTTTGATTTTACACTTTTTGATCGCCTATGCAACAGTCTGAATTTCCTTATATGCATAAGATTATATCAATAGTTCTACAGACACTCCAAAAAATTCAGATTATGATCCAAGACAGTTATTGCAGACTTAATTTATCGTTTCTGAGCTTGTCCTATGGACTGAAGGATATATTCCATTTGAATTTTTGAAGAAAATTCAGAACTAAGGAAGCAACAAAATTTTGATTTTAATGAAGGTGGTAGCAATGAAATTATATTAAAGTTATTTTTTTTTGTTCTCCTTATCAGGGAATGGTTTATATCACCCTCCAGACTTTTAACTTGTTCTTATTAAGAACAAGTAAAATTGACTAGAATACAAGTAAAGTGATCTTGTCAAGAGATCCTCTCTCATTAAAAACAGATTGTAATCTTGTACTGTAACTTTCATTATTCAATATTCATTTCCAATAACATTTATAGAATCCACCCAACATTTTACATTTTTTTTTAGCAAAAGACTTGGGAAAAATTATAAATGGGATTTTCTATATGCGACATACTTCCCTTTATTATGGCACATGTCTCAGAGACTTGATTACTGGTAGTACACAGATAAAAGCTATAACAGAATGGTGACCAAACAAGTGGAGCCTATAAAGTATGCACTCCTCTTTTGTTTGCTGCTATACAAAAAGTGAATAGACAAGCCCTTTTGCAAACTTGCAGAGGACCAACTTTTCCCTAGCCCCTTCCTGGGAATAAGCCATTTTAATTATTTTAGTTTTTTTGTTTAATCTTCCACCAACAAGTAATATGAATATTTTATACAACACTGATGAATGCTTAACTAATACAGTTCTTCATACAAATGCAAACTTCCTTTTTACTGGCCTCTGGTGACTATGCATCTAGTGCCAGAGTGGCATCATTCAGCTCCAGTTGCTATAGCATTTTCAAGAACCTCTCTGTTCTTGTCATAAATTATCTTTAAGTGAAAAAAGCTCCAAGGAGGTCTGCAGCAAACTGTATCAAATAATAGATTTGTAAGCTGTGGTAGAAAACACTCATCTTAGTTATATTCTTCTACCATCGATTGTTTAGTGACCCTTCTTTGGGATACAGATGAGCATAACCCTGAAAAATGTTTGTGTTGTCTTTCTTTTGCTGGCAGCCTGCAGGCTGCATGATCTAATAAATATTGGCAGGGCCAAATGAAATAATATAGAAGAGCTTCTCTTCTTTAAAGTCCATAGACCAAGAGACTCTTGTCACTTGTTAATATCTCCATCAAACAGTGAAGTGTTAACATATGTGATACGACCACGCAATCAAGTAAGGACCGATTTGTTGACTAATTAAACCAACACAACAAGCTCTTTAGCACCTACAAGTGACAAGTTTAGAGCAGGCAAGTGGAAACTCTCAATTGAGTCCCCTTTTATCAGACTATCATGCCAAATTCAATTCTCACTGAGTAGTATTTGAACGTACTTGACTTCCACTATGTGCTGACATGCTTACAATAATTCATCATGTGTGACAATAGCCCAATATTAGAGATTTATGATATATACAAAACAGTTACAAATGAAATGTAGCCCTAACATGTGTCTGCTTTACTTATCCACAGCCTATTGATATTATAATTAATGGTCAATTACTTAGGGGTAGAGAATAGAAAATAGTCATTACCAGTTTCAGTCATCATCTGTTTTTGGCAAAATCTGGAATTAAATGGAACCATTTTTATAGTGTTTGGCGGTTGCTAGAACATACACTGTTGCTCAGTAGAAAAACAACAAGAGCTGGTTCGATATCTGTTTTTTACATGAAACATTATTTTATAACTAAAATTTACTTTAAGACTAACAATGTTGATGAGTGTTAAATGAGCTTTTCCAAAAGCAGGAAAATATCCTGGGATTTTTGATCAATAGTTTATAAGCACTGTCAGTTTTAACCAATTAAAACAAAACAACTTATATTTCTGACTCTTTTGTCAGAAAAATTATACAAGTGGCTGCTAATCATTGCCCAGCACATAGAAGGTCTACAATCAGGAGCAATTCCAAAAAGATGATTTGTGAATCTAAGAATATAATAAATGTAGGACAGAAAGCTACAGAACGCCTCAGGGTTTTGTAATCCTGGACCTCTGATCATATAAATGTTAATTTTAAATATGTGAGTAGTTCTACTGAGTTCAATATTAGGGCCCCTATGTCTAGTTCAGAACAACATTAGTCACCAAGGCCAAGGTCTTTCAAGGTACATAGACCCTGAGCTTCTCCTGACTTCTAAGCAGCTTTCATAGCAGCCAACTTCTAAGCAGCCTGCCACCTAGTGGACTTTTCACTCCTGAGCCAGGTGCCAATGCTTCCCAAACACCCCCTTGGGAGACTTAGGTAACTTAAGAAGGGATCTGCAGAAGCCAGAAGGCTGTGGGCAGTCATCTAAATTAGCTAGGAGTGAAATACTAAGGAGGGAGATAGAGAGAGGAAGAGGGCTTAGTCATCTAAGAAGTTGACCTGGTGCCCTTGTCTGATGGGCCAGAGATAGGGATTCTTATTTTAAACACTTTCTTGGATTTAGGAGTCTAAGCCATAACACCTGCTTTAGTAACTTGTGCCCTGGTAGCCGTAACTCTGTTTCTTTCCTACTCCCCATTTGTGGGATATTTCTTTCATGCTCACCCTACATTTTCCTGTGACCCTGGATATCTTTTGTGTGTTTATTTTGCTGTTCTTCCTATACATGGTGGTTGGATGGGAGGGCTGGCAGGACTTTTGGGATCAGATATTGCTGATGAGAATGCCTCATTTAGGCTAAGAATCCTGTTTGGAGGCCCCTATCTGTGGCAGATCATCACTTAGGCAGTTTTACAAATGTTGACTCTGAGAAATGTAGGTATCTGAAAAAAAATTGGTGCTGATGAGTATAGGCAGCAACTTAATGATAGCTTGGAAACCAGTAGAAGCACCCAAATGGTGTAATTAGGTGCCTAAAGAAAAAAGATAGGCATCTAAATAATTCGTAAGGTTTTGGGCCCAAAAAGACTCTTTTCTTCTTCAACATGCAATGGTGGCATTGTGGTAGTTGCTTAGGTGTGGGAATGGGAATGAAATTACAGAGGGGAAAACCAGCTCAGAAGGAGAAAAGTGACGATTGAATGGGTGAAAAATATCTTTAATCAGTGACCTAGTGAAGAAACAGCTTACTTGTCTACCTGTATGTCAGGAGCATAAGACAGTGGAGATCCTACAGGCTTGGAAACCAGTAGATCTTTGCTAACCCCACTCCCAACACACCATCCAAAAACCCCAAAACACACCCAGAAATAAATATAGATTGAATTAATATTCATCTTACTTTAATCCATTCACGTTTGCAGAGTTCTTTGAAATCACTAATTAGATCTGTAAAGTAAGTACTCTATGAGACTAAACCTTAGCAGCCAGCAACAGCAAAAAAAGCAAAATGTTAGAGTACAAAAACTAATATCTATAGTTATTTATTTTATAATTTAATGTTAAGAATCTATCCCTAACTGTACATTTAATTTGATTTTTTTTAAAGTTTTATGGAACATGTTATTTTTGCCCCTACATGGATTATTAAAAAAAAAAAATCTGATTTAATTGAAAATTCCAACCCCATCATAAATAAATCCAACTTCTATATAAATAAATAAGACTTATTAGCCAAATATCAGAATGAATTATCAGGATTTTATGGATAACTGTATCTTTTACTTCACAAGCACTATCAGCTATATCAGCAGAAGAGGCAAAAATTCTCCTCTCAACTATTACAGGTCAATTTAAGAGTAGTAATAAAAAGTTCAACATACACACATAATTAAATATGATGTTTTATATACAAATTATTTTAAATCTCTTAATATTTAAACTTTGACTCATAACATAAAATACAAATATTTTAGCTATTTAAAGGAGAAGGGTTTGTATAGAGGTTTCTGTTGAGATCAGACTCTCTAAAGGAATCAGTGAATTTCAACAGAAGAACTGTACCATATTGCATTGTTTCATAAAATGCCATTGAAATGAAATGGGCTTACAAAGAGTTGATTGAATGTAAGTGGCAGAAACATATTGGGCAACATTCATCTTTAGTGTAATTTCATGGGTTTTAGCAAAGTTACACCAGGGATACACTTGGCCCTTGGTTTCTTCTGCATTTCCATTGCAACTGAATACAAATTATTTTAAATGTGAAAAGCCCCCCATATTAAATCTAATTTAAAGAAAACTCCACTGAAAGAGTGGTTAAGTGTCTAATTTATAAGAACAAGTACATATAAAGTGGAAACTCCAACATTAACATATGCTGTTGTCAATACTGATATTGTAGATGCAATCAAAATTGCTTTGAACTGGTCTAAGGATGTGATATTCACTGAAAAACAGAACTTAAAATCAGGTAAGTTAGGACTAAGTTGCTTTTCTTTTGGTTATCTGTGAGGAAGGGGAACTCAAGGTAGATGATAATTTCAATTTCAATTTTTAATTTGATTTTAATTTAATTTTCAAAACTATCCGTAAAGAGAGGGACTGGAAGTCAATGGAAGAACCAGATGTTCAGTACCTTTCAGGACAAGGCATTTAATTTTCTTGCCCAATTTAGCACATGCAAAACATAGCATTTGTATGTATAAATAGTAACTCTACGTATGAATCAGACAGTTGAATATCTAACTACCATTCTGCATGAGCAAACGCAGGCTTATGTTTACCAAAAACTGAAGCCACTTTGAAATGTCTCTCTCATTGAAGCTTATTACTGAATTTACACTTGAGTTGTACTTAATATGAAAATGAAAGCATCTATTCCCCCCCACCATTACATTTTAAAAATTCTCATTAACATTACTAAAAGTTATATTCCTACAATGAGAACAAAACCCATCCCCATCTTCCAAAAATTAATCTATCCCATATCTGTCTCTCCTGTTTAGCTGAGAAAGAATGAAGAACAATTAATAGTATGATTTTCTCATGCTGTTCTCATAAATCTGTTTTTGGAAATCACATTATTGCATGGGATTCAGATATTTATTTGTGACCTGAGAAGGTCATAAAAGCTTCCAAAGGAATTAAGAAACAGTAAGAAAAAAAAAATCACATTATTTTTAAAAACAAAAACTCTCCACATTTCTCAGTCAATCATGAGTTTAATTAGATTCAGTGTAAAAAATCTCCACAAGAGGAAAGAAAGATTTAAAAGTGCTATTTTTGTTGTGTATTCAAATAGTCCATTTCTCTTGGGGAACACAGATGGATCAAATGTATCAGTACTGGCATCTTTCAGTGTGGTTTTCATGTCTAAAACTACTGGGAGACTGACATTTAGAGAGATTATTAACCAAATTTTCATTCTCTTGTACATGTCTTCCTCTTGAAACTTATGAGAAATATGATTATTTAAAGCAAAAACAAATTAGCATACATGTTTTCTTCCCTTTTTGTTCAGAATTTACCTGGAATTTTGGATTTATGTTGAGACTTTCAAAAGCTTTTACTATCAACCTATGAATATGTCTCAACAAAGACAAATCCTTATGGGATACTAGTTAAAAAATCATACCTGTATCTGTTATTTTGCAAGTGTAATAATTTGCAGATCAAAGCAGAAAGTACCTGATTCTGGATTCTGATCTCACTTGCTCTGACCTGTGTAAACTGGAATTAACTCCAAAAAAGTCAGTGTAAAATTGTTGTAGACCAGAAACAAACTTTATATTTTGTTCCCTAAATTTGAAAAAGAAACATCAGGAAATCTCTTTCATTTTTTATCTGTTTTAAAATGTGTAAAATATTGAATATACTAAACTTTTCACTCTTCTCAATTTATCTTGCATTCCAAGTGTAGGATTTCACACCAGTTTTACATCATTTCAGTAAAGTTAGTCCTGGTTTACACTATTTGAAACAAAAATCGAACATATGGTCAAATGCTACAAAAGTTAGAGATAATGTGGAATGAGCCCTGGAAGCAGGAATGAGTGATATCTGATCCTGGCTCTTAACTAATTCTCTCTGTGGTCTTATGGAAGTCACAATGTTTCTCTCTTACTTTTCCCAAACGTAAAATAGAAAATGTAATATCTCCTTATCTACCAGCTTAACAAGAGTGCTATAAAGAAGATATGCAGGGACCCTGATGCTGCAGTGGGACTAATAGACTTCTATAGAGGTGCAAGGGTCTTCTTGCACAGAATAGCCTATAGAGCAGGGACAGGCAAAGTCCAGCCTGCAGGCTGGATTGGGCCCATGTGGACTCCATTTCCTAGCAGCCCCTGCCCATGAAAACCCAGCAGTAATGGCGCCCTGACAGCAGGAGCCCGGGGTTTCCCTGGAGGGTGCGTGGCTGGATGGGTAGCTGCTCCAGGGCTGGGATCTTGTGGCAGTGACAGTGTGGTCTGAAGCCAGGGAAGAGCCACAATCTGCTGCCCACATGCTGGGGCATGTGGACAGCAGATCGTAGCTCTCCCCTGGCTCTGGACCACACTGTCACTGCCACAAGATCCCAGCCCCAGAGCAGCTTCCTGCACAGCTGCATGCCCTGCCAGCGCTGCTGGGGCGAGTCTCCATGGAAACTCTGACCCAGTCAGTGCTGTGACAATGCTGCCACTGCTGTGGTCTCCATAGAAACTAGCTGCAGTAATGTGGACAGGGGCTGCTGAGAAATGGAGTCCAGCCACTGTCCAGAGCCACCATTTTGCCCACTCCTGCTGTAGAGTCACTTCCTATAAAGACTTATGCACACCTCTAATTTTAAACCATATGAATTGCTACTATGAATAGGGATGTTAACACTTGCTTTCATAATAGTAAGTTGTTCTATCTTTCCCTTTCCCCAATCTTTTGTTTCCTCATTATTCTTACACGTATTATGTCTGAACTTGGATCTATCTGGTGTAGGCATCAGGATCAGAAGATATGTTCTGGTAGAGAAAATGGAAAAATGTAAAGCATGGTAACACAGAAGATACATCCTGTATTTACCTGAATTTCATATGACTTTGAATTTAAGATGACCCCGCAATAATTAGATTATATACATGGCAAATTATAAATGTGTTATAATTTCACATGTATAGAATCTAATTAGTGGAAGATCTTCTTAAATTCCTGCCCCTCTCCAAACTGTGGCAGGAAAAGCAGCAGCAAGAAGAGAGAGGCCAGACCCCCACACTTTGCGCTCCCTGCTTCCCCTTCTGACACGTGCCTGTCTCCCTGCCACTCTTCCCTTCCACATGCCTGCCCTCCACTGCCTACCCCGACCCCCTGGTCCTCCCTGCTATCTACCTCCCACAGCTGTGCCTGATTCCCCCATTCCCTGTTCTTGCACTCACTGATGCCCGTCCCCTCACCCTCTGCATTCCTGCCCCAGCACTTACTTTCTGCTAGTCTTCTCAGCTCTGGCTCCAGCTCTGGGGCAGACAGTGGTGTCAGCCCTGGCCAGCCCTCCCCGGCCAGGCAGAAGCAGTAGTAGCAGTTCTGGGCCCAGCCATGTCAGGACTGGAGGGGCCAGAGCTGGAGCAGAAGGTAAGGGGAGATGAGGCAGGTTGCGGGGGGCAGCACTGGGCGGGGAGCAGGCTGCATGGTCTCTCCCTGAGCTGCACAAGAGGGTCTCCCCTGCTCTCCCTTCTTCTCACCCAGTGGTCTCCCCCATACTCCCCCAGCCATGTGTCCCCTCTCCTATGAGCCACCCCCAGCCAGGGCAGGCAACAGCTCAGCTCCAGCTTCGGCTCCAAGTCTGAGGCTGCTGCCACAGCTGAGCCACCATCTGCCCCAGACCAGTACTCAAATCTAAGGCAAGGCTTTCCCCCCTCTCCCATGTTGTTTGGGGGGGAGGACCTCATCTTAGATTTGAGTAAATGCGATAGTTTAATGGTTCTGTTAAATGATTTTTTTTTTAACTTTTAACTCAACTTTTGTTTATATTAATTAACTTTAATGGTTTACCTACTAAAGCAGCTTCCACGGTCAGTTTCCAGAAAATGGTTTAGCTAGGTAGCTCTGTACCTGGGGCAGCTATAATGAATGGGGTAGCACCATCTGCTGTGGTGTCACCAGCAGCAATATGATTAGTCACTACACAAGCACCAGCTATTTTTACATCTCTTCCTTCCCCAAAGGCTGTGCTTGGGGCTGCTTCCCTGGTCATGCTCCCTTCAATTATACAACTGATCTTGCTTAACCTTACATACTGAGCACATATGCATGAGATACTAACTTCACACTAGCCTAATAATGCTGTGCAGTAGCATATCACAGCACAGACAGCACTAATACGCTACCGTGCAGTATTATTAAACTACTGCGCACTAGCATCAGGTATGTGGTTTGTGGCACCACTAAGAGGTTTGCAGCGCCACAAACCTCATGGGCCAACACATCTGGATCCAGCCTTTCAGGTGATTAAAAACAACACACAACAACAATTATCATCACCACCACCATTATTTCCCCTTTACCACAGGAGGCAGTCAATTGCTAAGGTGGGTCTAACATAGACAAATATATGAGTGAATTTAGAATGTTATTCAACTTCCTGATTATTTTAGAGTTCATCAGTTTGCTTTCTGAAAGATCCATTGCCTTATAATAGAGGCAATTTCCAATTTGCACAGGGCTGTTATGATATCTCTATCATGAGTTTCTAATGTACCAAAAATAAATAGTATTATGCTTATATTGTTTATGTGCCAAATTGTCTTCATTTCCTGCCACAACTAATCAATCTTTTCTTACATTCTCAGTTGAATATTCTCATCAAATGGTTAAGAAAAATCCACAATTACTCTCGTTCATACTTTTTTATAACTACCAGATATTGTCTTCTAGCATTCACTTCTTAAACAGTAACTGAAAAGTCCCACACTATTTTTACATATTTATTACCTACAATTTTGCCTTTGTTTATGGCAGGAATACTTTGCTCCTATTCATAATTCATACCTTTTGCAAAGTGCCCAGTATGCAAAACTGCCAACCTTGCCATCTGGCCAACTTAGTATATTCACTTTAGAAAATGATTAATTGTCCCTGAAGCCTGGCCACTAGACTTAACAATTTTCCTCCCATCCTTCTTTACTTCAGTTTGTCTCATGCAAGTAGCTTGCATCAGTGCAGCCAAAATTAAATTCTCAGTTTTAGTTTTACTTTTCTAACCTCCTTTGACAAGCTACTAATAATTTGTCACTTTTGTGAATAATTTTTTCTTTGCATTTCTGTTTCTTCTTTTTGTCTATCTAGTGATTTGCTCTCAAATGGAATATATTCCTCATTTATGTGAGGCAAGAATTCTAATGCGTGATGTCTTTTATTGGTTGACATGCATGTAGGCAAGCTTTTGGGTATTATAGTACCCTTCTTCAGGCCTCCCAATTATTCCTCATATAGATTTTAAATTTGATTAAAAATTTACTTATTCTCATATAGTTAGCCACATTACCCACTCCTGCCCCATAACATCCTGCACTGCTCTCATCTCTCTCCTTTCATCCTTTCTGTTAATATAAGTTTCTTCACATCTGAGCTGACATTTATTACCTTATGCGGCATTAGCTTCTTCCTATTCCTTTCATACTTTTCCTTTTGCTCAATCTTTGTTCAGTTTACTGCTGAGGCAGACTGGCATATATATATATATGCTCAGTACTCTGCACATTGAGCCTTATTTTCAAAAGTCTCACTAATCTTTCAAAATACTTTATTCATTATTTCCTTAATTTCTTCATTAAAAACCCTTTTTCTTCCACAGAACTCCTGAAAAATTGTGATATCCATCTTTTATTACCTTATTGTCTTTTTATATTCTCATGACACTTGTGCAGTTCCCTTTAGTACCTTGATGGGCACTTTTGCACAGTTATTAACAATATTTTTCTTATTATGCTATAACAATCATTAATATAATTAAAACAACAATAACTATAACAATGCCCAAGATCTATGGTATGTGCAAATCTGTGCACAGATGTTCAGCTCTAAATATTCCCTTGTTCAGCTGTAAATAACCAAGCCATGTCTGCCTATTCACAGAAGAAGAAACTTTGGGTAGTCCTCTCTAAATATAGACACATGGCTTTTTGAAAAAGGAGGGGCATTTACTCCATTTCTAGTACCCTTTATAATCAACTTTCACATAACTATTAAGAGACAGCACTACTGGTACCCATCTCACCTTCCTGAGGCACCAAAGGACCTTCTGTGACAAGATCATGGTACCTTTTAAGTTTCTGTCTGGTGGTGCACTGTGCATTGTCACTTAAAGGGATGGTGATATCAATGAGTAGTGCTGTTCTGGCTGTCTTATGCACAACTGATTGGTTTTGTGACATGGTGCAGTCTGTGATGGTTGCTGTATCCCAATATATTTTGATTTCGTCATCTTCCAGCATTACTAGCAACCTGACTTTTTACCAGCAGGTGATAACTTTATTAACTTTGTTGTGTGCCAATTTGGTGTATTCTCAATTAGGAAAGACTGTCCATTTTTTGTGATATGCTGGATTGCTTTACTGGTTATATAGCTACACAGTTTGCTCACATCACTCACATCTTCTTTTAGGATAAATATTTTCTTTAAATACCATCAGAAAAGCCTGGTCCTAAATGGCATACAAAGCCCTCTGTTTTACCAAAAAGCTCTCAAATGCTGGTGATCAACTTGAACCATAGAGCAGGGAACTGAGTTTGCCACATTAGTGCCTTCTTCTGGCATTCTTCAATCCATTTCTGAACCAACCTTTTCCATTTAATTTCTGGCTCTTCTCTTCCCAGCATTAGGGGGTGTGAAATCCTGTTTAGCCCTAATAAATGCCTAGTGCAATGGCGAGTCTTTTGCCTAGAAGTAATTTCTCAAGCTTTCACCTGACCACTGCGAAGTGGCTCAAGGCTCAGCATATCCCATCCATCCATTCCCTCAGGTATATACCACCTTTCAATAGAGCTGTTACATGGTATATATGATAACACACAATGGACACCTCACCTTTCAGTTCAGGAATTCCAAACTAGTCTTGGACTGAATTCCAAAGATACAAGACAGCATATTGCCATGGTTTTGTTTCTGGAATTTAATTCAGTCCACAAAATGCATTCCAAACCTATTGAAGAACCTCTTGGTCACTGTGCTTTGTATCTTGGTATGTTTGAACTTCAGATCCAAATATTTGCACTGACCTGTGTCAGGTTTAACTCCTAAGCTTCGGGTTGGTTTTCCTGACCGTACTTCCTTGTTGGATATATAGTACAGCACACTTGTTTAACCCAAAATATCACAGAGAGATGGATAGACCTGAAGGTGTTCACAATTTCCATCATACTCTGGAGTTGGCTTGCATATTGGAGTCAGACAGTTTGAGGCCATCCATACAACACAGATATAACAATTCATCTGCTGTTGAGAGACTGCATAATCACAGCTGGAATCTCACAGGGTACAGCTTAGTGGGTTAAGTTTCAGGAGAACAATTAGAAGATCTTTCTCAGAAGATCTCCTTGTGCATTGGGATTGACTCCCTATACCACTTTTGGTCCTTGATATTTTCATACAACTGTATGTACCAGGTTTCTATCATATACTATTCTTATCATCCTTATTTTACCAGGGGGCTGATTTGATTTAACAGAATCTTGAAACAAACAGAATAACAGATAGAAATTCAACAGCTAAGGGTTTTTTACAATAGCAGCTCTTGAGCTCAGTCATACCTCAGGTTTAAAGCCCTTCACCTGTGAAATACTCAAGTGAAAATGAGTACAGTGATATGAACCTACTAATGTGCAGGGTCACATTACAAAACTATCACACTTCAATAGGATTGGTAGTTTCTGTTTAGCAGCAACCAAAGATTGAAATAGCAGGGATATTGCAGTTCAGGACTTGGGTGCATTAGAACAGCTTGCCTCTCATCTTTAGACAGTATGTTGGTGTTTATAAGACTGAGCAGCCAAGTTAGGGCTTGAAACTGCAAGCAATATGCACTCTGGCCTCAGTGAAGCAAAACACTTAAGCCCACAGTTAATTCAAAGCGCATCTATTTAAAACACTTATGGGACCCAATTATTGCAACATCTGAGAACCTCACAATCTTTTAATATATACATTTATCTTTACAACACCTGTTAGAGACAGGGAAGTGCCATTTCCCCCTTTTAACAGATGGGATACTGAAGCAGAAATAAACTAAGAGCTAGGTCCATCAAAGGAATTAGGCATTTAACTCCCATCTACCTTCCCTTTTAAGTATCTAAGTCCAAAATTGCAGTTCTCAAAATCACTGTTCAGCAGCTGCCTATGATTGGAGCTACCTTAGGTCAATAAGCACTTACATTTGCAACACTGAAGTTTCTCAGATGTCTAAAGTTCTGCTTGTGGGCATGCTCAGAAATGTCTTGATAAAGTTGAAGTGCTCAGTGCCTAGCCCACACCCACACTCTATCAGGATAAGGTGTTACTTGACATTTGTCACCCAAGAGTTCCAATCAACAGAGTTTTTAGTATACACATAACAGATCAGGCTCTGCAGAAAAGATAGGTGAAGAAGTTGGTAGTACCCCCTCCCCCATTTTAAACAATAGCTCAGTGCTTGAAGCACTCAATAGAGATGTGAAACACCAGGGTTCAATTCCACCCACTGTCTGAAGAAGTTAAAATCCACATCTCCTACCTCCTACCAGAATGACAAACTATGAGCTACAGGCTATTCCAGGAGCGTGAGGGTGGAATCTCTTGTTCTTCCTTGTTGAAGCTGTTCCACTTTAAGTCAATAATTAAAGATGCAGAGAGAATGTGTTTCTTGGCCTAGTGTTTAGGGTCACTCATCTGAAAGGGGGGCAGATGTGGGTTCCAGTTCTTCCTGTAAGTTTGTTTAAATATTTTATAGTAGGATTAGAGTGTTGCTGTAGCTGGGATTCTCCAGGAGATATATGAGACTATATAGTTGGGAGAGATGTTAGACGAGCTTTGGGACACAAAGCGCCCACTCCTTGGGTTTAGGAAAGAAGCAGGTGCAATCTGTACTAGAAATATTTTTATTGCTAAATATTTTATAGTAAATATTCTTAGGATACAGTGCCTAAATTCTTTTGGGGATTTAGCTGAAAATCATGCAGTAAATTGCTGATAGAGCAGGGACTTATTTTTTAGTTATTAGATTTATATGCCACCCTTCCCTCCAAAATAAAGCTCAAACCCAGACTAATACCCTAGTTACTGGGCAATCTTTCCTGTCAGAGTGACCCTCTTTTACTCTCATCATGACTCCCATAACATGCTTAAGTTCTTTCCAAGGTCAAGGCTGGCATATTGAAGGATCAAGTCCTCAATCCCCAAAATTTAACTGGTAAAACCCTCCCCACATATTTTCTGCTTTGTAAAGTTAGTATCAGTAATGTCATTAGCACTGGCATACAATATTAACTATGCCCCCAATCCTGCTAAGTTATTCATTTGAATGAAACTATTTGCAGATAAGCGCTTAAGCAGGGTGGGCAAAATGGTGGATCTGGCCCATGACCAGACTCCATTTCCCAGCCCCTGCCCACGTGACTGGGTCTGGTTTCCATGGAGACCCCAGCAGCAGCTGCCCTGTGATAGTGTGAGGCCCGTGTTTCCTGGAGATGGGCCCCAGCTGCTCCGGCAGGGTGCGTGGCAGGGTGTGAAGCTATTCCAGAGCTGGACTGGGATCTTGCGGCAGTGACAGCATGATCCAGAGTCAGGGCAGAGCTGCAATCTGCAGCCTTCATGCTCTGGGCAAGGATCTGCAGGCAGCAGATCAGCAGCTCTGCCCTGGCTCCTTGCAGCTGTGACAGCATGGTCCAGAGCTGGGGCAGAGTCTCAATCTGCTGCCTACACCCCCTGCCTGGCAGATTGCAAGATCTTAGCCAGGCTCCGGAGCACCTCCATGCTGTGCCGTACACCATGCCATCAAGGGCAGTGCCAGGGAGGGCTTGGGGGGCTATAGCCATCCCAAACTTCTCCATAGCCTCCCATAGCCACCCCTCCCAGTGGTGCCACCACCACCACTGCTGCCTGCCCTACACAGATAGTGGCAGCTGAGCCCACCCCACTCGCACCCACAGCACAGCCCCCGCCTCCCCACCAGGAAGAGGCTGGTGCTGCTGCCTGCCAGTGCTGCTGGGGCCAGTCTCCATGGAAACCCTGACCCCATGCTATCCCAGCTCAGTTGCTGCTGGGGTCTCCATGGAAACTGGCCCCAGACATGCAGGTAGGGGCTGCTGGGAAATGAAGCCTGCTGCTGGCCAGATCTGGCCTGCAGGCAGGACTTTGCCCACCCCTGGTTTAAAGGTTGTGTTGCTGACAATTCTTCTTGTCCTAAGTAAGGATAAAGGAAAAACAGTACTTCTTGCTAGAAATTAGTATTTTTAGTAGAGAATTATGGAAGAAACTAAAATGAGAATGTGTGATATCCATTCCTTGGCAAGACTGAGATGAGGAAAGAAAACGGATACAGTTTGTCCACCCAGAAAGTGACCTTAAGACTATTTTTCAGACCCACTACAAACACATGTAGAAAGACTCCTTTATGTAGATTACATTGGTAGAAAACAACATACAGCCACATACAACAATACGAGGAGTAAAACAGAAAGAAAAAGGTATTTTACAGGTGCTTAAAAAATTAAGAAAGATCAAAGTATAAAGCTCAGGACAGAGCCTGTACACAACTCTGGTTGAACTGTCATTTTCTAGCGGGTTTCAAACATCTGCATTTACTTTGAGTGAAATATCATGAATAATTTATAATAGAATAAATAATTTAAGAAACATGGATTTTAAAAAAAATTAATACCTCAGAATAATTATATGGCTTTATATTTATTAGTGAGGTGCTTTTGGGGAGAAAACATCCCTGATTTTATGAACCTTTTGGGAGATTTCTTTAAAAAAATTAACATTTCAGCTTGATATTATTTTAGTATTTACCACTCTGTATTGTCTTAGATGTCATCTTGGCAAAGGGCTCCTAAACAACTGCCACTTTTAGCACTGCTGCCAAAAGGCCCCCTTTCACAATAAAGCATGCTGTGCTTTGGCAGGAAATCAATAAAGTGAAAATCTGTTCTCATCATCCATACATTTACCATCACAATCAACAATCAAAGGCAAGACCTGGGTTCTTTATCCACAGGCTCCAGCCTCCCAATTTTCTGCTATGAAAGGCAGCATAAATTAGAACCCTTGGTTCCTGTTAGCTGGGCTTAATGGGTATGATTTATGAACCATTAAATGAGGTTATGTAAATTGATCCTTAGCAGAATGCTAGCACACAGGTGACAGGTGCAGTACATTCGAATGATGAGTCCACAAGGGTTCTGCACAAATCAGATTTCAGTGACATTCAGTTTTAGGAAGGAGAAATATGTTGTCAACAAGGAAGTGATTTAAATAGTGCCCTGGGTTTGTCAGCAATTATGCTTTTCTTCTTAATTGCTGCAAACTATATAAATTCTAATAGGAAATAAATTAGTGATTTGCCAGTTAATGACAAGGGGTATAGACAAGAATGGCTTAAATATTTTTTTTAAAACGACTACTGAGGCCATACTCAGTGATGATTTTACTTTTGCTGTTAAAGTTAACAGATGCTTTAAATATACACTATAAACTAGACATGAGCTAAGTAAAATTATTTTCAGTGCTATACTGAAGACATTCTTAAAAGGATCAAATCATAAATTTACAAAAAAGCAAGGATGTTTTTCTCATTATCTTATTTTTTTTGTGCTAATGTTCTTTATCTAATGTCAGGATGAATTCCATTAGCTAGATATTAAGTATCCCACCTCATGTTTGCAAGTCTTTTTATTTATAATAAAATAATAAAATCTATTAATGTGATGGCTGATTCTTTTTCTCTGCATTGCTGCTCAAGGGAACCTTAAGCATATGGTTGTCTTCTACTAAGATTTCCTTTCAGAATGGGGTTACTTCTGTAAAACATGTTTTTTGGAAGTTATCATTACCGCGTCTGTCTTCATCTGTTGGTCTGGGTGGAAAGGCTGCTAAGGACTCTATGTATCTATGTGGTAATTAAGAGTGATCCAATACATCTTTTTTAATGAAAATGTTTATTGAGCAGTGGTAAAAAGCAGGAAGTAATACAGACAAGTGTGTGTGATTCAATGCAGTAAGTATAATAAATGGAGAGCAAGTTTCAGGAGAACAGGATGATTGGCCAAGCTGGAAGTACTTTCAAAGCCCTAGGTAGAATAGGTCTCTTGAATTTGTGCAAGGGGCACACAGGAAGTGAGGGTAAAAGGTAACAGAGAACTTCAGAAAGCTAGTAAATCAAGTAAGGATTTAAGAAAGATTAACAAGGCTAAGATAGTTATATATGTCTGTCTATATTTTTTCCCAACCAGTTCATTGGTATGCATTTCCTATTTTTGCAAAATTCAGTGAAGTTTGTTCAAGCAACAAGCATCAGTTGCTAATTGAATTAGTCATTCCTATTGTATTTTAATTCAATGGAGATTCCCTTCAAGGTTCAGCTGCTTACTCGTGGCATTGTTCTGCTCAACACTCGCATATAGCTCATGGTAGTACTTCCCCTTCATAGAAGCTGTCACTTATTTCTGTGAAGAGGATCAAAAGGAGTGAGTCCAGAGTGTGAACTGCTGTTGGCAGGGTAGAACACAAAGTGAAGGGACAGCAAGGTTTGAATGTGGGCAGTTAATAATTTTTCTTTTGTTTTGATGTGTGCAGAAATTGAATTTCTACTAGATTCTACAGGAAAACTGTTTGCCTATGTTATATGAAAAAAGTGCTCTTGCTGCAAAGTACAGCTATTGAAAGTTAGGTCATACCTCAGTTAAAGTTTCCCTATGCAGCCTTTTCTCCGGGATCTTTCTGAATATGCGTCAAGATACTGTTTTTAATATTATCACCTTTTACTTCCAGAGGACCCCTGCCTTAGTTTAGTTTTGTGGCAGAAGATCAGTCAGCATACAGCAGCTACTACTGTCATGCTGCAAAGTATATATATATTGCATTATTTGTCTTAGCAGTGTGCATCCCTTGAATGAGTTTTCAGTAATATAAGTACTTGCAGCTAAGCAGGCAGCAAAGTGCATCCTAGGAAGGCATCTCAGTAGCTTCTGCAATACTACTACATTGTGGCTAAGTGCAGACAGTCAAAAAGCCCAACGCTGAATCGACTCAGTCTTTGCAGGTTAGTTTAAGCTGCAGAGATTGAAACAATAAGTAAATGAACACACATTCACTTTTGATTCAGGAAATGTAGTCACATACCTGCAGTGGCTCAAGCCAGAAGCCGGAGGGTGCTAAAGCATGCCTGCCAGCTAATGCCAAAGCAAAGACAGCCTTCCAAGATTCCTGCCCACTTCCCCCCCTTGCTGGAACAGAGGGGATATGGCCAGGCCCCAGCCCATGCTCTGCTTGGGCACCAAGTGGGGAGAAGAAAGGGAGGTAGTAGCACTGACTTCATAAAATCTTGAATAAGAATAGTTCTTTCTCTGAAAAACTATTAACTGAAGAACTATAAATGCAGCCTGGACTGTGTGTTTGCTTACTTTTCCAGCTGCCCCCAAGGTCTCTGGGATTTGCAGTCCACAATCACAGCAGCAGGACTCTCAGGGTTGCTCATCACTTCCTTTTCCTGTTTCCAGGTGCAGCTGGGATTTGTTGTCCACAGTTGCAGCCAGTCATAAGTTTTAGCAGGACAGGGCAGCTCTGCACTTGGGGGAAGGTAAATTTTATCCCTGCTCCGTGGCCACAGACCCCAGCTAGGGTTTGCCAGTGAGCTAGCCCTCACTTAGGGTTACTGTACGTTTGGGTTTTCCTGGACATGTCCTCTTTTTTGGACCCCTGTCCTCGTGTCCGGGAGGGTTTTTAAAATGCAAGAAAATGTCCAAGCTTTTGCTCTTCTTCTGCTTTCCCAGGCTGGCTGCTTAGGGCTGGAAGCAGCAGGCAAGGTGATTGGCTGTTGGGGGTCACATGCTCCCTGTGCAGTTCCCAGCCAGGTAAAGAGACATTGTGTGTGTGTGTGCTCATGCAATGCAGGAGCTGCTTGGGCAGCAGGGCTGGGGGGGTAGGGGTCTATGGGTTGGGACTGCAGGGCACTGGCAGGGCTGGGGTGGGGCAGGGGTCTGCAGCTCAGGAGTGTGGGGCAGACAGGGCTGGACGGGGGGGCAGGGGTCTGTGGCTGAGGAGTGCAGGGCACAGGCAGGGATATGGGGGCAGGGATCTGCAGGTTGGGAATGTGGGGCACTAGCAGGTCTGGGTGGGGGTAGGGGGCTGCAGGTTGGGAGTGAGGGGTATTGGCAGACCTGGGGGGCAGGGGGCTGTGGATCAGGAGTGAGGGGCACCAGCAGGGCTGGGGGAGGGGCAGGGCTCTGCAGGTTTGGAGTGAGGGCTGTGGGGAGCAGGGGGCTGCAGTTCCAGAGTGCAGGGCACTGGTAGGGCTGGGGGGTATGAGGCTGTGGGTCAGGAGTGAGGGGCACCAGCAGGGCTGGGGGGCAGAGGGCTGCAGGTTGGGAGTGAGGGGCACTGGCAGTGCTGAGGGGGCAGAGGGCTGTGGGTTTGGGAGTGAGGGGGGCTGGCAGGGGCTTAGGAGTGAGGGGCAGAGGCAGGGTACAGGCATATTACTGCCCCTTCCACAATCATATACCCTTCCCACCCTCCCCCTCACAGGTGTCCTCTTTTTTGATACTAGAAATATGGTAACCCTATCTCACTGCCCCAGCTAGGGAACGCTACTATCTGGAGCAGACAGCACAGCCCAGTCCAGGGTTCAAAAGCATGCTGGGATGCTAGGGGAGTCTGATTTACCTTAAACCAGGAAGGGGTCTGGGACAAAAGTTTCATAAACCAGTTTGACCTAAATCAGTTAAGTCTGATACTACAATCAACCAGGTTTATCTTAAAACAGTTCCAGCCATTTTGAAACTGGTTTATGTACACTGAACTTCTGTTCTGTTACAGGTTTAAACCAGTTTTTAATCAGTTAAGCCAATTTATGTGTAGCTTCTGTCCCTAACTTGTGGGTTGCCAGCAAGTGGCATTATAAGATACTCAGCCTTCCCTGTAAGGCTTGTGAGTAGGCATCATTTTCATCCGCAATGCATTTTCCCCTTCCTGCTCTGGACTTTTTTCTGTGGGCCTGCCTGTTTTTGAATGTTTCATTCAGTGAGTTACCTTCCTCCTCCAGGCATGGATTATAAACATTTTTTTAGATGAGACCAAGGCCTTCCTTGACAGAAACCATTCCAGGCCTACATGTCTGCAGCTCCTGGAGGAAAGCACTTGGCAGAAGCCCTGGGTATCCCTGGATATGGAATGTGAAGTGGACAAAAGGTAAACCCTGCTGCTGAAGGCTGGGAACTGCTGATGTATGGAAGTATTTGTGGAATACTTGAGTACTGTGGAGCACTGAACACCTAGGAGATAAGCACAGAGTGGTGAGGGGCCACTAGTGGTGGCCACAGAACTTTCACATGTGCAAGGCACTTTTCTTGAACTGTTTGATGGGCTGACTGCTATGCTGCCGTGGCCAGGCATGAGGATGAAAGTAGGAGGCAGCTCTAAGATGCAGTTAAGGTGACATGCCAAAGGTCTACAGCTGGAATATCCAGGCAAAGGTCAAGAGTAAGGGATGGAGCCAGAAAGAAACCACAGTCAGAACCCAGGAATCGGAAGTCAAAGGTCAAGAGAGCAGGACAAGAGCAAAAAAGGCAAGGCAAGGCAATATGCACAAGTTAAGAGCTATTTGCAGGTTGGAAGCATGGTATGTTTTACAGCAGAGGTCAGTTGTCAGGGTGGTTTGTTTCTTAAACACAAAGGCTAAGCCAATAAGGTTGCATCAGCAGTAGCTTGCTAGAATTTAACTGGGCCTACTAGCTCATCAAGCTGTGGAGCAGTTCTTCCAGGGCAGCCTGACATTAAGGCCATAAGCAAAGCACTCCGTGGTGCTGTGAGGCTGCATGAGACCCTGAAAAAGCATTTCAGTGCATCATTCTGATAGAGGCTTGGGAGGAGTGTACATCTGGACTTTTAACAGGGCACTGGTGTGTGGTAGAAGAGCTGGTTAACACTGCATTCACAACGTGAAACAAAGGTAGCAAAATAAGCTTTTGTTAAGGTGGACAAAGTTCTGTGAAGTGCTTTAATGGAGAATGCAATAAACAGCAAACGGCTACCATCAAAATATGAAGCAAGCACCAAAAACACAGAACAGTCACAGTTCAAAACAGGACAGAGGCAAATGCGAAGGGTGCTCTGAACTAAACCTCTTATAGACCCATATCCTTGGGGGTCCACGAGCACAGAGTACCTACAGATGAGTTGTGCTACTCGTGTGATCTATGACAGAGTATAAGGGAGGTGGGTATAGGCTCTGGCTGCTGCTCTGATCATATTTCCAGGCTTACATTCCCTCTGTGGTGACATCATAAATGGAGATGTTTATCCCCTTACCCCAGCGCTGGGCTGAATAATCCCCCTCAGCTCAAACAGTGAGGAGTTTGAACACCTCCCTCCTGATCCATGCATATCTTGGGACTTCGCAGGCATCTTTTTGTGACTGGAAGAGATTCTTGCAGGATTGTTTAGATGTATGTGCTGGCACAAAGTTCAGAAAATGGCAGGAAACTTTTAAGGGGGCCTTCTGTCAGTTTGAATTTCCACCAGAAGCGTTCAAATCTATGCACAGAAAGTTCCATATGAAAGAATGTGAGAGTGTGGCTGGGCCTGCTAAGATTGCCAGAACGATGGGAATGTCCATGCCTGCCATACAGCAGCAGGGGGCTTCTGCCACTTGGGGGAGGTGGTGTAACATCGTTAGCAGAAAGAACACTTGTGGACCCATGCAAATTGTTCCCACCAAAACTCCAGTTGTCAGCAGAACACTGGTACTGTACACTGAACACTATAGACCAGGCTTCAGGGCCCAAGAGGGATGGGCCTTGCTGACTGGACTGCTGTTCAGTATTGCTTTTTATTTTCATCATTGTGTAGCCCTGTGCACTCCATGCAAATCAGACACCAATTTCCTCATGGACTTTCCTGTGGTGCTCTAGTTGTGGTATCTTGAGTCCAGATTCAATAAAGACTTAGAGTCCTAAAAATTAACACTTAACTTTGAGGGGCTTAGCCCAAAAGAGGAATCTAAAACCCTGAGGCCACATCTACATGAGACACTGACTGCAGTTCTTACTGCACAGTCATTTAGTACTTGCATAACCAAGTACTAAATGACTACGCAGTAACCAGCATTACTGCACAGTAGCATCTCCGCATGGCTTTGCGATGATGCTGACTGCGCAGTAGCTCATTACTACTGTACAGTAGTGTCACATCACGGTTTATGCCCTGTGACACTACTGCGCAGTAGCTTGTTTGTACTGCACAGCAGCAATGAGCTACTGTGCAATAAGCATCTTGTGTAGATGTGGCATGAGTGAGGCACCTCAGTTCCCCATACAAGTGCACTAAGGGCAGTATAGTGACCAGGGTATGTAAAGACAGCATGTGTGGGCTACAAACAAATGTCACATTTGTTCTGAGAGAAACCATTTTATCCTTGGGACAAAGTGCTATTGTCCAGATGTCCATGTCTGTTGTCCTGGAACAAACCCTAAAAAGGTTCAGGGAATAAGAAGTACTAACAGTTTGTCCCAGGGCACTGCAAAGTGTGTCTAAATGGTTGTCTCAGGACTACATCTTTGAATCAATGGTAGAAAAACTTCAGTCCATTCAGCTGCTTGCTGAACCTTGACTGGAAAGGTGATGTGTACGTACATGCCAATCCTGGGACTTTTCTGGTCTGGGACAAGCACAGGCACAACTGGACAAATGCAACATCGTTCCTAGCCTTAGTATGCAGCTGCCTGGCATGAGGAATAGGAAACACCAAGTACATATAGAAGCGAGTCAAATCAGGCCCTTGCTCTGGAGTGGAGGGACTCAGAATTTGTCCATTCAGAATACGCAGTCTGGAATCCCCTCCCGAAGTTGGGTGTCTGTGCTCTTTCTTTCAGAGAACTAAGTAGGGATCACTGTTTTCTCTTAAAATGTGGTGGCAGGAGGAGATGGTGCTGCCACCACCATTTCTTTTTATGTAATTGCTAAGCAGTTGCAGCACTTAGCCATGAAGTAAGAGAATTAGGTTCAATTCTTGCCTCTGCCTAAGAAAATTAAAATCCATCTCTACTACCCAACAAGGGAATGACCTAACCACCAGGTTATTCCAGGAGTGTGTAGCAAAGATAAAATTCACTGGGGAAGAGAAAAGAATACTCAGAAGCATCATGAATCCCTTGCCTAGCTGCTAAGGCTGTAAGTGGGGTGCCTGGGATTCTGTTCTCTACCCCACGGACTATTTATGCATTACACATTGAATAAACTATATATTAAAAAAAATACTGTCCTGATAGCAAGGAATGGAAGCCAGAGCTCATTCCTCCCAGGTGAATATCTTGAACACTAGGCTAAATTCATGTACCTATTCTGTGGCCCAATTATTTTTGTACTCTTGCCTGGCTGGTTTCAATAGGAGCAACACTGGGTTAGGGAGACAGTTAGCAAAAGAAGGTGCACAAATCTGTGTCTTAGTGGTTAGATCACTTGGTTGAACAGAGATAATTAGCTCAGGAATAGTGCCATGCTAACACCGCTACACTGCTTCCAGTTCTGTAAATTCAGTATCCCCATCTCTGTCCTAACCTACAGTTGTCAGCTCCTGCCTCAATCACTCTTTTAAATTCTGCCCCTTCTCATTTTCTATCATACTCTCCTCCTGCCTCTGTTCCTGTGTCTTGGCACCTGCTCCTAACCCCCTTCATCCATTCCTCACTCCTTCTGAATTTAAGTTTGGCCACTTCCTCATTTCATGCTGCCTAGGTGCACAAGGAGTGCTGACAGTATAGAAAAGGCACATGTCCTACTCTTAAATCCAGTGCCTGGTGATACAATAAACACATCTCATAGAAGGGTGCTATAATTGCAGGGAAAGTCCTGCTTAGCCTCTGCAGATGGTGCATGCTCAGTTGCTCTCTGGGGATTGTGCAGGTACAGTCCACTCTGTACACTGGAGCTATCTGGGGGAGGCAGTACACTCAGTACAGAAGAAATCTTCACAGAAGCTGCCAAACTCTTAACAAATCTCTAGTGACAAAGGTGCAAACTGAGATTTTTAAGAGGCTTATAACTTGATCAAATTTCTAGTTCCTATTTCAAATCATAAAGATATTAGAGTTTCACAAGAAAACATCCAGAACATATTTTTAAAATGGGAAATAATGACGTATTTTCTCCTGACCTTTTCTCAGAACCATTTTAGCTGAAACTTCCTTCCCAAAACAATTAACACTGTATTTTTCATTAGACAGCAGCATAAGCAGGGACTGAATTACTGTGGACAACAATAAATACTGAACACCTTTGAACAAAAGAATGAGTAGATGGAAACGTAAAATAGAAACAAAGGAGCAGAGGTTAGAAAAGGAGAAGAATAATAGAAAAAATGTATTTGGGGAACAGCTAAAACTATTTTCATTTTTTAAATTTCTTTTTAAAAGAACAGAAATCCTGACACGTACACATAGATAGTGTGTTGAACTATCCCAAAATGCCAGTTTTTGCTATGATAAACACATAGGTTACCTTAATATTTGTAATACTTATTTCTTTATACTCACTATAGGAAATACTCTGAATAGTACAAAAACTAAGATTATTATACTGTAAATACTTAAGCTATGAGGCTGTAAAGTGCACCTGCAGGAGCTGAACAGGTAAAAATGACAGCAGATTTTGCCTACTATGCGTAGAAAGTAAGCAAACTTAAACAATAACTGGTGCTGTGAATTTCAATGCCTTGCATTTTTTAAGCTTGGAATCCACCCCCTCACTTATGAATAGGAATGCTGTTCATTTCTTGCATCAATTCACATCCTGCATCAGACCTTTTATTTTTCCATAATTATCAGAGTAACAAAACAACATAGACTCTTAAGGCTTCTCACACATTAAAACTCACTGAAATTTTGAGCACTGAAGCTCTCCTGCCCTCAATTAATGGTCATTTTTTTTCATCATTTCTCATAATTGAAAGCTTTCTTTTTATCAAAGGTTAGGGGTGAGGGGGAGTACTATTTTAGTGAAAATCATGAATAACTTCCCACTTTCAAAATGTCCACCATTTGTTATTGTTTTCAACTATACCTAGACTACATGCTGTACTTAGCAAGAATGGTTACTATCTCCCTTCACCTATTGTTCACAGTGTTCTTTGCTACATCTTGACAGCGTAGACAGCACCATCTTCCCAGGAAGCACCTTGACTTTGCTGCCACTGGGAGACAGTGACTATTTTGTAGAAAAATTTGAAATGGATCATTTTCTTTCCACTCCTTCTAGTTATCAAGAGTAGTGTAAAACAAATAAAAGGAAAATTAATTCCAAATATTTATTTTCAAATATTACTTTTTGTACTCTATTCAACTGAGATGGGAAGGAAGGGATAAACATAGGAAAATTAGGTGTGTGCTTATGTGCATGTGTGTTGGAATTTGGAAGGCAGAATTGAAAAAAAGTATGCAAAGAGAAATTTATGGGGTACAGATGTAGAGGCTCACTTTGTGCTTTGCAGTTACTTTGTGTTACTGAAGTAATACCAGGTAACTGTACATCCAACCTCCTGTAATTAGGCTGCACGCTTTGCTCCACAAGGACCCGAAGGACCAGATCCTACTTTACCTATTGTGTGTCTGTGATCCTATTCCATTCTTCTCAAGCCCTCAAAAAGCCACTGAAAGAAGGTAGGTGGGTACTTTGGCCTCCTCCCACTTCTTGGGAACTTAGTCTTAAGGCTAAGATGACAGTGGGCGCATCTACACAAGATGCTACATTGCCGTAGCTCATTGCTATGGTGATATAGCATTGGCAGGCATGAACAGTGATGCTGATGCTACTGCACAGTAGCACGGGAAAATTCCATGCGGTGTCTGGACTGCACAGTCATTTAGTACTTGCTTAAGCAAGTACTAAATGACTGTGCAGTAATAACAGTGCAGTCTGGTGCATGTGTAGACCATATTTACTTGAATATAAGACCACCCCCCAATAACTAGATTCTATTCTATTTGTTATAATTTTTTAGATATTTATTGGAGGTTTGCCTTGAAGTTGTTCCTTTCCCACTGCTACAGCAGTAATATAGATACACTCCACAAAAGAAGCCATGTGTTAATTAGCCCCCACTCATGACTTGAACGAGGTGTTCTTATCACAAGTCCTAAGATCCTCCAGAAATGTATATGCAGATGAGATACAAGGCAAACTAATCTGGCTGCACCTCATGGAGGGTGGAGCCACAGTAATCATATGCAACAGGCTGAGACAGGGGATGACAGAGAGATTCAGGGTGAACAGTTTGGGGCCCTTTTGGTGATGTTTACCAGACATTTAAGGCTGGTAAAGAAACAGAAATCACTGAAACTGAAAAGGATAGGTAATTTGTGAGAGTGAAGAGGAAGTTGAAATGTGTTCAGTGTAGCAGCCCATGAAAAACAGTCAACGGTGAAGGGGACTGCACTTAATGGGCACTACTATATGCCTTATTTGGGTGGGATGCATTAACCTAGCCTCGTGGTAGGGTCCCATCAGCATTGAAAGCCTGCTGTGTGCCTTACATGCAGAGAAAGGGATCAACAGAGCATTGGAATGAAAGAAGTGGAGGGAGACCCAGAGCTCAAAACAATGGCAGTGGTGGCAAGTAAGCATGAGGTGGAAAAAAAATTAAAGAGTGGAAACAAAGATCTGGAAACAGATGGAGAATGGATGAAGGTGGAGAAGAAAGGAAAAAAGAAGGTGACAGTGGGAGCAATGATGGAGGCGGCAATGATGAGAGTGATGTTGCTAGAAGAAAGACAGGAGCAGAAGAGAGCAGCAGACAGAGTGGGAGCAGCAGGACAAGGTACATTAGGTGAGAAGCAGAGGATGGCAGGAGCACAATGGGAGACCAGCCCACTGGGAGTGTCACAGTGGGCAAACATTTAAGAGGTACTGAAAGAAGCTGGAGAAGTGCAGAGGCTACATATAAAGGCAACTTTAACCAGTGACAGGAGGCAGTAAGAATCAAGGATGAACAGATAGGATTTCCTGGAGAACACATTGTCTGAGATTTTGGATGTGCAGACAGAGCATCTTATCAGACTGATACTTTCCTGAACTGAAAGCCTTGGGAATTCACTTACTGGGGTGGAGAAGGGTATGAGAACTTTTGGATGAAATATGCAGAGAAAGGTGAGAGGGAGGAATTAAGAGGGATAAAAGTTCATAGCAGGGGAAAAGTCAAGAGAACGTATCATTATAGTTTGAATATACATGGATTTACGAGAGGTAGAAAACAGAAAGATGGTAGAAACGTACATCCAAAGGTCATGTCAGTAGAGAAAGTAAGGGACAATTATGCTATCTGGATGAGGTCCTGGAGGGCACGAGTAGTGTTACAAGCAGATGAGTGGAGTCCAGGTGGGGTGCTGAACCTCTCATCAGTGATCCAGCTTGGGATACACCAGGGTTTTATGGTGCAACCAAAACCATGGGTACCATGGGCAGCCAAAACCGTGGGTACCATGGGCAACCAAAACCATGCAGCAAATGCACAAAGGTGGGGCACTTGTCTGCACACTGTCCCTTCACAGTATGCTACAGATGTGAAGAGATGGGGCATAGAACAGTAGAACGCCAGAAGTCCCTAAAATGCACTGTTTCTAAGAGAGAGGGACACTTGTATTGTAGATGCCCCTAAGCCTTTGCAATTATAGTCAGGCCCCCTGAGAGACAATAAAACCAGGAGGAGGAAAACAGAGGAAAGGAGGGGTTGAACACTGAGGTAGAAATGATAGAAGAAACCCTGCAAGTTGGTGGAACAGAGAAGGAAGGGGGTAAAGTTTCTGTGACTGAGACAGCACAGGAGGAGGTAGGAGACTGAATGGAAGTGAAAACAAGAACAGCAAACAGCTCAGAAATGAGGGTCGGGGTAGGGAAGAAAGAAGACACCCTACAGACACCAGAAGTAGAAATGGAGCAGGAGAAAGAACCAGAGAGACATGCTGGGAAAAGAAAGAAATGCAGGGGCTAAAGACCAAGAAGAAGAAACCTGATAATGAGGGAGGTGAGTCAGAAGAAGAGCCAGAGAGCAGTTTCCTGCAGTTAATGCCCAGAGTGGAGACCAGAAGTCAGGAAGTGGCAGGCAGGCAGAAATATGCAAGCCTTTGTATGTGTGAAAGTGATTTGGTAGCTTGCAAAGGCTACACTGATGCAAGTGAGGAAGGGGGAGGAGTCAATCACCCCAAACAGTACTACAAATAAACCACAAAGGGATAGGTGCACTCATTTTAAAACAAGCATAAATGGTAGGCCTGTGCGAAGCAGCTAGTATTTGCTTCAGATTCGGCCGATTCCGGGGACGGTGATTTGATTCAGTGATTTGAATCTCAGCCCCGAATCGATTCGGCCGAATCTGATTTGGAGATTCAGCTGCTGCCGAATCAGCCGAATCTCCAAATCATGCAAGCCCTGTCCCCTGCCTGCTCTCAATGGCTACATTGCCTGGCCCCAAATCCTGGCTTTTTGGGGAAAAAAAGCCCCCGCTCACTGGCTCCTGCCTGGTGGGGGGTGATCCCCGCTGCCCTCCATAGCATGGGGGGCTCTGCCATGAGCCTGCCCCCCCCACCCGACTGCTGTCCCAGCCCCCCATGGCTGTCCTGCCTTCCCCAGCTCCCGGCCCTTAAAAACAAACAAACAAAAAACTCTGAACTCACTGGCTCCTGCCTGGTGGGAGAGGGGCAATCCCCGCTGCCCCCCACTGCCCCGTGCTGCATGGGGGGCTCTTCCATGAGCCCCCAGAATAGCTGAGACTGCTGCAGCTGCCAGTGAGTTGGGGTTTTTGTTTTAGTTTTTTTTTAAAGGGCTGGGAGCTGGGGCAGGCAGGGCAGCCATGGGGGGCTGGGACAGCAGGCAGGGGTCGAGGGGCTCATGGCAGAGCTCCCCATGCAGCGTGGGGCAGTGGGGGAAAGCAGAGATTGCCCCCACACTGGGCAGCACCTGGTGAGTAGGGGCTTTTTTTTTTAAACAACTAGGAGCAGGGGCTGGGCGGGGCAGCCATGGGGGGTGGGGGGTGCTGGGAGTGC
>NW_017729025.1:60053145-60062392 GCF_001723915.1 Gavialis gangeticus
AGATTTGGAGATTCGGCCACCAAATTGGGCCAAATCTTCTCCAAATCGAATCAGCACCCAAACCTTTGCACAGCCCTAATAAATGGCATTGACAA
This sequence comes from Gavialis gangeticus, assembly GCF_001723915.1. Classification (NCBI taxonomy): domain Eukaryota; kingdom Metazoa; phylum Chordata; order Crocodylia; family Gavialidae; genus Gavialis; species Gavialis gangeticus. The sequence continues at coordinate 60,053,241 of NW_017729025.1, forward strand.
TAGTTTCACTTAATGTCAGGAGTGTCTTAACAAGGAAAAGATGGGAACAGATTGAACCAGTGTTTAACCATTTAAGAGCAGACATAATCCACCTATAAGAATGTGATATACTAGAGGAGAGGGATTATTAACACTTTAGGAAAAGGTGGAGATGGGGACCATCCTGGTGACCAGGGATAAATGAGAAGAAAGTGTCAGGGGCAGCAATATTATTCAAGAACCCAGAGCTGAGAGAAAAAAGGTAGAAGAAGTCATCAGTGGCAGATTACGACAAATGATACTGTCAGTCAGGAGAACAGACTTAGACATTTCCAATGTATATGTACCACCAGAGAGGGAGGGAAGCAAAGCACTGCTTAGAAATCTAATGGTTTACACAGCCAGAAGGAGACTGTGCATAATAGTAGGAATTTTCAATTGTATAATTGAAGTGGGTGACAGAACAGGGGAAAGAGGAAATGGAGCTTTAGACAGCTCATCCAGACTGTTAACAAACATAATAAAAGAAGAGTCGCTAGAGATATGTGGGCAGGGGAGAAAGTTTTCACTAAAACAGACCCCAGTGGAAAGAAACAATCAAAAATGGACTTTGTGCTTGTTTCAAAAGAAATAGGGATGAGGAAGAAAGAAACAATACATGTGGCTTTTAGTGATCACCAGATGCTGAAGGTGGAAATGAATCTGGGTAAGAGCCCCCTGGGAGAGACTGTGGAAGTTAAATGTGCAGCTATTACAGGATGAAGAGATACATCAAGCATACATGAAATAGTATGAGGGGTGGCAAACACTGAAGAAATATTTTGGGACTACCAGAGAATGGTGGATGATGGCGAAGAAAAGGACGGGAGACTTCTTCAGGAAGGAAGGCTAAAGATGCGTGGGGAAAACAATGAAAGATCTAAGAGAGCTGCAAAGAAAGAAGCAGAAACTGCTAAAGGAAGCTACAGAAGGAAGACACGTATGAGAAGAGCTAAAAGAAACAAGGCAAGAGTTATACACCTGGTTTAAAAGAAAGATGAGAGAGAAAATGTTCTTAACACAAGCACCCTGGCTGGGAGAAAACAAAGAGTGGCCCCAGTACTTTGCCGTCAGAGTGAGGCAGCAAAAGGAGAACTTAAAGCAGTGTGGAAAGAAGGTGGTGCCCGGGTGGAAGAGCAGGAGGAGGTGTTGGAAACAATGAGAAGATTTTACGAAGAGCTATACCAGAAGAAGGAAACAGACAGGAAGAAGATGTAACAATTCTTATGTAGCAGGCTTACCTTTCAGAGCTTGGGTTGAGTCCCAGGCTTGAGATCCTGCTGTTTTGATTGGTGGAGCCCATTCACCAATCAGGAGGCAGCAGGAGAAATAAAGTCATGCCCCTTTCCTGAGGCTGGGGGAGAACAGCTCCCCTGGACCTGATTGAAGACGGTAAAGTGTCAGGTCTGGAAGACTTCAGGGAGGGAGCCCTGGAGTGTATAAAAGGAGCTGCGTGCCCAGCATGAGGGGCAGATGTGGCGAGGGACTCAAGAAGAGAGGAGCCAAGAAAAGCTGGGGAGCTCTCCTCCAGCAGGCAATAGGCCCAAGGCCCCTGAAGCTGCCACAGGAGGAGCAGCCTTGGGAGCAGCGCAAGACCTCTTGAGCTGTTGATGGCGCATGGGGACAATGCATGGAAACCTGGCCCTGGGAGCGGTGTGAGACCACTCGGGCCCATTACGGTGCATGGTTTAGTGCACAGAGCCCAGGCTTCGGAAGCTGTGAGTGGCAGCTTGAGCCTGCAACCCCGGAGGACCAATAGGCCGCCGGGTGCAGGGCGGCTCATGAGGGAGCAGAGCCAGGGAGCCATGGAGGCTGTTTGGGTTAGCCACCCAGCATAAGAACAGATGGCCAGAGCCTAAAGGGCCCAGCCTGTGCTAAAAGAGCCCTCAGTGCCGAGCCAGGGCACGAGGAAATAGTAGTGCTGCAGCGTGAGGCCCAGCACCCAGGAGCCAGCAGCAGTGGTGCAGCAGCTGAGAGGAGCTGAGCCCTCGGTGCCCAGAGTGGGGCACAGGGTAGGGAGGAGCCCAGCAGTGTGGGAGAGGCCTGGAGAGGCGCTCCAGCAGAGGAGATGCGCCCTGACCACCAGCCACCTGAGGGAGCGTGAGTCATTGGGCCCTTGGGTCCCACAAGGGAAAGACATTTGGGGAGGGCAAACCCAGAGAAGGGGCTGGGTGAGCAGCCCCCCACCTAGCCAAGGCCCTAAAGGGAGGGGCCCCTGGTGCTTCCTGGACATCCCCCAAGGAAGCCCATTGGAAGGAGGACAATCTTTTGCCATGGGTCAGGGACTATATTAAGGAATAGGTGTTATTAAGATTTTTCCTGTTTGTGCCTTATATTTTGTAACTGAAATGTTGTATTGTGATGTTGTATTGTGTTGATGTGCTGAAATTGTTTTATTGTGATGGGTAAATAGTGTTATTTAGGGTTTGACCTTGGTTATTGGTTAATGTTCACTGCACAAATATATGTATATGATATTTAGTTTTATGATTATGTATATTATAACTCAATAAATTGAATATAGTTAAGAACTTTTAGCTTGGGCTAACTCTACAGAGGAAAGAGGGATCTGCTCAAAATTCTGGCATCCCTCTCATAGTACCCCCTCCTGCCTACCCATCCCATCCAATTGAGAATAGGGCACACCCTTGGGTGTACCTGGGTTACACTTGGAAGAGATTGAAGAGAAAGTAAAAGAGGAGGAAGCGAAGAAGATGGAGGAAAGGATAAGCATAAAGGAAGTGGAGGAGTGTTTAAAAACCTTTTAAAAGAGGGAAATCACCAGAGGCAGAGGGAATGCCTATGGAATTTTATGAGAAGTTTTGGGCACGGGTAGAGAAAGATGCAGTGGAAGTGTCTGAGGAAATAGCAGAAACAGGGGAGGCCGGGAAATATTTTACAAGAGGCACTGTGATCTTGCTCTTCAAGAAAGAGGAGAAGGAACTCTTGAAAAACTGGGGGGCCTGTACACATGCCAAGATGCTGCTTTGATGCACTGTAATTACAGTGCATCGGAGCAGACTCAGTCAATCGATTCTGCTGGAGTGTGCTGATTAGCATGCTCCAAAAGCTTCTGCATCTCATGTATTCAGTGTCCCCACAATTTAGTTAAAGCACCCCTGCTGCCATTCTGAAGCTCAATGAAAGCCCCCACCACCATTTTGAAATGTGGGATAGTGACTATACGAGATACTGCGGGCACTTTTAATTAGAGCAGCTCTCAGAGCCACTCTAATTAAAGCACTTCCCCACTTCCTGGAACACATGTAAAGATCCCCCAGGAGATCTATTATGCTCCTTAATATGGATTATAAGTTAAGGGCCAAGACACTGGCTTTCAGGATGAGGAAAAACCTCCAGAAGATAATACATGAAGACCAAATGTGCACAGTACCAGGTAGAAGGATCTCCAAAGCAATCAGAGTGATCAGAGATGCACTGTCCCACGTCCAAGAGAAGAAATCAAACACAGTTATAGTAAACCTAGATTTAGAAAAAGCATATGACAGAGTGGATCAAGATTACATATGAGAGATGCTAGGAAAAATGGAGTTCCCAGAGAAATGTATATGTTGGATAAGGCTTTGTATAGAGAAGCAGAGAGGCAAGTTCAAATTAATGGGTACCTAAGCAGGGTCTTTAACATCCATACAGGAGTGAGAGAAGGGTGTCTGTACTATTTGTGTGCAGCATGGAACCGTTAGCACAAACCATAAGAAAAGACAAGGTCATAAGCAGAGTAAAGATACCGGGAGGGGTGAGGTAAAATGCATACTATACATGGATGATATGAATGTAGTAGTTAGAGATAGATTTTCAAAGGAAAGGGTGCTAAAGCATACATCAGAGTATGGAGAAGCAATGGAGGCTCAACTAAATAGATAAAAAGCACCATAATGGGAATGGGGAATTGGAGGAACTTGGAAAATTGGGCCTTCAAATAAGAGAGAGAGAAGTCAGAGTGCTAGGGATACCAGTGGATGCTGAAGGAGAAGGTAATACAGAATGGGAAAAGGTGACAGCAAGGCTACAGTAAATACTTTGGTTATGGTCTGGAAGGACACTGTCCTCTGCCGGAAAAGTGGCAGTGTTTCAGGCTGTGCTACTGCTGGTTATTCTATCTGTGGGAATTGTATTCCCACTGATATGGTGATGGATAGCAAAAGTATAGAGGGAAATATGTGTGTTCTTCTGGAATGCCAAAAGACAAGGGTTGCCTAGAGCTGAACCGGTTCCAATCACTTATACCAGTTTATGTGCAATACCTAGCCCAGGTATATACTGATAGACAGGGAAACAATGCATGACCAGCAGAAGTTTCAGCATAGCAGCAAACTGACCAGCACAGCAAAGAACCATAAAGGATAGAGTTAAAGGAAGTAGTTCTGTAGATGTTCCTAGGGAGTTCTTCCTATATTATAATGGGCAGCATAGGAGAAACATAAAGATGCTTATTTGAAAATGTAATAATTAAATGATGTAGTCTGCTGTGACTGGAGACCAACCATGTTTTAGAAATGTTATAAGTTTTAAAACTACAGAATAGCTGAGCATCTGAAAGCATCTCATATGCAATAAATCAGAATAATTTATTAGCTAGATTGCTGAATTATCATTTGGTTCTGTAAGTAAGCTATCACCTTGTTAATTATCAGACTGAAATAAAGATAGTATCATGAGAATTTCATTTAAAATAACACAGTTTTCTGATTTATTCTGCCAGCTATGTTAGTTTTCTGATTTTTTTAGTCCGGGTCCTTCTATCTATCACTGTAGTTTAATACATCACTTATAGTTTTAATTTTTTCAAAAGAAAATTAAAGGGCAAAAAAGGCAAAACTAATGGGGCAGAAAACTGGTAAGGAATTTTTCACTATGGACTTGATACAGGAAACCTTTACCACCAAGTACTGGGAGTGAGGGTCACTGATTTAAATTAGACCATAGACAGCAGCAACCACTGAACAATTTATGCTAGTGAACTCTGGGGTAAGAGTTTACATATTTGAATGTTTAGCTCTCAGCAGTCCCCATGTTCAGATTGTATCACAGATCACAAAAAAGACAGAGTTTTGTTACCTGCTCTGGCCCTTTGCACCATTCACTATGTACCCAGTGGGTCAGAAATTATCTGAAATTGATCAGGAGAAAAATTCTCTTGTAGGAAGATATGTCAAGCTATGGATCTACCTCAGCATGGAGGGTCTGTTGGAAGTCAGGATGTCAGAACACTAGTTTGCTATGCCTGTGCTCCACTGGTAATGGGTCACTAAGGATTCTAAATCACTGGTGCAAGATTAGAACCATTAGGAAGCAGAGCTCAGGCACAGGAGAAAAATCAATCCCAAACATCCCTCTCCCTCTGTCTCCCCGCCATTATAGAACAGGTTCAAGAGCTGATTTTCTAAGTTACGCTTTTCAAATACAGTTCAAACATATTTGAAAGGATTCAACCCTAAATCTAAATTTACCCTGCCTAAGGCAAATTTAGAAAAGAGTAGAAGATGGAAAGTCAAAATGAGAATTTTATCTGAAATCTATTATTGAAAGATTTACTTGATAAAAATATATGATTGATGGATACAGTGGAAGTACTGTTGCGGCAAGAGCATCTTCCTCCGTAGTTCCAGCCTTCCTGACTTGTGTTTCTGTACCTTTGTTTCACCACATCTCCATTTTTGATCAAATTTAATTTTCAATTACTTTTCCCCCTTTTCTATGTTCAATTTCTTTCTCCTGTGACTGGTCTTAACAGCTAAATGCTATGTTGTTTGCCTGTAATATGAGCTCAGTTCTCTTTTAGTTATACAAATGTTACATCAGTTTAGCTCTACTGACTTTAATAGGATTACTTCTGATTATTAAAATAAGACCAAATAAAAAAAGAATCAGGCCTTATTCTCCAGCAGTTTTTCTTGTAATTTGTTTTATAAATTGTTGTTATTATAACAGTTGCATTAATCTGTAACAGGCATAATCCAGTAACAAATGCTTCATTTAAAGCTCTCTGCATTATAGGTTTATGATGGCCTGTGCTGGCAGAACACATTGTCACTATGAAAATATCTTCCACCTAGCGGATTTCTGGAAAACTACCATTGCTGTGGATTTCTCCTGGAACCTGAACTTGCAGTTTTATCTGCAGCATCACATACAGTGTGCTCTTAATTAATGAATGTTTGAAGCTGGCAAGTAAATTGTAAATATTAATTTAGCACTCTTATAGCTTCTGGATTTATCAAAACACTAATGCTAATTTTGTCACACTTTATACTAAACTCTCCTGTGATTTTTAATGGTGAACTGATTTCATTCCAGTTTTCCTTTTACATATTAAAAAGATATTATAGATTGGAATAGCTAATATCATCATAACTACTTTCGTAAAAGCTCTCTATGTTAATTTATACTTAGAATTATTTGCCATCAAAATTTTACATCATAGATGCTCATATTGTGGTCTAATGGAATCACAAAGATATATATCTGAGTATATTTTCTGCTACATATTAAACCCACTAGTTTGTTTAATGCAAAGTTGCTTAAGAATAGCTGAATAATGCAATATTATGCTGGTTGACTTCAAAATCCCATGTAGTGGAAGTGACTAGAAAGCAATTGAAATGATGCCTGGACTGCAAATAATTTGTTTTTAGTATGCTATTTTTTCCCATTGTGATTTCATATAACCATTTTGGTTCAGATAATTTAATGGAGCTGTGTCCATTGATATCAACTGAGGATTTGTCCACTGATCCATTCTGAGAAATTTTTAGGGAACATGAATACTAAGACATTATTTTTAACCTCAAATAGACAGAAGTGAGTTTTGGTAATATACAGTTACTCTTATATACCATTCATATCGAGTACCAGGGGTATGTATTCATTGAAAAAGGGTTCTGATGAGTTGCACTGAGTCACAAAGGTTTTATAGAAGGCTCCCTTGCTAGCCATAGGCAAAATCTTCTTAACTTTAAGCCAAAAGTCACAAGTTCATAATGATAAACTTTTCCAAAACCTAATACTAGTAGCAAACCTAGTATTCCTAAGGTTTTCTGTAGAAACCCTTCTATTTTTCTGCAATATTTGCTTTACTGAGAACCTGGAAATGAAGCTGATGATTAACAAAGAAAAACTCACTTCACTGATATTTTTTAAATATCTAGGAGAAGTGAAATTCAAAATATAAAATTAAAAAACACCAACAATATAAACAGTGGCAAGCATCATGGATTTCTGAAATGCTTTATTATTAAGTGATTGCTAGTAACATAGCTAAAAAAATTATGCATTTGTCCTTACTACTTTGTCCTTTGTGCAGTTACTGCCATCCATGTAGAGGGGTGCAAAATAGTCATGTTGCGTTAGTGGCATTTCACATCCACTTTACACACATGAAAAGGACTAAACAGAATGTAAAGCTATAGAAAAAACAGACTTGTGATTTTTGAGTTAACAGCATTTCTATAAACAAATGCTTATCCAATTAAATGACTTACGTAATCAATTGTCTATAGTTCTCATTCCAATTAAATACAGAAATGTTAATCTTTTAATATTGAAAATAATTGAACAGATATTGGTAACACAATCCTGAGGTATCTAGAGACTTAAGAGTGTGTCTGATGCAAGGCCTAATTATGCACTACAGCAGGAATTTTACATGAATATGGAGAACTGGATCAGAGCTACAATGAAGCTCAGAAAACTTGGTGTAAAATGGATTTCACGTTTGGTAGTGCAGAATGCTTATCTTAAACAGAAATAATATATTTATGCCACTTTTTACTCCATATAGTATAAAACCATGTAAATTGGGATCAAAACCAGGTGCAACCTTTGTACAATATAAACCAACTGGTTAACTAAGATTGCTCTCTCATTGGAATAGGAAGAGGTCTTTTTGTGAGTGTTGTGAGGGAGAAGGACAGAGTGGGTTGGGAACGAGCTTACCACAGCAACAGAGACCACAGACATGCTCAGACTAGCTACACATTACTGGAAGGAGTGTGTGGTGGTGCCCTACACCCTTTTTAGGAATCTGCTAGACAGTGCATGGGCAAGTACAGAGGATAAAAGGAGGAGAAAATGGCAGGCCAGGGAGAGAGAAAAGGTGAGAGGAGAGCATAGAGATGCTGAGACTCTGGCGACTATGGATAACATATATGGCTGGTATCAGACATCAGAAAGAGGGAAGACAGAGGCAACCTGCAGGAGGAGGGAAGCAGTGAGAACACTCCAGGAAGGTAGGGAATGAAAAACCCTGAATTGAACTGACTTTGAGTTTACAGGCTGTCAGATGATAAAGGACTCAATAGAGATAAGGAGCCTAGGTGGTACTGACTTTGAGTTTAGTCCGATGAGCTGCTAGCGCACACACTTTCCTTTGCCTTAAGCACTTTACCCATTTCATATTGGCACCTTAGCTCCTAAAGCACATTGAGGGGGCACTTGAATAGGTGGGCAGTGCTATTATATTGTCAAGAGAGACATCATCGAGCAGCTAGTGAGGTCAGTGATGAGGCCCAGAGCATACAGTGTAGACACACAACTAAAGTTAAGTTACTTGATAATAAGTTAGATCAGGGATGTCCAACTGGTGGGCCAAAGGCGACATGCAGTACTTGAAGAGTTAACTTGTACCTCCTAGGATTTCAGCCAGGGCACCATTTTCCCCACCACTGCTATGGCTATTGTCACTATCTTCTGCTTCTGCTCCCTCCTCCTACTTTATTGTCTGTCCCCACCTCTCAGGGCAGGTTTGTGCAGGGTGGCACTGTCCATGAGACCAAGGAAGTCTACAGCCAGGTGGGAAGGGAGACTCAGGAACCCTGCACAGTGCACCAGAATGATATAGGAGAGAAAGAAAGGGAGGGGCACAAGTCACATAGTGCAAGCGGGGTGGAGGGGGGGCAGGGAGGGAATATGTCATGATAGGCAGAGTGCAAGGACATTGACATAGTGCAGTGGGGGGTGCTTGCAACATGGTGTGGCAAGAGAGTTAGTCTTACCTCAATCCTAGGCAAGCTGAGTTAGTCTTACCTCGATCCTAGGCAAGCTGTTCGAGAAAATTATTCTGGTACACATCCAGGAGGGGCCAGCAGGGGACTGCATGCTTAGGGGCAACCAAC
>NW_017729025.1:60063347-60076988 GCF_001723915.1 Gavialis gangeticus
ACCCTGAGGGTTTTTAAGATGAGGTTAGATGAACACCTTGCTAGGGTCGTTTGACCCCAGTACTCTTTTCTGCCATGGCAGGGAGTCGGACTAGATGATCTGCTAAGGTCCTTGCCGACCCTAGAAACTATGAAACTATGAAACTATAAGAGAACATGTGGTGTGGCATGCAGAGCCACCAACATGGGAGGGGGGGCACCCACAGCATGTTGCCTGTGCAGCATATGACCCAATGGCATGCAGTCCCTGCAATGTGTTGCTGGAGGTGTACAGCCCCTAGCCACACAGAAGTTGGGCAGCCCTCGGTTAGATAACTACTGTGCATTCATTTTATTTAGTAAGGGTTTATTATTACTTCTTTCTTTACATTTTCCCTTTACATCACCTACCTATCACAATATACAATTTTGAATAATTAACCATAAAGCCATGTACTGAGTTGCTTATATGTAAAATTACAGTAAGATCAGAATGAGGCTTCAATTATACCCAGATGAGAATTCAGAATCAGTCTGTAAAGCTAATCAGCTTTTCTAAACCCTGAACATGGTCCCTGAAAAGTCTAATGATCTACAAATCTTGTTGGGATACCCTTCAAAGTACTATGAAAGGCTATCACTGAGCATTAGTATAAAAAAGTGAGTTACATCAGTAAAGTCAGGGGAGTTAAATGGGAATAAATGAGAGGATAAATCGGGCCTCCAAATCCCAAAATGGCTTGTGAACTTTACTATTTTCTGAGGTTGGGAGTCCATACAATAAGCTTTTCAAACTTAACACTTTTTATACTGGAATGTTGGAAATGATTCTCACTGAGCACGTCTACACATGCAATTAATGTGAAGCAATAAACTCTGGCACTTATTGTGTTGGAGTTTATTGCTTCCATGTGTGCCACTTGCATGTGCACCTGGGACTGCAGCTTGTTTAGCTGGGGCAAAGCAGCCCCAGTTGGCAGGGGACCCTGGGGGTTAGCCTGCTAGTTCAGGGCTGTTCCGACTAGGCAGCCCCTGCACTGAAGCACCCAGATGCTGCAACCAGCCCCATCAGCATTTACACATGTGTTGCTGCAGGGTAAATAATTCTGCTGTAGGACAGTACTTGTGTTTAGAAATACTAACCTACAGCAGAGTTAATTAATTTACTCTATCCTAATAGCATTGCATATATAGTGTAGATGCTAAGATGTTTACTACAGAGCTAATTAGGCAACTCCGCAGTAAATGTCTCGTGCAGATGCACCCACTGTTAATAATTACACTGGAACATTTTTACTGTTAACAATAATTATTATGTTTTCATTATACATCAGTAGCAGAAGGAATATATTTACTCAGCCTCATGAATGACAAATAATATTATTTCTGGCAGATAAAAATTAAACTCAGAAATATGTTCTATATGCCTCCAACTTTGTTCCCAAGATCTTAAAACATCTTCTGGGATAAAGCAAAATAAAACACAAGTTTCTTGATAAATGTTTCATAATTGCGTGACTGTTTTAATATTGTACAATGGAATTTAAACTGATGCAAACTGTTTTCACCACAGCCAACTGATACTTTTCAGATGAGGGCTCTGAAGCACTCAGGAGAAAATAAAATATGCATTCTCCTACATCTGCTGAATGAAACAAGTAACGCATTGTAATCCATCACTACTCTTCTAAACCCTATCAGAAATTCTTCCTTAAATTCAGGTCATGTGGGAAACATATCTGGGAATTAAACTGGCAAATGAAAACATCTGGAAAAAAAATCTCATTAATATGAGATACTATTACTTTTATTTGTACTACAATAGCACCTAAGACTCTAGTCAGGGTGACTGTACAGAAATCTAGGTGGACAGGGTCCTTGCCCTGCATATGATCTAGATTCTAGGAGGACAATCAACATATGAGGGGTTGGGGAAATGAGTACACCAAAATATATATACCTATAAACTAGAACTAATAGAAAAATGCTTTTTATTCTGTGAAAGATGCTGCTATTGACGATCAGGCATTTCTAACTTGAAGAAAGGCCCAGACAAGAATCCTGACGCAACTCAGTTAGCTTATTAACTTGAACAATAAAGACCATAACCAATCAATGACATAAAGTGTATGTTTACCAATTCAGGTCTGTTGCAGTGTTACAAAAATTAAATAGTGCAACTTCAGAATATAATTTTACACACGTCTATTTATACCCTACTTCTTCATACAACATAGGCTTTAGCTAAATTCTGTGCATCTCAAAAGCAGAAACATTAAAAAACAACAACAAAGTACAAAACATTATAACTATAAATCCATTTGGCAACCTAAAAAGCAAAAATATAAAAGTACAAAACATGACTGATCTGTGGCTGATCTTATTAAAGTCTTATTAAACACGTTTTGGAAAATATTTTTTTAAAACTTAAGGTCAGTTAAGGTTTAGCTAGACTTCTTGTCATGTATACTGAAATATCATGGGAGTCTGGTTTATAATAATACAGAAGAGGCCTTTATCCATAAAAAATTGAATTAAAAGATTCCTAACTTAACAAAACCCAAAAATATATAATGTTAGCTAACAATGCTAAAAAAGGAAAGATTTTTGGTTTTCAAAGCTTTTTTTTCTCAAATATTTAAACAAATGCTTTCATTAAACATTTTCATACATACCCAAAAAACATTTGTCCTTTTCTTGGCAATTCAGATTCTTTGAGTTCTCGTTTAAAAAAAAATCTGTTCCAAAAGCCAAACTGCCAAAAACCTAAATTTTGGTTTGGAATTTTCCATTCTGTAGCAACAAAACCTAAATATAAAATAAAAACTGACATTTCCTAGAAATCTTAATTTTGACCAAAAAATTGTTTAAATCAAGAGGCATATTCAGTGACAATGGTTGATCACCTCTAGTCCAAAAAAGCCTACCTGTTGCCTTTCATGTTGTATAAGTACCAGTCATTCCCATCTCTTCAAAACACAGGCTCTGCTAGCCATTTTCTAGTTTTAAAAACTTTATTTATTAATGAATCCAATTTATAAAATAACAGATCCAACATTTTTACATATTTTTACATGTCCCCAAAATATACACAAAGACAGATACCAATCTCCTGCCAACAGCCCTACCAAAACCCAAATCAGTGTCCACAGAAGTCTTGTGCTCCTTTCCCCATTGGCCTCCAGTCCTTCACAGCTCCGGAATGCCTTTGTTGATACAAACTTCCATCTTTCCTCATATCTGCATAATAATTCATCCTTCCTCCTCCCTAGAATTCTATACAATACAGATCCCATTATCCTCCACTCATCCCTACCCCCAAACCTCAAATTCATTTCAAATTCATTCTGATATGTTAGTTCATAGAACTTATACTTCAATATTAAAAAAAAACCCTCACATTTTCTGGTTTGGAGGCAGGAAAACATTATTTTTTAGCAAAGTCCAAACATTTCTATCAGATTTCCAAGTAAGCATCTTTTTGCCTTCTTCTATGTAGAACACTGACTAGGTAGAACATCTTTTCCGTTACTAAAAATTCCCAAACTTTTGAAAACCAGTCAGTGATTTTAAGGGTATTACTTCTCTTCCATACTTTTGCAATTGTAAATCTTACAGCCATTAGAAGATGAGTGTTCAGCTCCCTAAGACACTAATATGTTAGCCAATTTCTTGTGTGTTTCATGATAGAAGTAAATCTACAAGGAGGGCTTGAAGGAGAAGAGGGCAGTAGTCCTAGGGATCTGTTCAGGGAGCACATCCAGTGCAGGAGAACTTGATATAAATGTTTAATAATATGTTATAGAAGGGGCATACTTTCATATATTACAAAATGTCTTAACAAGAATTTACAGGAACTGCAAAAGCTTACCTTATCACTGCTCAAGCTACAGCCTCAATTAAACTTCTTGACATACTACAGACCAGATTAGTAAAACAGCAGCAAATACTCTAACACAGAGCGATGATCTCCAAGAGCCATGTAAGAGGAAGCTGGTCTTAATGTTAGCTCTTTCCTTGGAAACTTAGTTCTTCATTTTGTCACTGATCAAATTCAAGTACTTCATATTTACAGCTTAAAAGCCCAAAATGGATTAGTTTATCATAGCATACCATCATGACATTAGTACATGGGTTCATGTCTGGGGGCTATAAGATTTGTGCTCTTTGATGTAAGTAAAGGAAGCTTTTATTTTTAAATTTCTACCACTCACTGCAATACATCAAACAATCAGTTTTAATATCTTTAGGGTTAAGTGCACTCTTGTAATTTAGAATTAAATGATTTTTATTAAGCACTTTACTGAATATCTACATGCTGTACAACTCTACTGATTAAGGATCATAGTGACTAGTAAAACAGCAACCTCCACGAATTAGGGAAGCATTAGTGAAATGCATTTTGTTCATGATTTTTAGCGCATAGACACTATTTCAAAATAACTAGATTTTCTGTAAAAAGTGTCTCTAAGATTATGGTTGCATAAAAATATATGAAATCTTATGCCTGCATTACCCTGTGCAGTCTTTTAACATGTCAAAGACATCTCCTTATATCAAAGAGAAGTCTGATTAAAGACTGCAAGGGATGAAACTTCTGATGCAGAAGGTTATGAAATGTTATCGATTTTTATGTGGCATTGAAACTTTAAATCAAATCCATCTAGGAAGATGCATGTGTAAATTCCAGCATGTCATCAGTGCCCTATACTTCGTATGAGAAATGTGTGGGAAATCAGAAAGAGAGGAATAGTAAAGTGATCTGACTGACACTAAGAATAAGGAACTCCCATGCTCTGACAGTAGTTTTCTCTGTAGTCGTGAGCAAGTTGCTTGTTTTTGGAGGGTCTGTTTATTCATAGCTGTATTTAACTTCAAAGGAGAGCTAAGTATGCATAGCACAGTTGAAAAATCAGGGCACTAAACTCACAGCTTCAGTTTCCCCATCTATGAAATGAGGCTAAATCTACCTTATTTGCCTTGTAGAGCTGTTGTGTAGATTAATTAGATAATGACTGCAAAAGCACTTTGAACTGTAAACAGTTCTAAGAATTGTTGTTATCAAATGATGGCAAAGACTGAGCTATTCTTTATTGCTGTCACAAATAATAATAAAGAGATGCTTTAGTGTAAGGAAGGTAGAGATGGGAAATAAAGAGCAATAATGGCTGCTGTTGTTTGCGCATACGGTACTGAATAATCTTTGCAAGAAGAAGCCAATCTTGTGAAAAGCTATCTCCAGTAATGGTGCTAAGGTTATTGACAGGTCTGGCTATAAGTACAGGTTCCATTAGATACATCAGCCTCAATGTATTCGTGGCAAATCTCACGGATGATTGCCCTCCTGCAGGGGCAGAGATAAGACAAACTATGATTGAAGTAAAAATGTAAACAGTTAAAAAAGAAATAGAAGGCAACCACTGTTCTCCCACAGGGGCAAGGGCCAGGGATTGTCACACCTGCAACACAGTAGTAGCTTCAAATGTGAATGTGAAATATGATTTAGTGCAGATACTGTTTCAAGTTACAGCTGAATAATTTATGTTGTTTAGTGTCTTTATATGTATTACCAAATGAAGTGCACTTCCTTAATCTGGACCAATATACAGCACAACACTGACAAGAGAAAGTGTTCCACGTGGACCAATTTCACAAGAGAGTTCTGTGGCAATCTAAGTTACAGTTTATGCTTTATTTGAAGGTGTCTAGTTAAAGCTTCTGAATGAGTGTAGATCCTCCTTATTCAAGTTGTGAGAAGTGGTACATGTGTTATAATTTCCTAATTTATTTTTACAGATACTGTTTTACAGTGTCACTATCAGCATTATAAAATATATTACATGCTATAGAATTACATTGATATTTCTGTTTTGTAATTTAAAAGAAGCTGAATTATATATATATACCTTATAGAGATAATGAAATACTTTCTATTCTAACAGTGTCTTCAGAGAATCTTAAGCAGCAAGCATTACTGTTAAATAATTTTGAAACCCACATAACATACATCTAGGAGTTTTAAAAGTGGTTGACCGAGATTGATTTTTAAAAAACAAATATCACAATGCTATGGATGTTCTAAAGGTCTGGGGAAAATGCTAATGTTTTGCTAACTTTTTATTTTTGTCAATAAGCTGGAAGAACATATAAAATCATTCTTGGTAAAGTCTGCAGATGATACAAAAATTGCTTGGGTGGTAAATAATGAGTACTGAGAGAGATATAGTTATATTGAATCATCAGGCTAGCTTTGTAAACTCGTTTTATTTGAATAACATGGTTTTAATATGCTCAAATACAAGGTCAGATTTTAGAAACAAAAAATACAAGTAAGATTTTAGGAAGGTGGAGCAGCTCAAAATAGATGGATTAGGGGCCAAGGAACTGGTTCCTGATGACAGCTTTCACATACTAAAAGCAAACTTGAAAATACAGATAGAATACTGCAAATGGTTGAGTCACTCCCACTTAGCCATGTATACATTACATCCTCAAGCCAAGCAGGGAGCAGTGGCAGCTTTTTACATATTCCAGAAGTCTGGCTCACCCAAACTATGAAGTGCACCAGATTTTGCCTTCAAATACCATACAAACCTATTGGAGTCAAGCAACTGTCAATCATTGTGCTATTGACCACTACTAGCATCTTCCAAACCATCTTGTTCTATTAGAGTTGGGATTTTCAGAGAAGATTAATGGACTTTGGTGTCCAAAACCCATTGAAATACAAATGGAAGTTAGGGTCTCAATGTTCAGATTGTTAAAGGTATTTATATTCCTGAAGATAGATCAGCATCCAACAGGAATACTCCCCAGTGGAGTTGGCGGAATCCTCAAATTGGAAGGTCCAGTCAGTTTATAGCTCTTTTGCACATCCAAGGCAAAGGGGCTTATGGGAATTACAGGAAAGAAAACTATTATTTTAAGTGCATTTTTCCTTTGCCATTTATTTCTTGCAGTTCTTTCTTAACAGTGTAATCTCTCTGAATCATCATTTATTTAAACAGATTCTTCCTTCCATGATGAATGTTGGATTTAATGCATCATTTGGATTTCTTACTTTAAAAGCCAATACCTTCAAAATATAGTTTTTAAAATGAACATGAGGTAAGCAACATTAATTACAATGGTATACACCTCTCACAGCCATGCTCTTACTTTATAACAAAATGCTATAGGTTTGGTTAAAATTAGTATTTGAGTCTAATTGTATCCCCAGTGAATATCAATGACTCTAATGGAAGCAGGATCTTTTATTATTAGAAATAACAGGATTTGTTTTTGTCTTAAGTAATAGGTATTGTACCATCATATGTATTTAAATACTCCTTCAACACAAAATGTAGTTTCCACTAGTATAGGTAATTAATTATCTTATCTTATCACATTATAGCACAGAAGTAATGTTTTTGCTATACAATAGGCTTCCTAATTGGAGATCACTTGGACAACCATGTTCATTTTATGCCTACAAAGAGTTCCTGCTGTGCATCTCAATGCATTTTCTCTAAATGCTGTCTGATAGCAGCAGATGATGGCTATAACAATTTCAACAAGAAAATTAATAATAATGCTTCAACAATCATTTCAAAGGACCTGATAATGCTAATTTATGTTTAGAATGAGTCACCTAATTAGTTAATTGAACTGAGACCTTGCTGAATTCTCATAATATTGAGATTACAATGCTGTAGGCCTTTGACAGCACCAAACAATAGTGAACAAACACAGATTAATAACAGTTAACCCACACAGAAACATACTGAGTCCAAATTCAACTCTGGACTTGTGAACCAATTACACTGGAGTGCAATTTGGACCAAAATGTTTCCACTCATGGAAGGAGACCTATGTATCCAAAGATTTCATTTATCAACAAAAAAATTAAAATCTGGGTCCATTTCATTTGCAGTAGAATTCTCTAAAGACAGTGCAAGTAAAAATGTGAAATGACTGGAATTTATATTATATTTGCTGTCTGTCTTTAACATATTGTTTATTAAAAGGAAATCCATAAAATTCTGGAAAGAATACTCATTTTCCCATGATGATCACAGCTCTAGCATGGTCTTCAGACTGTAGGTATTCTCTAAAGTATTGTCCTCTGATTAAAAGTGATGGTTCTTAAGTGCCTGCAATCCTTTGCTAATAGTATGCATATAAATGGCTTTTAACGTTAGTTTCCACATAACTTATTCCCTATTTTGACTGTGTATCAGGGCATTAAGAGGTGCCTGCTCCTTTAAGGCTGAAGAAACCTGGCCAGGGAGCTTGGCAGGCTAAGCAGAGCTCCCCAACTGTGGGTTGCTGGGATAACAGCCTAAGGGGGTAATTGGGCAGCACCTGCCGACATCACCTGACTGGCAGGAGGCAAGGTTGTGGGATATATAAGCCCAGGATGTAACTAGTAGAGACACATTCTCTCTAGCAACTGACAGGGAAGGAGCTCCTGCCTGCTGAAGATGCTTGTGACCTGGTGCTGCCTGCTTTGCTATCTAATTGCTGCATGAATCCAGGGAGTCTCCCAGGTACCTAGAAGAGGGCCATGTTACTAAACTGTGGAAGCAATGTAGCTATGGCTGGGTAATACTCTAGGTCAGTGGTCTCCAACCTTTTTAAGTAGGAGATCACCTTTGGTACTTAAAAGCAACCCAAGATCTACTGTGTGCTGCTGCCACACCCCACCCCTCCCAGCAGGTAAGTCTGGTGGAAGTGGGGGAGGCAGATCAAGGGAGAAAAAACTACCTGATAAAAAGACATGCCCCCAAATAAGTCTGACCTGGCTGGGGCCACACACAGCTTACCACTACTCCTGCCTCTGGCACTGTCCCTTACTGCAGGGGGCCTCAGTTTAGTCCATGCCCCTTCTCTCTCCCACAGACTGACCTGCTGGGCTGGGGCATGCACATGCACGCATGTGGGCACTCAGCCCCCCACCCCACCCCCCAAGTCTCAGATAGGCTTGGAGATCTACCGGTGGATCAAGATCCACTGGTTGGTGACCGCTGCTGTTGGTGGATGAGGTACAATGGGGCAAACTAATTGTCACTATCACTCAGTGTTAATTACCTCACATGAAGTGTTGTGTGAATGTGGCTACACTGCTTCTGGCTTAAAAGCAGCCCCTGTAGAACAGTACCATGTTCATGGTAAAGCACAGGAAATTAGCCAGAAGACACAGCTTTAGACCTAGACTGACAAAAGCATTTACTGTATTTACTCGAATTCAAGACAAATGTTTTCTTTTTTTTTTTTTTCTCCATCTCAACATGGTGAGAAGCTTTTTGTCTTGAATTCAAGTACAGGAGGTGGGTAGGGGGGAGGTGGGTGCTCTGGCTTTAGCCCTGACCCAGCCTCAGAGGTAGAACCACAGCTACTGCCCTGTCCCCTACCATTCCAACCCCCCTCCTGCCCCTTACCAACCTGCCTCTCCTCCTGCCATTGCCACTTACCCTGAGTCCCCACTCCAGCCTGAGACACTGAGCATATGCTGGCTCTGATCCTAGGAAGCAGTGATGGCAGCAGATCCAGCTCTGGCTCTAGAGTCAGGACTCAAGGTAAGCAGTAAGAAAGGAGGGGGTGGAGGGAATGATAGGAAGGGCAGGCACAAGGGGGTACAGGCAAAGAGGGGGAAGTGCCAAGGGAGGCAGGCGGCAGCACGAGGAGCAAGTGGTAGGGGAGAAAAGCAGCAGGGGCAAGGTCAGAGGAGATAAGGAGCAGGAGTTTGACTCCCCTGCTGTCTGCCTCCCCAGCCACTTTCCCCATTGCAGCGGGGGGAGGGGGGGAAGGGGGGCTGCCATATTTACCCAAATCCAGGACAAGGCTGAATTTAATATGCTCCCCTCCCCCCCCATATTTAGATTTTTATACATGAAAAATGTATACATTAGTCTTTGATTTCTAAGTATAGAATCTAATTACTGGAGAGTCACCTTAAATTCATCCCCCCACCAACTGCTGCAGTGGGGAAAGCAGTGGCAGGGGGTCAGGTATGGGGGACAGACAGTAGGGGAATCAGTGCAGTGCAAGGATAGGCAGCAGGGGAGATAAATGGCCTGGCCCCTACCCCTTGTCCCCCAATAACTTTCCCCCTGCCACCTATCCCAGCACCTGTCCCTGTCCCTGGTGACTGCCTCCCTGACACCTGACCCCCATGTCTTCCCCCCGCCGGTACCTGCCCTCTACCTGCTGCCTCCTGCCACCTCTGCTCCCCCACCCCAGCCCACTGCTTACCTTCTAGCTCTGGCACATGGAGCATATGGTTGCTCCAGCCCCAGTCTGACCATGCAGCAGCTGTTGTGGCAGCAGCAGCTCCAGTTGGGTCCTAGAGCTGAAGCCTGAGCAGTGCTGCTTCTGTCACTGCTACATAGAGGTGGGTAGGGGGCTCAGGCTGGAGAAACTACATGCTTCATGCCCCGGGATGAAGTAAGGTTGGAGCCAGAGCTGGAGACCAAAAGTAAGCATCAGTGGTGGCAAGGGGGAAGTGGTGGGAAAACAGTGAGGGGCAGGTGTGGGGACAGGTCCAACCCTGAGCTTAGGTTAGACTCAGAGCAGCAGTCTCCCCCCAACCCCCCCCGCTTTTCCCTCAAATCCAAGACGAGGGAGAAAAAACTGGGAGGGGGAAAAAAAAAAAGTATAGTTGCATAAATATAGTATTTTAAGACAACCTGTAACAGGGAGCCAGAGGCTCCTGTTACTTTAAGAGGATGTTGCAGCATGCTAAGCTTGCTGGGTGGGACCAGCAGTCGAGTACAGGGTAGGTGTAGGGAAACGAGCAGGACAGTATTAGCTGGCATAAGAGCTACTTTTGGGGAAGGGACTATCTCAGGACCCTGCTGCCTGAGGCCAGCAGCTGGGCAAAGGCCAGATGCTACAAGATGAGCAGCTAAGGCGTAGACATCTCGGCAGTGCAGAAGTAGAATCTGCGAACAGCTAGGTTAGTCTGCAGCAAGCAAAGGGTGGCTGGTCATCAGGCCCAAAATGGAAACCCCCTTGGGTGGCTGGAGAACCACCTGACCAGAAGGGGTGGGACTTTGGAGGCACATGAGGCCAGTGCCTGAGGCCAGTGCCTGAGACCAGGTGGTCAGTCTGGTCCTGCAGGCGGTAGAGAGAGGAGTTCCTGCATAGGACTGCAAGAGAGGGACTGGAAACCAAGAAGTCTGCAAGAGCTGCAAGTAAAGAGGAAAGGGGATTCATAGCTTTCTGGGAAGCTATGACGCAGTGGGGGAGGAGGTTTTGTTATACAGCCAGGGGCTTGTATCTATATTCTGATTAAGAACTGGACAGTTGGTTTGTGGCTATGTAGTAAATATGGAGGCCATATAGGGGTGCAAGGCAGGGCACTAAGAAGCAGGGAGTTTAGCTGGGGGCCAGGGACCCAGAAGACTGGGGCTGGTGTACAGCATTAGGCCAAGGCTGAGAGAGCTAAGGCCAGGGTCAGGCAGTCTTGCCTGGGGTCAGGGACCCAGAGGGCTGTGGGGAGGGTGCTGGCTGAGGCTGGAAAAGCCAAGGCCACTGGTTACAGTTCAGCCTGGGGGATAGGACCCTGAAGGCTGGGACTAGTGTAACAGAAGCAGTCTGATCTGGGGTCAGGGACCCGAAAGGCTGGGAAAGGGCTATAGCTGCTATATGAGGGCCAGGTGCCCAGATAGCTGAAGCTTGGAGCTAGAGCAGGTGTAAGCCAAGACAGCCAAAGCCTGGAGAGACATTAGGACCAGGGACCCAGAGAAAAGGGAACCTTGCCAAGGTCAGGGACCCAGCAGACTGACAGGAGTATGATAGACAGGCCAGAGGGCCCTGTAGACATGAAGTAACATCTGTGAGGCATGTCTGTGGCTGTAGGGGCAGGAGGAGGCCACAAACAGAACTTAAGGAAACTAATACCCTGAACCATGAATGGGGCCAGGAGGGCTGCCCCTTAGGGCTTGAAGGATAGGACTGAAGGTCATTTGGGTACAGGAGGGACCCTGAGGCAGCCTCCCTTCTACAATAAAAACTATTCCATCAAGCATGGCAGGCAAAAGGAAAACAGGAGGGTACCAAAGAGCTAGAGTGGGGCAGGAGCTGTGTAGCCACCAGGAGGTATCACACCTGCCCCTGGGGCCTGGTCTTGCTACACAATCATCCCATAATTAGATTCTATACATGGAAACTTATAATACCTTTATAATTTTTCCATTTGTAGAATCTAATTATTGGGGGGTTGTCTTAAATCCTAGATGACTTCAGATTTGAGTAAATATGGCTAAATCTCACCAAAGCACAAAAAAATGCAATCTTCCATCTCAATGCTTCATCCTGCAAGAAGCTAAGTTGTTGCCAATAGTTTGACAACTATCTAGAACATGGGTGGGCAATTATTTTGGCTGGAGGGCCACTTAATGAGTGTTGGTGAGCTGTCAAGGGCCACAAGGGTAGCTCCACCCCTTGACAGCAGCTCTGCTCCCTGGTCATCATATTAGGACTGGAAGTCCCACTCTTAACCCCTGACACTTGCCACTGGAAGTCCCTCCCCTTGCCCCCAGAAGTACTCCTTTTGGGAGGGAGGGTTGCTATCTTGGAACTACAAAAAAAACAAATTATATACTAAAAATCAAACATCTACTATAACATATTTACATTTTACTTTAAAAAATAATTTTGTCCTGACTTATGTGCATTTGCATAGTTTATATAGAGGCAATTGCACTATTGCTCAAAATGAAGTCTTATTCTTCTATATTGTGGGGGGATGTGGAGTGTTGGGTGCGTATGGGGTTGGTTGGGGGTTGTCAGTGTGTGTGTGGGGGGGTGTAGCTGGTGGGGATGCATGTGTGGGGTGTGCACAGGGGTATCTGGGTGCATGTGTATGATGGGGTATGCATGTGGCCCCTCCCTTACAAACATTCCCCTCACCCCCACACCCCATTGTCCACATCCCCTGGTACCAGCAGCAGCCAGCAGGCCCTTGGGGTGCTCATGGCCCAGGGGAGCCAGAGTCCCCCAGCAGTGTGCGGTCCTAGCAAGTCCCAAGATGGAATGTGGCTGGGCCACTGGCTCCATCACATTGGGCTCACATGCAGCTCCTGAGCTCTCCACCCAAGATCTGTGCTGCCAGGGGAGCCCTGCATGATAAAGCCAGCAGTGTAGGCCATGGGGCTTGACCAGGGCTGCAGGGAGAGGCCAGAACTGGTCTGGCTCCATAGTGCAGAGCTCCCTGGCTTTCCCCATGACTTGCACATGGCAGTGAGTGTGGCTGGGCCACCAGCTCCATTGTATGGAGTTCCCCCCAGAGATGAGCGACTCAGGCAGAGAACCCAGAAACTGCATGTCAGCCCCATTAAGCTCACACTAAGTACACAATGGAGCCAGGCAGACCCTGTGCCCCCACCAGTTTGTGCTCCATGCTCCTGCCGCTCTAGCCTGGGCCCCCATTGACCCTGGCCCCAGGGCACCAGCGCAGACCCTGCATTCCTGCACAGCTGCTGCTTCACTCCCACACACCACTGCTACCTACCCACTCACTGCCACTTCTCCTGCCTGCCACCCTTCCACCACTGCCGCTTCCCTACCTGCGAGCCTGGGGTCATGGCCATCCTATGGATGGGGATGGGGGCACAGTGCATGCTGCCTCTGAGAGAGTGAGTGGTGTGAGAGAGTGCTCATGCTAAGCAAGGCCTAGCAT
>NW_017729025.1:60076999-60077874 GCF_001723915.1 Gavialis gangeticus
TTAATTCAGTCCTTATATAATTTGGCACGAACTCACACAAGTGGGGCTTGGGCCTGTGCAAGCACTGCTGGGGTGGCAGCCTGGGGCCGGGCCAGATGCAGTGAACTGGTAGGCACCCACCCACAGGCAGGATGAAATCACCTGGTGGCCTGAATCTAGCCCATGGGCTGTATTTTGCCCACCCCTGGTCTAGAAGCATTCAGCACTAAAATGTGTTTTTTATCTTATGTGGAAGCTCTGTTGGGATCTGCAAACTAGGCATTTCCCTGCCTACATCCCCTGAGTGTACCCAATACACTGCTTTGAAGATTCAAGATCCACTGGGCTAAACGGAGAAAAAGAGTTGATATGACAGGGTAACCTATTAGTTAAAGTGCTCATATGCAGATGGAAAGATCTCTTGGGCCCTTGCCACACATTACATTTAAGACATGATTAACCAGTTAATCCATCTTAAGTTATGACTCAGCAACACATTCAATCAATTAATAGTGTGATAAAAGGAGGAATAGGCACAACATTATTCTTTAAAAAATGTATAATAACTTTGGCGTGATAGGAAACGGCCACATTAAATAAACATGTGGCCAAGGATGCCTCTGTGGCTGAGAGCCCTGCCATCTGATCAGGGCTCCTATGAGTGGAGAAAAACTGCTCTAAAGAATGTTAAGATAGTACCTACTGACCCCAATCGGGAATTTGGGCCCCATTATCCTAAGCACATATATTAAAATAAAAGATTTTTTTGCTATAGACAGCTTGTACTCTCTGTATCAGAGAAAAGAATACAGATGGATACAACAGAGAACCAAGATGGGGAAATACAAAGCGTATGGATGGATACATTACATGATCATCATTATGCAGTAACTTCA
>NW_017729025.1:60077908-60090980 GCF_001723915.1 Gavialis gangeticus
CTTCATCTGGTGTTTTTTTTTTTTTTTTTTTTTTCATCCATAGCAAACTTATTCTGTAGTAAGGAGCCAGATGACCAGCTATTTCCAAACCAGCTGCCTGTAGTAGGCACTGTTATGGCACCTGACTGTAATAGAAAGTATTTTGGGAGAGGCAGTGTGCATTGGGCAAATCATTCATTCAGGAAATACCCTAGGAGAGCTGATATCCGACGCATACCACATAGAAACCGTACCATTTGGTAAAATTACTGCACATCTTTAATGGGTAAATTTACTCTGGATTTGAATGGTTTATTACATAGTAGGGCCAGGCATTGTGTGTCTGTTCCATGTTTACTACAGAGGGGACTGCCTGCTGGCTGGCCCCTCATTAAAGCATCCTAGTGCCCCAGCCAACCCCTCTGCAGCATGCTGAGCTGGGTTGAAGCAGCCCTGGGCTGACAGGCTGATCCCCTGTACCCCCTGCCAGGTGAGGCTGCCCCAACCCAGCTCAGTGATGTGATCTCAGGCGCACATGTAAATGTGTGCCCAGCAGCAATAAACTCCAGTGCAAAGTGCACTAGAGTTTATTGCCCCTCATTAATTCCACATGTAGTCATACTCACTAGATTGAATTCAGTATGTGTTGGATGTGTACACCCAAGATAACAGTGAGATGATGATGATGATTAGTATGCTGGGCAATGGTCACAGCATTCAGTTAACTATTTTTCAGTATTTTTTAACTATTCATTCCAGATTTTTTTCTGGTTTATTTATCAAAATATTCCTCCTGTATTTCACTTTTTGAAGTCTAGAACATGCAATGAAGATGTACATATTTTATCTAATGACTGTTTGTTATAAAATGCAGTAAGGGCCCCTCCAGATATGCAGGTAAATGCATACCATGTTGTGCCTACTGCTGCATGTGTGCATTCTAGTTACCTGTTCTTCTGATTACTTTTAATTTTGATTTAACCTGTTTAAAACCAAGCTAAATGTATATTGACTGGTCAGGATGTGTAGCACCCCTTAAGATGTAAGCTATTTTCACTGTAATAACTTTTCTGTGAGAACTTGCCTATTAGTTAAAAATATTTAATTTCCAGAACAGTATAGCTTTTTTAAAAGTGTTTTTCTTGATTTAGTACATAAAGTAAAAGCATATTTAGATTAAGTACACATGCTCAACAATACCCATATGCAATCAGACATTACAATTGAATATCCAAATTATTACACCTTGGGTGAGTTAATGTCTTATCTGAGAAATTTATCAGAAAAAAATCTGTTTTATAAGAGGGGGAACTTATAACACAGTAAAATTGCAGTGATGTGTAGTCATAAGGCTATTACATGGAATATATATGTAGTTAAGTCATTTATACTTTATTTTGGAATCTTCAGTATAGGAGACATCACGGAAGATTCTCTAGTCATTTTGACAAAGTCTCTCCATTCAGGAAAGACCTGATGGCTGGAAAGTGGCCAACATAATGTCATTATTTAAGATAGGCTCTGGGAACACTTCAGGAAATTACAGACCACTTAGTTTTGATTCCTTTTGGGGAGGAGGGAGTCTTAAAAAGCATTTTAGGAGATTAAATGGGGAACACATGAAAAGCACAGCTTGATAAAGAACAGCCAATGCAGCCTCAGGAATGAAAGGTCGCGCTTCACTAACTTCTGGATTTCTTTAACGATATAAATAACAAGGGAAGCAAATAGATGCCACAGCCTTACTGTTTTACATTTTCAGAAAACTTTCAATAACATTTTAACTCAAATTAATATCTACGTATTATACTGAATAAAGGAATAAAATACAGATTTGTTCTATAATAAGTCATTGGTTATTCTGATAAAAAAGACACTACAGCACAACAGAAAATAATACTTAATAGGCCTTCACATTAAAATTTTACATTACATAGAGTGATAACGAACTCTGTATTCCTCCAAATATATGATTTTTAAATCTCTTATTCTGCAAGATACATGAGCATGTTGGGAACTTTTAAGAAGATGAGTAGTCCTTTTGAAGTCAGTGGTATTACTTAGGTTCCTAAGTACTCCATAGGATAGCAACCACAGTTCTTAGCCCTTTGCAAGAAGCTCACAATAAACAAGGATATGGTCAGTTAAAAAAAAAACAACAACAAAAAACTAATGGCAGTAGTTTGGTCTAGGAGATGGTAAGTATAGTTTATTAGACTTAAGTTTAGATCATGCATA
This sequence comes from Gavialis gangeticus, assembly GCF_001723915.1. NCBI lineage: Eukaryota > Metazoa > Chordata > Crocodylia > Gavialidae > Gavialis > Gavialis gangeticus. Next base: position 60,080,126 of record NW_017729025.1, read on the forward strand.
CGGGAAGGACTGGATGAGGGGAAAAAATACAGGCTATATCTGACAAAAGGAACAATAATGCAACATGCTCACAAGAAAACTGATTGATCATTATAAAACAGATTCTTAACTTTCTTCCACCTACTTTTCTTCTCTGCAACAGCTAAACCTCCTAGCTTCATGATCTTTTGTACATCTACCTCAGAATTTTTTTTCTTTAAACCTAACTAAAAAGCTCCGTGACAGGTTTTTCAAAAGTGTTTACTGATTTTTGAATGCCTCTATTTTTGGGTGCACAAGGCAATACCTTAGAAGAACCTGCCTTTCAAAAAAAAACCCCAAAAAACTAACCACCCACCCTGTAAAAATCAGGGGGTCTTAAGCTAACCATCCTGAAACAGATACCAAAACTGCTAACTAATTTTGAAAATCTTAGTCATATTACACCATTCTTTGCTAACTTGTCTAAAATTAATTGTGCTATAGCTTGAATGAAGAATTATTTTTAAAAAGTGAAATGATCAGATATAGCAAACTGTACACTTATGCCTTGAGATTGAAAATCTGTTACCTTGTAGAGTCCCTTAATAAGGCCAACTGTTATAGCAATTAACAGTCAATAGGTCATCCTGACAAAACAGGCACTAGAAACATAATATTTTAAAACAAAAGCTTAGGTTTGGTAGAACATTTGACAGTCCTCTTTATTTTACCCCCCACTGCCAGAATATAGTTTTGTAACCTACCTTTAAATTACATCCTCTATGTTAAGAACTACTATTGTAGAAAAATCCCTTCAAACTAATGTGTAGCTGAATACAGTGCTGGAAACATTTACAGCAAGTAGTGAATTGGTTTGACACAATAGCTTTTTATCTTTGGCAAGACTTTTGTTCACATCTGGTTGAGACTTGAATGAAATGATCTAGTCCACATTGTAAATATGTTATCATTACAAACCCCCCATAATTTTTTATAAATAAGAACAACTGATAATTTCGGCTGGGAGAAACCCAAGTCAGGAATAGCAAGAGTTTTTTTTGTCAGGGCTAGAATGCACACAAAGATGTGCAAGTCTTCATGCACAGCACCTGCAGTGATTAAAGTTGGACAGAATCCTAACTCAGGAACTAATGCATTCTCTAATTATTGTAAAAGGACATTGATTTTAACATCGAGTAAAAGAATGCAACATATTTTTTTCCATTCATACAGGAAATGTTAGACATTCAAACTTGTTCGCTTAAGAAATTTCAGAAAGGTTTAAATATAATTCATTAAACAGCTTCATGTCTTCCCAAATTAAGGTAGCTGTGAAGGAGGACCAACAAAAAACAAAATCGAAGAAGAAGAAAATGAGAGCGAACGGGGAGAATGACACTTCAGAAGCAGCTGTTCCCTGCATATAAGAGAGCCTGCGGTAGGGCAGAGGACAAGACGGAAGTGAGAGAAGACTCTGGGAGGGAGAGCTGGGAGAAGGCTGTGGCAGTGGAGAGATCTCAGGGGTCAGGCCAGTATCTCTGAGAAGACACGACTGGGGAAGTAAGCTGGGAGTCGTCAGAATATGTAAACTGATTCTCCGATCACTCGGGAGGAGAGGTATATGGCAGAGAGAAGCTGTGAGAAACAGAAAGGGAGGCGCGGATGCTCCTCGGAGGAAAAGAATTAAAAAACAAAAAACAAAACAAAACAAAAAAACAAGTGGAGGTTTTTCTGGTTTACTTTGTATTTTTGACGGGGACTAACTGTTCTTAAAGGTGTTTGAGGGGAGAACGAGTAAAGAGTCGGAGCTGAGGCTACCTCCTCACCCAAACTAAAAGACTGCAGGAGCAGCCCGCAGAGATTAACAAGACAAGATATTACTTAAGAAGGAAGAAACTGAAAGTAAAGTCTTTTGGTATGAGTAAAGAAATGATTCCATAGTTAATTTTATACCGTTGTATTACAAAAGAAGAGATTGCATAAAAAGTGTTTGCAAAAGGGAAAAAAAACAGTTTGAAAATAGCCATGATACATATGTTTGTGAGCTAGTTGTGAATGTAAAAGAAAAAGGATAATATAGAGAATTGTTCAACTCAAAGAAGACTGGGAGTTGATTGATGATATAAATGTGAGGCATCGATTGAGAGAGCCATTGAATTGCTTGTAACTTTGATAGGAACCTTGATAGATTGCTAGTGTCCTACTGCAGCAATAATACAGGCTAATAACATCAAGATTAATAAAGATATAGCAGGAGAGAGCTGGCATATACCGCAGGAGGACATAGACATGGCAATCAGTGGGAACATCACAGTAGCATAGATGTAATCAGTAGTGTAACTAGGGTTGAGAGACGGGGGCAACTATTTTGGGTGCTGATGATGGGGGTGTGGAACGGGGGATCATTTTTTGCCACAGCAACATGATTTTAATTGGTGGTGGTGGCAACTGGAAGTTGGTGCTGCCGCTGTGTGACAGCCACCTTGGGCACCCCACCATGTTACACTGCTAGATGTCTTGGAGTTTTAAGTGAAGGAAAATAAAAAGGCCAAAAGCAATAGGTAATGAGTCTTACAAAACTACCCTGGGTTTCAAAGGTCCATACTTTATATCATTTTATTACTTCAAAATCCCTTGTATTTGTGTTTTTGCTTATTTCCCCCAAATTTACATACTTACATGCTTATTCTCATCCAAGAATGATGAAAACATGGTACCTAACTTCAATAATTTAAGATTGGCATTCTAAATAGAACCCTCTTCTGATTAAACTGTAATGCAATATTGCATTCTTATTCTGAGATGATGTGAACTTAAGTATAAAGCTCAGCTGGTGAGGTAAGTGACGTAAAGAAAGCAGTCTTCTATGGGCAGTAAGGGTTAGTTAAGATGGCTGCTGCTGGGGGACAGGGGGGTGTCTTAGACTGAACTACTGGGTTCAGCAGATTCCCCACGCTTGAACAAAGGACGTACTCACGGTTATTTTCACCCTTGCAAAGCTTTATTTAAGGATACTCGCAGAAGCAGGCGATAGAACAGAGCAGAGAGGACAGTCACCTCATATTGGACTTAGAGAGCAGCCACTACCCCACATGGTTCCCTTGGCCCCAGAGTGTCCTGATCCCGGGGATGCGATAGTCTGAGCCGGGGCTCCACACAAGCCAGGACTCTTGCCACAGTGGAGTAACCCATAGAAACCCAAGAATATACAGTTTATATAGTCTGAAGTAAACAACGTTATCTCAAGCTAGGAAAACGGGGATGAGTCGTGATCCAACGCACCTGGTGTTTTCCACATTCCACTATATCATAACATTCTACTATCTAGTTCATGGTTTGGTCATACAGAGCAGGAGGCTATGTACCACTTCACCAGCCTCCTATGGAATCAGCGTGCAAAACTCTTGCTCTTAGCAAAGCTCTTACAGGGGGACTTTCACTTCATATTTTGACACCAAAGCCCATGTTGGGAGGACAAAAACATTGCCCATTTCAGTGGCAAAAATGGTCAATACTTTCCCCAGCAGCAGGGATTCCATTGACTCCCTACAAAACTACAATTCCCATAATACCTTGCACCCCATGGCTAGAGACAGACATTACACACAAACCAGTTTAAGTGATCAGAAACTAGTTTCAACCTGTAACAGAACAGATGTTCTGTGCACATAAACCAGTTTGAGATAATTCTGATACTACATTCAACCAGGTTTAACTGATGTGGCTTAAACCAGTTTATGCAATGTCTGCCTCAGACCCCTTGCTGGTTTAAGATAAAACAGACTCCCCCAGCATCCTGGCATGCTCTCTGGGCTAGGTGGGGCTCTCTGTTCCACAGCAGGGCTGGCCCCTCCCCTCTGCTCCCTGACTGTTGCTCCAGCAGAGACTGCAGGCATCTGTCTGGCTTCTGCTCCCTATCCCTCTCCCCTCTAAGCAGGGATTCTGCCGTCCCCTTTGCCTTACATAGACACACAGCATTAGCTAGCAGACCACATGCTAGCTATGTCCCGTCTGCCACAGCACAGACCAAAGGCAGAATTGACAGGTAATGTCCCTCTGTTTTCTTAATGGGGTGATTAAACACTATTATCAACTCCCTGTTGGGCTGCTCAGGGGTGGGGGGGGTTGGAGGTCCCTCCCTAATTAAAGCATCCTGGGGGGCCTGGCCATTTCTCCCCTCAGCTCAGCACTATAGCAGGGAAAGGAGGGCTGCTGTTGTGCCCTTTGGCCTCTAACCTGAGTCACTGCAGGCATGTACCTGCATTTTTTCAGTCCAGAGGGGATGTCTGGTTTAGCCTTGCCAGATTAGACTAATCTTCAAAGATTGAATCAATTTAGGCTCAGGCTACTTGAATGTCTGTCCCTAGCCCATGACACATGTTGCCCACATCACTGCAATGTGCAGCCTGGAAGTACAAGCTAAGTGAGGGACAGGTAAGTGAGGCACCCCCCGCCCCTCCTTCTGGCTCCCTTCCCACTAGGCATGTTGCAGGGTGAAATAGAATAGAAATTAATTGGAATAGCCCATTTTAACATCAACTTGACCTATTTGGTATTAAGGAAATTTGATGGAAATATTCATGTGACTGGAATGTTGAAGTCAATAGTTATCTATTTAAGGACTGAGACAGCAATACTCCACTGTGGGGTGGGAAGAACAATATTTGCTTTTGAGATGCTCAAGGCACCCTGGAATCAAATTATTTTAAATACTTGTAGGTCAAAATTCCAGGCACAAAAGGAAATATTACTCTGTGCCTTTTCTAGGCCATAAAATCATACTAGAAAACAAGATGTCTGGTTCCATAAAAGCTTACATAAAACCAAAGAACAAAAGCTACATTACAACAGGGAATTAAGTACACACATTAACTTAATCCACACTATCTTCTCCATGTAGACAAGCCTAATAAGAAGGTTAAGGGGTGACTTCATTACAATCCGTAAATATCTGCCTAGGGAACACACATTTGATGATAGAAGTCTCTTCAGTCTAACAGACAAAGATGAAAGGGAACTGGGCAATGTTATGCAAATTAACTCCCTTCTGAGGGGTTATGGTAACACCAGAGACTATCACATGCTAGCTATGTAAGAGGTCAGCCCATGGAATATGGCATCTACTTATGTCTGAATGTTTTTCTAAAAGATAAATTGTTGTTGATATAATTATTTCAAGGAAAGAATCTTGCCTGTCCCATATTTGAAGCCCATAAAACTAAACTAGTTTTATGATCCATGAGTAATCTACAGGTTCACCAAAAGAAAAAGTCTATTAACTTAGACTATAACCAGCACTCTGTATTGAATGTTCAGGTAAAATACAGATTTGAACTTTTGCCTCTAATGACAGAGACAACAATTAAAGTGAGTTTTTAGAAGTTAAAAATAATTGGAAAATAAGACCATCAAGGTACTTTCTATCACTAGGGTAAGAGATATCATTCAAATAAGTCACCAGTGGGCATGTCTATATGAGATGCTACAACACAGTTGTTACTGTACATTTATTTGGTATTTGTATTAGCAAGTACTAAATAAATGTGCAATAACTGGAGTTACTGTGCAGTAGCACTGGTGAACATCTTTTAAGTGATGCTACAGCACAGTAGCCTAATAATACTGTGCAATAGCATATTAGCACTGTCCATGCTGTGACACACTACTGCCCAGTACTATTTGGCTACTGCACAGTCAACATTGCATGTAGACATGCCCAGTATGTAGTTTATAATAACTATCCACCTCCACTTTATATATGACTGGTATAAATTTCCTTCAGAGGATTGCTTGAAACAAGATTTATCTAAAGAATTAACCATTTTGTTTTTCAAGGCATATGTGCAGGAAACCTGTACCTGTTCTTGTGAAAAATAAGAGGACAAATCGTATGTAGTTCAGTGGCAGCCTGTAGGAGATTAGGAAGGAGCAAGGGATAGAGGGAGATTTGCAATCTAATGCATCTCAAGATTACAGAAGTACAGAACTTTCTGCTTCAAGGAGTTTGCAATAAATGCATATATATGTACATTTAAGGCTCTCTCTGTATGTTACAGGTATGGTGCAACTACCTGGTTAATTGCATGACTACCTTGACATGAGCTACATGGCTTTTTCATGCCATAAAAAGCTCCAACCAGCTATAAAGTTAGACCTCCAAAATGCATGCTACCTTTATAGCTGGTATCAAGCTTTAATTTGCACGTGTAGCAGGGTGTCCCCTGTGGCTGGAAGCCCTGTCAGGTGACAAGGCTCCCAGCTGCAGGGGTGCACCATGCCCATCTCTGAGGGGACTCTCAACCCCAGCTGCTGATGACTCTGAGTCCTGGAAGCACCCTGGATCTGCCAGAAGCCAGAGTCCCGCAGCTGCAGATGCTGGGTACCTGTGACATGAAACCCCTTAGGCTGGGAGATTGAAGCTACAGCAATCTCCTAGCCCTGGATGTGCATGAAGCCCCCAGGGCAGACAGACCATGGCAGCTGCATCTCTGTGCTCCAGGGGTGCATTGGGTGCCCCCCCTTCCCGCAGCTGGGAGCCACTCAGCTAAGAAGGTTTCAGCTGCAGGAGCATGGCAGGAGGCATGATTGTGTGAATTGCACATTAGATCTCATCACGTCTATACCTGCGTGTGTAGAGGGGCCCTAAGATTCAGTGTCAAAGAATGGGCCATGGGCTATCAAGTTATCTCTTCCTTGATTTCCTGCTGGTGCTATGACTTTTTTGTGTTCTTTTTCACTCCATGGCCCAGCCTGAAGTAAGGATATAGGATGCCCTCATCCTTGCCAAGCCATGGTTTGGTGGCTAGAGCACTCTTCTGAAAATCTTCTGCGACTAAGAGGGCTTAGGAACCAAGTCTCCCACTTCCTCATTCTTGCCAGCCAGATTCATAGCCAGATTCATAGATTCATAGATTCATAGACGTTAGGGCTGGAAGGGACCTCGAAGATCATGAAGTCCAGCCCCCTGCTCTTCCCCAGGGGCAGGAGGTCAGGCAGGGTCAAAGGATCCCAGCAAGATAAACATCCAAATGTTTCTTGAATGAGTCCAAAGTAGGTGCCTGCACCACTTCTGGAGGGAGTCTATTCTAGGTCTTGGGGGCTCAGACTGTAAAGAAGTTTTTTCTTATGTCCAGCCTAAAACAGTCTTGTAGGAGTTTATGACTGTTGGTCCTTTTTTTTCCTTGGGGTGCTCCGGTGAACAGACATTCTCCCAGATCCTGATGCACACCCCTTATGTACTTATAAGCTGCCACCAGGTCCTCCCTGAGCCTGCGCTCTTCCAGACTGAAGAGTCCCATAGCTCTCAGCCTCTCTTCATAAGGCCTATTATCTTGCCCTCTGATCATGTGCATGGCTCTCCTCTGGACTCTCTCAAGCTTCTGGACATCCTTCTTGAATTGTGGTACCCAGAATTTGATGCAGTACTCCAGCTGTGGCCTCACCAAGGCCGAGTGCAGTGGGAGGATGACATCCTGAGATTTACTTGAGAAGCATCTATGGATGCAAGCCAGAGTTTGGTTTGCTTTACCAGCTGTGAAATCACATTGGTGGCTCATGTTCATCTTGTGGTCAATCATGACCCCCAAGTCTCTTTCAGCAGTGGCACTAGCAAGTGTGGCACTGTAAAGCCTATAAGTATGCTGCAGGTTTTTTCTCTCAAGGTGTAATACCTTACATTTGTCAGTACTGAACATCATCAGGTTAGTATCTGCCCACTTACTAAGTTTATCCAAGTCAGCCTGGATCACTAGCAGGTGTGGATGCTATGCCCCAAAGTTTAGTGTCGTCGGCGAACTTGGCCAGCGCACTTCTGACACCAATGTCCACATCATTGATAAAGATGTTAAAGAGAGCAGGTCCAAGGACAGAAATTTGGGGGACGCCACTGGTCACGGTGTGCCATAATGATTCGCTACCATTGACCACTACTCTCTGGGTCTGACCTCAGACTCAGTTTCCCAGCCATCAGACTGTGGTGTAGCCGAGGTCACAGTTGGCCAATTTTTCAATAAGGAGGTTACTGCATTCTGTCCATTTTGGGAATGGAGTTCAAGGGGGTTGTCCTGAGATAACTGAGACCAGAAACTGGACCACCAGTTCCCTGTCCCCGGTGATAACCTGGACCCATATGCAGGGAGTTCAGATGTCATGCCGGGAGCAAACATGTATGAGGCCAGGCAAAGCCAGGAAGAACAGCCTTAAGAGGTTACATATTACATTATATTATAGTAATGTAATTAATGGATAACAGTATTTAATATTATAATATGCATTTTTTTATTTTATGTGGTGCCACTAAATTCTGAAGACTTGTGGAGGGATGCCTGGAGTCTAAACATGTTGAGAACCACTGCTCTAGTCTATTGGGCAAAAAAAGGTGGGTGAAAGTACTACTCCTCTATCATCCAGGTAAGTGGAACAGCCTTCTAAGATGATGGAGGTATGGAATATACAGCCCTGACTCATACATGCATTTCCTACTGGCTCCCAGAGGTAACACCCTGTGTGTTCTGCGGATACCTAAGACTGTCAGTTGAGAGAATGAGAAAACCATGTGCTTCTCCAAGTGTAATAACTTCCATGCATCTCAGGCAAGAAACCTGTTTCTTGGCAAAATGGGCTTAGCCACGGCTAAATAGGATCTAGGCCACCGAGTTTATTACATAGGGCATTTAAAAAAAATATAGGTTTTATATATTATTGTACAAGAAGCAGAAAACAAGCCTGACTTCCTACGTTTTAAAATTTGTTTCAGGATAAAAAATTGTGTGATATGGGTTGATATAACTTTATCAATTAATTCCAATTTTTAAATGCCTTTCTATGCTAGCTATAGTATTTATGCACCTGAATCAGTGCTCAAATGGGGAAAATAAACATGTCTGCATTCTGTCACTGAATGACCTTGAAAAGCATCATACAAATTAGAAAATATATTCTCCAAGGAATTGGGATAATTGGTTTTAAGATCATAATAATTTAACAATCTTTCACTCCCACAAATACTCTGGCTTTTGGTGACTCCATGACCCTCATATAAACATTACTACCAAAATCTCTGTATGCCGTCTTGATACAGCAAACACTTTACTTTTCCCCTTTGGGAAATGGAAGACAATTTAATAAAGGCGCACGAGTCTATCTTATGGTGTCACCAAAGAGAGAATAAAATGAAACTACTGCGTATACAGACATAGTATTATTATATATACACTGTCAATTTTCTCTATTCATTCATCTGAAAATCATGGTCTTTTTTTTTTAAACCAGAGAAGCTAATTCAGCTTTTACTGTTGCATCTCTACAGGGATAAAATCCTTAGCATGGAGCTATAACAGGCTTTACTCTATAATCTAAAGGCATAGGGTTTGGAAATTAATTCTCAGTTCATGGGACCAGCTCCACTCCTAGCAAAGGGAGATACTTAGCCATGTTAGTCTGAAGTCAGACAGAATTCAGGGTACAGGTGCACCTTATAGACTAACTGACATATTAGGTGCATCTCTACACTTCCTCATAGCAAAAGGTGACAGGAGCTGTTCCACGAACTCTACCACAAAATAATTCAGGGGGTGTGTAGTAGCCATGGCTCTTGGTAACCTTTCCAGTCTTCTGTATACAAAGAACACCCTTTGAGACTCCCTTGGGAGAGGGCAGCTGTGAAGATCCAGATCTGATACAGGAGACTGTTGAATCCCTCAAGTTACCACTCCCACTTCTTCATTTCCTCCATGCTTTTCTGCAGGCAGGTGAACTTTCCATGGCTATTCAGAAGACCAAAGGGTTTCTCCTCCAGGGAGAGAATACTTGAAAATGTAGTTTTTTTTAATTTAGTGAAAAAATGGTTTCAATGAACACGGACATAATCTGGGGTATCCAGTTATAGGGAGAACAATGTCCTCTCACCCACACAAGGTCACAGTTCCAAGAGTCCTGCCTTCCTCTACTTCATTCTCCACCTGTCTTTGCCCCAGCTAAAAGTTCTCTTCTGGTCCTCCAGTATTCCATCTCTTCCCTGTTATGAACCATCACAAGATTACTTCTCCATCTCTGCCCTCCATCCCTTTCCATAACCCTAAGTTCCCACCAAGGATCAACTGCCCACACTTCCAAGTTCTTATTCCCCCTTACCACTTGCCAAAGTTCATTCTCACCAAGGGTTTTTATTCTTTTCAGTATCCACAGCTGTTTGCTCTTCAGATTTCTTCCCTGCTTACCCCTGGTTCCCCACCCATCCAGAGTTTCTGTTGCCTCTCCCCTTGTGGTTAGGGACAGACATTACACACAGACTAGTTTAAGTGATCAGAAACTGATTTAAACCTGTAACAGAACAGAGGCTCAGTGCATATAAACTAGTTTTAAAATGGATGAAACTGGTTTAAGATGAACCTGGTTGAATGTACAGGCAATCCCCACTTAGCACTCTTAATTATTTCCTGAACAACCAAGCATTAAGCAAAATGAGTGTTAAATGAAACTGAAAGTATTTGACGATCCAAGGTGGTGACCACAAGTGTTTTTAATGAACCAAGATGGTGACTAAAGGCATTATAGCCAAACTTGTTGAGCACTAAGTGAAATCAGGTAGCATTATAGCAAAATAGCTCTAAGTGAAACAGTGTTAAGCAGGGGTTGCCTGTAGTATCAGACTTAACTGATTAGGGTCAAACTGGTTTAAGAAACTTCTGTCCTAGACTTCTTGATTTAAGTTAAATCAGAGTCCCCTAGCATGCTTTGCAGCCCTGGCCTGGGCTATGCTGTCTGCTCCAGAGAGCAGGGCTGGGATGGCCCCACCCCTCTGCTCCCTAGCTGAAGCAGTGAGGGGTGGCTGACAAGGGGATGTGGGGGGGCAAGCCCAGCTGGGGATGCAGCCCAGTCTACGGGGCGGAAGGGG
>NW_017729025.1:60095980-60111007 GCF_001723915.1 Gavialis gangeticus
CCCCCCCCCCCCCACCAAACCCCAGCTGGGATCTGAGGTCAGGGAGCGGAGCTAAACATCCCTTTCCCTGCTCAAACATACTGCTGCCTGCAACTACGGACTGCAAATCCCAGAGGCACCTGGAAGCAGGAAGAGGAAGTAATGAGCAACCCTGCAGAATCCTACTGCTGTAATTCTGGACTGCAAATCCCAGAGACCTCAGGGAAGAGGAAGTGAACATACAGCCAGAGAGCCATGCTCTAGCTCTACCCCCAGCTTCTGGCCTAAGCCACTGCAGGCATGTAGCTGCATTTCCTGAATCAAAGGCAAATGTCTGTTTACTTCTGTTTCAATGTAATCTGTGCATCTTAGACTAACCTGCATAGACTGAATCAATTCAGCCTCAGGCTTTCGGACTGTCTGTACCTAGCCTGTGTTTCTTAACAGGGAGTTGCTGGGTCAGAGAATGAAAGACTATGCAATGTACTGCAAGTGGCATCTCATTTTGGTGCTATGAATGGATGGTATTTATGGTATCACATCACTTTTCTCCTCCTGAAATCTGATTTGTGGACCAAAAGGTCAGAGATGATGGATAGAACACTTGGGTATCTGAGCCCTACCAAAGAGAATTGATTGCCTATAGCCCAACATGGCATCCAAGTATCAAAACAGGCCTTATGCCTTCTCTAGTGGTTGGTGTAGGGTGAGAGGATTTTCTATGGCATTAATGGGTGATCTTCCTCTCTCTGATGTAGGCAGTCTGCAAATTCAGACAGACATCTCAGCAACAATGACCTCTGGTTCATAGTTTTGCATTATTTTGCAAGATTTTGCATTTTGAAATCCACCCCTTCCATATGCAACAATAGTAACATGTGGAAATTGAGTTGTCTGAGCATATACTAATCTAATCAGGGCAAAACTGGGCCTCTGCTGAGTTTCACCTGCCAAAGCTTTAGCTGCTGGAGGGGTTCAAACTGATAATCAACTGAAAATATTTCCAAAGGGACACACAAGGGCACAACTCAGATCTACAGTACTAAATGTAGTACTCAGTACATTCCTCAGCAGGGCAGGCCTTATGAGGAGAGGCAGCGGGACCTGAACCTGTTCAGCCTCCACAAGAGAAGGCTGAGGGGGGATCTAGTGGCCTGTTACAAACTAGTCAGGGGGGACCAGCAGGCACTGGGGAAGTCCCTCTTCCCCCGAGCACCGCCAGGAGTGACCAGGAATAACGCTCACAAGCTGGCAGAGGGTAGATTTAGGCTAGATATCAGGAGGTGCTACTTCATGGTCAGGTCGGCTAGGATCTGGAACCAACTTCCAAGAGAAGTGGTGCTGGCTCCTACCCTGGGGGTCTTTAAGAGGAGGCTGGATGTACACCTTGCTGGGGTCGTTTGACCCCAGTACTCTTTCCTGCCATGGCAGGGGGTTGGACTTGATGATCTACTCAGGTCCCTTCCGACCCTAGAAACTATGAAATGGGTTTTTTACCAGCTCCCTGCATTGACTTATTAGACAAGTGATGTTACACCAGCAGAAGGCAGAGACATGCTTCATACCTGCCACACTAGTTTGCACAATATGACAGGTGGCCACATACAATGTTCATGATCCCTTCACCTCTTCCTACCTTCCCTATCTCTACCAGAATTTCTAAGAGTTTTCCAGGTTAAGTAGGCTGCTGTCAGTAAGAGAGCGCTTCAGAAAAAGCCAGCTGGAGTGAAAACCTGGTGCTAGTTAATGTGCCCATGTTTTTAGAATTGTGCTTTTGTTCTCAGGGGTTTTGTTTCATCTTTCTTGTATAGGTCATTAACACCTATTGAGTGAAGAATGATGAGCCATTAAGCCAGGGATGGGCAAAATGGTGGATCCAGCCAGTGGCCAAACTCCATTTCCCAGCAGCCCCTGCCTGCACTGCTATGGCAGTTTGCATGGAGACCCCAGTAGCGGGAATGCCAGGACAGCACAGGGCCAGGGTTCCATGGAGACCAGCCCCAGCAGTACTGGAAGTACACACAGCTAGGCAGGATGCTGCTCTGGGGCCAAGACTGGGATCTTGTAGTGGTGATAACATGGCTCAGAGTTGGGGCAGAGCTGCAATCCACTACCGCTACATGTCCTGGGCACCCCCTTTTCCCCTCCCATATCCAGGGAGTGTGGGCAGCTGATCACAGCTCTGCCATAGCTCCAGACCACGCTGTCACTGCTGCAAAATCCCAGCCTCAGCTGCATGCCCTGCCAGTGCTGCTGGGGCCGGTTTCCATGGACACCCTGGCCCCATGATGTTACAACTCTGTTGCTACTGGGGTCTCCATGGAAACTGGCTGCAGCAATGAGGGCAGGGGATGCTGGGAAATGGAGTCCTTCACAGGCCCAATCTAGCCCATGAGCTGGACTTTGCCTGTCCCTGTATTAAGCCAACTGACTCCCTCAATTGCTTGAATAGTAATACCAGTCCTACTGCACTCTGGAGTAAAAATCAGAGCAGGATGCTTCTATCCCAGACAGAAAATCAGTATCCCTGCTTAATACATGCACCCCAATTTTGTAGGGCTGATTTTGGGGGGAAGGTACATGTTCTCAAAAAAACAAAGTACTTTTTGGAATCATATGCACAATGTTTGTCCAGGAACCTTTGTAATTTTGTTATGGTTATCTTCCTCAACTTCCCCCCTTTTGCATGTTATAATTGCCTATTGCATCTGGTCTTAAATTAGATTGCAAACTTTTTAGAGTATGAAGAAGGTCTTCCTATGTTTTCATAATGCTCTGCACAGTAAAGTCATGATTGGGACTACCGGATATATGTAGTTCTGGTTTGTTCCTGTTTCAGTTTTTCCATTTTTTTGTTTTTAATAACAAAGTGGTTTAATTAAAGTTTTAAATTAAACTAATTAAACAAGAACAATAAAGTTGTTTAAGTATTTTTGTGTCCTCTGCATTTCTCCAAGGGTTTTCATGGCAGAGCCAAAGTCAGGGGATGCTGCACCACTAGATGGCATTCGATTTTTGTGGCTCCTTGGCTTGCTGATACTATGGAGGCTGCTTCTTGGGAGATCTGATTTTAGCGCACACTAATATACTTCTGATACTAAGTGATGGGTACTTGCTTTTCATTTAGCTTTCCTTCTCAGTTCATGCAACATCAGGGAGAAAATTTTTAGGGGCCCACTTTCTGTTAGCCCTGAGGAGGAGCCATTACTATCCGGGGCCAGGAACATCACATTGGATGCAAGAGAACTGGTCAGCCTTATACAAGCTGACATTGTTGTCTTTCAGCCCCTACTGTTTTACACAGTCTTGTTGCATGTAATGCTGCTGCTACCCCCACTAACAAGGCACGATCAATTGCACAGTCATTGCTGAACTTCTGTCCTATCCAGTATCCCTGCAATTGCATTATGAGGTACTCACAATTGCCATTTTTTGTTCTTCTGCAAGAGCTCCATCTCTTTTTTTCAGTATTTATTTTATTGATTTAAAATACATAAAAAGCACCTCTCTCAGACTCTTAGTGTCTTTCCCTTTAATTAAAAATTAGGCAACAATAGAGTACCTACAGATTATAACTTCATCACAAATACATACTGGTGCTGTTTTGAAGATGTAACCTTTAGGGAGTCTCAGTTTCTGGCATCAAAATTACCATCCTTACTTACCCACTTCACTGACTTCAACTTGCTGCTGACACAAATTCAAGAAAGTAGCATGAACATAACAAGTGCTTATCAAGTCTAATGTTTTTGTTCACCTAGTTTACTGCCTTACCATCTGCCCTTCACTTCTAGAGGACTTAAAATAAAGCAGGAGTTGAAGTAAATGCAGATATCCCACTGCTGTCTATTTAGCTTTCATTAAGTGAGTTGGTGCAGTGCTCAGACTCATTCTCAAAACCAGCCCATCATCTAAAAGTATTTACATAAGACTCTTTGCATTATATTCCAACCTCTGCAACACTAGTATTAACTACTGACATCTGCCAAGTCTGACTAGTAAGTGCTTTACAGTATCAATTCATCCTAAGCAAAAAGCATTTTTGAGTGCTGCAGTGCTCTTGTTAATGCCAATAAGAAGTATCAGAGCTCATATGACACCTAGCAGAAATTAGTACCCACATTCAAAGAAAAGCTTTTGTTATTTCCTAGAGTATTATGTGGACTTTATTGAGATGACTGCATCTGACACCTGCTGTAATATAAAATGCAGCTATAATTAGCCAACTGATGCTCACTGCAGTTTAGGTCGAATCCCTTCTGTGGGAATTATGCTTTAAAATATTCAGAACTCCAAGTGGCTCTCATTACATTTAATTTTTACTTAGAATTAGGTGGTCTAGAAAAAAAAATTAGGATTGTAATAGCCCCCCGCTGAATGCCACACAGCAACGTGAAAACCCATAGATTTTTTTCCAAATAAAAAAAATGAGAACAGCAGACTACACTACAGCCTTCAATTGAAGTCTGGCTTTGCTTAATTGTACTTTTTGCACTCATCAGTCTCTCCTCTTCAGAGCAAGCTACAAAAATTGCCTGAATAGCCAAAGAAAAGTTTCCCACAGTCACTGGCCACAGAAAAACACCATTGTCCTTCCTCACAGTTTGATGGACAACATTTCTATAAATGGATAGCCAGTCTGTCAATGGCACCCTTGCTGAAAAGGCAAAAGAAGAGAACAGATTCTGCCAATATCTGACAAAGCATGTTAACACATAATCAGGCATTCACTAGTCAGGCAGCTGCCCCAGGGACCTTCATAACACAGGTGCCTTTAAGCCATTTCCTATTCACAGATAAAGGAAACAAGCAGGAGATACCTGGAAAAGGAGCAGTCTATTATGGCCTGTCAAATGTCCATCTTCTAGGCTGCATGCATAAAAACTGAAAGAACATAAAGGAAACTTCAGTTTGAACTGTTAAATTATAAAACAGCAGAATACTCACAAAACCCATAATTTAAGCCTTGCTTTAAAATAAATTGTGGCAAAGCAGAACTAAGTCTCTGATTATAATGGGAGTCTTCTTCATTCCTTTGGCCACATCAAACCGAGCAAAAGAGCTCTCATGTCCCCTAAGCCAGTGCCTGGAACAAAAATGTACATGCCCCCAAAGCTATCATCTTCACTTACAGTTCATTCTAGATACAATCCCATCTCTTCCTCACCCAGCTGTGATCAGTGAAGTCATCCTCTAACTGGGAAGGCTGGATTCTCAGTGGGACAAGCTTCAAAAACCAGCCACTAGGGTTATTAAGCTCTGAGGCAGTAACTTTCTCTCTTTTCGACCCACTTCAATCTACCAGCATGATTTCTATGATAATCTTGTCCAAGCCATCCTAGAGAAACAATGGTTATTGGTTAGCCCTTGTTATCTATTAGACCACTTAGGGTGATCATTGTAGCTTTACAGATCGCATTACATTGACAGAGTTCAAGTTACTTTTTTAATTACCATTTTAGCTTCAAGTAATCTTAATTTACACCAAATGTAAAAGCAAAAGAAAATGTGTCTTTGTGAACAAGGTAGAATTAAACCAACTTAAAAAACAGAGTACATTATATGTTAAAATCAGTACCCACAAACTTGCAAACAAAGAGATGCTCAACTTTTATGTAAACAAGCAGTCTTATTCACTTCATCTGGGTCAGCTAGAAATACAAAATAATGACTTTGGTGAGACTGCTTGTATGCTTTGCAGTAAGCACATGAGTAAGTATTTACAGGATCAAAGTGCCTCAATTTTGGGCCCTTTCTCCCAGCTATGCAGACTATGGAAGTAGCAGGGAGGTAGGGGCTTAGGAGATATAATGTGACCAGTGGAATCCCTCTAATATTGTGGTGAGCCTCTTGTGGCCTGCTATGCTGCCTTTAGGACCATAATCTGCCAGCCGTGTAGCACAAAGCTGCCACAGTGGGGGCCAGAATATGGCCTGATAAAAACAAGCAACTATGAAAAAGCTTTTCTGTATAGTTCTTTGCAAAACTGTGCCAATGTCCTGCCTCCTCACAGATGGAAATACTCAAGAGAGCACAGTTGTGACTTCTGAAAATGATCATTAACTAAACAGATTTTTTAAAAAATAACACTATTTATACTAAGGAATTAATGTCTCATAAAAGATCCTCATGTAAGGTGTTGTACAGATACAATAAAATTAAGTTGATGCTGGTGATTAAGGCTTAATTTTAAAAATTCTATGAGAAAAATTAAATGACAAACACAGGAACCATCATTATGTGTTCTTTGATGATTATGAGATCTCTTAAATTTCCAGTACCTGCCTTGCTGAGCTAGAATTATTCTTCTCACTTTTCAAGAAAAGCATTTTGTTTGCTCTAACCAAAGCATAGAAAAAATAAAATACAGGATCTAATTCTTTCTACTCTAATCAGGTATTGCACAGGCTGCTGATCAATAAGTATGTAGGACAACCAGAACTTCTGAGGATGACTGAATCCAGTGTTGTATTTTGAACTAGCATAATAGATAATAACTAATAAAGTGAGGCTTTCTCTTATCTTTTCAGAGTTTGTATTTCTTATATCAGACCAATTTTAGATTAACATGATTACTGTGATCTCAGTTAGATAATTCAAAATCTATAGATAAGGAATTCAGAAATCATGAAGACTGATCAATTTTGAGCTAAAAGTTAGAGATAATAATTATTTTCTTTCTGAAAAACAGAATTCTAAATATTATTTTATGTATACCAGGTGTTTATAAAGTCCTGTGCAACTTTGAACTTTAATAACTTTGGATATGCACAAGATACAAGCAAACTGTAAATAGCCATTAAAGGCATAATTCATTAAGTTTTTTAGCAAGGTGTAAACTATGCATAGGGTAAGGAGCACAAATGCAATTCATGAAATCACTCAGCAGCAACTGGAAAATGTTTTCTATGAGTTGGAAAATTGGATTGAACAAAGTATCACAAAAGATGGTGGTTATATTGAAGTCTAGAAATTTAAGATGCAGTGTTAAAACTTAAGGAATTATGGTTTCAATCGCCGTTCAGAGTTTAATTCTATCATGTGTACATCCAAAGTTGTTAGCACTTTGATGTAGCACTTAGATGTAGCACTTTAACAGCACACCAGCCAGCATTCCACCATCCGAGTCAAATTCTCAGTAGTACTGGTGCAGTACTAGTCAGCAATGCCTCTATAGACTGGGTACATGTTCATAACTTAGGTCCAATCTTGTAAAGACTTACACATTTATTTAGTTGCATGCACACAGTTAGCTTGCCTGAAGTCAGTGGGACTTCTTGTGCATCAGGTTAAGCATATTCATAAATCTTTGCAGGATCATGGCCTATATGTTAAAGATGTTATAGCCTAGTAATAATTTTTGAGCCTGCCATAAAATGAGTATGATGTTTTATTTTGTCAGTTTCCTACAATATCAGGGTTATTTAAGCACTCACGTACATTTTGATGGCATTTTCCTTTAAAAGTTTTTTATTTTTCATATGAGCCAGAAGTAACATAAGGTTTCAGATTATAACTAGAGTACCTGATTTTCAACAGCCTAAGAGAATTAAGTGCCAAGTTCATACAGACTTTCATCATCAGTATGATTTCTAAGGGCTAGCTCTAATAAAACACTTAGGCAACAAGTTATGTGCCACTATGCCTAAATATAATATGCCTGGCCCCCAGAGCAGAATACAAACCCAGAGTCAGGTGTCTGTCCCCTGACAAATGGAAAGCAGCATGGAGAAAGGAGGGCATCTCAGAAGGAACATCCCAAAAAGCCTGCATGCTAAGCAGTGAGTCATCTAGAGTTGGCCAATAGGAAATGTTAAGCCCAAAAGGATGTCCTGAGTTTAGGTGCCTGACTCTAGGCTGTAGGCAGGTGGTTCAGTCCACTCTGGATTCAGAGGCTGGAACTCTTTCCTAAGTATAGGCATGTATGTATCTTTTTTTGAAATAACAGGTCTCACTGATGAATGACATGTGCTCCCAGAGCCTGGGAGGGCACAGCAAACATCCACAGGTGGCGGCGGGGAGCACCCGCAGACAGCCACAGCAATATCAGTGGCGGAGGGTGGTGAGCGCCAACTGACCACCTGCAGACACTGTCGGTGGTGTCCGTGGCAAGGGGCAGGGTAGTGGCAAGTGGCGACCGCCTGCAGGCACCATCGGCAGTGTCAGCGGTGCTTCTGTCAGGGGCTGCACTGCCAATCTCAGGGGGTGCACATGCACCCACATGTACCCCCTACACGTCACCAGTGGACTCACTGCTTTCTTTTAAATACACAGTTGTGAGATGAGAAATTGGTTCTGCCACTTCATCTATATTACTTGCTTGTTAGTCCATTTGCTGAGGCAGTGGGAGACCTGTCTTTGTTCAAGTTAAATCACAGTCCCCCAGCATAGGTTATGTGTTCACTTCCTCTTCCTGCTGCCCCCAAGGTCTCTGGGATTTTCAGTCCAGACTCGCAGTAGCAGGACTCTGCAGGATTGCTCATCACTTCCTCTTCCTGTTTCCAGGTGCCTCTGGGATTTGTAGTCCATGATTACAGCAAGCAGGACTCCACAGGGTTGTTCCCTTCTGTTCAATACATGCTTGCTTCAGAGAAAAGACTATTCTTGTTCAAGCTTGTATAAATTCAATGCCTCCACTTTTTCTCCCACCCACCCCCTCCTCAGCCTGGCAGGCACTGCCCCCTCCACCCCCCACATCTAGGCAGGCCATCCAGCTAGCTCTGGGCTGAGGTTTGGCTACACCCCCTCTGCTTGAGCAGGGAGGGGAGAAAAGCCTGGGAGAAGGCAGGCTGGGAGGACTGCTCTAGCACCCCCTGGCTTCTGGCTTGAGCCATTGAAGGCATCTACCTGGATTTTCTGAACCAACAGTGAATGTCTATTCACTTACAAATCAGTTCAATCTCTGCAGCTTAGACTAACCTGCAAAAACTGAATTGACACCTTGGGCTTTTTGACTGTCTGTACTTAGCCCTGGGATCTAGGTCTTCTTTAGTCTGAGTTCAAACCTGCAACTCCCATGCCTCAGGAGAATGTCCCAACCACCAGGCTGTGTGGGGGGTAGGGTACTGTTTACACCACTTGTTGGAGCCATGCCACTGTGCAGAAAGAAATGCATATCAGAGCATGGTAGGCATTACAAATGGAAGGAAGATCCTATAGCCTTGTGATTAGAAAACTCAGATGAGAGGGAGGAGTCCTCGATCCCTGTCCTTGCTCCCATCATTGTATTTGCATTCTGCAATAAGCAAACAGTTAATGGATAAAAAAGCAGAAAGACTGGGGATGGGGATCAGAAAATGAAACTATCCTCCCATGGTAGAATCTTCATCACTAAGTTACAGATCCAGGCTCCATCTTGCTCTCTCTTACTAGCCCCATGAATCTTGCATCCTTTCTGCTCAGAGCACAGCACAGCAACAGGAAGGCTTTAGCATCCTTCCTACTATTAATCTACATATCCCAAAGCCTAGTGGTTAGAACACTCACTTGGGGGGTCAGAGATGTGGGTTTAATACCCCTTACGCTGAAGAAGGCCTATAACTCCCTACTCTTACTTCCTGATTGAGTACTCTAACCCCTAGGCCAGCAGTCAGCAATCTTTTCAGGTTGTGGGCTGGATTGACCCAGGTCAGGTCAGAGGTGAGCAGGAAGGTGGATGTTAGGACCCAGTCACTATTCCTGCTTCTCTGTGCAGCAGCATGAGATTGCAGCTTCCCTCTCTGATGGTACAGGGCAAATGACCACCACCAAAGCCCTCTACTGCCAAGGCCCCACATCCAGGAGCTAGATCCAGCTCACAGACAGTAGGTTGTCATCCCCTGCCCTGGGCTACTACCTAAAAAGTGAATGGCAACAGCAGCTCCTCTTCTAGCTGCATTTTAAATACATAGAAGCTACATCTGCATTTTGTGAGGAGCCTGATCCTCTTGGTATGCATCGGGTATGCTCAGGGCTAAATTGGTGCCTACCTGATCAGTAGGGCTGTGTGACGCTTCAGGTGCTGATTCGATTCGGAGGAGATTCGGCCTGATTCAACAGAAGACTCTCCAAATCTGAATTGATCTGGGAGACCAATAAAAAGGTCCGAATCAATTCGGAGCTCTCTGAATTGATTTGGAAAAGAGTTGGAGAGCTTAGGAGAGATTCGGGCAGTTGGTTGCTGCCACAGAGAACTGGACCCAGACTCTGTGCTGGTAAGTAGGGGGTGGGAGGGGCTGGAAGAGGGGACCATAGGAGGACCCCCACCAGGCCCTGACCCCTGCTGACTCCCCTAGGCCTGTCAATGGCTGCTCCACCCGGTCCCAGTGTCCCAGCTTTTTAAGGCAAAGCCCCACTATGCGGCATGAGGCAGTGGGGGGCAGTGGGGTTCATTTCCCCCCCCCACCTGGCAGCAGCTTTTGAGTGCAGAGATTAAAAAAAAAAGTTGCGGGATGCTGGGGCTGGGCAGGGCAGCCATTCATGGGTTGGGAGAGCAGGTGGGGAATGGGGCTTGTGGCAGAGCCCCCCTTCCAGTGCAGAGCAGTGGGGGGCAGCGAGGATTGCCCCCTCCCTCCTGGCAGGATCCGGTGAGTGCAGGGCATTTTTTTTGTTGAAGAGCCGGGACACTGGGGTTAGGCAGGACAGCCATTGACAGGGCTGGGAGAGTGGGTGAGGGATGGGGCCTGTTTGATTTGGAGATTTGGCAATTTTTTTTGTAAAAAGGGTAGTCAGATTGTAAGAAGCTTAGCTCCCTACAAAAAATTACAAAAATTAAAGTTTCGCTTGAAATACATAGGCAACGTTTTATCTTTCCTTATTAAGCAGATATTAAATAATCCATTATATATGTAAGATGTGGAACATAAATAACACATTAATATTGTGGGGAAAATCTTCACCTTTAGAATATTTTAGGTTGAGTTTTTGATTTAGCAACATAAATGTTAATTCATTGACAGTTCATAATAGAAAGATAATAGAAAAACTGTGTGCATACAAACCCATAGTATTAAGGTATTTAATACATTTTCATGTGATAATCTTATAAGGAACTAGAAATATGGGTGCTGGATTCAAATACCACTGGCTAAATTTTTTTATAAAGAATAATTATACATAATAATAGTTTCTTGACTAATAGGAAGTAGTGTTGAATTGGGCCCTGCAGGTGTTAGTCCTAGTTCCTAAACTACTCAGCACTTGATTAATGAACTGGAGAATGGAGCGGAATATTTGTCATATTTGATGATTATGTGAAGTAGTAAAAGGCAGAAAGGAGGATAGATTTAACATATAGTATGATCTTTATACTGAAGAAATAATAAAAATTAAAAGGGGATTATTAGAATAAGCAAAACACAGATTATCTTAATCCAGACAAGATTGAAGGAAGCAATCAGAGGACTGAAATAATTATTTCAGCATTATTAGTTGAGGAATTGTAGCCACCAGTTGTGAATCATATTTGCAATTAAAGGCCTTGATTCACAGTACTGAGGAAAGCTTACTTTCTTCATAATAACTATTTTCAGGGAGTGGCAACCAACAGTTTGTGGACCAGATCTAGCTCACAAGGAAGATCTGGTGCAGAATAGCACAGAGGATCAGGAAACAAGCAGCTGCACCAAGCCATTTGTTCCTTCTGCAGTACCTTGGTCCATGGCCCTCCTTGCTGCTTCATGTGTGCACTTATCCCTGCTGCAGAGGGACTGGGTGTTTGCAGTGAGAATAAGTGCAGGTGGCTTGAGCTTTCAATGGAGCAGAAATTTGCAGCCTGAGTCGCAAATTCCAGGCCACAGGGGCAATAGGCTGCTGCTGACCCCTGATTTATGTGATTAAAATTAGGCGCATGCTTAACTGTTTTTCTGAAATAGGGCTTGTGATCTTTATTAGAGCCATGGCTGCAAGTGGATGCTGAGGTAGCAGCTGAGTTGAAGAACACTTTTTTTTTCATCTGTGCTTAGGGAAATCATTAGGGAATTTTAATTTGGATGTAGAACTTTCACCCTTAGATAAAAGTTGTGTACTGATTTCTACCTGGAATTATATTTTCAGACAATTTAGAGTCAAGAGCCAATACAGGATGAGTTAGCCTACAGATTAAGCAAAGCTGCTTTTTTAGAGCACATAGCAGCATGGAATTCAAGGTGTTAACCCAAAATGATTTTTTCTGCTATTTATTAAATACTAGTGAATTGCCTGTCAAGAATGATTGGAGGGGGGAGGGTGCCACCACCACCTCCCAGGAGCGGGGGTTGAAACTTGCCAAGCCATCCCCTTCATCCCCCTTCTCCAGCACCCTACACTGCCACCGCCTCCAGCACCATTGGCCTTGCCCCCTGCACTTCATCCCTTCCATCATGGCATCGCTCCATGCTCTGATTGGTTGTTTTACTAACCAATCAGAGTGCTCCAAAAGCATTAAGGACAGACAAACAGACAGACTAAGCCCTTTATTATATAAGCATTGTAAATTTTAATTATGTAAAGGCAGTCAGAGCTTGGAGTGAATTTATCTTTTGCATTTTATGAACCTAAACAAATAAAATATAACATTACAAAGAGCACAGAAAGCAGTATTTGAATGAAGACAAACAGGTTGGTGTTTGTTTTGGTGTTTATATTTCCAAGGACTTTTTTTATTATTATTGCTTTGGGAAACCATTTCTGGGATCAAAACTGTATGAGATCTAACCTCATCAAGATATTTCAGTTTCCAAATTGTAAAAAATCAAAAGAAATCCATTCCAAATTCCTCTTTTTCCATGGTATGTGCATAATTAAAATAATTGAAAATTATTATTATGCCTCACTTTAATTATTGTTAAGACAAGTTATACACATGTAAGTCTTTTAATCATTCCATATAAGACAACTTTGCTATTTTGCAGTGCATTTGGTCAGACTTGTATGAATCTCTCAAATTTGCTAGAACATTTCTTTCAGTAAGAGCCTTTGAACTTAAAATAGCATTTCAGGTATGGTCCCAGTAGTGACTAGACAACAGAGAATCCCCTACTAAGATGCAAGTTTACATGGAGTCTGGATTTGCTTTAGCTAGTTTTACTTCCATCTCATATTGTAACCTTTGCTCTCCAGTCCACTATAACTCAGAAGCATCTTCTGGAATTACTTCTTTGCAGTTCCTGCTTTCCACTTGATATACATATTACAAAGAATTTCCTCAATGTTATTCACTTATGTTATACCCCAACTTGTTCTCATTTTCTGTCCACATTATATAAATCCTTTTTTGTATTATATCTGTCCTCATTTGTGTTCAGAGTAATTCAACAAATTCCAGGAGGTTATAAATGTCTTGAGAGATCTACTTACAACTTCAAAATGAACCCAGGCCCTTTTTGGAAAATGAAAAACAGAATTAATACATATGACTTTTATACTGATAGGATTCATTAGTGCTTCCCTGAAGGAAGCAACTTACCATCAACATGAAAAATTGGTCTCTGCTTAGTAAATCACTATTTAATATTAACAACCTGACAAATTATTTCAGTCTCTTATCTGCTTTTTTGGGTGAAGATCACTGCAGACTAATTCCAGTATTTTTCAGTATCCTCCAATTTTGGGCCCATAGTTAATTGGGTTTTAGACCTGGATACGGCAATTATAGCATCACTGATACTAATCAGCATTAGTATCAGTGGTTAATCTCCAAAATACAATGGACAGAGCTAAGGCTTCCATGATACTATTAGATCTATCAAAGTATTTAATACTAGCAATGGGACAGAGGAACACAATGGGAATCACTCACAATATCCAGAGATCCTAATGTGTTCTAATGGACAACAGCTTACCTTTCTATAGAGTTCTCAGATGTCCACAGAAATTAGTCTAGATCAGTGGTGCCCTTGATCCCACGGGCTAAATGAGTGGTACAGACCAGGTCCAGGGGCCAGATTCAGTTTGTAGGCCAATCTAGCATGCATTGAATTAGACCCCAACTCTGCATGCCATCTTGTGGTTTTGGACTCAACCTTGTGCTAGATTGGGCCCACCATCTGAGTTCCAGCCCCGTGTGCACTGGATGAGGTCCAGTGCTGCAGCCCCAGCCCTGCCAGCTCTGGATTGGGCCCTGTCACCCTGGCTCCAGCTTCCCACAAGCTGGTGGGATCCCATGTGCAGAGCCACGTCATCTGGCCCATGAGGCTTGGAAATTTGGTGGTGGAGAAAAGGTGGGAAGAGTGAATTGTCACTGCTTCCCCTTCCCCCCACCAATTTTCCAGACCCTTGGATGCCCCATAGGCTGGATCATACAGCTGTGTGGGCCAGATCTGGCATGTGGGAGGGAGGATTGAACATCATTGATCTAGTCACTCTCCAGGTTCGCACATATGATACTTGTGTGGAAGACTATGACACGCTGTAAGCAGTTTCACCAACAATAGTCTTACAATATATTTATTCATCATCAGGTAGAGTAGAAATTATTCTAAAAACTTTTGATAGGGATAAGATGCTTTTGGACAGAGGAAATATTCTGATGCTCTGCCAAGCAGTAAAGCTGCATCCCCTGAATTGCCCTGATAGAGGCATACCTCTATCAATTGTTACTGTTTCCAGTCATAAGATCTTGCTGGACTCAACTCTGTTTCTAGATCCCATAGGAGTGCCAATGATTAGAAATAGCATGTGCCACACTTAGCCATGCTTTTGTACCTTCAAAGGTAGGAAACTGTAATATACTCTATCTGAAACTATCTTCAACAATCATTTAAGCTTCTGCCTCTGCATACTGCGATTTCCATGTTTTAAGTAGAAAAGTTGAATGCCAAAATATTTCATTTGTGTTTTATACGCTGCACTGGCTAGCAGGTCACTTCCACATAAGTTTCAAAGTGCTGTAGGGTTTGTCCTTTTTTTTTCCTTTTTAATCTACAAGATATATATTTTTGGTAGAATACTTACATTGTACAAAGAGATTTAGCTGTCTGTCCCAAAGGAGATGCTGTAAGAATCAGAAAAAAAGTCTGTTTCAGTAGCTGATTCTTGGTTCTGGATTTCAATCCAACCAGTAGAGATAGATCGAATAAGTATTTTGAGACA
>NW_017729025.1:60116007-60119440 GCF_001723915.1 Gavialis gangeticus
TCCGCAATGGTGGAGGAAGTGGTTCGGAGGAAGTGCCTCAGTCCATATACAGTCTCATTGCGGGGGTCCTCTTCGGGTGGAGCGGGGTCGTCCGTGGTCGAAGAATCCTCTTGGAGTGAAGGGAAGACCTGTCTGGCATGGCAGGGGGTACGGTTCAGGCAGTCCCCTCCAGGTCCGGTCCGGTGGCGGCTCGTCTGGTGGGGTCAAAGTACTGGCGGTGGCCCGTGATGTGTTCCACGTAGATGTTGCGGGACCAACAGATGGTGTCGGACACCATGAGGCAGCGCATCAGCTTGGCGTAGTGGTGGGAGATGCGGCAGGCACGCAGGACGCTCTCGTTACTGGGGCCCCAGGCTCTGAGCGTTCCCACGATGAGCGTGTTGACTGTCACGTCGTAGCCACGGCCCCTCAGGGTGTCGGCCAGCGAGGCGTACTTCTCCCACTTGCGAGCCCAGGCATCGATGAAGGCTTGGCACCAGTTCTTGAAGGGGATGGTGACGTCCATGATCGTGACCTTGATCTGAGTCTTCACACACACCCACACCAATCTCTGTTTTTTATTTTGAATTTGCATTTTTAGTTCTGCTTTCTTCTAAGACACTTTTCAAGAAGATGCACCTTTTAAACAAAAATGGAGATTGTCCTTTGCATTTATAGCTCACAGATCAGGAGGACCTATAAAAACAGGCTTTTCATTTCCCAAAAGTTTACACTGCCTCTTAGAAATCCAAGTGATCCCAAGTATAGCCCATTTCAGGCCTTCATGAAAAACGCAGCTTTTTGTTCTGTTTGCAAATGGTGGGTATTATAAGCTCCCTGTATTTTTTTTTTCTGTGAAGATGGCCAGCTTTTATTCATTTCAGTTGCTTTGGGTATTTTGCTTATTTGCACAGGGAAACATTAAGTACAGCCTATTTTGTCAGAAATGTTTACACTAAATTAAGCCATGTAAAGTTTTGTCCAGTTAGCTTTAGAAATACTTACATTAATATCAGTAATAGAAAAAACAGTACTAAAACTCATGTAATTTGGTTTCCTACTACCTTTATTAAAACATCTCAATCTGGTTTACAATTTTTTATTAATTTTACAATTTCCTTGTGAGGTAGAAAAAGATTATCACAGGAAATGCTCATTTTCAGCAACACCTGGTAAGAGCAGCAACTCCTTACTAGCAACATTTCCCCTGACATTCTCTAAAACAACACCAGTCAGCTAGAAGGAAGTAGCACCAGGCCACTGGCATACTGCTTTTAACAGGCATCAGTGGTATCCTCATGTTACAAATAATGAAACTGAAGCCTCATCTTCACTACTAAAATGTATCTTTTTACCTCTGGGTAAAAACATGCATGAAATATCCCAATGGAAGAACACAATGAAAAAACGCACTTGTACTGTGAGGTAAACTCACCTAGGTCAACCCTATACCACCATATCTGTGAGTTCATTTTTTGGAAAATCTGTCTTCATTGTATTAGTTATCCTGGAGTAAAAACACAGCTATTCTTGCAGCAAAGGCAAACTCTGAAGCTTCAAGACTCTCAACAATGTTACCTAGGAAACCTGTGTAAGGGCTTTCATTAGGGAAGTGATTCTTCCATTCTATCTGGCACTGGTAGGGCCGCAACTGGAGCACCATGTCCAGTTTGGGGACCCCCACTTTTAAGAAAGTTGTGGACAGATTGGAAAGAGTCCAGCAGACGGCAACAAAAATTATTAGGGGCTTAGAAAGCATGACTTATGAAGAAAGGCTGAAAGAGCTATAGTTATTTAATCTGGAGAAGAGAAGACAGAGGGGTGGATTATTAACAGCTTGAAGGTGAGTTACAGGGGGGATGGGACAGACTATTCTCTGTGGTCACAAGGGACAGGGCTAGGAACAATGACCTCAAGAGCAGCAGAGGAATTTTAGATGGGAAATTAGAAGGAACTTCCTGCTAAATAGAGAAGTTCTGGAATCTCCATCAGTGGCAATTTTCAAGAGCAGGTTGGAGACACTTGGCTGGGATGGTTTAGTCAGGGATGATCCTGCCTTGAGCAGGGGTCTGAATTAGATGACTTCACAAGGTCTTATCCAGCCCTACAACCATATGAACCCAGGTTACCTGATGCCCAGTAACTCAGGTCATTGAAAGCCATGGTTGACAAGGTTGGGTTGGAGGGAGGCTGGTGCTTCCAATGTGGCCATTGCCGCTAAATGCAGTGCAAGCAAAGCTGTTCCCAGTGTTGCCACTTCTTCCAGCTCTACAGCTGCAATGAAGCGCAGGCAACCCCCACTACCCAACTGTGGTGTGAGCAAAGACCCCTTCCACCTCAACTATCCAGTCTAGACACAAGTCTCCACAGGGCTGCATGTTGCCAACCTTTGGTGCTGAGAGCTACAGAAGCCATTTCAGCAGCAGCAAATGTGGATGGGGACAAAATGATAGCCACCCAGGTTACACATCTTCCACAAGGCCCCTTTAGACCCAGATACTCTGATCCTAGAAGCAGTTCAGTCTGAATCATAATGTTTGGCATGCAAGAGAAGTGGATTGTGAGGAAGTTTCAAGGGAGTTGAGATGCATGGGCCATTGATCACACCCAATGCTAATAAGGGGACCCTAGGAAAGAACAATGGTCATAGACTGTGACTCAGTTTCCCTGCTCCCTAGTGAATTAGCCAAGAGATCCTTATTTCAGAGGAATGGACAGGAATACACAAATCTGAACCTAAACTGTATAACCCCGTCACATGCAAAGGCAGAGGGATAGAAGTCTGAAATGTGTGTCAAACCCTGAGGACAAATTCTGAGGGTCCTGAGTCCTTGCCACTAGTAATGAGTATGTTTGTTTATTCTCTGCTTTATGAGGCTGTTCTTGTTCATATTGCCTGATTGATAACATCCCAAGAAACCAGTGTATAGTTTGAAGAACTTGCTTTGGCTTCTCTTGTACTTCTCTGGATAAAATCCCTCAGAGACATCCTGGATGTAACAGAAAATGAAAATGAGGCTGTAATAGAACAAGCCCTTGTCATTATGGTGTAAGCCCATTTATTTACCCAGCATGTCAAAATAACAAGGTTCTTGAACTCAAGCTGCTGTGTTCCTACAAGTGGCAGGGCTAGGGTAGAGACGGGGACAGGAGTCACACTGCTCTACAGTACAGCCTAGGTGGACCCAAGACACCTGGCAGACCCTACCATGGCAGAATGGCTCACAAATCCTGAGTGGCTCACAAATCCAGAGGCACATAACGACCACTGAGAACAAGCCATTGCACAGGAAAGCCAGCAATTCAGCTACATACAAAAAGCTCAAGGCAGATTCAGTCTGTTGTGCAATTTTCTGTAAGTCTCATGACTTCTGAGGAGAGACTGAGGGAGAAGAGGAGGGAGAAGACAAGACTGAGGGGTGATTTAATAGCAGCCTTCAGCTCCCTGAAGGAG
>NW_017729025.1:60124440-60125457 GCF_001723915.1 Gavialis gangeticus
CTTCTGGTTCCAAAAAATGTGGTATAAAGTCATATGCCTTTTCCATAGAAAGTTGCTCCTCATCAAAACCCAGCGGGTGAAGCAAGGAACGTAGCAGATGGGAAGGGATAGGCCCACGTCCACTCCTGACTTCGCCATAGCAAAGACATTGCATCCGTCCTGCTCGTTTGCTGGCTGCATTCAGGCAGGGCCCCATAGCAGTGGGAAATCTTAAACTGCCCGAAGTCAGCACAGCAAGAGGATTATTTCGCTGGGGGGTGGCCAACCTATGGCACGCGTGCTACAAGTGGCAGCCTTTGCTCGTGGCACGCGGCAGCTGGGGAAGCAGGGTGGCAGATAGGGCAGGGAGCAGAAAGCAGAGCAGCAGAGCAGGCAGGAGAAGGGGAGGTGTTAGATGATCTCCTGGTCACCTAGTCCAACCCTTATTTTCTACGATTCTAGAGATCGGCAGTGAACAACACAATCGCCCGCGGGGGGTGATGCGCAAATCCTACACCGGGTTCTGCCATTTGATGCGGGCCAGATGGGAGTGGCTGATTTGTGTTGGCACCGCTGGGGGTGGGGGGTGGAGAAGGGCCTGTGGGGGCCACAGGATACAGAGGCCAGGGCCGGGAAGAGCTACCCTCGCGGGGGCGCTGCTACAGGAACAAGCAAGAGGCGGGAGGCCACGTGCCCCTCTCAGGGCCTCGGGGCACAGCAAACCCCATACTGCACGGCGGGCGCCCAAGGCGCTACAGCCCCGCTGGGTGGGGGCATGGCAGGGCAGGCCCCTTAATAGGCCGGAGCCCCCTTGTTACTACCGGTCTCGCGGCGCGGCCCTGGCGGGGGACAGGAAGAGCAGACCCAGCCTCAGCAATTTGTAACCCTTTCGGGGTCAGCGCTGCGAACGCCCAAGCGGCTACGTTCTCGCGTCCGCAGGACCCGCCCCTCGCGGCGGCTGGACCCGGGGATTGGCTGCGGAACCCGCCCGTCAGGCTGCTGGGCGGGGCGGCGGTCCGGGATCGCGTGGTCCGTCAT
>NW_017729025.1:60126030-60126246 GCF_001723915.1 Gavialis gangeticus
GCAGATGACAGAACAAGGAGCAACGGTCTCAAGGTACAGCAAGGGAAGTTTATGTTGGATATTAGAAAGAATTTTCTCACTAGGAGGGTAGTAAAACACTGGAACAGAATACCCAGAGGGGTGGTGGAAACTCCATCCCTGGAGGTTTTCAATACCCGGCTAGACAAAGCCTTGGCTGGGATGATCTAGTTACGGATGGTCCTGATTTTTTTTTTT
>NW_017729025.1:60126930-60140596 GCF_001723915.1 Gavialis gangeticus
CATTAATCCATGTTAAAATACATAGATCGTTGTCAGCACGAATATGGCACTTGTATATTTTTAAAGTCAATGGTAGCCACTGGAATGAAAGGATGCCGATTAGCTAGGAACATAATTTCATTTCCAGGGATGATTTTCAAAGCAATTTGTAACCCTTTCGGGGTCAGCGCTGCGAACGCCCAAGCGGCTACGTTCTCGCGTCCGCAGGACCCGCCCCTCGCGGCGGCTGGACCCGGGGATTGGCTGCGGAACCCGCCCGTCAGGCTGCTGGGCGGGGCGGCGGTCCGGGATCGCGTGGTCCGTCATAGCCACGCGCCGGCAGCAGGAGGCGGGGCTTGGCCCTGGCCTTGGCCCGCTGTCATGGCGGCCGTGGCGGAGTCCAGCGACTGCCCGGCCTATGCCTGCGACCCGGAGGTCGGCGCCGGCCCGACGGCCGGGGAGGCGCTGAGCGGCGCCCTTCGCTCCCTGGCCGAGCTGGCTGGGCAGGTCTGTGCGGGGCGGGGCCGGACCGGACCGGGCGAGTCTCGGTGGCTGCGCACCTTCCCCCTTCTCTCAGCGCTTGGCGGGGGCAGGGGGCGCTCCCCACTGGGGTTCCCCGGGTTCAGGTCGCCACTTCACGCCTCCCCGGGGCGGGGCCCTGCCGGGGTCGGTCGCTTGGTTCTCTGGCCGTGGGCGCCCTGGGTACGGCCGGCGCCCACCCGTTCTTCGGTCTTCTGCCGCCCGCGAGCGTGTTTCTGGGGGCCCTGCGGCCTCCTTTTATGGCAGCTGGATGTTAAAGGCTCGCGTGATGAGAAGCTCCCTTAAGGCAGCGCTTCTCAGCGTTTTCTGTACCAGGGCCTGTTTGTAAACGTCAGTGGCCCATCCTGACCCATTGCCCTCAGGCTCCAGCCACATAGTGTGTGGAGTAGGGGAGGCTGGCGCAACCCCTCGCAGGCTGGAGCTCTGTCTGCCTGCAAGGGAAAAGCCACAGTTTCCCACGTTTTTCTCCTTAAAAAAGGATTCTCCTTTAAAAGTTTGTTCCTGACCTTTTTTGTATATTCTTGTGACCCGCTTTTGGGTCACAACCCATGGGTTGAAAAATGCTGCTTTAAGGGACTGGGGGAGCCCTGGTCAGGATGCTATGGTTCCTGGAGAGGCAGGCTTGCTCGGTGCTCCTGGTGCCGTGCATCCCCAGTTCCATGAGCAGTGGAAACGTCCCTGGTATCCCCGCAGACGTGGGACTGCTCTTGTTTGTGAATTCAGGTGTTTTGCAGGGTCCCAAGATTGTAAGCAATGACTTAAGAGTAAGTGGAAAGAATGGAAAAACATGTGCAGCTTGGTGGCTGTTTTCTGTAGAACTCGGTCTCATCGGATATTGGTTCGCTCAGTTGTCTGCCAGTCTAACTCTCTGCAGTCTGACAATAACTTTTATTTTTTTGGTAGTTACACAGGCCGTACTTGTCAAGTGAAGCAGGTGCAACAGCTGCTTAGTATCTCTCAGGCCCTTAAACATTTTGGCCCTCCAATACTGAGGGACCCCAGCATTAAGAACCTGAAAACCTAAAGATTAAAGCCCACATTCTTTCAGTTTTCCTATTTATAAAATGAATAAGAACACTTGCCTACCTTTCCAACTGGAATTTTGTGAAGATTAGTTAGCATTTTGCTATTAGACATGCCTCCCAGCATCTGTACTAATTCTTTGTTAATTAAAGGAACTAAGTAGAGTGAAGAATTCCTGTTCTCTGGCCATCACAATGTGTCTCCTATTCTGAAATCACTTTTCTTCTTGTACTATGCAGTGCAACCAAAATATCAAATCTTTAAATTTATGTGAAAAACAAAAGATCAGCCACATGCCTAAATCTGGCACAATCTGTCCACCATCTTAAAAGAGAGATCCTAACTATACAGTTAGTCCAGTAAAAGATATAATCAGAAATCCCTTGCTCTTTGCCTATTTTCTGGATCACTATGGCTACAGCAACACTCCAAACTAGCTGAAAGGCTATTAACCATTTTAAAAACAGTAGTTTCTATTGCTGCTTCTAGCATTTCACCAGTTAGTCAAAGCCTGGCCATGTTGGTGCTGCATCTAGGATTCTGAACCTAGTGTTTTCACTATGGAGAAGTGAGTGAGGGGGCTTAACAGAATTTAGCCACAGTAATTTTATTTCATAACAAGGTGGTTCTAGTCTAAAACACAGTCTACTGTTGGGACACATAGGGATATCTTTTGTGATGGAGTGGCTTGCTTGTACTGTAAACTGCTGCAAAATAGACCATCAGCCAATGAAAATGTAGCAGCTGCAATAACTACTATCAAACACAAACATTACAGTCCACTTATCATACTGCTTACAGGTATAATTAAGGCAAATGAAACAGTAAATAGTAAGAAAAAATGTGTAAGGCTAGCGCACTAGTTTACACAAAAGTGTGGATTTATAGGGTTTGGCTTTGCTATAGGGACTATTCTTTACTCATAACTTAAAAGCTGCTTGAATAAACATGCCTCTTTAGCATTTTAAACTGCTAATCTCCAAGTTACTCCCATTCAGAAACCTTGCTAAATTTTCACATGTTGAAATATCTATATAGAAGCCAGAATGAAACATATAGTTGTTGCTTTATTTGCAGAAAAAAAGATTATCTGGGGAGCTTTGAGGGATGCATGTTTTTAATCTGTTGAATGCATGTCTTTACCACCACTGACAGGATAACGAAAATCATGAATAGTTTTCAAAACACTGTGTCCTTTTTGTGGAGTGGGGGAGATAGAACAGCTCAGGCTGTGTGCACATGTAGGTATGTGATTGGTAATGCTGGCTTAAAGAAATAAATAAAACTTCATTTTCTTGAGTAAATGAGGTATTCTAACATTAGCCTAGTTTCTAAAACGTGTTTCCCCCCCTGCTATCCAGGGTTTAGATTGAGAACTGAAAAAGAGGAAATCCTGTTGCTTGAGAGAGATTTATGATGTGTTATATGAACGTGAACAAAAAGATTGAAAGATTTAGCTTATGTTATGTGTTTTTAGTAGTTTGGTAAATAGCAAAAAGTTCTGTAAACTTGCTATTTAGGTCATTAGTTTTTCTGCCTTCATAAGAATTGTTAACCCTATCTACTTTCCTGCAAATTGACTTGTGGCCTGATCTTAAGCTTAATCCAGCCATTCTCCCTGCATAAAGAATGGAGGATCAGACTCCTTTCCAGATAGGAGTAGTATTAAGACAGTTCCAGTGCTTACCCAGTCATTTTAGTATTTTAATTGCTTTGCCTGCAAACTACTGCTAGCAGTCCTATATATTTACTTTATTTACATTTGAATCTCTTTCTGTATAGTGTGCTTTTAGATTTTTATCTTTCATATTTTAACCTTCAGATGTCTTCCCCTTTTAAAAAAAGATTTTGAATTCATCAAGAAGTAAATACATACCCATATTTGGTGCCATTAGACCAGTGTTTCCTAACCTTTTCCAGCCTAAGGCACACTTACATTAATAAACATTTTCCATGGCACACCTATTAAGGCATTCCCCATCCTCATGCCTATTGTAGCTCATTGCCATGGCAGAATTCTGCAGCACACCTGTTCATTTCTGACAGCGCACTGATTGGGAAACACTGCATTAGACAGACCCTGTTGTTAGAGTACATGTCAAAGGTGTGCTTTTTGGTGCTGTTTTGGCAGCCTGTGCATGGATTATTTTCTTGTTAAAACCCTAGAAGCTTGCCATACCTGTGAAAATTAGCCTAAAATCACAAATATGGGAGTGTGTATAGGGAATTCTGGGCACAGTTCTGAGAACAGCTGAGCATCCTGAATTCAAGTTGATTCAAGTAAGAGTTTACCTGAGCATAGGACAGTACACTAAATTTGGGGCAGCCTCCAGTGGCTTATTTGGTTGGGAAAAAGATCTGTTTGGCTTTGATAAGCATTGCAGATGTTTTTCACTTCTCAGGATCAAGTCTTGTGAGAGAAACAGTTAACTGCAATAGAAATGAGGTGTACATGAATGTGTATGCATATGATTAGCAATTATTAACAAAACACCTGGTAGTATAAGATGAAGGGGCTTTTTTGTAGTCCTTAAAAGTAAACTTTTGCATTTGGTGTGCACCTTTGTTTTTTAAAGGGAATGTTATTCATAGAGCATTGGTGTTTATGTACTTTGAGTCAATTGCATAGAAAGGAAAATTGTTTGTATTTTAAAGTTGGCTCTGTTGTGTGGGAAAGATTGTGTTGCATAGTCTGGGTTTTGCTTAACCTGGGAATTTGTTAAAGATTCACCTCCCACCCACCCGCAGTAGAAAATTTTAATTTACATTCTTCCTTAAGAATTGAAGGTGTGGTCTGGAAAAACACTTAGCACCCACAGCTCCTACAAGGAATTGTGACCATTGGCATGCCTTTGAATCAGGGGGATAATTTGACACTTCCTCCCCTCCCCCCATATTTTTGTTGTAACACTAGCAAGTCATAAACTATATGAAGACATTGTATTGGCTGTTTGGTGTTGCTTCTTTCTTCTCTCTGACCAGTTAAATAAAAATCAATAATAGTAAATATAGCCAAAATATTTTAGTGTAATTGTTGGTGTAACCTGATCTAATAGACTGGCTTAAGCTGGTAGAAGTTAAGAAGCTATTATGTTAATGCAATAGCAGTGCCATTGCTTAACCAAAGAATGTTTTTTTTAAATAGATTTTCTTCATATATTCACACTATATAGTAACTTATTTAGGGAATGACTGTTTGCTTTGTCTTCAGTTATAACTCTCATTTCAAACCTTTCCTCTTCCCTCAGATAAAAATGCAATCAGGGACAGAATTTTTGTTGTCCTGTACAAGTCCTGTATACTTCTGTGACATTCTTTAATACAGCGTAATGGTGTAATTTTTGTGATGATGCTTGTTTTGCCCTTTTGAAGCTTAACCTTGGAGATGATGTGGTGAAAATTGTAATTGATTGGAGCAAGCTTCAAAGCACATCAGCACTCCAGCCGACGTTGCTCTTTAGCGCACTTCAGCAACATATTTTATTTTTGCAGGTAAATATTTTATTGGATGTTTTAAACTTGGCCAGGGATCACCAATTAAATGTAGTTAGATTTATTTCTCTAAAACGTCAATTGTTTTGCTCTAGAATTGCTAAATTTAGAAAGAAGAAGATGCAAATATATTATACCTTTGGGATTCCACCACACTTCACAGGTACTCAAACTTGTTATCTTATAGAGTTATCAGAACAGTTATGGGAATAGCCTACCAGGCCGCTGTGGGTAAGGAGATTGAACAAATCCTTGTTGATTTCCTAGACTTGCATTGTAAATTCAGCACATTTTCCATCTATGGTGGGTTATAATTAAGCAATAAGACACGGCAGGTGTGTGTCATGCTATGATAATGATTCCATGCGTTGGGTGAGTTTTGAGGCACATGGAGTGCTTTCAGTGGTTCAAGAAGTGGCATTATCCCAGCATGACACATCCTGGAGTGTCGTAGTGCAATTAAACATATTTTCAGCATAGTTTTTTAGAAAGAGTAATTTCTTTGACATTAATGCCTCATCTTTGCCAAGTAGCCAGTCCCCATTACTGTCACTTTGGTTAACTATTTGAAACTTTCTGGCACTGTCAAAAGTAGTAGCTATAGTTGCATGTTGTGTGTGGTATAGTTTTAATAGTTTTTAATGTTTACCATTTAATAACTGTAGTGGTATTGATGGGTCGTGACACAACATTTATGAGGTGATGATGTGCATGCATCTGTTTTTTTAACTTTACATATTTTGTGACTCTATTGAATTTAAGGCAGCAGAGGGAAAAGAACTCATTACATTTGCTTGTCTGTATGTATAAGAAACAAGTCTTTTACTTTTGTAGGGAGGAGTTTCCATCAATTCAGCAAGCAAAAAGAATAAATGCAAAATTAAAAGCAAGTAAAAATGATGTGCAGTCTCCTGGCTATACCATACCCATTTCATTCCTTTTCAGGAAACCTGACTGGCAGAAATCCTGCCATTTTAGAAGTAGTAATTAGCTCTGGTTTTGTAGGGCAGAAATAAGGTATAAAATTCAGGTGAGACATTAACTGTAGAAAGGGAAAAATCTGGGGTATAATTTGTGTTTACCTATTATGCAGGAGTTATTTCAGTAGAATGATAACCATTTATTTTGTAGCTAAGAATCAGTTCCTTCTCATTTAATTTCATGACCTAAGTAGATAATCAGCCATATCAAGAAAAGCCTGTGTCCGAGATAACACCTATATATTCCATGTCTGTGTTCTCTCATACTCTTTGGGCAACTGCAGTTTCAAGTGGAGAATTTTGTGATGTGGTGGTAAAGTAAGGGCTTTACAGAGTGAGAGCACTGGCTTTCATGTTAAGGAGGAAAAATACTAAGCCTTAGTGTTCTGAGTAGGCATTTGAATGACATGTTAATTAAGTGGTATTGGTGCCAAAGACTGAAGCTGTGATTTGGCTTATAACAGATGAGTAACAGACTGATTTGCTCCTAGATTTTGGGTTTCATACTACACATGCACACGCACATAAAAAGCCAGATCACAAGGATCTAAAATATGTGTATATCAGTATTTAGAAGTGCTGTACTTTTAGTTGGTCTTACAGTGAATTGTAAATTGATATTGTGTGGT
This sequence comes from Gavialis gangeticus, assembly GCF_001723915.1. Taxonomy (NCBI): domain Eukaryota; kingdom Metazoa; phylum Chordata; order Crocodylia; family Gavialidae; genus Gavialis; species Gavialis gangeticus. The sequence goes on from NW_017729025.1 coordinate 60,133,574, forward strand.
CTCTCACATTTTTAATCACTGTATTTTAGAAACTATATTTAAAAATGCAGGGCCATTTTAAATTTTTACTATATTATTTTTGTTCAGCCTCTTTTAGAAAAACTCCAGTCGTCAATTAAAGAGGAAAACACAGGCCATGATGAAACTACAGGTAAAGCAGAAAGCAAGACATGTGATAAGAGTTCAAAGTTAGCTGATAATAACTCACAGATAGAAGAAAAATACACGAGTTATGATTCTGGAGATCTGAAAGAAGCTCATATTAATTTTGATCCAGAGGTGGTGCAGATAAAAGCTGGAAAGGCAGAAGTAAGTGACCTAGATTTGAGGAATGACAAATCTTTAATTTTAAATGTGAACACTGAAATAAATATATACCATCATGCTTATTACCTGCAGATTGACAGGCGAATATCGGCCTTTATTGAGAGGAAACAAGCAGAGATCAATGAAAATAACGTCAGGGAATTTTGCAATGTTATTGATTGTAATCAAGGTAACTATCCAGTCAGTGTTTAATCTTCCTAGCAGTTACTACTTTTTATTTTAAAATGTGTAGTTTATAGTTTAAAACAGACTTTGTTTTAAAAATAAGTCAAGTTTAATCAGTTGCATGTGTGATATAGAAATCATTGGGAGAGGTTACTTTCTTGGTATTAAAGGTTAATAGCATCTGTACTGAAAGAAGAATATTATACTTGTTTTTAAAACTTAAGTTTAAATGTGATGTCTGCTTTATGATGTTATTTTGTTGCTGACTTTTTAATAGGAACACAATTTAACTGAATTACAGTGCAGAAATGTCTTATCAGTTATATGTTGTAAGTTGAACAAAGTAATATTAAAAAAATCTTTCTAATTCATATAAATTACTAGGTAGTTAAGGTAGGAAAAATGTGAAGTATCTTAAACATTAAGTCACTGATGTATTTTTTTAAATGGGTCTTGCATTAAACAGTCAGGCTTTTGTTCCGTACAGTCACTGTCAGCTTCTGAAGACAGTCATTTTATAACCTAAGTAGTAAGATATTGAAGTTTCTCTGTATTCTTTCATTATAGTTCCAGCGTATATGAACCTAAATGTGCATAATAACATATGTGACTCGCGTAGTTTTGGATATGAAAGATCATTATAAGTTGTTATAAAATGAAAGGTTTATATGTTTTATTAAATAGAGGTGGAATGAATAAACATTCTAAAATGTTAAAATAACCTTAGAAACATTGAAGGTTACAAGCTACCATAAAAGATGCTAGATAAACATTTATTTAAGTCACTTGCTTTTTTTTTAAGTTGTAGTAAGTGAATATGCATACTAAAGAGAATGCGTATTCTAGAATTTTTGTATTTATGTTCATAATGTTAATGGAGCTGTGAGTGAACACGGACAGGAATAATATACAAATGTTACGGTACAAGTTAATATTCAGTGCTGTAAGAGTTTACAATTCAACAAATCATATAAGCCATAGACTATCAAAATAAGGAGGTTGAGAAGTGGAACAAGAATACCAAATCAGACCATGCTCCAGTAAGAGAGAAATATAGTATAAGAGGGAAACATTGAAGAAACAGCTTTAAAAAACCACTTGGGGGAAGGCCATTATGAAATAATCATTTGCTTACTGTATACACGCTTTACCCCAAAACTGGGGTGTGCGCCTTAGGGGAAATTCACCAGCATTGTGTGTATGCGCAACTTTACAGGAGGGAGTTGCCCCATCAAATACAATGAGGCTAGGCAAATGTGAAATTTGCTCAACTGGGGCGTGTGTCTTTTACATGTATAGAATGAGGACATTTAAGGTAGAAGTGGCAAAACCAATAATGTAATAAGATGTTTTAATTTACGAATGAGTACTTTGGGCAGTACAGTGTTTCACTATCAGGATGCTGTGATACCTGCAGATGCCATGTGATCCTCTTAAGGGTGCCACCCAGTATTAGCACTGTTAAGTATGGAAACACAAACACAGGATTCATAAGATAAAACCAACAGATTTCAAATAGGAATCCATAGTGTCTAAAACAGGACAAACTGACCTGTCATTGTCTTTGAATTTTTTGCAACATGAGAATTGTTCTAGTATTTTTCCTTAGTCAAAAAATGAGCAGAAACTAAGAACTTGCATTTCTGAGGGATGGGTCGAGTCTAACAAGCTTGAGAACTCTTGACTTAGGGTCACATTCTTTTTCAAAATTTTCTTAGAGAACAGCTGTGCCAGAACAGATGCAGTTTTCACACCTTACCCTGGATTTAAAAGTCATGTAAAAGGTAAGCAGTCATTTCTAATACCCATGTACTTACTTATTTTCCAGAAAGAAAAGCTCTGATTAACATTGGTGGGTGGGACAAAAGAAGATCAAATTTGGCTCAATTTGGGTGTTTTAAAAATGTGTCTTTTATAGAACATTTTAAAAAACCATGGAAACTTTTGTATTGATTTCAAGGTTAATGAAAGCAGTTTTGAATGGTTTCCCTGCAAGATTTTGGATTCAAAGACTGCTGCAATGTGCTAATGCATGAGAATCTGAAAGAGTATTTTGCTAGAAGCAAAAGCGAACTAGTCTGTTGCCATTGACAGAGATAAAAGATGTTTTTAAAGGGTGAGCAGAATAGATGTAGGCTTAAGAATTGTTTGGTTTTAATGGTCTGTGACTAATCTAGATGAAGAATTAGATTAGTTTTTTAAAATTAATTTTTTTGTTTCCCTCTTGAAATTAGAGGAAAACACAAATTCTAAGCATAGAATTGTTGTACTGCACAGCTGTACAGTTTGTGATTTATCACAGGGATTGCATCATTGTTTTAATACTCCTTTGATTTCATTTGTTGCTGAGTAGGACTCTCCTATTGAGAGGAGCCTGTCCTTGCCCAGTCTGGGTGAAAGGGCTTGTTCTCTTCTCCAACCTATTCCATTCTTTGGCTAGTGCTTTGACAGAAAAGATTTTGCACTTGCCTCTTCCGCTTCGTACTATTCTAATGGTTTTAAAGGGGTAGGAGAGACTAGATTGTAGCAGGTGGAGTTTTGTGGGACTGGCAGTCTGGCTTGTTTCCCAAGTATTTTAAGAAGGGAAAATTAAAGAAAACAGAGCAAATGGTCTTAAAGAAGAGAGATGTATAGCCAAAGTAAGTGTGTAAAATGTGCCTAATGCTGTTCAGCCACATATACAACTTGCTATTTTAAACACAGATACAAACATAACTCTTCTCTTTTCCTGAAAACTAGAATTATACCTCTTCTGTCTACTTTCTTCTCCCATTCAGAAAAAAATAAATCTCAGAAGGTACTGTCAACTAGTTTCACAGTATATTTCTAAATGTAACCAGTTCAGGCAAAACTAACTAAATTCAGATTCTGGGTTAAAAGGGAGATGGCAGAAGTGAATCTCAGACATAAGAACTGTTCTACTGAGAACTGTTGGTCAGTGTATTGAGGCAGGTAATTGCAGAGTCTCAAGTAATCTCAAATGGCACGATATTATAGGGAAGAAAACATGGCCCTTTAGTTAGCTAAAACCCAAACTGCTCAGAACCTTTTCTAGGTCAGAACCAGCACTGTGAATTGCAGTTGGAAAGGAATGAGAGTGAGCCAATGTAGATTGAGGAGTATACATGTAATAGACTTCCTGCAAGAGATGCCAGGGTAGTAGAGAGGCTGTATGCTGAGTCATCTGAAGTTTTCTGTGTGGTTTTCAGATTTATCCAAGAAGAACATGCAGCCAGAAACCCACCTAAAGGGGGCTGAGGAGTGGGTAATATTTATTAACCTTGATGCAAAGATATGTCAAAATCTTTTAGCCATGCACAGAGGGTGGAAAGGGAGAAGCCTACTGAGCACCTGGAAGCAGCTGCAGATCCAAAAATATCCCCAAATTGCTAACCCAAATAACAGAGATTGAGAGCTCCTTGCTAATACTTTTTTGATTCTCCCAGATATCCTTTCCCATTTAATCTCAAAACAGACTGGATTTGTACCTTTACCATAAGATTATGACTACTTCTTTACTCTTCTTTCTACCTACACTATCCAATCCTCATTTTTGCTTTGACATTATATCTGTATAATCAACAGGGATCCTGGTTTTCTCTGATAAAAATATTCCCATTATTTGGTTTTAAAAAAGTAACTCAAAATCCAAATTGTTCCATGATTAAAATGAAACACCATTAATATATAGATGTAGATACAGTGGTGTTTTCATGTTAATCAAAGACAAATGGGTTTTGAGTTACTTTTTTAAAACTGAAAATTGGGGATTTTTTTAAAATCGAAGAAAACCAGGATCCTTGATTAATCAAATTAGTGCCTAATGGACCAATACATTTTCACTCTAAAAAGTCTTGATATTTCACTCCTTGTAAGTGAGAGGAGAAATTGCCCTTACTACAAATAAATTGCAATGAAAGCCCTGAGTTACAGTTTTTATCCATCCCTTAATTTTAGTTGGGAAATTAATTTTATTTATCCTCCAATCTAAAATGTTGCTAGGACTTTATGACATGGGAAACTGTAATGGAATTGACTTGTTGATTAGTTTATTATTATTGATTTTAAAAAGCATTTTCATTTTGTTGTTAGTCAAATGAGAAGTTCCTGGTCTGAGAGACTGACTTGTACATTAAGTGTGTACATGAACTAATCTTGTCTCCTCATAATCTAGTTTCTAGAGTTGTAAATACCTATGGTCCTCAAACTAGATCCGAAGGAGCACATGGATCCAATAAAGCCAGTATCCCTGTTCGTGACTGTGGAAACCAGGCTGTAGAGGAAAGACTACAAAACATTGAAGCACATTTACGGTTACAAACAGGTTTATATCAGGTTTTCTAAATGCAAGATCAGTATGTTAAATTGTATGGTAACTGTTATTAATGCTGTCCAGTTGGGTGATGTTTCCAGTTTGGTCTCTAACACTGAAGGTTATGGTCTGGATCATATATAGCCTGGTAGTTAACTTATCCAGGATGTGGGAGACCTGGGTTTAATGTCTTTCCCTGCAAGGATTCAAACCCAATGTTTCCCATTTCCTAGGAGAGTGCCCTAACCAGAAGGCTATCAGTATTTTGGGTAGGAGAACTCCTCCTTTCCCTCCTCCACGCTGCAGAAAAGGCTGCAGGATTCATTGGGTCAGTCATCTGGGTGGAAGAAGAGACCTAGGTCTCAATCCTTGAAGTCCATTAAACTAGCAGCATGCTGCCTCTTGTGTTTTTCTTGTGACCCAGGGAATATTGAATGGCTGCCACTGCAGTCTGTGGAGTGCTAGATCCTATCAATCCATGTTGGGTATTCCTTGGAAAAGGATTTCAGCAGAGGAGCCTTTCTTTTTGGGTTGTATTCAGGCTTAGGTTTAGGCCTCTCAAACTGAGATGCTTCTGCGCATGTTCAGAAGTATAAGTTTCAGGTGCCTGAGGAACTTCAAGGTCATAAGCTGTGTGACTTGGAGTTGAAGCGCCCCCAGAGTTAGGTGGCAGCTAAGTCAAAGTTTCAGATTCATGATTGTTCTCTGCTCAGCACTGTTACTCGGAGCAGTTCCATCCCAGAACTGCTCTTTTCCTCCTACAGTAGAAGATGGCAGCACTAGGAGGAAGAAGATGGAAGGAGTTTTAAGTAGAAGTTGCTGAGTGGTGAGCAGAGAGCAGGCTGGAAACCAGGAAGGCAGCCAGTCACAAAATGGTCTGCATGTGCTTTAGAAGTAATAAAGTGACAAAACCATATATTTAATGCTTATTTCAACACTGCCTTGAAGGGAGGAGGCCTGGATCAACTAATGGAATCGAATTAGAGCTGGAAATGACATTAAATGTAGAGGGGAAAGCAGCAGATGGCATAAAAGCATCAGGCTACATCAGGCACTACTTCAGGTGAAACCAGATAGGCTGCCAAGATTAAACATAATCTGAAATCTACCCCTGGGCTAAAGAATTACTTCAATTTATAAACTGTCTTGCATCATAAAAGCTGAAGCCACATGTTGCCCATTTGTCTAGTTTAGGGGTAGGCAACCTTTTCTAGCTGCAGGCCAGAATGAGCCATCTTGGGTCACAGATGGGCAGGCAGGCACTAGGTCTCAGCCACGGGTGCCACTGATTCTTGTGGCAGCACAGGGAGAAGTGTCTGCTGCTGCTGCCTGTCCCTGCCACTGAAGCCCAAGGTCTGTGGGTCAGGTGCTATCTGTAGGCGGTAGGTTGCCAGCCTCTGGTCTAGTTAGTACTGCAAGATACTGTAATAAAAGGAGAGACAACAGAAGATTTTCAACCCCACCTTGTTCCTCCCCAGTATTTCTCCCTAGTACAGGCAGAGAAGTACCATTCTCATCGCCAGGCACAGGCACAGGGTGCTTTAATGGTGCTGGGTGACACTCAGGGCACTGCCACTCAGGAGTATAGGTTTCTCTGTCACCAATAGGATGCCAGTGTTCTTGTGCCAGTTCATAAAGGAGCCTTCTCATTTCTAGTAGGATGTGGGCAGATATGTGAAGAGCAGGACTGGTAAAGATAAAGTAAAATGGATAATGGAATTCTGAATTCAGTGGCCTTAAATTTTCTTTTGGCCTGTTATATGTACTACCTGAAATCTATGATGTAACATGCATTAGGAAGGTGTTAAGTTAGTTCTAGGTTTGGGGGCTTTTTGCACAGGTGTTTCAGAATCTTTTCTATGCTATAAAGAATGTCTCAAATCCTCATATCCTGAAAAAAAACACTTGTCCAAAGATGAGTGATGATTTGGAAGTTTTCCTTGGCACAGCAAGCGTTTAATTAAAAAATTCTAGCTCTGATTAGAAAGACCATTTTTTAACTTCAAATAGATGCATTTTTCCTGAGTCTGAAGGTAGCTTCAGTACCTCCACTTAGAGTCCTGCTACAAAGCAAAAGACCAACCTTAGTCTATTTTCACTGCTGCTTTCAGTAACATCACTGTCATGGTTCTGTTGTTTTAGTAAGCAGGAAGAAACAGCAATCGGTACAAGTGTTGTTGAGAAACTAATGAATGAAGTTGAGACACCCCCCCCCCCCC
>NW_017729025.1:60140693-60143444 GCF_001723915.1 Gavialis gangeticus
CCCCCCCCCCCCCCCATGCAAGCAAGGCAAATCTCCTTACTCTTCCAGAGCTAGAGGGGGGCCCAGGGAGCACCTTGTTAGACATCTCAGCAATTGCATGCAGTTTGGCCTCTTAAAGGGACATTGCCCTGGGCTATGTCAGTTACCTTTCCCCTCTGTTTTTATTACTTGGTTGGTAGGTGAATTCAGATTGTGCTATAAAGTTTGTAATAATGCAGATGCTTTCCTGACTCTTCCTATGTGGATTGTTACATTTAGGAGGTCCGGTACCTAGAGACATTTATCAGAGAATTAAAAAACTTGAAGATAAAATTCTTGAATTGGAAGGCCTCTCACCAGAATATTTTCAGTCTGTAGTAAGTAATTTTTTGGCATCATTATTTTGTTAAACATGTTCAGAGATTGTTTTTTTTTTATAATTTTTTTATAGCAAAAATAGCAAATTTATGTTATCGTATGTTATGCTATCAACATTAGATGATAAAACCAAGTAACAAGGAGGTATAACCTGTTCTCCCCACTGTGACATCAGGGGATATATTTTAATAGTTGTTAATTTATCTGATTAAAAACTTGAGTTTAATGTTGGGAACAAATGCAATCACATAAACTAAAATAATGAAAACAGTAAAAAGGTGCATATCCTGCTATAGTGCCTGGATGTTTTCCCTAAAAATGTGAGAAATATCTGGATGACTAACTTAAATTGATTAAAAAGTATGATGCTCATAGAAGTGAGAGCTGGAATGAAATCTTTTGTGGAATTTGTTGATTTGTATATATGATATGATTGAGTTCTACAGTTACAGAGGTCATTAATATCAAATACTGTTGTTTGCAACAGGAGTGATGACAGACCTGAGAGTATTGGAGGATAGAGAATTGGGGATTGCTTTATATGGGTGGTGTTTTTTAAAGCTAACCATCGTACCAAATTCTGCCATTATGTGTGCAGAGGAAGTAAATGTAGTTTATACTCTGCCTTCAGAATTGTATTTAGTAAACAGGTTTAATTCTTTTCCAGTGAAATGTAGCATAAGTAAAAAGTAATTAATAAAGGCTGCATGAAAGGTGTTTTGGGTTTTTTCCTCTTCTTTGGTATGAAAGATATGAACAAAACAGAGTGGGGTTGGTTATAGTGAGACTGGTGAAAGGAAGGGGGGAGATGCAAAGAATTGTCCTGCCCAAAATCAGATGAGAAAAGGTCTCCCCGGTTACAAAATAAGTACTATTATTTAGGAAGTTTAAGGTAACTGTCCTCTTAAATATACAAAACTACCATTGAGATAGTCACGGTTTTATATTTAAAATAACAGAGAGTGAGCAGCTTTTCCTAAAAGTGCCTGAATCTGGGCACCAGCGATTCAGTTAAACTTTAAAATTTGAACGTGGTAGGAAGTAAGATGTGCAGATTACACCTTATTCAAACACCAATTTTATGTACCCAACCATGTCCAACCATGGAGCTACAGTTTCCTCTTGGAAATGAAGCAGACAGGAGTCTGGGGCTGAAAACTAAAACAAGGAAGGGGTCAACAGGGCAAAAGAAAAGGTACTCAGTCCAGTGGAGGAGGTTTATATGAGAGAGCCCTTTACAGGGAGGAACAAGGGACATTTGTGTGGTAACAGAGGAAGGAGCTGTCCAGCAAGACCAACAGCCCTATTCTTTGATAGAAGAGGAGAGAGAGGAAACCTGGGGTTCAGCTATTCCACTCATGCAGAGGATATTCTTGTAATAGGTGGTGGGTTATTTCTGATCTTAGCTAGCATTTCTCTCAACTGTAAATTTTACTTAATCATAAGAGGATATATTTGTATCTGTGGAATGGCTATCCTTTTGGTGCTCTGAAAGAGTATTCCTTGTTTAGTAGGGGTGCACCATTAAGAGATTGTTGGGGCTGATACCAATAACCAATATTTAAGGAGCCAATACTGATTTGATATCCTATACAGGTGCCATCAGGTGGTAAGTCCAGTGGGGAGGGAAGGGCCGTGAGGGGGCAGATCAATGCACCCCATGGTGAGGGAGGGGGCAGGGGCAGGTGCTGACCAGGGCAGGATGCCGGACAGGCACGGCTCATGGGGTGGGAGCAGCTCCAGCTGCTGTTTACACCCGGGGGGGTGGGCATGCCCTTGGATTGCGCAGTGCAGAGGGAGCTGGAGCTGGCGCTGCACTGGGCTTTTCTTGCTGGGGGCTGGGCTTGGAGTGGGCTCTGGGGGCGCTGGGAGGAGCCGCAGCCACTCCAGATTTCACCACAGCTCCACTCCCAGCCCCACGTCTGTGTCCGCTGCCTGGTGTAGCCCTGGCTGAATGCCCCGCCTCCACCCAAGTGCCCGGAAAAGCCAGGGTTGCAGCAGACAGCAGCACAGGGCTGGGAGCGGAGCTGTGGTGAAATTTGGGGTGGCTGCAGCCTCCTCCCAGCACTGCTGGAGCCTGCTTTGAGTGCCTGGTGAGAAAAGCCCCACGCAGCGCCAGCTCTGACTCTCTACCCCGTAGCTGCAGCCTGCCCTGTGCTGCCAAGATCCGGGGGCAGACACCCCGCCCCCCCCGCCCTCCCTACATGCAAGGAGGAGCAGAAGCTGCCCCTGCCCCACAAGCTGTGGCTCTGTCCCGGGCCCACCCTGCCCCAGCTGGGCAGTGCCTGCCCCTACCCCCTCCCTCACCACAGGGGGCGTTGACTGCCCCCCCTCCCCACACACCCCTTCCCTCCCACCTCCCCTAAGCTGGGGTCCTCCTTATCTTCACCAGAT
>NW_017729025.1:60143788-60154218 GCF_001723915.1 Gavialis gangeticus
TTCCCTCCCACCTCCCCTTCTGATTTACCAGCTGGAGGCAGTTCGCCATGCTGCCGGCTCTGCTCCGTGATGTACTGTGGCTGCACGCAGCATGGGCATGTATCAGAAATTATTGGTCCTATTGAGCCAATATCTGATATAGACAATTTTGTTCATATTGGTACCAGTCTGATATCAGACTGATGTATTGGTGCACCTCTGTTGTTTAGTGATATGATAGACCCTGTAGATTTTACTTTGTGTTTAGTAAATGCTGTACTAAGTCTGGTTGATATTTATTCAATCTAGAATTTTTCTGGCAAAAGGAGGAAGGTTCAACCACCCCACGTAAGTGACATTAAGTTTTGTTTACTTATAACCACTTCCTCAAATAAAATTCTCATTTTCAATGGAGTATTATCAAAGTGCACAACCAGGTAACTGCTTCATATGTGCAGTTAGATAAATGTTGGGTTACTAAGTTTCCTTCAGATACCAGTCTCCCAATCATGTGGCCACAGACATGTTTCAGTGTACAAATTTTTAACACTATATTTTAATTTAAAAATCTGTTAAACTTTGTTCTAAAACATCTGCTGGAATAGACTAGATATACTTCAGTTCTACCACAAAGGAGGGATGTAAATAAATAAGTAGTTTTCAAACTGTGGTCCGCAGACCCTGGGGGGATCCGCAGATGACTAATCAATCAAGATTATGTGAATAATTTACTTATAATTCAAAAGGGTCCACACCTCCATTCAAAATTTCTGAAGGGGTCTACACCTCTATTCAAAATTTTGTAGAGGTCCACATTTGAAAAAAGGTTGAAGACCACTGAAATAGATGACCTCTTGAAGTTCATTCCAGCTGTACATTTTTGTCTTTGTTCTGTGATTTTTGTTTTTCCCTTCCCAATAGAGGTAGTTCGTAGATTCTTCAGGTTTCAGACAACTTTCTGAAAGTATTTTTATCTTGGTACTGAATCATCATGAAGTAAAATATCTGAAATTTTGCTGGAAAGCGTCTCTGGCAATTCCAAGATGTAAATTGTGTGGTATTTGTTTTTTTTTCTTCTTGTAGCAGAATTATTCATTGGCAGAACTTGATGAGAAGATCAATGCAATTAAGCAAGCACTACTAAGAAAAACTAAGGAAGCTAAATCCAAGGAGGTTGACCAGCTTCTTCGATGAAATCTTTTCAGAATTCTCATCTCTTTTAACTGATTCTTAAATTTTAGACTCTAATCTCAGTAGTGTTCATCTGGAATGGCTTCGGTAATGAAACCAAAACATGCGTGCATCTCCCTTTTGGGTATTTTTGAAAAATTTTACTCTTGTCACTATCTGCTAAAACCAATCTCAAGTTAACCAAGCTGTTTCTTTAAAATGTGAATGCTTTGTAAGTAGCATTCTAAAAATATATTTCCTTCTGTTGTAAAGGAGGATTTACATTTTTCATCCATGAAAATCTTTTAACTTCATTGCACAAAGCTACATTTCATTGGTGACTTTGGTGGATTAGAGGAAAAATCTTTTGGATAAAGCAGTATTCAGAAGGGCTATCTGAAGTAAAATGTTAGTGTTCACGAAAGTAATTTCCATAATTTTGTGAAATAAAATAATATACCTACTTTGTGCTTGAGTGAATTTCTTTTGTTAATAAGACCAATGCGACATCACAAAATCCATTGAAAAGGAAATAGTCTTCAGAAATGCATACAGCCAGCAACTAGAAGACTTTTGCACGTTCTAAGGCAAAAAGGTGTGATGTTAGGTGTAGATAGAGGCAAACCACTGATTTTCACTGCAAAAACTTGTTAGAGCTTAAGATCGATAACAGCCTAACAGGTTTTAGAATATGTTAAATCTTAACCACACTAGGGGATTAAGTGGTGCGTGTTAGAATGTGTTAACACATTAGCTAACCTGCTTTTAAATACCTTTGTTCCTAAGTCTAAACCAGGCCACTTGCTTAAAAATCAGTAATGGGAAACTAGTAAAATTTGTTTGATGTTAGACCTTGCCTGTACAAGAAAGTGCAGTTCTTTTTCTGTTGCTCTTTGGCATCAACTGCTGTACATCCATGAAAAGTTGTTTGTGCAAATTGTGGTGTCTTACCATGTATTAATATAGTTGTAAAATGAAATGGCCATTATGGAGTAAGGTTTTTTTTGTATAAGGTTTTTGTGGATGCATCCACATTTAAAGTTAATTCTTTTACTTCTGAGTCTCACTACTATCTCCACTGCATTGCTTCATCCTTTATCTCCCTGTGTATGGTCAAGCTGTTCCTCCACGTCTCTCTCAGGTTATATTGACTGGATATCATCTTCTTTAAGTGTTAACATGAAGATAGGATGTGCCTTGATTCCAGCCTGTGGTACAGTAATACACAAATGCATTACAGTAACTAGCCCAGTGTCTCCACATGGACACACAGAATGGTGGGTTCAGTGGTTAGAGCAGAGGCAGACAGGAGTCATGACTCCTGGGTTCTATTTCCAGGTCATGGAGTAGAAAGAGGTAAAATGGGTAACCCCCAAAGCAGCAGTGGACCTCAAGCATGAAGAGATTTCTTCAATACTTCAAGCCCTAAGACACAAACTTAGATGCAAGAGATACTGTTTGAAACTCAGAATGACTTGGCTGTGGATGGCATTACTATTAGTAAGAAATTTGTACTAAAATGCAATGGTTAAGGAGCTTTTTGTTCCACGTGCCAACAGGATATATTTCCCCTCCTCCCTCAGAAATTCCACATTCTGCAAATATGGACCAAACATCCCACTTGTGCCATGTGTTTCTCCCTTTCCCTCTCACCACTGCCCTCTCCTCAAGATGGCAGCACTGCAGCAGTTAAAAATTGTACTTTCTGTAATGCAGGTATATTTGTAATAAACAGCAGCAAGAGCATAAGTGAAAGGGTCATCCTTGGCATTCACAGGCAACCATTTATCCAAAGAATCCTAAAAATTGTTCAATCCAAACAACAAGAAACAAGACAAGAAATGTAAGGAATTCTCTATAACATGCCACAAGTAAAAGTAGGGGAGATGGGCCCTTCCACTGCAATGATACAGATGTAATTGGTTAAAAAAATGTCCTGTGGATTTTAGGAAGAGGAGTATCTTTGTTACAAAGGAAGGAAAAGAAACCCACAATCCCTGCCAAGCCAACCTAAGGCGGGAGGGAGCTCTTACTATTTGTTTTAATATTCTTTGTAAGGTTTACCTCAAAGATCCAAGAGAGAAACCTAGATGCCATTCTCACTTTATTTCTGCTACCTTTGACTACAAAAAGATCTTTCTTTACTGATCAATTTCTTCTAATCCTTATAGATCCTCTAGCCTGAATGGCCTGCTCAAGGTACTAGCTCATTAATAAGAAAGGGCAACAGACCTACATAAATGTTTTTCTCTTCCTTGGGATGCAAGTTCCTGAGAATACTTGAATATTTGCATTTTTGCATTAAAGTAATTCTTTGCTGCTTTTTACACCAAAGTCTTTTAGCTGTCTAATTCAGTATACCTCCCTAACTGTCTTCATTGTTTCAGTTAGTCTTGATTTAAATGCCTAATCAGTCAGCTCAGCCTTGATCCCAAAATGCTATTTTTATGCTTACTTGTGTGGAGTCTATCTGTAGAGCAGAGTTGTCTGTGTGTGATCGTTTGCCAGTGAGCAGACATTCCTGAAGCTTCCCAGTAGTGCCAAGCCCTGAGCCATCTGTTAACTATCCTGCTCCTCCTCCCAGCTGCTCTTCATATGGGAAGAATCCCACTCAAGTTCTCTTGGACTTCTAGTTCTTTTAAGCATATTCTCCCATCTAATGTAAAGCAGGGCAGGACAGTACCTTAGAACAGTGATTCTTAACCAAGGTGCCTGGACATCTTTTTAACAGTGCTGCACAGTGTTAGCACTGTTAGGTATGCAAATGTGATTCATGAGATAAATGGTTATTACAATATCTTCCATGTTTTAGGGATACTGGTTTTAGTCATATTGGTCTAAAAGCATGGGCAGACAAAACTCTTGGGTTAGAAGCAATATCCCGGAAACATGGAAGGTATCGTAATTAGCTGTTTTGAAATGAAAACTTCACAGCTGACCAAAATAGAAGCAAAATTCAACATTCTGCCTACAATCAGACACCATCAGGAAACAAGACTGCTCCAACCTATTGTCTATGCCTACTTTGAAACTCACAGAGCAACCTTTTTTAAAACGGGCTGTTATACCTAGGGGAACCCTGCCATTTTTTACCTCCTGTGCAATGAAGTTTCATTTCTACCTGGGAGAACTTTTACAGTCTTTGAATTCTCCTATGCCTGAGGGAGGGTATTTGGGCCTGAGTGCTTGCAAAAAGAATTTTTTTGCTACTACTTAGTTGGTCTAATAAAAGAGATTATTTCTACCCAAGGGTTTTTGTTTCTTTATCCTTATCAACCCTTATCTGGCTGTTCCTATATGAAAAACAATGAATTAATTCATCAGGTCCTATATCTTTGTTCCCTGCAGAGAACACATTTTTCTGATCTCTGGATTGTTCCTTATATCTGGTCTATCCATCTTAGGAATATAGCCCCAGCTACATAAATCTATCTTTTCCTGGTAGTTATACCACTCAGGTCTTGCTCCTTTCTGTCTATTGGCAGATCCTGTCATTTGATCTCCCTTGGTCTCTCTATCCTTGGGCTGAGGTCCCATTAGTTTCATTCACTCTTCCCCTCTTTTGGACAGGCTGCTCTTCTTTAGTTTCTGTAAACAGGGTGTATCTACATATGCAATTAGCATGTAGCAATAAACTCCAGCAATGTTAGTTTCAGAGTTTATTGCTCCCAGGTGCAGCATTCACATGTGCACCTGGGACAGCAGCAAGTTGCTGGGGTGGTGCAGCCTGGGCAGGCAGGGGATCTGGGGGCATCAGCTTGCTAGCCTGGGGCTGCTTTGCCTTGGCTCAATATGTTGTGGATGGGCTAACTGGGGAATTAGGGGTGCTATAGTGTGGGTCTAGCCAGCAGGCAGCCCCTTCACTGTAGCAGCCTTGTGCCCCAGCCAGCCCTGGTCACAGTCCACGTGTATGGTGATGCACGTAACTACTCTGCTGTAAGATAGTACTGTCTGGAACAAGTGCTATCCTACAGCAGGGTTAATTAACTTACTGGGCCCTAATATGGGTGCAGTGTGGACAGTGATGCTTTACTGCAGAGCAGCTCTGCAGTAAAGTGCATGTATAGATGCACATATGATGTCATTCACTACAGTGATTTTGCCTCTTCTTCATGGTGCAAATAGACAAAATTAAAGCATAGAACATACTGTTGCGCACAGTTCTTTACAAAAGCAAACTTTGCAGCTCCAGTAGAGAAGACACTTCAAGAAATTCTGAAATGGGAAAAACTGTTCTTTCCAATAACTGTTTTGCTTCAGCTGCTTGACATCATTATCTCTGCACAGCAACAAAAGTACCAATGTTTTGTACATACAGAAAGCACAAGATCCTTAACTAAAAAAGGCACTGTGCCATAAGTTTTTAAGAAGGAAAATCAAGTAGAGGTTATTTTTATTCACCAATTATGTTCCTTCTCTGTAGGTAGGAAGAAGGAATGTAATAAACTATAGTAAATTCCAAAAATTAAATACCAAGTAGCTGGTTTTAGTTGGTACTGAATTAGTTATTCAGATCCAATAAACTAAATTATATGAGTAAAATACCAACTATTCAAGATATTTAAAATGTTTAATACTAAAATTACTTCAAAATGCTTAGATTGGGGTTTTTTTGCTATTAAGTTACCATGCAAGTCATTAAGAAGTACATTTAAAAATAATAAGGATTTATACCATGAATTAGATAAAAGGTGGGATCTTAACCTTCACACTTTTCACCTTTAAACACAAAAAACCAGGAAATGGCCAGACTATACCTGTATCCTAATTCTCTTACATAGTCTCTCTCTATTTGCATTTGACAAAATTTTCTTTCTTACAATAAAATGTAGCATTTCATAACCCATACAGCATTCGAGAACTGTAAAACCAAGCTCTACATAGGGCCCAGCATTATTTTCTTAGATAAATTTACATATTTCTTTCATGTTCCAGTCCTAACAGTGTCACCTATTGGTGATGTCATATGCTGACTCCTGTTTCAACTGAGAAGAGCCAGGGGAAATGGAGTTGTATGAATCAGCAAAAGATTTTAGAAGGCAGGGATGTTTACAGAGTAGCTGTCAGCCCTATCCATCAGTACACATCCATAAAGCCCCTTCTGCCATAATTAAGCAAGCTGATTCCATTATGTTATTTTTACACAATGAAGATAAGTCACTATTGGAAAAAGGCCATGTCCCAGTACAGAATCAGCTACCAAAAGCAGTGGTACATAGTAACAATATGTGTTCTGGTGCTGTGACAACTGACAGTTCTATGAACACCCCCCACCACTCCCCTGCAATTCTCACTCCCCATAAAAAGTATTCCTGCTACAAGCTACAACAGAACACTTCTGCTACGTGCCTATCCTTTGGCTTGCAACTTCTTTGGTGAGGACAACCATCAACTGGGTGTATTGTTCATTTAAAAAATAATTGGGAAAGAAAACCATCCCAATCACAAAGAAACCCACAAGACCAAAATAGAAAAGCTGGGGTTATTCCATAAGTTAAACCTCATTAAATTGCAGTAAATCATTAGGTCAAATGAGATAGATCCAGTTAGAAATTATGTGGCAAGATGGGAAGTGGAGCTTTCTGCAGGTGCCAGCTTATTTTTGCCAGGGGGAGCTTAAGATGATGGTCATGTTGAAAGTTTTATACAACTAAGGCAGACACCCCTCTTCCCAAGGGGGAGCAGGGCCTTTGGGCCTCCATGTACTTGGCACCTTTAGAGCTTTCCAAACTTCATAGGTATCTCGTACTAGATGAGCTGAGATAGGTTAGTTACAAAAAGAACTTTCCCCTTTAGGGCTGCGTCCACACAGGCATGGAGGTTTGGTTCCCCAGGGACAAGCAGCAGTGGTTCACCTTGTGCCGCCACTACTTGTTCCCGGGGAACGCCTATGCCATGAGTGGTTTGGCACATGGCAAGTTACCCTGGGTGGGATAGGGGAGGCTGGCACCAGCACTGGGCTGAGCTCAGCAGCCTTACCTGGGGCCTGAGGGCCTCCTGGGGCTGCAGCAGTGGTGATTCACCTTTGAACAGCATGTGCTGCCCATGCATGCACTACTCTGCTTTTTTCTTCCTACTGTTTTTTTTGACCCCTGGATATCCAGGGGTCATAAAACCTGTGGGGGTTTGGAAAACGGAGTAGCACATGCACAGGTAGTGCTCCCTTGCAGCACAGAGAACATCTGAATGCGCAGTATGTGGCACTGCAGACATTTTTGCAGCACCATGTACTACATGGCCACACTTGTCTGGATGCGGCCTAGGAAACCCTACTGACTTCTATCCCCTGACACCATAATCCTAGCAGAAACCATAACACTAGCTGAGTTCCTTTATAACTTTGTAGTAGCATCCCTGGAAAGGAATCAGACTGTTACTCCCCTCTTCCTACTTTGTCTCATCCATTCTCCACAAAAAAACTAACCAACATATTTAGACTGTTGGCAACTTGACCATAATTGCAAGAGTATGACTAGAAATAAGCACTACTGTGGCAGCATTGTCATGGTACTCCAGATCTGACAGAAGCTACATTAAGAAGGGTGTGTTTTTTGTAGCAAGTATTTTACGTGGCAACCAGAAAAGGGACTGACTTGAGTAAACAGAATCAACCAAAATGAGAAGTTCTAGAATGTATCCTTGGAAAAGCTGCTAGACTCCAAGGTCATTAAGCATATGCCACTTTACTGAAGTAAATGAGAGCTCTGTTTGAGAAGGGCCTGAAAATTTGTTTGATCACCTTGACCTGAGGCTGTTCTGCATCTAGGCGATGCAGATGACTCTGCAATATAGAGATAACTATTAGGGATGTGCAAAATGGGCCGTATTTGATTTGGATTCGGCCCGAATCAGGGACAGTAATTTGATTTGTTGATTTGGATCACTGTCCCAATTCAATTCAGTTGAATCCAAATCTGAAGATTTGATGCTGATTTGGTGAATCAGCGATTCAGCCATAAACACAGCTTTACATGTTTTGTCTACATACCTTGAGGTATCGGGCATGGCTCGTGAATGCTGCAATGGTGGGCAGATGGAGCATCCCACAGGAGCGTGGAGGGGCCCCCCATGCACTCGGCGGCAAACCTGGAAGTGGACCGAAAGTACTTCTGGCTCAGTGATTGGCTGTGGGGGGAACCCAGGTGCTCTTGCAGACCCAGGAGGCACCAGTCACTGAGCCGGTGGGGGGGCCCTGTGCACTCCCTGGTAGACCCGGAAGTGCAAAGCTTCGATCACTGATTCAATTCGGTGGAGATTCAACCCAATTTGGCGGCTGAAACTCCAAATCCAAATTGAATCAGGAGGGCCTGTAATCTCTCTGAATCAAATAAGAACCCACCAAATCGATTCAGAGAGATTCAGAAAAATTCAATGATTCGGACATAGACACAGCTTTAAATGTATTTTCTACATACTTCAAGGTACCAGGTGGCTCGTGAATGCTGAGATGCTGGGGTGGATGGAGCGTCCCATGGGAGTATGGGGGGGGTGGGGCAGGGGCAGCGTGCTCAGCAGCTGACCCAGAAGTGGACCAGAAGCAGCCCTAATAACCATAGCAGTTATTCAGTGTACTGTCAGGTATTTAATAGCATAAGATCTCCTTTGAGGCAGGAACTCTCTTTCATTATGTTTCTTGCACTGTGCTTCAACAGTGGAGCCTCAATCTCAAATGAGCTGTTTAGTCACTATCATAAGAAAAACAGCAGCAGCATAAGAGGAAAAAATCTCCCAGGGATGAAGGTTCATGGGAAAGCAAGTGTGGGTTTTTAAAGCCTTGCTTATCAGACCTTACAAATTGAACATCTGTGGTGAAATCCTGTCACCACTGAAGTCACTTAGTTGGCTTTAACTGGGCAAGGATGGGATGGATCTGAGATCTGTTATTTGCTCAGTGTGGAGCATAGAATAACTGTGTTGCCTCCAGAGTAGTGGGGATCCCTAATTGACCACTAACTGGAAAATACTTGAGATTGGGATTGTGACTGACCAATGCTGCCCCTTTCTACAGACATGGTGCAGGCCTAGTGATTTATGTAATAAGTCAGGCCTTCTCTGTTTCTCCACTTTACTAACCTGCCACACCTTGGTATTCTGACAGAGGGCAGGTCCCTGGTGGGGGGAAGGCCTGGCTGGCCAGGTGTAGTGCCTCTCACACCTGAGACCCACCTCAGGATCTATTACAAAGTCTCTGACCACTGGTCCTGCCCTCAGCAACATCACATGCTATTTGTTACCCATCCTGATAATTTGGCTTGTATCAGCTTCTCTGGCCTCCTCTGACAAGAAGAGCTCTGTTCTCTTCCACTGCTGAAGCATTTCTGCCCCTTACTATTGAAACCGTTCTCTTATATCCCTCTAAGGCAAGGGCCTCCCAGGCTAGGGACAGGCATTCAAAAAGCCTGAGCCTGAATTGATTCAATCTTTGCAGAGATTGATCCAATTTGCAAGTGGATAGACATTCACTTTTGATTGATAATGATGATACTGAGCTTTTGATGATACTGAACTTTTCATTCTCCTGCTCTCTGCTTCTTCATACTGTCTGCAGTAAACTGATGGCACTCACAGATCTCATGCATTGCAAACCAGGTCATTTCTTACACCTCCGTCTGTCCCCTCTTGAACACTGTCAGATTGTGGGCTTTGAAGCAAGCCAGCAGCCAGCAGGAAGCTTATCAGAACACAAAGCTTATCAGCCCATCAAGAAAACAAAAGGCCTGTCTCACATTAGTTCATGCTCTTCTTAAACAGCTTTGTCCAAGGCATTTATTTGTAAGGAAGAATAGAAAGATATTACCAGCTGACCTTCTGATTAATTGCAAAAAGCCGCAAGTAGACACTGTTCTGCCTGCCTTTGTTCCAGTGAAATTGGAGACACAGACGCATAGACACCTCTCAGCATTAGCTAGCATGGGGGTGGCATGAGCATGACCAGATGCCAGCTGGGGTCTGTGCTGTGGGAGAGGGGGGTGGAAGATCCCCGCTTGAGCAGTGACTGGGGGAGGGGGGTAGGGTACAAGCTGGGCAGGGGCAAGTCAGGTAGACGCTGCTATGCCTGCAGTCTCCACCTCCTCAGCCAGCCAGAGCTCTGGCTAGGGAGGAGAAGGGCAGGGCCAGCCCTGCTCTTTGGAGCCCAGAAAGCCCAGTCCAACCCAGCCTAGCTCAGGGCTGAAAAGCAAGCTGGGATTTTGGGGGATTCTGATTTAACCTAAACCAGGAAGGGGTCTGGGACACAAGTTACATAAACTGGCTTGACCCAAATCAGTTAAGTCTGATACTAC
>NW_017729025.1:60156207-60165639 GCF_001723915.1 Gavialis gangeticus
GTGACGACACCAACTCTGGAGGTGCTGGTTCACCTCACGGATGCAGGTGCTCTGCCACTGATGGCCTCCACTAACCAGAAGGAGGGATGAAAAGACCACCTGGGCCCCCAACTCTCTAAGCTTGGCCCCCAGAACCACGTAGTCATCCATGATCTGGTTCGGACTACTCCAGGCCCCATCATTGGTTCCCACGTGGATGAGGACCACAGGATAGTAGTTGGAAGACTGGATGAAGTCAGTGATCTTCCTTGTGACGTCCCCAATCTTGGCTCCTGGGAGACAGTACACTTCTCTCACATTGGGGTCCGTGTGGCGGATGGGTCCCTCCGTTCCTCTGAGGAGGGAGTCCCCTATGACGATGACCCACCATCTCTTCCTCTGGGTCACTGGATGATGCTCAGGTGGTACAGATGCCGGCTTGTTGGATGACAGCGTGGCTTCCTCCCTTCCTCCTTCCCCATGCCCAGTCTCCAGCACTTCCAGGGCCGCATACCTGTTCCCCAGTTGTACTGGAGTGACAGTTGATGCAGCTGTGCCTGCGACACCGCCAGGCCCTGGAGGTGACCGTCCTCCATTCGCCTCCTGCAGGCTTCTGGGTGGTGACAGCCTGAGGGGACAGGCCTTGCAGAGAGATAAAGTACCTGTCATTCTTGCCCTCCATGGCTCTGATCCCCCACATCCTGCTCACCTCCGCCTGGAGCTCTCTTATCTGCCCCTCCAGCACCGCAATCCTGGCACAGGTGGGACAGGTGAGAGAAGCCCCTGCCCCCGTGTCCTCTCCCCAGCCCCAGGGACCAAGCCAGGGAGCCCCCACAGGCAGGTGGCCCCATCTGCATGGAAGCCTCACCAGTCCCTGGGTCAGGAGGCAGCCGTGGGGTTATGTTCTGTTACAGGTTTAAGCCAGTTTCTGATCACTTAAACCAGTGTATGTGTAACTTCTGTCCCTAGCCCCAGTCTGTTTTGATTTTTCCCTGTGCTGGGAACTGGAGGGAGCCCTGTTACAGGAAATATACTTTAGAAACTCTGTACAGAATAGACTCTTGGGGGAGTGATCCATCAGGTTCAGCACATCCTCATTCCATGGGGCCATATGCAAAGGCTCAGTTGATAGCACTATGAACATTATCATACACATTCGACCTATATGCTCTTAAAAAGGCAATTAAGTTTGATTTCTAGTAACCCATTCCAACGGTATTAAAGTAGCTTAATTATAAGTAACATAAAACCATAATTTATTAATATTAAGTACTATTAGACAGTGCCCAAATGCTTTCTAATAACAGGAACAAAACCTAAGTCCCAGTTTCCAAGCTATTTGATTTGTGGGGCTCTACAGAAGTATAATTGCATGATCAAAGACTTAATAATTCTTCTAGGCCAGGCCTACATTAGAACCTTCTGCAGCATAGTAATATTAGAGGCGTGGATTCTTGCATTTGTGACATTTCTATATAGCAAAAGTCCTAATGTGAATGAGTCTCTGCATGTATCAAAGCGCCTTTGCTAGTTCCGCTTATTTCATTCTCTGAACTGGTTTAAGTAGGTGTAAATTGTATCTCTGCCAGTATAGCTAGATTGGTATGCTTATATCAGCCTGCCTTCTTTAATGTAGATGTGTAGAAATTCTCTTTTCAACAGCACATCCCCATTGGAACTGATACTTCAGAGTACTCAAGCTAGAGTCAGCTGCATATATCTGTACTTCTCTCCTGGTGTTAATTAACCAAAATACTTAAAAACTGACATTAGCAGCTTGAGGAAAGAAAGGGATAGCTTTGGATTCTATTGCAAAAGACCAAGACAACACTCATTCCACTTTTCTCTCTTACGTGATAAATGATTTTGGCTGGATTCAGTAGAGCACTTGCTATCTTTTCAAATTCTGTCACAGATCAGCCTAAGAAAAATCACTTTTCTTCACACTAGTATAATTTTTCAGTTTAAAAAACTGCTTTCTGTTAGGAGATGGCCAAAAATCCCAACATAGCACAATCATAGACATTTCCACAGCATAACATAATAAGCCTTTAAACCAGGGGTGGCCAACCTGTGGCACATGTGCTACATGTGGCACAGGGAGATATTGTGTGTGGGGCACATGAGCCCTGGGCACCCAGTAAAAAGGTTCTGGAAAGGAGGCAGGGGGGCCTCAAGCGTCAGCATGAAGCAGAGCAGGAACATAACACTACTGAGAGAGGTAGTGTTAGATGTCATGCCAAGAAGCAGGTTAACCCTTCCCTGGACCTGCATCCACTGCTGAATTCAGGGCTTTGGATCTTCATTTGCCTTATAAAACTGCAGCAGTTGCAGGATCAGGGAAGGGGTAACATGCTTCTTGGTGATGATACCTCTCCTTGCAGAAGCATCCTACCCCTGCCCCTTAAGCCTAAGGCTCAAGCTCCACCATCTCCATTCCAGTGCCCATGGCACAAACTCTATCAGGTTGGTCTGGATTAGTGTGACATTTGGGGAGGGAACAGACTTAATTTGTGTCAGGCTGCCAGAAAGGTTGGCCATCACTGCTTTAAACTGACACAGTTCACAACACTATTAGCTATAGACCATCCCTATTTTACACATTGAATAGAAGATATAATAAACCAGTTGAGCTTATTTTATTGTCTGATTTGGGAATGTATGCATGATCTGCCTCTTTTCTGTAAGTTCCTCTGAGTAGGGAGTGATTCATCTCTAGGAGGCTAATTTCTTATAGTTGAGTGCAGGATTTTAATAAATAAACCAAAAAGTGAAGTGCCCTTTTGAACAGTCCTCACATCAGCAGGAAATATCAGTGATTTAGGAAACCTGAACCATTCACTATTCTATCCAATCTATTGTTTTGATCAGTGCTCGATATTTTTTTAATAAACCATAAGTGATCTCTCTGTTGAATTTTAATTAAGAAATTATGCTACCACCGAGGAATTTTAACCACGAAGCTGCCAAACTAAATCATGTGGAACAAAAGCTAAGGGGTCGAAGCACTAAACATAAACATGTTTTTAAACTGCAGAAATGAAAAGCTTTCTGCTCTGTCATGCCAGGTTACATTGGTCTGGATCATCCTCTCTTGTATGAAAATCCAGAGAGGTGCCTTTTGAAGAGAAAATCTATCTGAAGATCCCCTCAAAGAAATCCCTCAAAATCTTCTCATTGGGTTGTACAGTGTGTTATGCTTTGGAAACCAGCTTAGTAGATTTAATTGATGTAGAAGCCACTGGTGCCCTGCTGCTATCCCTGCTATGACAAATGTGGTACATGTGATGGTCAGAAGAAGCGGGCAATAGAAAAGTGGAAAGTACCAGACCTGTTGTCTTCAGGGAAGAACACACAAACACAAGGCCCTATGAAGTGAAATACTGCCTTACCCCATTGCCAATTTATTGAGAGAGGGGCAGCCATAGTGCTGAATAACCTGGTCAAAATGCTTCTCAAACCAAAAGCAGTCCTGCTTGCTCATATATGATCTTCTCATAGCTGTCTTCCATTTCTGTAGTTTTTTTGATTTCTCAAGAGCCTGTCAACTCATCAGACCATGACCCAAAGAGACATTCATAGGGTGGGGGGGACAAGATTGAGCCTGCTTGTAGGAACCCAAAGGAGCCCGTCTGTAGCTGAGGAGCAGCCCTTCTCCACCCACCCTGCTCATGCCCCCACCCTCCCATCTCTGGGGCTGTCTACAGGAAGGGACAAGGGAGGCCACTTTAAAAGCTCTTTGCAGCGATGCATGTGTGTCACAGCACATTTGTAGAGTGCTTTCAGGGAGCCAATCGCACAATAAATGTAACTTCTGTTTGCGCCCTCATTTGCTACCCACCATAGTATCATCAGTGTGGCCACTCTGGGCTGGACAGAGGCCTAATATTGGGGTAAACTGTGGCATGGGCCCTGAGCATCAGGCTTGCCTATTTTCTGTAGATGCAAAGCATTTCTGTAGATGAAGGTCTCTTTTAGAGAACAGGAATGGTTTTCCTCTCTTTCAAATAGCTGACTCCCCGTCTGCCCCTCATTAAACGGGAATAAAGTCTTATCCAACTGGTGAGTCATATATATATATATATAGATACATATATATGTGTGTACGTGTGTGTGTGTGTATACATACACAAATACTTTTGTCTCTCCCTCTTAGATAAGCTATTTTAATTTTTCTTACCTTTTGCTCCTAGAAGCTGCCTGATCTGTACTATTGAAGAGGAGGGATTGTATGAAAACTATTGTGCAATGTCTATTGTATGAAATCTGACAAGGAAAGAGAAAAATCACATTTAAACAATCGCCTCTGTAGATTTTCAGATGAAACTATGCCTTGTCATGGACAAAACACTTAAAGCAACAATGAAAAGAATAGGCATTGTTTAAAGCTATTATTTAGAAATCATCTAAATTTTTTAAAGGTTAATTAGTGTAATTTACCCATCTTGGGTTATTAGAAAGGGTTATATATGAACAATAAATGTAAGAGTTCAATCCATTTCATTTCTGCAGTTATTCATTCACATCTGTTTAGCTTTTTATGACCATCTAATTGATTTGTAGAATTCTGTCCAGTACAGATGGGCTACTGTTCATTACTACTTTCATACCATTTATATTATTGTTGTACTGATTCTTATTCAAGGCCAAATAGAGAAGAATGTAAGAGGTGTGGTGTTCACTTAAACATAATAATAACACAAAATGTCTATTTGGCTCTGAAGCTAAAATAGATTTCTGAGAAAATCCACAATGAATACAAATAAGTTGGTATATATGTGTGTGTATGTATAAGTGTATAATATACACATACTAATTATTTTATTTAATTATGACCTATTTTATCAGCTCTTCAATAGTTTCTATTATTATGGAGTTTTTACAGCTAGGCTAGATCGGCTATTACCAACTCACGCTGCTGAAAACTATTATGTATCTCCTAGTACACAAACTCTCTGTTACTTTTATTCTATCCCTAATACAGCAAATATATACATAATCATTTGTATAGAGGATGGTGTAGAACACAGATCTCTTTCTATATTGGTTATATTCTCCTCCCACTTCTAGCTGGGTGGTTCAAAAGGAGTAGAAATTGACCATATCTCTTGCACTATGGATCCCTTTAGCATGATGGAGTCCCAAATGAGCATAGGACCAGTATAAATTATTCCTGTGCCATCACATCTCCCTGCCTAGTGCGAGCAGAGTGATCTGGCTGTCTCATGAAGGATGAAAAACTATAACCAACCAGTAGAATTTAAAATAAACTCCCAGATTCAGCAAGAACCTTCCAAAAATCACATTATAATTAGATGACCTGATATTCCAACCTCTGCTGTTCCAAATGGAGCTCTGGTATGGCACATATGCTAGGCTGTTGTGCATTAAACTTTGGGCACAGGCAGAAGTGGCAATTTTCATTTCTGGCCCCTGAAGATCTGGCCCCTGAAAGTGCTCTACAGCCGTGACCTAACACACATATACAGCTACAGAGCTCTGCTAAAAAGGCTCTTCACACAAAAAATTAACCCTCATCTAATCAGGTAACAGATTAAGATGCTCTGCTTTAGATCACCATAGGAAACTTGTGTTTCCTCAAGATTAATTTTTCATGCAGGGGTGGGGTGGGGCTGTCAGTGGAGAAGGAGTGAAGGGAAGGGCAGTAGCAGCTGGAAATGGAGCCCCTCACCTAGAAGTCCCTGCCAGCTACTCTGGCTGGGTTGTTGGAGGATGCTGTGCCAGGCCCCCAAGGTGAGGGCGCTCCATTTCTTCCCTCCCACCACAGCTCCAGCCAGGCCACTTGAGAGCAGTGTATCCAGACTGAGCTGGAGGGGGAAGGGATGGTGGAACAGAGCCCCCTCACCTGGGGTCCTGGCCTGGCTCCTCTCAATACCCCAGTTGTGGTAACTGGGGGGGCACAAGGTGAGCATCTCCATTCCATGCCCCCTCCAGCTCAGGCCAGGCATAGCAGCCCTGCAGCTGCTGCTGCTTCCTGCACTCCCTCTTCACTGACAGTCCTGGAGCTGGCAGGTGGGCGGTTGAGGGGGTAGGGGGCTGGGAAGAGGAGCTGTTCAGCAGCTTCCTCAAAGGCTGCTGAACTGCCCCCGCCTGTGGGCCAGCAGGCCTGCTACAGACGTGCTCGATTCCCTCCCCTCCACCCCCGACCCACCAGGTAAATGTAAAGCACCATGAGTTAGAGTGGATCCCTGAACATCTGTCATTGCCCACAGTGAGTAATCTATGATAGGAAAGGAAAACAACAGTTCAGCAACAGAGTCAGTGAAACAGCAGAGCACTCCATTGTGCAAAACATCACATATATTTCTCCTGTAACTCTTATGGGAAAATGGGAGATGTACTGAGAAAAGAAACTGTTTCAAGGTACTGTCACAATTTTACTACTGCTGCAAAGCCTAAACCACAGGTCTCCAATCTTTTTTAAGGTGAAGATCACTTTTTGAAATAAAGGGCAAACCAGGATCTACTGTACCCCCTCCCACCCCTGCCCTGCTCCCTCCTGCCAGGCTGGGTCAGGAGCACCCTGCTGGGCTCAGTGGCATGGACCTCTCCTGTTTCCTTGCAATGCCTGAGCTCACTCCCACCCCAGACCCAGTAGTCTCCAAGTTCCTGCCTTCCCAGATCTTTCTCCCCCAACCCTGTCCCAATCCCAGCCAGGCAGAGCCACATCCTCCCCAGCCTGGAGCTGCAGCAGGGCTGGTGCAGGGAGCATCTGGGAGCCCAGGGCAAGTGGAGGCAGGTTCTCCCCTCATCTCTTGGCATCTCTGGGACACTTCTCGGCCCTGGGATGTGGTCCTTGCTGCTCTGCTGAGAGAAAATGGCTCCTAGCTGGAGCCCAGCATTGGAAGCAGGGTGGGGGAAACTGGGATGTGGAGCCCAGCAGGTGTGGGGCATGGGGGGCAGGGGACAAGCAGTGCCTTCCTGGGTACAGCCCGCATGGGGTGGAGCAGAGTGCCCCAGAGCCCTGCTCCTCCAGCCCAGGTTCAGGGCAGGGGCAGGCCGGGCAGCTCCAGAGCAGGGTTCTGTCCTAGCTCGGTTGTGCCTCCTGCCTGGGGCCGGGGGTGACAGCTGCAGAGCAGTAGTGCAGGAGCAGGCAGTGCAGCTGCAGCCCCACAGGGGAGTGTGCTGGGATCCAGCTGCTGCCTGCGGCCCACAGTGGGCTCAAGGTGAGCATGGCAGACAGGGCACATGTCCCCTGGGCCTCTGCCAGGGTACATGCAGTAGCAGGAGCCCCTCCCCCCCATACACCTGGACAAGCTGCCCAGGCTCTGACCCTCCTCTAGCCCAGCTGGGTCCCCACTCACCCATTGGCAAGGGGCATGGTAGGGCATGGAGGAGGATCATTCTGCTCACCTGGACCAGCCCTGGTGGCAGGGGACATGGCTCAGCTCAGCCCAGCCACTTGCATCCTGCCACTTATACGTCTCACTGCTCCTGATTGCGGAGCCTCTGACAGTCGATCTCAGTCTGGGAGGGCTGACCGTGTATGCACTCGATCAAGATTGACTGGTTGATGACCACTGGCCTAAATCATGATGAGGGAAGCCAACACAAAAAACCCCCAGTACATTAAAAATATTTGCTTCTAAATCTTGGAGAAAGAACAATGATACAACTATACAGGATGCAGAGCCAAAACAAAACAGTATAATAGCATTTTATTACACTATAACAATATTTTATTTTGCATAGTTTCTTTCATCTAAATTCATACCAAATGCTTTATGGAGTGAGTCTAATGTAATTACAGGATAAGCTAGCAGCAGAATGAGAGACTCTGAGGTAAAGGCAAGAAAAGTGATCTGTTTTCAGACACAATTTGAAATAAAGGGAACACAGAAGAGAGAGACCATGAAGTTGTTACAGATAGCTGTAGCTGAAACAATCAAGATGTTCATAAAGCAGACAGATGTGAATGTGTAGAAGGTGTAGAAAAAGGAGAAGAGGTCAGAGTTGCAGGAGATGGGCATGGAGAGAGAGTCCTGAAAATTATCTTGTAGAAGAGTACACAGAATGGAGCTTAGGGTAAAGATGACAAAAAAAGGAAGCAGTTTAACAGGAATGGAAGGAACTCATTCTAACTTCATGGCTCTGGAAGCACTACAGGAGGATACAGGTTTATTGAGATCAAGGAAAATGAGATCTAACAAGAAGGTGGCTAGTCATTAATTATATACAGATGAAAGTGTTTTCTGTGTATTTTGTGCAAAGGAAAGAAAACCAGACTAAAACTCCTTGTAATACAAGTGTGTCCATTTTGGTATCAGAGTTTCATTACCTTGTCTGCAGTGGCTGAAGATTTCTATAAAAATTACCTATGCTATATTAAAGCCTCTGCATTTTAATCAGGCATATGCAAATAACTTATTATGGGGCTGGCCAGTGAATTTACATTTTGAGGAAGCTGCTGTAAGTGATCCTCCCTATGGCCACACACATTTAGTTTTTTGGAAAATGTGTCCATCTTCTTTTTTCCATCTTGTCTGAATCTGCGTTATAAAAACAATGTCTACTTGCCTCTTTTCTGTTGGACAGATTGTGTATGGTTTCACTGAACAAAGAGTCTGAGTTCCAGAATAAGGACACTGCAGATAGCTGGCCCTCCAGATCTTGATCTCAAGGTAAGAAACTGGACAATGCCTCCCCTTCTGCAACCTGGCAGCTTCATCAGCTTGGAGTGTCTGGCATTCCTGTCCATTTCTCTTGTCATCTCCGGCATTGTTTCAACCACTCTCTTCTTGAATGTATAGCTACTTTCCTACACCCACTCACTGGGTGCCTACACAAGATGCTTACTGTACAGTAGACTAATTTCCTGTGCAGTAAGCATCACATGTCTACACGTGCGTCCCTATTAAGCCCCTATTAGGCTGGAGTAATTAGGATCTGTTCCTATTAGGCTGGAATAAATTAACTCTGCACCACATGTGTAGATGCTGCCCTGGCTGCCTGGGCCATGAGGATGCTTCAGTGCAGGGGCTGCCTGCTAGCTAGCCCCACCCTGAAGCACCCTTGTGGCCCAACCAGCCCCTCCACAGCCTGTTGACCCAGAGGGAGCAGCCAAACTAAATAACCATAGCTCTTTCAGCTTTTCCTCATAAGTCTTGCTTCCCAAGCCCCTAAGACTTCTTGTTGCTCTGTGCTGGACTCTGCAAACTGTCCACAACACTCTTGAAGTGTGGAACCCCAAAATGGACACAATAGATTCATAGATGCTAGGGTCGGAAGGGACCTCAACAGATCATCAAGTCCGACCCCCTGCCTAGGCAAGAAAGAATGCTAGGGTCAGATGACCCCAGCCAGATGCCTATCCAGCCTTCTCTTTAAGACTCCTAAGGTAGGGGAGAGCACCACCTCCCTTGGAAGCCCATTCCAAATTTTGGCCACCCTCACCATGAAGTTTTTCCTGATATCTAGCCTAAATCTGCTCTC
>NW_017729025.1:60166009-60166274 GCF_001723915.1 Gavialis gangeticus
CTGTGCTGCTGAGAGGGTCACTTTCCAGCCAGGAGGTGTGCTGGATATTTTTGTGCCCTAGGTGCAACACTCTGCACTTGTCCTTGTTGTACTGCATCCTGTTGTGTACTGCCCACTTTTCTAACCTGTCCAGGTCTGCCTGCAATTGTTCCCTACCCTCCAGAGTGTGCACTTTGCCTGCAAAATTTAGTATCATCTGAAAACTTGGACAGAGTACTCTTCACACCCACATCTAAGTCACTGATAAAGATATTGAAGAGTACAG
>NW_017729025.1:60171274-60181906 GCF_001723915.1 Gavialis gangeticus
AGAGTACAGGTCCAAGGACCAAACCCTGTGGGACCCCACTACCCACCTCCTTCCAGGTCAATACTGACTCATCTACCTCCACTCTCTGGGTGCTACCACTAAGCCAATTTGCCACCCACTGGAATGTGTAAACATCTATGTCACAGCCTTTTTATTTATTTATGAGAATAAGATGAGATACCATATTGAAGGCCTTGCTAAAGACCAAGAAAATGACATCCACTTCTACTCCTGTGTCTATGCATTTTGTGACCCTGTCATAAAACGAAACCAGATTGTTCAGGCATGATTTACCTGCTATGAATCCATGCTGGTTTCCCTGCTGCATTATTTTTCCTGCTGGACTCTCACAAATATGATCCTTCATAATCTTTTTAATGACCTTTCCAAGGATGGAGGTGAGACTGACTGGCCTATAATTACTAAGATCCTCCTTCCTCCCCTTCTTGAAAATAGGGACCACATTGGCCCTTTTCCAGTCCTTGGAGACCTGACCCAAGTGCCATGAGCACTCAAACAGCCGTGCCAGTGGTTCTGCTATGACACCTGCCAATTCCTTCAGTACCCTCTGATGCAGCTCTTCTGGGCCTGCTGACTTGAACTTATCCAGTCCATCCAAGTGCCTCTTCACCAAGTCAGTGTCAACAGTTGGTGGGCTGGTGTCCCTCTGATGCCCATCTAAGAACCCATTAGGAGACTTACCTTGAGTCCTGTTCAGGAACACTGAGGCAAAAAACTCATTAAATAGCTCAGCCTTGTCCCCCCTGTCTGTCACTAATGTCTCCTCCTTGTTCAGTAGGGTTCTTATGCTGCCCTGCACCTTCCTTTTACTCCCTACACACCTAAAAAAAGACTTTTTGTTGTCTTTAATTTGTGTTGCCAGCCTCAGCTCTGTAGTTGCTTTGGCTTTTCTAACTGCCTCCCTGCAAGTGTGGGCCAAGTAGGTATACTCCACCTTGGTAGCTTCCTCCAGCTTCCACCGCATATATGCCTTCTTTTTTGCCTTTAGGCTTCCCTGGATTTCCCTGTTTAGCCAAGGAAGTTTTTTGGCTCCTTTCCCTCTTTTCCCTTGTACTAGGATTGTCTTCCTCTGCACCCGAAGAATTGCTTCCTTTAGGAACACCCACCCTTCCTGGACTCCCATCTCACCAACACTCTTCTCCTGCATTGACTAGACTCCTAAGTACACTGAAGTTATCCTTCCTAAAGTCAAGCACTTCCACTCTACTAGTTATCATAGCCACCCTACGCCGTACGGTGAATTCAATTGATTAGTGGTCACTGTCCCCAAGGTGACCATGAATCTGCAGCTCCCCTACCAGGTCCTCCCCCATAGCGAACAGCAAGTCCAGTAAGGCATTCCTCCTAGTGGGACCATATACCTCCTGCATTAGGTGAAGGTCCTGCATGCAGGTTAAGAACCTATGCGAATGGTTGGATTTGGCTGACTGCTTCTCCCAGCAGATGTCAGAGTAGTTTAGGTCCCCCATGACAACCACATCCCAAGACTGTACAGCCTCTAAGAGCTGCCTCAAGAAATCCAAGTCTAGCTTTTCCTCTTGGTGTGGTGGTCTATAGCAGACCCCCACCACCAAATTTCCTTCCCCACAACCTCCATGCATCCTAACCCACAATGCCCCAACTTTCTTCTCCTCTGATCCTATTTTGATTAGGGCAGATGTATAATGCTCCATTACATAGCGAGCAACCCCACCCCCTTTCCTCCCTACTCTGTCCCTTCTGTACAACTTGTAGCCCCCACTGTGTACCACCCAGTCATGGGTAGGGTCCCACCAGGTTTCCATTAGCCCCACTAAATTGAAGTTATTATCTGCAAGCAGAAGTGCAAGTTCTTCCTGCTTGTTCCCCATGCTCCTAGCATTAGTATAGAGGCACTGAAGCCCTCCGAATGGTGCCTTTGGTGCCTCCCCATTCTGATCCCCAAAGGGCCCCTTGGTACTTACCTGGGGTGTACTGCTGCATGTCTAACAGTTTGTAGGTTCTAGACTCTGTCCATCTCCTGCCTCCCCATCCTCTGTCTTACTTAGTTTAAAGACCGATGTAGGAGGTCAGCCAACCTGTAAGAAAAGAGACTCCACCTTTTGTGGAGAGATGAAGCCCATTGCATCCCAAGAGGTTCCTTGCATGGAAGTGCGGATTGTGGCCCAGGAAGCCAAAACCCGCACAATGGCACCAACTCCGGAGCCGCGGGTTGACTTCCTTGACACAGGTGACATGATGCTTACTGTGACTGCTGACTGGGAGGATTGACAAGAAGACCACCTGCACCCCCGTCTTCCTAAGCCTGGTCCTCAGAGCCCTGTAGTCACTCATGATACAGTCTCGACTACTCCCGGCCACATCATTTGTTCCCACATGGATGAGGACCATGGGATAGTTGTCGGAGGGCTAAATGAGGTCAGGAATTCTTGTCATGACATCCCTGATCCTGGCTCCAGGCAGGCAGCAGACCTCACGTGCCGTGGGATCCAGATGACAGATGGGTCCCTCTGTTCCTCTCAGCAAGGAGTTGCTCACAACAATGATGCGGCGTCTCTTCTTCTGCTTACCTGGCTGGCCCTCAGCTTGCTTGGTGATGGCAACAGTCCCCTCCAGTGCACTTTCCCCCACCGCACACTCCTCCAGTGCAACCAGGGCCTCATATTTGTTCCCCAACTGCACTGGGGGAGTTGTCTCTGAGGTGAGAGGTCTGGCCCCTGAGATGACTGTCCTCCATTCGCCAGCATCTGCTTCAGGGCATTCCCTCTCAGCTTCTCTGCCAGAAGTCTTGTCCTGCAGAGAATGAAGGTAGCCATCAATTTCTTCTTCAATTGCCCTGATCCCTTGCAGCCTGCTCACCTCTGCCTGGACTTCCCTCACCTGCCCCTCCAGGGCCTCAATCCGGGCACATGTGGGACAGGCAAGGGAACCCCCAGCCCCCATGTTACCTCCAGGCCTCAGAGGTCCCGCAAGGCAATGCCTGGAGACAGGGGGACAGGGCGCTGTTGACCCATCCAAGGGACCTGTCTGGGTGGAGGCCCCACAGGAGCTCCAGGCTGGAGGCAGCAGCAGGGCAGGGGCTCTGGCTGTGCTTCATGTCACCCTCCCCATAATAGCTCACCTTCTCAATCTCTTACCTGAAGTCTCTGTCAGAAGATCCTGTGTGCTCCTGCCCATGACTGGCCTGCAAACTGCCTGCAAACTGCTCCCCTGTTGGCAGTCCCTGTTCGCTGGCTCCCTGGTCACAGGCTTCAGGTGTGGCCTCACTAGTGTAGCAGTATTGCAGCCTAGCCAGTCATTCTCCTGCTGGAGTGTTTGAAGTTAAAAATACAGTATCAGGATTGTTTTTTAATAAAACTCTTTCAACCTGGACAAAAGGATGTGTTCTAGGTAAGAACATGTAATGTGACTGACCAGATGTAGCTAGTTAAAAATTAGACGACAACAACAATGTTCAGTCTAACTGATGTCTCAAAGCCTCTCACAGGAGCACATATTAAGTGCTATGAACTATTTTAGCAAGTAAAAGATCTAGCATTGATTTGGCATAAACACCCACAAAAGGCAATGAAAGAAAGCAATTAGAACAACTGATCTAATGGTATGCTAGCATGTTCTTCAAGAATAATGAGGAGCTAGAGAAATATGGATTGTGCTGACACAAGTGTTCCTGTGAAGCAGCTTGTATGCCAGATTCCCTTGGCATATTAGGTAGCAGTGAAAAAATCAGGATGACCTGCTAACCTAACTGTGTAATCCACAATCTTGGACATTCCTAATTGTACTGGTAATAGTGGGCACTTTTACATGTGCTTTTGAGGGGGGGAGGGCAGGAAGGGGGGCATTGTTTAATTAAAGCAGCTTCAAGATCTGCTCTAATTAAAGTGCTGCAGCATCTCATGTATCAGTATACATGTGTTTCAAAATCATGGTGGGGCACTTGAACTAAAGCTTGTTTGATGAGCTTTAGTTCAAGCTCCTCCACCACCATTTTGAAGTATAGGGACTCTGATACACAAAAAGTGGGAGGCTGATGGAGCACAGTAATTACCATGCTCCAGTAGACTCGATTAATCAAGTCTGATCCAATGCACTAATTATAGCATGTTGGAGAAGGCTCCATGCTCATGTACAGGCACACTGTAGTACTAATAAATCCCAATAGGACAAGGACATGCAATGACTACAGAAGACTTAATTCACAGGCAGTTCAAGATAGTTACCCAGTACCACCTCCCCCCATAGCAGACACTCTCAATAAAATGTCAGGAGCAAAATATTTTGGTAGTTTTGATTGGAATTTGGATACTATCAGATTAAAATGGCAGTTGAGGATCATGAAAGATGCCTTCCCTCTCTCCTATGGATTGTTTCAATTTTGCATATTGTTTTTTGAACTCAAGAATATACTAAGGGCATATCAGAGAATAGTAAATGCTCCAACCCTGTCAGGGACCATGATCGGCAGGGAACCTGGTTTTCTTTGTTAAAAAATCCAAAATTCTCTGATTAAACCCTCCCAAATCCCTGTGTTTCTGCAATTAAAATGAAACACAACTATATAAATAGGTATCAGATTAACACAATGGTTTATTGATATATTTACAATTTTAAAGCAATTTGAAAGCCTACCAGTACCTCAATCAGTATAATAAAATAAATTCTAAATACCTATATATTTTTGGCATTTGATTTTGGCTTTTTTATCATGGAAAATCAGAGCTACTCTTGGCCCTTTTGCTCACCAGGATGTGAGTCTAGCTGTGGCTCCCCCCCTGCTTTGTGGCTCTGCGTAGCCCTGACATGCTGGTGCCATGCCCCTGCTCATGTTGTTGCCCCTAACTCCCAAGCCACAGTAGTGCTCCTGTATGTCCCACATTCTGCCATCCCCTGGCCATGGTAAACCTGGCAGCAGGCCAGGCAGGTGGGAGGGAGGAAGGGAGGAGAAGAAGGAAGAGGGGAATAGGGAGGGGGAGTGGGATGGGGAGGCAGCAGGGGCCACCCATGGGGCAAAGTGCTCATTGCCCAAATGGTTCCAGATGGCAGCAGTGGGCACAGTACAGCATCTCCCAATGGAACAGGGCTGCCTCCCATTTCAAGGGGGGCAATACACCTTTTTCTCCTTTAAAAAGGAAAATTCATATTTTTCCACTGGAAATGGAAAACCCAGATCCCTGATGATCAGGAAGGTCAACTTGGGCCAAATACCTAAGCAGCCACACATGTAGTGAGTCACCAGCTAAGGAACTCTGCCCCCATTTAATAACAGCAGGTGTCATGATTGACTACTGGGAGCACCACCTCTCCACATAGTTGCAGTTTAAGTCACAGGTTTCTAAGCCAGTCAAGAGCTTTGACCTAGTCCACTGTGGAAAGCCTCTGGATTCCTGCTCTCTCTGTTTTTCCCTGGTTCCTAACCCTGGCTTCAGCTTTCCTCTGGACTCCAGCCTTGGATTTCCTCTGCAGACCTGCTTCCTGGTTCCTGACCCTGATTTGATTTAGTGCTCAGACTTTGCTCTGTGGACTACACTTCCCACTTGGTAACTTGACTGTTGATATTTTTTTTCCTGGATCCTGACCACTAGTTTGACTTGTTGCTTGGACTTTGACCTGTGGATTGCCCCTTGGCTGTGGTAACTTGGTTGCTGGTTTTCTGGATCTTGACCATGGCCTGTGTACTGGATTCTGCCCCTGGATTTCTCTCCAGACCCTAGTAACTTAGGGCTTTTCCACAAGCAAACGTCGCAGTGCCAGGTGCTTTGAAAAGTGCCCGGCACTGCATCACTTGCAGTTGTATAGGTGGCGAGATGCACGTCAGCACACAGAACATGATGGTGGCGTGCTTTTAAATTAAAACACATAGAAGATGTTTTAATTCAAAAGTGCACTGCCACCATTTTCTGTGCACTGATGTGCATTTTGCTGCTTATACAACTGCACGTGGCACAGCACAGTTCACAACAGCTCGCATGCGGAGCAGACTCGATTAATCCAGTCTGCTCTGAAAAGATGGATCTCCAGTGCATCGCAGGGCAAAAAGGTATGTGTATAAATGCCCTTAATTTCTGAATCTGACCCAGCCCCTGATCCCTCTCTTCAGGTGGTCTAAACATCGATTCAGGCCACCTATGCCCCAGTCCCTAGTAAACTCAAATTGTAAGAACTGGAGAGGACTTCAGTTCCCTAAGGTATGGGAGAACCATTTAGTAAGAATGGAAAGGCTTTTAAAGGCAAGCAGTACCATTTTTTAAAGAGTTAAGAGTTGAAATGTGCAAGAAACATATATTGGCTCACCCTCTGAGACAGATAGTGATCAAGAATGGATTGAAGCTTCAATCACAGAGATTAAATGTTAAAAAGGACTGAATTTTCCTACAAACCCAGTGGAGGAATCAAGGTTTGTAGACTTCTGCAGATTCTATGGGTTGTTTGTATAAAACTTTGCAGAGCAGTCGGTATCATTATACTAGCTAACTAAGAACACCTTTATTAGGACAGAGAACAGAGGAACAACAAAACTGTTTGAGTTGCCAAAGGAAGAACCTTTAAAAAATGCAATTTTAAATTAAATTTATGGATCCACCCCATCCGTTTATGGATCTACCCTATCTGTTTATGGTAAATTCAGCAGTCTCATATTATCATTTTACACAGTCTAACTGGATGGATAATCTAAGGTGAGATTGCTGCAAACAGTCATGGAGAAAGGTTTGGGTCTGTGAAGGTAGTTGGCAAAGCTCTCTTAACATACAGTGAATGCAGTAAAGCCTGGCTTAGGTGGAATGACACTTCAGGGTGGAGCATTGTAGCTGTGATGGTCCAGGAAATTTCTCAGAGGTAAGGATTTTTTGTGATATATTTTACTGGACCCACTGTATAGTTGGGAGAGCTTTTGGAAAATCTTATACAGTCTATAATCAAAAAAGGTCATACCTTAAGGGAAATACTCCCAACTCCCTTGCTCCTGCCCTCCCCAACTCAAGCAGTCCCCAAATCTGACCCAACTCTTCATCAGCAGAAGCAAACTCCCCTCTGATCAACAGAATCCAAATAGGATACAACTCTGCCTCAGCAAAAATGTAAAACCTGTCAACATATCTCCAGCACCACAGCAGTGAACACCCTCACCAAAAAAACTGCCAGAATCCCTGGATCTTACAAATGCATATCACAGAATGTTATATCTTACCCAGTGTACCAGATGCCCTCGTGGAAACTATATAGGTGGAACCAAACAGGAACTACATGCTAGAATGAACATTCAGAAAAATATAAAGGGCACCGAGACACCAGTTGGAGAACACTTTCACAGAACGACTCTCTCTACAACCTCATAATCCTTGTGCTCAAAGGGAACTTACAAAACACCTCCGGAAGATAGGACTGGGAACAGAAATTCATCACTCTACTGGACAATAAGAAATCTGGATTTAATATAGATGGGCTTTTTGGCTCATTATAACCTAACAAATCCTGCCAATAAACTCCCCTGCACTTCATAGGTAATAATTACCTCCTTCTTGAATAGTCTTGCTCTGCCACTAACTAGATTGTATATTCTACTGCACTTCTTTAGTCTAAAAAAGGCTCCTGTTAACACCTTTTCACTTGTAGTTTACAGTCCTCCTCCATCCCTGCATGCAGACTGTTTGCATTTGCATGGATCTTTTCTCTAGCAAAGACTCCATCTACTTCTCTCTTGGATCTGAAGAGGGGCATTTGATACCTGTAACTTTTTTCCAACAGCTCTCCCAACTACACAATTGGTTCAACAAAAAATCTTTGCCAAGTTAGGCAGGAAATTTGAATGAGTACTTCATCTTCATAGAAGTTAGTATTGGGAGGATCTGCCAGAAGGGCTTGATAAATCTCACCCATCCTTTATGCTGATGTGATTGTTACCAGAAAACCAGTTTTCATGGAATAGTGTATGAGGAAAAACATTTCCATAGGTGCATATGGCATACTCATCACATGAGGACAGGATTCAGCTTCGATACTTGATACCTCACTTGGGAAAAGACCTTAGACAAACCCTTAAGAAAACTTGAGGATGTTGAGTACAAGAGCACATGACCTCCATTGACTGGTGGGGGGAAGGCCAAGATTGCTACCAGCTAGAACATGACTGAGCTGATGGAAGGGTAAGCATGTCTGAGGTCCAGCAGTGAGTCTAATACAGTGGATCTCAACTTTTTCGAGTCAGGGCACCCCTCCAAAGCCTTTTTGGAATTTGGCAGAACACTTAGTTGAGAACCACTGTTGTATCACCTTAGCTTACTTCAGTGGTTCCCAGCCAGGGTGATGATGTGCACACCTGCCAGTATTATGATTATTTGACAAAACTAAAGCAGGCAATAGCAAAGGTGTAATTAATAAATTTTGCATCTTAGGCAAAACTCTCCTGTGTCCTATAGGGCCTGGGGAGGACTGGGAAGGAGAGTAGTTTTAACTGACCTGAGTGTCCCTGCACCTGACTTCTCCAGCCAGGCAGTGCACAGAGCTGTTCCAGCCTATCCTAGCTCCTCTGACTGAGCAGTGCAGAGGGCTGCACTTGGAGCATGTGCTTTTGCCACAGTCTTTCACAGTCTGACCCCTTATTCTTCTCTCAGAAACAGAGGACTTGGTACAGTCCCAGCTGTGGAGTCAGACCAGGAAGGGCTGTGAAAGAGCACGTGCTACAGCCACAGCTGCTTCCTGATCTGCCTGTGTAGGAGACAAGCAAAGCAATTCCTCCTGGCTGCCACAGCAACCCAGTCCTGGAAGGGTTTAGTACCACTCCAGGGTGCTGCAGCATCCCAGTGGAGAACCATTGGTCTAATATGTCTAGAATGGACAATCTGACTGTGCTAATGCTTTTACTCAGCACCAGGAGAACCTTATCCATTCTGCCAAGTAAATATACCTGGCTGAGTCCTTTCTGTTATCCATAAAGACATGGACAGACTTAGGATTTTGAAAAGGGCAGTGAAGATGGTATGGCATATCACCACCAAGTATCCTGGTTTTCTCTGATTTTAAAAAAATCCCAATTTTCAGTTTAAAAAAAGTAATCCCAAATCCACGTTTTTCTGTGATTAAAATGAAACACCACTATAATCGACATCTATATATTAATGATGTTTCATTTTAATCACGGAAAAATGTGGATTTAGGGTGACATTTTTTAAACCAAAAATTGGGATTTTTTTTATCAGAGAAAACCAGGATCCCTGATCATCACATATAACACAATATATAGTTTCATAGTTTCTAGGGTCGGAAGGGACCTGAGCAGATCATCTAGTCCGACCCCCTGCCATGGCAGGAAGAGCACTGGGGTCAAATGACCCCAGTAAGGTGGTCATCCAACCTCCTTTTAAAACCCCTCAGGGTGGGAGCCTGCACCCCATGTTTTTCCCCATTTAAAGGGAAACTAGAAGCTTGATTAATATGCTATGGGGTACCACTATATTATTCAGTTTAAGATCAAAGCAAAAACAAATATACCTATTTGTATGTGAACTAATTTGCTGGATTAATATATTAAGTTTATAAAAGCACAACAAACCAGGCAACAACGAGTCAAAATAATTAAAAGATTTGTGTCATTAGTCCCATAGTCATTATAGCTAATATGTCTTTTATTCAGTTTCATAAAACATCTAGCTTTCTTGAGCATCCTTCCAATACTTCACTATCAGTCATTTTTATACCTGAATTAATATTACTACACCTGAGTTAAAGTTTTCAGCTAGAGCAAAAAACAGTCTGCAGGGCTTTGAAATAGAAGAGAAACATTACAAGCAATGACTAAGAGACAGCAATATTGCAGAAGAAAAATAGATTTAATAATAGAACACCGAGACCATTAAAAAGGACAGACATCTTAACACCTGTGCAGTGGAGAGAAATTAGCAGGAATTAGGGCAATGATAATAAAACATGAAGTCAATTGACTATCTCAGTGATGCCTGACTAGAAATGATGCTGTTCCAGAGATGATCCAGGGAACTACAGACCAGTGAGTCTTATTTCCATCCCTGGCAAGTTGATGGAATAAAGAATAAAATCAGCAGTCCCATGGACAAATATGATCTGCTAGGGAAGAGCATAGTTTTTGTAAGGGCTTTTAAAAAACTGAGTTGCCATGAGATTCTAGGAAAGGTCCTTGCATGGACTGAGAGCTGGTTAAAAGATAGGAAGCAAAGAGTAGGCTAATGGTAACTTTTCAGGATACAGGGAGGTCAAAAGTGGGTTCCTGCAGGTATCTATGCTGGACCTGCTTTTATTCAGCATTTTCATCAATGACTTGGAAGTGGGGTGCCAGGGGCTGGATGACATGGCCCCATATGTTGGATCACACCAATGTGCTGGTTCAGGCTGGTGCACAGAGTCACTCCACAGCCACATCTGGTGTGTGGGGTTGCTCCATGGACTGACCCCTAGGGATGTGCGAAGCGGGCCCTATTCAACTCAGATTCAGCCTGAATCAGGGACAGTGATTCAATTCATTGATTCAGATCTCTATCTCTGATTCAATTCAGCCAAATCCGAATCTGAAGATTCGATGCTGATTCAGAGAATCAGTGATTTGGCCATAGACACAGCTTTAAAAGTTTTTTCTACATACCTTGATGTACCAGCGCAGCT
>NW_017729025.1:60181929-60184519 GCF_001723915.1 Gavialis gangeticus
CTTATGAATGCTGTGATGGTGGTGCAGATGGAACATCCCACAGGAATGCGGGGTGGGGGGGGGAGGGGTGCCTTCCATGTGCTCGGTGGTGAACCCAGAAGTAGACCGGAAGTACTTCCAGTCGACTTCCGGGTCTGCCAGGGGTGTACTAGTCCCCCCGCCCCCCCGCATCCCTCCCAGGTTGGCAATTGGTCATGGGGAGACCCTCAGTGCCCCCCCCAATCCAAGAGGCACCAGTCACTAAACCAGGGGGCCATGGGTGTCCCCCCTGCGTGCTCCCTGGTGGACCCGGAAGTTGACCAGAAGTGCTTCTGGTCCATTTCTGGGTCTGCTGCCAAGCGCACTGGGGACTCCGCCCCACCATGCTCCTGTGGGACTCTCCATGTGCCCCAGCATCACAGCATTCATGAGCCACCTGCTACCTAGAGGTATGTAGAAAAAACATCTAAAGCTGTGTCTATGTCTGAATCATGGAATCTTTCTGAATCTCTCTGAACTGATTCGGAGGGTTCTGATTTAATTAGGACAGATTAAAGGGTCCTCTGGTTTGATTTGGATTTGGAGATTCAGCTACCGAATCAGGCTGAATCTCCACTGAATCAAATCAGGGATTGAAGCTTCTCACAGCCCTACTAACTCCATGTGCCAGTCCCATGACCATGGACTGATCAGTCCCACAGACCAACCCTGCATGTGGGATCTGGCCTGTGGACTGGCTCTGTACCACTTATCTGGCCAATGGGGCCAGATGGGTTGAGTACCACTGCTCTAGATATACACTGTTAATATGGTCTCCCTCTATATTTACAACATCGACAACTGCCACTGTCAGAGATGGGATAATGGGCTAAAAGAACCTCTGCTCTGACCCACTATGGCCCTTCTTATGTTCTTATTCCTTCCTATAGGGTAGCACAGGTTTAACAGAAGAGTCACTACTGCTTGTAGTCTGGTGGTTGCAGAACTCTCCTCTGAGATAGCAGTGTGGGTTTAACTCTTAGGCTGAAGTAGACATTGAGTCTGATTCTTTCATTTGTGGGCAAGTTTCCTAACCACTAGGCTTCTACACAAAAGATGAGCACCTAATGTGGCCATCTTCTAAAAGAATAGTGAGCTAGTTGTCCGCACCTAAAGGAATGACTTAGGCATCCCTGTCCAGGAAGCAATTTTTGGTCTATAAATCCCAGTCTCACATAGTTCCCTAATTCAGGACTGCCTTAGTCTGGGGGAAATGCAAGATTTTGAATATTCTTCTCTCTTCAGCATTTCCTACTGGGGAGCTTAGGGAACCTGCTGCTCAGTATTCTGGGTATTGTGAATCCCATTCTAGGTACCAAGAATTGAATTTACAAATTTATAACATTGGATTTATAAATTTGTTCATTGTCTGTTACACAAAATGGGTCCAGGACTGCAAACAGTTAGTGATATATCTACTCCTTAACATCTGAACAGCTCCATTATACACAACAATGCTACTTACTTCCACAAGTAAAAACTACTTCTATTACTGAGGATGAATTGCTTGGACCTATCTTTTGTTACACGTTGAGACCAAAATCATTGTAGCAAGGTACTCTCACCACTTTTAAAATAACGACTAACAAGACTTTTATCCTATTTCCCCCTAATGTTCATAATTAATGGTTAAATAATAGTTCTTTCCAAAGAAAGTCTACAATGTAAAAGTATATTTTCAGACTTTCAAGAGCTTGTCAATGTGCCATACAATCTTCCAGGCAAATTCATTAGACTAGAATTACATACTTATTCTTGTAGAAAATATAGGAAGAGAAACTTCATCCTTTGTCAACTATACTTTTGTTAACCTAGACTTTGCCAGATTTGCAGCATGTCAAAACCGGTACTTCCCTCATCCATTTAAGTACCAAGAATGCA
Source organism: Gavialis gangeticus (assembly GCF_001723915.1). Lineage (NCBI taxonomy): Eukaryota > Metazoa > Chordata > Crocodylia > Gavialidae > Gavialis > Gavialis gangeticus. The sequence continues at coordinate 60,183,829 of NW_017729025.1, forward strand.
TACTCATTGTTAATAAGTAGTTTCCGCTTGCATGTGACAAAACAGCTAGCTGGCTAGTCAGCCTCGGTCAGTGTCTATTTATGGCAAAATGTCAAAAAAGAATGTCCTGCATTTGTGGCTCAACAATAATGAACATAGCTAAATCTGAAAATTAACAAAAGAAAGTGAACAGCTTTTTAAATTCTGAAGAACATTAGATTCTGGTGTTCTTTTTGTTCCGATTGTTGTGGCTTAACACTATGAAAAGACCACCTGTTGGGCTGCCATTTTGTGATTGTATTAAATGCAGTGATTGCATAAAAGAACACTTTCCAAAATAACCTAGTATTATTATTCATTTATTTTATAGTAAATCTGCATTCAAAACCTGCAGTAAAGTATAAGGCTTTTTCCTAAATGAAGTTTAAAACTGTTAAGTTTGCTATAAATGCACTTACTGCAGATTCATGATTTTAGAGTTAAAACCAGGATACTTTAAAACAAGTTCAAGTAAATCTTTGATGTGCCAATTAGGATCCATATTATAGTATAAATCTAACCTGCTACAATGTTGCATTTAAGATTGTAAATCAGAGGTGGGTGAAATGATACAAAACTGATAACTTGTGATAATTAAACCACAAAGACTACATGGAAACTTTATGTATTAATATTGTTCATTGCATGAAACCTGTGTTTTCAGAGAAAGGCC
>NW_017729025.1:60184607-60191050 GCF_001723915.1 Gavialis gangeticus
CCTGTGTTTTCAGAGAAAAACAGCTTATTTTATACCATAATTTTCTTAAGTGTAATTAATTTATGCTCATAAAACTTGATTTTGTATGAGCTATAATCTTATGCTGTCATTTTGTGCATGCTAATTAGTTGATCTCAAGAAAGTTTATAGTAAAGAACATTGTCAACATTACAGTGACTGAAATCTAATAGGATTCAAAGGAAAAAACACAGCTTTAATATATATTTTAGGAGCTTCTGTGAAAGATCTTATATACATTGACATACTGATGATATCAATTATAAATGTAACATTAATATTGCTAGTAGAAAAAATCAAAATATTAATAATGCCTTATTTATGGATTTTTCATAAACACTGAATCACACTAAGTTGCTACTTTTTATGTTTCAAATCTATAAGTGATGTTAGAATCCATTTCTTAAGTTTTAGATCTTTTATCATGTTACATGCAATAAAAGCTGTTATAGTAAGGCTGCATAAACTGTACATATTAATGAAAAAATGCTTTCCATCAGTTTGAAGTACTTCCAATTTAAATAAATGTCAATAATAATGCTCAAAATAGAAAACATTAGAAAACTTCACAAAAATGGTTTTCTTTATGAACTTATATAATAAATTCAAGAATTAATTTCATGGTCATTCTTATATTTGCTTCAAATTTCCATTAAGACTTATAGATCAGGTGCAATGCTTGCTAACAGATATACTGCTGGCCACAATGAATACTAGGCATACTTAGAGCGAATGTGTGTATATGCTTATGTGTGTACACTGAGAGATATATATCCACATGCAAAACTTCAAGACAATCTTCTGGATTTTCACCTGACTAAGGACTGTAGGATTGGGCCCAAACTGATCATAACACTTTTTAAAGGTTAATAAAAAGGAATATATATATGAGTAGTTTTACATATTGCCAGATCTGTTCACCAATCTTTAACACAACCTTTTATTAAAAAAAATGGGAGTAAATTTGCCCTTTCTTGTACCTTATGCATCCACAGAGCAGTCAGTATGACTGCACATCTGTAAATGTGAACAGAAGTTTAGTGCTGTACAATGCAAGATAAAACTTATTTTGCTTCCCAAATATGTGTGTATTTCTAGCTAATAGAAATCCTGTTTAATGTAACATTTAATATACCTGATTTTTAAAATGAAAATGTGGAATGGTTTAATCTGTACTTATATCTGTCTACAAGAGGGGATTCTTAGAAAACAAGATTTTTTTGTCAAGCAAAATTGCTTGGCAAGCAGATTTCTAAATGTGAATTGAAATATATCTTACGCCGGAGAAGAATGTGTTTTCTTATGAATATCAACTGAGTTGGAAAAAAGCAGTGAAATAGAATACTGTTCAATGTACAAGTATAAATTAATGTCTGGGTTTATTGTTCACTGTGATGTAAAGAGTATGTACTGCACACTTAAGTATTGTATTAGAGAATTATGGAAACTGAGTCTAGCAAGCAGAAATGGCATATATCTGAATAAAAATATGTATCTTTCAGAGAGATACAATATGTTTGGAACCCTGAGGGTTAATGAGAGGTAAGCTGGTGAAGGGGGAGATGAGATGAAGGAAATACAAGAAGCTGAATAGATGAAAGAAGTGATTCAATGGGAGGTATTGTTGGTCACAGCTAGGTGTCAGAAACAAACTAGAAAAATGGGAACCACTTTAACATTGGGAGGAAAATAAAAAAAAAAACTTCTACCACATACTAAAAAGAAAAAGAAAATAAGAAATAATAAAAGGCTTTCAGCCTTTCTTCAGGGTGCGTCAATGTAAAATAAAGCAAGCAAGCAGGAAAGAAAGCACTGAAATTGAATCCTCTCTAAAGGTATCTTGTGGAGAAGGACTCATTGTCCCATCCTTTTCACATCAAGAATTTAATTTTGCATTCTCTTTGTCTGTCTTGAGATACACTTTCAGTTACTCCAGTTGGTTTCTTTTCTCTTTTTTCTTCACTTAGATAGTCTGTATTGGTTGAAGAATAGTTAGAACGGAAAGAACATAGCCATGAATAAAACCAGGTCCTTTGCCAATCTGATTTTTATGGAAAGTTGGGGCTGTTCTTGAACACAGAACAATTCTTATTTCTGAACATTTGAGGAGAATGTGTCTCTCCTGTTTCCCCCACTTTTTAATACTTATTGTGCAAGATAAATCATTTCAGGACCATCCCTAATTTAATCTAGGTTATGTCACACAGGATGCTGATAGTGCTGATAAAACTTCATCTCTTATTTAAGTATAAAGATACCTCCTCACAAAAGGTATTACCTGTATTTTCCTTGTAGGTGTTTGTCTAATTACTTTAAAATGTATTAATGGATTTTCTTTGAAATGACATATGAAAATGCCAGTTATTTTTAGTGTCAGGGACATTCCTGTTACTACATCATACTTATTATATGTTTACTACCATCCCCCATGATTTCCTAGGACTTCTTCCCCCTGGTGCCCATAGCAACCCCATCTAGTAATGAAATGTTACTAGAGGATTGCTAGGAGCAGTTACAAAAAAAAATAAGCTGTTGATTCTGCAGTCCTTGCATACCCAGCCACCGAGATAGGAATCCTAACCTGACCCCAGCACCTGAATCAAATGAAATTCAACTGACTTTCATAAACATAATTGCTGATTAAACACATGACATAATAGATTTTTCCACTGTAGCAACCAAACTATTTCCTTTTAGCAGTTTATCTAAATTGTCAATGTCACACAATGCTTCTTGTAAACATTTGGCCTAGCATTTCTTTTTTCATATTCCTCCATTTACAAATATGCTCACATGCCCATAGACCTCTGCTACCTAGTCTGGGATCCACTTTTTGTCTTTCGGTGCAACTATATTAAGGAAAGATACAGTTGATCTAGTTGGGGACAGTCCTGCTTTGAGCAGGGGGTAGGACTAGATGATGTCCTGATGTCCCTTCCAACCCTAATTTTCTATGATTCTGTGAAAACGTGCACTTGGTTATGAATCAAGTTCACGTATTTAAACTGAAGTGTTTGACTTCTTTGTGCAGTAAGTAGATGGTGTCATCTTTCAGGCTGCCCCTAACTGTTCCAGGAACAGCTACCAGACATGCTGGAAGTTGCTTTTTCCTTGTCACAGCTACTCAACAGCTTCCCTAATGGCCAGTTTCTATGTTACAGAGAATAAAGGGGAGAATAGCTGGAGCTGGAGCTGTTCTGTATTCCTGCTGGACTATGGCAGAACAAGACAGGAACTTGATTGGCTCTGTATAAACACAGTGGAGGATTTAGCAAAGGATGCTACCGCAACTCATACAGCTAATTGGACAGCCCAGGACAGTTAGTCTTTCCCATATCTTAGCTTGTTCAATGGAACTTGTTCAGATGCAGATGGATGGAGAATAAGACACACCAGACGTTTCCCAGTGGAACGCTGCATTTGATATATCCATTGTGCCAAAATCTACAAAGAAAGAGGTATAGCAACTGACCACTCCCTGAACAGCCGTAGGCATCACTAACAGTGGATATATATAAATGTTTTTTTTTTTCCATTTGCTACCTAATGGATGCAGACAGAGTGAAAAGGACAACAATCTGTCCTGAAACATATACCCTGCCCTTCTGACCTCTCTGAAATGGGTTCTAAGACAAACAGAATAAACACCGTCGACGCATAGCAGAACCTTGGTGACTTGCAGCATTGATTGGTGACCCACTCAGTGATATAACTTTGCAGATTTAAAAATCAGGACACTGTATACAGACCTATGGGGTGGAGGGGGGAGGGATTACGCAGAGGTTAGATCTCCTTAAAAATAGCCACTTCATTCAAGTTAAGTCAGGATGGGAGGGTGAGTGGGGGAAGAGGTTGGAGAGACAAGCAGGCTGTGGGGGGAATGTGAGGAAAGAGGGGTTTGCAAGTGATTGGGGGGGCAGGCTGGGTCCACAGAATATTGGGAGCAGGGGAGTCCAATAGGGGAATCAGGGGGCAGGTGGAGGCTCTGGGTGGGGATCTGAGGCATTGGGGAGGCAGGTGGGGTCTGTGGGGGCATTGATGGGGTCTGAAAGGGTTTGGCAGGATCGGGGGGCTCATAGGGTCCATGTAGGGGCTTGGGAGGATAGAGGGCTTCTCTCCTGCGCTCTCCAAGGACCAGGGGCTGCTTTTAGCCTCCCAACACTCCCACGGCCAGACAAACAACCCCCCAGTGAACTTAATCCCCATTTCTCCTGCCCCGCTCTCCACCCCAACTTCATCAGCTCTCAGCATCAGTAACGCTGATAAAACTGGCATTGGGAGTGGCTTGCAGGATGGGGAGATTTGGTGGGCTGGGGGGTTGCTGGCTGGTATGTAAGGGCAGGGGTGCTGTCTATCTGGGGGTGGGAGGCAGCCAGGGGGCTACTTTTAATATGATTTAACCTCTCTCTAAGCTCCCCAAATGTCTGTACACAGTCTGTACACAGATATACTTTGTTCTTTTATTCTGTACAAGAAGTTTCATTTAAATCCTGTACTGTACTACACAGCAAGCAGGTAAATGCCCAGTGGAATATTTTTACTTCCATGAGAGTTCAGTATATGGGTACCTTAATACCACACTCTGCTATTAGGTCTTTGCCAAAAGCAAAATATTTTACAATGATATTTTGATAAGACTAAAAATGTTTTTGAATTACCAAAGTACTGTGGTACTATATAAATAATAACATTTTAATTCCATAAATATTTTGCTCCTGCAAATGCCAGAGTTCACCAAAGAGTTCAACAGCTCCTCACTCTAAAATTATCCAGAAATGAGGATGAAAATATTTTCGGCACCTCATAAGAATGAAACAAGTGTGTCTGTTGCTGCCAACTAAAAGTATCCTTTATTGAATACTGAGGCCAAATTTATGAGACTCAACAATGCAAACACCACGCAGAGTGCCCAGGACAGAGACAGATTGCAAAGACTTTTTCATGTCCTAAGTAACGTCTAACAGCTTGGAAAGAGTTTAGATTCAGATATATTCTGTCTGCGGTATATATTCTGAACAGGAAAACGCAATGTAAAAAAAAAAGACAGAGACACACAGAACACAGGCCACTTATTGCTCTCTCATGACTTTAACAGAGTTATTCAAGATTTACACTAGAGTAAGTGAGAACTGAATTTGGTATACTATTTCCTGGAATATAGCGCAGTTGCTCCTTCACCCAACTGTAAGAAAAGTTTTTGAAAAAGGCTAATATTTATCATTTTAAAAAATTAGTTCTAAATTTGCAGCTTTGGAAAAGCGAGAAAGAAGTTAACAATTGTCCTACCCTCTTATATTTATATGAAGTGTTAATTATTTTACACCATTGTTAGATTATCCTGTGTTTACCTGATACCTTCTTTCATATGCAACGTTAATTAATTTCACTGTAATTGGTAATCAGTCACTCTAACTCTTGTTCAGCCCCAATCTTGCCATACTTATTCAGGCAAATTCAGCCTCAAAATTTTTTTTCTAGTTAATGGAGAGCTGTATCTATTCATACTAGCTGAGAATCTGGCCCAGGATATTTATTGCTGAATATACAGCCAAGAAAAAGCATACATACAATCAGTTTGCCATGAGCATGTAGTCTGTGAGATGGCTTTTTGTATGATATCCTTTATTCACTATTGTGTGGGAGTAGGTCTTTTATGTAAAGAACACTGATTTTGCACAAATCTTCAAAAAGATAAATTAAATTCCCTTTGGATGAATCCGGAGCAGAAACTGCAATACGAATGAATTACTTAACACTTTTTTCTCCACAAATAATAGTTAAGGAAAAAAGAAGTTTCCTTTGAAAATACATTAAGCCTAGAAAGTTAACAAAGCGGCAGGTTCATTCAGGGCTCTATCTTTCTTGTGTTTAAGACTCTTTGGTATGCTGCTTACTCACATCTCAGAAGGGTCCAACACAAAGGGCCTGAATCACTGCTGCCTTACTCTAGTTTTATTTTGGTGTAATGCCTCTAATTTCAGTGAGTTTAAACCTGTATAAAAAATCTTGAGGACAAAGACTGCCTCTTTTTAAATGTTTGTACAGCCCCTGTCACAATGAAGGCCCAATCCTCCTTGGGGCTTCTACATGTAATTGTACTATAAATACTTAGCAATGATCATTATAATACATCAGGCCTGAACTGTATTTTTTTTTTAGTGATTATAAGAAACAGACCTAACTTGCAGAAGAAAACCACAGAAGTCAGAGTTAGGGAAGTATTGTTAAATTATCAGGTATGTTCTTTACAATTTACTGTTTTCCAGTCCTTAGTTCAGTATAGTTTTCAGCATGGCTCAGGATAGACTTTCAGCACTCCCTTTCGAAAACTTACTTCATAATCTACAGCTGCCCCTGGCAGAATTTTTTGCTGGAGTTGAACTTTTAAAATTGTTTCTTCTTATTCTTACTTACCATGCTGAAGA
>NW_017729025.1:60196050-60197288 GCF_001723915.1 Gavialis gangeticus
TCCTTAGTTCAGTATAGTTTTCAGCATGGCTCAGGATAGACTTTCAGCACTCCCTTTCGAAAACTTACTTCATAATCTACAGCTGCCCCTGGCAGAATTTTTTGCTGGAGTTGAACTTTTAAAATTGTTTCTTCTTATTCTTACTTACCATGCTGAAGAGTTACATTATCTCTTTGAACTTTCTAGTTGTTTTATAAGTTATATCTCCCCCTCTATCCTTATTGCTTTGACATGCCAAACAATTTTATATCTTTTTTAAAATGGTGGAAATCAGAACTATTGACCATACAAATTGTTATTAAAATAAGCAGTAACAAGATATCAAATATACAAAGTAGAAAAATACAACACTGTTGAAGAAATATAACATTATGTATTCCATACACTAAAATTATAAATGTTATATAAATAAGTCATCTTTAATCCGTTCATCCTGGTTATCTAAGCTCCCCTTTTAATTCTCTGAATCTTTCATTATAAACAGAGCTCTTCTGCCCCTAGTAATTTTTTCTACTCTCTGAATTCCTTCCTTTTATTCTATATATTTCTGACAGAAAAAGGGCCACAGACTGAATACAGTGTTCCAAATGCAGTTTTATAAGCCTTGTTTAGGATATATAGAAATAAGGATTAATACATTTAATCTACAATGGAGAAGCTACATGAGATCACATGAAAACAAACATACTATTGATGGTTGTGTCACTGTCCTTACCTCTTAAATAATGAAACTTAGAGCTCAAAACCTATAGTGTTTAATTGCTGTATAATAATAGTATTAAAGCCGTTTCAAGTCAGGGACAACTGAGAAGTAACTGGGAAAAAGAAAAAAGAAAAGGATTTCAAAATATTTCTTGTATGGTAGGGAAATTGAAATGTAATCTGAAAATACCATTCTCTTCCTTCCTTTTAATATTAACCTGTTTCTCAGCATTGCAATTCCTTCTTCCTATTGCCATCTTCATTACAGAGGTGAGCTACAACTCCAGCTGATGAGCATTCAGAACTAGAAAGAGATGACAGTATAGCTGTAAATAAAACTAAAACATGTGTTTTCAAAATGTGTCATCTATCTGTGGGTGTACTTCTTTGTAAACATTTTTGTACACCACTACTTGAATGCTCAGGTGCTGGATTTATATTTATGAAACCAATAACAATTTATACATACGTATAAATGTAGTTTCATAGTTTCATTTTTAGTAGGGTCGGAAGGGACCTGAGCACATCATCAAGTC
>NW_017729025.1:60197299-60197514 GCF_001723915.1 Gavialis gangeticus
TGGTGATGGCCCCTCCCTTCCATTGGGTGTGTGCCTCCCTTTAGCCTCCCTATCCTTGGGGATAGGGCCACACCCCAATTACTCTCATGTTTTAGCTAGGAGACATTTCCGGATGCTTCTCGTGAGCCATGTGGGCTTTTGTGCTCTCCTGCTCCCTTTGACCCATGTTGGGATTACCTCCCTTTGGGCTTGGAGGATCGTCTCCTTAAGGAGCA
>NW_017729025.1:60202514-60215790 GCF_001723915.1 Gavialis gangeticus
TTGGGGATAGGGCCACACCCCAATTACTCTCATGTTTTAGCTAGGAGACATTTCCGGATGCTTCTCGTGAGCCATGTGGGCTTTTGTGCTCTCCTGCTCCCTTTGACCCATGTTGGGATTACCTCCCTTTGGGCTTGGAGGATCGTCTCCTTAAGGAGCAACCACTCTTCTTGGACACCTGGCTTCCCTCCCCTCCGGGACCTCAGTGGTTCCCTGACTATTCTCATTAGCTCGTTGAAGTCTGCCCTCCTGAAATCTAGGGCTGCTGCCTTGCTGCAAGCCTTTGCCATCTTGCGCTGGATGGTGAATTCCAGCAGGCGATGATCGCTGTCGCCCAGGTGGTCGAGCACCCACAGCCCCCTCACCAGGTCATCACCTGTGGCCAGCACCAGGTCCAACAAGGCATCTCCCCTGGTGGGGCTGTGCACCTCCTGGGTTAGATGGAGGTCCTGCATTTCTTCCTGCCATGGCAGGGGGTCGGACTAGATGATCTGCTCAGGTCCCTTCCGACCCTAGAAACTATGAAACTATGAAACTATTTGGGCTAGGAACCTACGTGAGCAGTCAGACCTGGCTGACTGCTCTTCCCAGCAGATGTCTGGAAAGTTCAGGTCACCCATGATGCCCATGTTCTTTGACCTAACTACCTCCATGAGCTGACTTAAGAATCCCTTTGGTTGGGTGGTCCGTAGTAGACCCCCACTGTTAAGTCTCTTTCCCCATGACTGCCTTGTATTCTAACCCAGAGCACTTCTGTGTGCCCCTCCTCTGACTCTGTGCTGCCTGATGAGGATGTGTATTCCTCCTTAATGTAGAGTGCCACACCGCTGCCTTTCCCCCCTGTCCTGTCCTTCCTGTACAGCCTATATTTATATGTATGTTTATATATATAAATTATAACCGTTCCATATATAAACCCATGTGAATACAAATGGGTTTATATACGGAACAGTTATAATTTAAATGTAGAATTGACAATGATAAGTTGCATATTTAAGAAAAGAAGCTCCCATTAACTTCAGGTTTGCAGCACTAGGCCATTAGAGGTCACAGAGTAATATTATGTGAATATGGAGGGTACACTGATGTCCCTTTGAAACCTTGCCTGGTAGTAAACATTATTTAAGTTTTATTACCTTTCTGCCTTATAACCAAAGCTGATAATGTTTTCCTAACAAGATTATATTAGAGTTAAAATGGTCAGGAAACAATCCACTTCACTGCCTATATTTTGGAGGAAGTTAAAACCAACACTATAAGGAACCCCAATCATGGATCACAGCCCCACTATGCTAGGCATTGTATATGCACACACATTCATGAACACAGAAATAAAGCAGTCTCCGCTTTGAAGAGCATACAATCTATGTAAATGGTAATGCATTGCATATTAGGATGCAGAAAAAGAGACATGTATACAAAGTTCTTTTTGTAGAAAGTTGATGACATTTTTAATGTAAGTCAAATAAATATTAAATCTGTTCTTATATTTTATTAAGAGATATGCTGGTTATAAAAAGTGTGCATGTGTGTGTGCATGCCCATTGCCCATATGTCGTAATGAGGAATATCTTGTATTCAAAAGCTTGTCTAATTCTATCCCAGCTATGCAGTTGGGCCAATAAAAGATGTCACCCTAAGAAATCCTTCACTCTTGCATAATTTCTGGGCCATCATGGCTATAACATCTCTCTAATACTCCCATTACACACACACACACACACACACACACACACACACACACACACACGGATCAATTATATAAGTCTAGTAAATATGATTACCTGTTGATATACACATGACTATTAAGATTCAAAAAGACTAACAGATGTTTAACCTCAGGATCTCACTTAAATTGACAAAGACAGACCCAAGAATGATCCTGATGTTGTGATTCCATTCACCCTTTAGGTGTATATATACACATGCAAACATATGCACATGTGCACATACATGTGTATAAAATATATAAAGATACATAGAAATGCATGCGTACATGCACACACACACGCACGCACGCACACACGCACACACACACACAGCGTATTATACATGCAGAAAATTATGACTATTTTAAATACATAAAATTATACTGATATAATGTTTTTTGTCCTTAATGGAGAACTTGAACTGCAAACAGCCATGTCAGAACTCAGATGGTTAACATTCACTTCTTGCTGTTTTATTGCATATTACTGTGCGCTCCTGAGCAGCAGGAGCAGATTCAGGCAATTACAATCAAGTCAGGGCACACGCCGTGGCTGAGCAACACGATCATGATGAGGATACTGATGAGGCACTTATCGAAAACCCCACATCATCCACACTCATCAGCCACAACATGTCACCCCAAATGAGGCATCAGCTGCCTTCAAACAGCTCATTGCACACTGTTTACAGCTTTCTTTGGACCCACTTTTGATTTTGCGGTCAGGACTTAGTTCAAACAGCAGCTGACTGGCAATGGAAAGTCTCAGGGTTCACTACAGCTTACTTTTTTTAAGAGTCAGTAGTACTGAGACATTGGAGCTGACCAAAGGACAAAAAATATTCCAATTTAGTTCCTCTATCATAATTATCCCTCTCTGAGAATGGATTGTTAATTATACCAAAAATATATGTCAGTGATTTTGACCTCAGTTGAGGAGTTAAGAAGGGAAAACAAACAAATAGTCAACAATAGTTTCCAGATTTTAACCTGCTTTTTAAAAATAGTCTTAAAAAGTAGCTGGCAGTAGAAAATGAAATGTAAATGCTTTGGGCCAGATTCTTATTTATATAACTCCCTTGACATTACTTTGGCAATGTAAAGTAGGAGTAATTACCATTTTTGTGTCTTCCAACACTGTTGTGTGGCAAGATTTTACTGATCTTGGTAGGAAACAATTTTCTGTCCAATGAAAATGTTGCTATTTTTTACTGGGATGAACCAACGCCTTTTAAAGTTTTACAAAATCAACCAACCAGCCTTCTCCCCCACTCCATGCCTTCCCTCCTCCCCTCCCCCCAAACAAAAATCCAAACCAAAACCAAAATCAAATAAGCTACCAACACAGAGAAAATTCCATTCTGCTGGTCAGGGCACTCATGCAGGAGACTCATGTTCAAGTTACTGAATGAATATTTAATTAGCTATACAAAATGAAACAGCTGTAAAGAGAGAATCTTAGGACCCAACGCAGAATAGTTAAGAGCATGGTGGCTAGGCTATGGGAGAACTTGGTGTGAATCACACAGAACAAGGGCTTGAACTTGGGCTCCTACATTGCAGTTGAATGCCATAACCACTGACCTATCGGCTAATTTGATGTGCTGATTCTGTGGCTGGGACACCTTTCCCTACAAATATGTCATTGAAACAAGTACATTTCTACAAAGAGCCTCTATTTCACAAATCAGCATTTTTTGATGAAAAACTTTCTCAGCAGATAGTATTCAACAAGTTTTAGTTGTACTGGCTGTCAAAGGAACCTTATTATAAATGAGAATCTGGCCCTTTATCTTCAGATGTATTTCTGCAAGAAATTTGTACTAACTAGATATTATTTATTCATTTCAGACACCCTTTTCTGTAGGGAATCAGAAAGGGAGGAACTATTTTTCCCATACTAATCTTCTTCTGAAATATCAAGTTGTTCTACAAAATTAATTGTGACATCACATCAGAGAGGTGGGTACCATAATTAGAATATCAGTTGTAGGGAGAATTAAATCAAGGACCAGAGTTCTAATTTTTTTTTTACTCTCCCAAACTCAAATACTAAGTCACTGACATAAAAATGAAAGCTGAGCCTTGCTTTCAATCCCCATAACTAATCATTAGGTAATACTGCCTCTGTCTCTTTTTTCAGCTCAGGCTCTAGAAAAATATAGTTAGATTAATTAGTTATGAACTTCAGAAATACACAAATCTGCTTTGTTTTCCCACTGGTTCCACATTTTAAGATGCTAAACACTTAATGAATCCTATGACAAATTGTAACAGTATATATTTTACTATGAACATTATTAAATAATCCATAAAGGATCAAAGCAATTCTTCCTACATTTGTTGTTATGTCTGAGTTTTGTGTTCTAGCTGCTTTTAACTGTCACCGGTATAAAACACTGCTTTTTTTTCTAATACAGGTTGACATAATATATATAGTTTGGTGTCCTATGTCTTTCTCTCTGCTTTGTATCTTTACGCAACAGTAGCATAATGATTGATGAAAAATAAGTATTTTAAAAAAGGCAAAATAATTTTTCTCAAAATGGAAAATTAATTTGCATTATCCATTTATGACACTTAGAATTAATTTACTCAAATTCTGGCTTTATTTCCTAAGGCAGGCAACTATTCCATGTAATACTTTCAAGGCATGGCATTTTTTTTCAGTATAACTTAAACATCTAAGAACTGATGTCATATCTTACCTTCTCTGCAGTACTATATGTGTAAGAGAAAGGAAGTAGTGGGGGGGAGGGGTATATTAGGATGGAATGGCATAACGATCCTGGAAAATGCTTCACCAAAATAAAACTGAGTTAGTCATACCATGCATCCTTAAGACATGAATTCTGTCTGAGTGGTGATAGATGGGAACTGAAGCACCGGTAGTAAAACATCTTATGAATGTGCAGTAAAAATAGAATAATGGACATAACAGTTGCTTCTGGTAGCTATGTAAAGAAATGGAAGTTTGCATTTATATATATGTATGTATGTCTGAAGTGTGTGTGTGTTGCGTGTATTAACTGTTTTTGGGTCATCATCTAACGCTCTTTGTGATGCACATTCTAAATTAGGCAAAAGGGATGCATCTTTCAAATGCAGATCATGTTTGCATTAGAAGAGCAATGAGAACACTTGTCACTTTCAGAACATTTATGTGCTAGAAGTACTGTTAGCAGAAGAGCAGTTTAGATAAATTCAAGACTTTTTTTTTGCTGATCACAAACATTAAGCTTCACACCTGAAACCCTCAACCCCCTGCTGTGCTCTAATCCTAGCACCATTCACCCTTAGAGACTCAAAGTGCTGTGCCACTGCTCTCAAACATTTGATTGCCCTTAGTTTGAATGCCACCACCTGCAAAAATGCCTTTTTATTCCCTTTGAGCCTCTTGAGAAGGAAGTAAAAATGATAATTCATGACAAACATTAATTAATTGTTTACAAGATGATCTTTTCTTTTTCTAACTTCTGTTCAGCAGACATGTTGAGCTGCAAGATTCCACTCTTGATGCCAGAGTTTGTCAAGAGGTCTGCATTGTTGTTTATCACTCAGGCATAGGATAGACTGCAGGTCATTGTTTCTTCAGTTCAAGTAGTCCTGTCTAGCTCTTGTTTGAAGAATGGAAGTGACATGCCTGAGTTCCCCAGTATAAAGGAACTACCGGTTCCAAGAAGAAACAGGGATTTAGCTTCTAATGCAGAGTAAATAAACATTTTTCACCACCTCTTGCTCCATGTCATTTTTAAAAGGTCAAGAGATGCCATTACAGTATTTTAAAAGCTTCAAATTATGTTTAAATCACTAAACTCACAGGAACCTTATCAGAATTTAAGAACCTACTGCAGTTGTTTTAGTCCTTGAATTCACTATAATAGGAAGAGATATTTTGAAAGGAATGCAAAAACTTGTTGTTAAGTTGGCTAAGATTTGCTCAAAGTTTGGGTGCTGTCATGGCTTTTTTTCACAGGCTAGTGCATAAAAAACATTGCAAATGATATATTGATTTATTTGAAATCCTAAATTCAAAAATATTAATTATACTATTGTTGTTATGCTATTATTATATGTTATGCTAACAATTATGCTGAGAATTTAAGCAACTTGCAAAAAGAAAATCATTCTTTAAAACTGTCAACAGGATGGCCAAAATATTAACCTGTGGATATTGAAAATAGTGTTCTCAAATCTATATTTAAGCATTTTAAAAACAGACTAATTTTCAGAAATATTGATATCTATAAATTCCAGCAAAATCAATTGAAACTGCATGTGTGCATCATGCTGGAAAATCAGACTAATTGTATTTACATGCCTAATTTTGAGAATCCAGGTTTGAAAGTTTTGGTCTGCTCTTCTGATGATTAAATGATTCTATAAACTTCAAACCACATCAAAAGTGCAACAAAAGTGTGGATAATGTGAAAGTTCTTACTTGTGGGAAGTGTACAGTAATATAACTTCATGAAGAACTCAGGTTTCCAGATTCCAAATTAGGAGCCCTTGGATCACGGCTACAAGGCTAAAAATCAATGCTATATTTTCTGAGTTAATACTAAGGATTGCACTTAACAGACATGGAGACTAATAAGGTATGCAGAAGGAGTAAAAGCAGTGCAAAAAAAATTCAGGCCTCAGTCTTGGCGATGATCCAGCACAGTGATGTTTCAACCAGATTTGAAAAAAAAAATCAATAACATCTGTGGTATAATGGTTAATTAAAGAAGCTCTTCAGCAGAGCTCAAGATGAGAGGCTCGGCCTGAAATTCAGACAGCTGAAGCTTGATTATCAGGAAAGAATGCTTTTTTAGCTATGAGTGGATAGGCCAAAAGCTGCAATGTGTAGAAATGGGAAGAAAAATTGCTTTTATTTTAACTTTCTTTAAGTAATCAATACATGGTTTTCACCTGCATTAGAGCTTGTTCAGTTCCAAAGCCTGTTCCTATACTTCAACATAAATTTAAGCCTCTACTTTTGAATGTATAGGCTTAAAACAACAATGAAAACAGCAACATGATATGAAGCTTGGGAGCATATTTTTATTAATTCACTAAATAAAACTATCTACACAGTCCTTTTAACATGAACCTATCCCAATTTAGGTTCATCAAGCCATTACTATGCTACTCCTTAAGACTTACTTCCTTCAGGAGTGAGTCAAGTATTATCTTTTAAAAAATAATGAAGGCTAAAACAATCTTAAATAGTAACTGTGTGACCTTACACCCACATGTCAAATCCTCTCTCATTCTGTTCTTTTTCCATTATTTGCCATTGCTAGCTAAAATTACAAATTCGTAGTTTTAGGGTGAGTAGGAACTATTACAATTATCAATTCTGACTCCCTTTATGACTCAAGCCAGAGAATTTCACACAGTATTTCCTATATTTTACTCATAACTTCTGAATGCACTACAGAATATCTTATAGAAAGATACCAGATCCTGATTTAAAGATTTCAAATGAAGGAAAATCCATGACAACCCTAGTGAAGTTGTTCCAATACCTAATTGCCCCCACTGTAAAAATTTAGACCTTATTTCTAGTTCATTTTTTTCTAGTTTCTGCTTCCAGCCATTAATCTTGTTATGTCTTTGTCTGCTAAATTAAAGAGCCCTCTACCATCAGAAATCTTCTCCCCATGCAGATACTTATAGACCACGATCAAGTGACCTCTTAACCTTTTCTTGGATAAACTGAATAGATTGAGCTTCTTTCACTTGTCACTGTAAGACAGGTTTTCCACATCTTCACTCATTCTTGCAGCTTTTTTTCTGAACCTTTTCCAGTTCTTCAACATCCATTTTAAAGCATAGGCACCAGAATTGGACAGTGTTCTAATAATGGTTTCACTGATGCTTAATCACAAATATAGTGGTGCTAGCATATCACTACTTCTACTCAATATTCCCCTGCTTATCTAGCCAGGGTTGCATCTGCTGTCCTAGCCTCTGCATCACATTGGGAACTGATCTTCACCTAATGACACTAAGTATTTTTTCTGAGTCACTGCTTTGTAAAATACAGTCCCCCATCCAAAAATATGACCAATGGCTCTGTGTTTCTAGTGGTATGCCATTGCATCTTGCATTCACTTAGATTAAAATGCATATTGTTTAAGTGAGTCCATTTTGTTAAGTACTCCAGATTGCCCTCCTGTCGTTATTATTATTTATAGCTTCAACAATGTTAGGGTTATGTGAAAAGTTTACTAGCAGTAATTTTACATATTCTTCCAGGGGACTGTAAAAAGATATTAGTATCAAGCCAAGGATAGGTCCTCTTTTTTAATCAATGTAATATGTAGCATTTTAATTTTATACGGTGCTGTTATTTAATCACATTGTAGTGCAATACCGAGGCATAACTATCAAAGTGAGGCACAAACAAGGCTTTCCATGGAAATTCCATGAGTTCAAATTTTGTTTTTGAAATGGAGTGCTGGAATAAAAATCAACATTTCTCATTAAATTAAACTTAAAAAATTAGGCTTAATCAAACAATTTAATTTTGATAAAATCATAGCATTTAATTTTAATTAGATGCTTTAGTTTTCTTAAACATTTAAAACTATTTATATAAACACAATGAAAATCAAAACTGCCTGTTCCAAAAATGCCAAAATGAGATATTTTAATGATTAAAATGCTTTTTTTCCCCAAATGAAATGTCTTGAAAGCAATGCTTTCTCCAAATATTTAGATTTTTATAAAAACAGTATTTTTCACTGAAAAAAATTAATAAAAGAATTCTAGCCAAACCTAATTAAAATCTAATTAGATTGTGAACTAGAGTTATTGCCTAGAGGGTCTCTGTTTCATGATGATATTCTAGGATCCTATTAAGTAGTTTTGTTCTTGTCACACTCCTGTTTTATAAGTTATTCTCTGTGATTACATATTTGGAACTGCAACAGGACTTACAATCAAAACAAAAGGTGACAGGATGCAAGCAGAAATATTTAGGGCATATCTTATTCCATACTCATGTATAACTTTCAGTGACGTTTATTTCGTATGCCAAATAAATTTTAACATGTTTTATTTTAAATATTCGGGCTGCTGCAAATTAGAAGCTGCACTTGACACAATGAATGGAAAAATTCAAGGCACAGGTACATCATTTTTATTTTTGGCAAACACAGCTCCTGCTCCTACAAATGTTCACTGCAACATTAAGTGCTTACTGCTTTGTGCCATGATTACAAGCATGTACGAGCACTGGATTACTCACAGCTGCCATGTTTGAGATCCACAAGGCAAGAGTATAGCTATAGCCACACTGCTTTCTCGTGGTGTTCGTAAGAGCCAATTACTTGGTCAATAACGTATTTCTGCCAATAGGTTTCCTCATGTAAAATGCCTGCTACCCAGATGCCCACTGGGACCTTCAGTGAGACAGGGATGTTGAATAGGCTTGGACTGCCAAAGGATGGGGATAGGGCCACACCCCAATTACTCTCATGTATGCATGTAAATATCTCATTACCACATGATAATGGAGTCAGCATATTTAATGGGACTTTGTGCATAAGAGGTGAACTTGCAGTAATAAATGGAGAATGCTGAGCTTGGCCAAATGGCAAGCTGAACTAGTACAGTGACAGAAGCAGTATTAGTGCTGGACTTTGGCATAAGCAAGTATGGCCCTACTGCCAGCCCCATGAAGAACCTATTGTTTATAATGCCTTGTTGTGATGGAAACCTGGGCCTCAGCGAAGTCAATGAAGGGATTTTTTAGCTTGTAGACTTCACTGAAAGTTACTGGGATCTCCTTCCTTAAGGTGATGAATTTCCTCCTTTCCTTTATTTGCCTCATAAGATCCCAGTGCAGCATGATTTCTGCCACCAGTGACTGGTGCACTCCCATCTATATAGCACAGATGCTGAAATCCTCTTGCTTACCTCCTGACAACCGTTTACCTCCCATAACATCACCTGTAGTTATCCTATAAGTTACTTCTGGTTCTTAGTCCCCAAGCCATGTAATAAAAAACAGATGTGTCTGTACTTGCTGACCCTCCCCACTCTCATCACCTATATCTTCCGCAAGCTCTGCTTCATGGTGAGGACTTTTTAAACCAGTTCAGGAGTGGGAGCACCAGGTGTAAGGTATATAGAACCACTAATGAGCATCTGCTGTGTAAGTTGCTTAATCTGCCCCTGCTGATTTAATCACAACACTAGCATGGCTCAGGCGTTGAAGCATCAGGCAATGCACATGTAGGTCTTTCTCTCAATGCTCTTTAAAATCCTGACTGAGTGGCCAGCTTTTAACCATGCCTCTGATGTGCCCTCTTGCGGTGCTCAAGAAGCTAAGCATGTAGGAAGCATAGACTACAACTAAACCTAATCTTCAAAAGCCCTTGGGCAGTTGAGTCTAAGATGGAATGTACAGAAACCCATTTGCACACTTGCATTCTTTAGAAAACACCAGCTCTAGTTATTGTAAAATTCCAGGGTAACTGAATGCACCCTCTTTTAATGTCCACAATGTTATATCTTAAATCCTGATATCAATGCAGAAACTCTACAAGCGAGAAGGTAATTCAGTCTCCATGGTTTATTCAGTGTTAGTGCCAACTGGTGCATTTTGTGAAGTGAGATTCTGAAAGATGTCAAAAACATTTGCAGTAGGAAATGGATAGGCCAACACAACTTTACATACTAGTCAAAAAACAGTTAACTAAGTAGCAACTAGTTTAAATTACTACCAACTTGAGCTAGATTCATACATGAAGTGCTTTATTTTCAATATGACCCCAATAAATAGCAAAAGAGCCATGGAAAAACTGTCCAGCATTTGTGGAGCCTGCTCTGTAGAGATAAAAAGATTTCTTATTTTGAGTGGATCTGTCTTTTCTTGATTCTTTGGATGTCTAAAGAGGGCCTGAAAGAAGCAATGGATCTAAACCAGGAAATAACTAAAATATACTGAGCATGAAATTCCAATGTGATGTTACATATAAGGTTTTTATTTGATAAATGTAATGCAATTATTTAAGAAAATATTTCTGATTTGAACTAATGACACTAAGGAGCAGTTTTCAGCAATGCACATTCAAATCCAGGCTCTAAGCTTTCACTAACATAATGGAATCAAACACAAATACATTTTACAAGTAAACTTCTGCAGGTTGTTCAATGACATCACATCTGGCAACAGAGTCTGAATCTACAGAGTAGACTAATTAGCTTCAGACTAAAGACTTACCATCTACACGTGCAAAGGTATTAGGTCACAGTAAACTAATTAACACCACTGTAAGATAGTACTGTCAGAGACAGTACTATCTTATGGTAGAGTAATTTACTGCATGGAAATATGTGGACACTGACCATGGGCATAAATTGTGCTTGGTCAGCTCAGCCAGATTCCTGACTGCTGCCTAGTGACACTGCTCTGCACTTTCAGCACCTTGTGCCCCAGCCAGCCTCTCTGCTACCCAATGCCACTATCCAGAGCCCAGGGCAGAGAAGGGCAGGAGTGACTCTGGTGTAAACTGCTTCTCCCCAGCTCAAATTGCTGCCATCTTGGGCATATGTGTAGATGCTATGCCCAGGAGTAGCTTGCTCTGGTGCAAACTGCTCTGGAGTTTATTGCTTCAAATTAATTGCATGTGTAGACATACCCAGAGAGTATTAATGTTTGGTTCTGCTCTGAAAAGCAAGCATTCTGATTCAACAGAATCTGCTGCCTGCATGTATAGAAAGCCATATCTACTTACCTCATTGATATAAATGCCCTTTTTCTACATTCTATTTCTCTACTACTACTTTGAAATCCACAATGTGGCATGCTCCAAGGTTTGGTACACTTTAGGTTCAATTTTCATCCCAAGGCAAACAAAAAGAAAGAACAGAGACAGATCTTTAAAAGATACAGGCCCAGTAGAGAGATAAATAAAACCTAGCTGGTTCAGAGAAGGCAACGTTGAGGGAATAGAGCTCTTTAAATAAATTAATCAAAAGAGGTTTGTGCTTAGGTTAGGGAGCAAGCTATTTTAAAATTTGCCTGAACTGATTTATTCACCCCCATTGGTGATGTCATCAACTGCAGCAGAAGCATAGAGCAAGATGTTGATCTCAATTACAATTGTATAAATCTGGAGCAAAGTCCATCAATTTCAGTCGAATACTCTGTACTTAATTGTAAAACTGAGATGAGAACATGGAACCATAAACTTAGCTGTGAGTAGGCAAGGTTTTACAATTTGCTACTAATTTCCATAAATATCTAGTTTGAGAGTTAGCTTAATTATAATTGCAAAATAGTATTTCATATAATTTTTTTACTACTTTATTCAGTTAAAAGAAATGAGTCAATCTACAGAGAACAGATTGCAGTTTGGGAGTTGTGTGTCACTGAAGTTATGAAAACTATATCCATACAGCTACCTGAAGAGAACAGGACTGAGATTAGTCGCATGTGAACAGAACACACATTCACCATTTAGTGGTGTGGGGAGGCGGCACAAATCTTAGATCAGGTCTGCCATTTTTAAAGCAGTCTATGTGTGCTGAACATCTGTTCTGTTAGGGATGTAGACCAGTTTTGTGTGCTAAACTTCTGTTCTGCTACTAGCTTCCAATCACTTTTACCTCTAAAAGTGTAGTATCTGTACCTGGCCATGAAGTCCACATAAAAAGCCACTGGGTGCATATACATGTGAGGTTATGTCACAGTAGTGATGCACTACAGTGATGTAGCTCATCACTATGGCAACATAGCATTGGAAGACACAAACCATGATGCTGATGCTATGTTACCATAGTGATGAGCTACCTCGGTATAGCGCGTTGCTATGACAACATAGCCACTAAAAATAACCATGTGCTGTCATTTAGTACTTCCTAAAGCAAGTAGTAAATGACAGCTCAGTAACAACTGTGCCATGGGGGGCATGTGTAGATGCTCCCACTTTATAAGTAAACTGACTCAATTGGGCAGGGGAAGGGGACCAGAGTGGCACTTGGGGAGGGCAAGAGGCTAATCTGTGAAACTCCTGGCAAAAGAGTTGGCACTCACTACTATAAATGGTGTAATTAGCACCTATCATATGTGATTCTCTTTTTCTCTTGAGTTGTGCAGATAAATCTCTGGCTGAAAATTAACCCTTAAGAATGAACTCCAGGTGTACCTGTTTTCCAGCACACAGTGTCCAAATAAAAATAGTGTAAGTACAAGCTATTGATAGACAAATGAAGGTGCCTGCATTCTTTTTGTTATAAGCAGATAAGTAAGTTTAAAGAATTTTAGAATACCTGGGGCAAGACAGGCTTGAACTAAACCCTGTGTTGTGGCACCTGCTAAAATCAAAGTTGTGTAAGAATTTCAGTTGTAAGCTTCTCATGGGGCACATGTACACATGTTATTAATTTAAAGCCAGCTCACTGTTCAATAAAAATACAGTAAAATATTGTGCAGTAAGCCTACAGAGGAACACATCTATACATGTTCCCTCCTGGGAGATTTGCTCCCAGTGGGAGCAGCCTGATACAGGGCTGCTTGGGCCCTGCTCTTCTCCCCCTCCCCCCCCCCCCCCCCCCCCCCCCCCCCCC
>NW_017729025.1:60215880-60221916 GCF_001723915.1 Gavialis gangeticus
CCTCCTCCCCCCCCCCCCCCCCCCCCCGCCCTGCAGCAGCCAGGGGCAGCTCCAGGATCTCCCATCCCCCTCTAGTGCACTAGCTCAGAATTTTAGAATACCTGGGGCAAGAGGCATGGGATGGGGACAGGGCCAGAAGACCTCTGTCAGCTGCAGTGATAGCTGTCTCCTGGCCTCATGCATATTGGGAGGGGACTTGATGTGCACGGGGCCAGGAGAGAGCTGCCCCTGCAGCAGGCAGAGATCTCCTGGTCCTGGGCACATCTAGATACACAGCTGCCAACAAGCCTTCTGCTGGGGTTTTGCCTGCAGCTGCCCTGCTTTTCATGGAGCCAGCTTCTCTGGGGATGAAAGGGGGCTAGAAATCCAGCCTTCTCTTGTCCCTCAGAACAGCCAGCTCTGTGTGGAGCTTGCTGCTTTGGGGAGCAAGTGGGGGCTGAATTTCCAGCCATGGCCCACTCCCCAGAGTAGCCAGCTCCATGTGAGAAGCAGAGACAGGGGGCAGAGAGCTCCCCAGTCCTGGCCCTGATCAGCTTCCAGCTCCTGGGGAGAGCCAGGGGGAACTGAACAAATCCAGGACCATGGACAGCGTACTCCCTGTTCCCTGTGGCCCTTGGCTGGCTAGGCTGACCAGGAGCAAATTTGCTCCCAACCAATGTCAACATGTGTTTTACTGAGCAGTATCTACTGCACAGTTAATTTATTACATTATAGGTAGTAGATAACTGTGCAGTAGACTAATTTACTGCACAGTAAATGTGAGTAAGTGTAGATGGTGATACTTTACTGCACAGTAGACTAATCTACTGCTCAGTAATCTTGTGTAGACACACCCATGATTATCTAAAACTAGGGACTTCGGGAACTGAACTGGTTTCTGCTATGAGCCTTTTTTGAGGAGGGCAGGGTATAAATATAATACATAATAAATAGTTTCTTTAACAGCTCTAAAATTGAAGCAGTTGGGATTAGAAAACTGAAATTTGAACAAGAAATGATACCGAGCAGAAATTTTTTTGAATGGTCTGAGAAAACTCATTTGGATTTGATTTTATTAAAGGTTGTCTAAAATTACATTTTAAATGTATGCTTGTAAAATAGGTGGTGTTTTTAACATTTCCCACCCAGTTGAGTGTACTTCCCTTCCCACTACAGTGGCAGTATACCCCTCCCTCCCACTGCATGAAGACTGCTTCCTTCTTTTGCCAGATGTGCAGCACAGGCACTCCAAAACCTCTGTCAGGTGCACAACGTAAGCAACTCAGCCCCTCCCACTGCACTACCCTTCCTCCATGAGCAGAAGCTGGAGGAGGGAAGACCCCAGCTGCCACAACAGCAGCGGCAATGGGGGGGAGGGGCTTTAACTTGGGAGGAGCCTGCAGGCTGCATGTTAACCCCTCATGGGCCACGTGCAGCCTGAAGGCTACCAGTTGTATAGCTCTATAATAATGCAAGAAGTATGGGGAATACACAGAAAGAATTGAAGGCCCTAGTACAATCATACAGTTATGATTAGATGAGAATATGGAGATGCAGTTGGATAGTTCACTTGAGTACTGTCAGGGATGGGTATAACTTTTTCAGGAAGAACAGGAAGGGTTAAAGAAAGAGGAGGTTTTGTGCTATATATAAATGATGTGTACAGTACAATGTGGGAAGAAAAAGTTTAGGTAAAGGTCAGAGGGGAGAGCAGCAGAGGGCATCTGCTATGGGTCACCAAATCAGAAGGATTAGGTAGATACGACCTTCCTTAAACCACTAGTGGTTTCCAAATCACAGGACCTGGTTCTCAAGGGGGACTTTAATTACTCTGACATCTATTGCGAGAAAAGCACAGCAGTGCACAAGCAGTCCAGCAAAGTCTTTTTGGTACAGGTGGTGAAGAAACAAACTAGGAGGGAATCCTTCTTGACTTGTTAATCACAAACAGAGATTGAATGTAAAAGTAAAAGGTAACTTGGTTGACATGGGGAATGTCAGCATGTGCACCGGACTGCACAGTTGTTACTGCACAGTTATTTAGTACTTGCTTAAGTGGTCCTGACACTGCACAGATTTTTTCCCATGCTACTCTGCAGTGGCAGTGAGCTACTGCACAGTAGCATCGGTGTCTCGGTTCATGCCCATCAACACTATGCCATTGTAGCAACACGCTACAGTGATGTAGCCTGTCACTATGGCAAGCTAGCATCTTGTGTAGATGTGCCCAGAAACCATGAAATTATAGAGTTCAAAATCAAGTTCATCGCTAGAGTTCAGTGGTAGAGTTCAAGGGAGAGAAAGAAGGAAAGTAGCAGAATAAAGACACTGAACTACAAAAATGCAGTCTTTAAGAAACTCATAAAACTGGTGGACAGAAAAAGGAGTACAGGAAGCATGGCTGTAATTTTAAGGATGCAATGTTAAGGGGAGGAGCAAGCTATCCTGATGTGAAAGAAGAATGGAAAGCGAAACAAGAGACTGACCTGACTAGACAGCTATCTCCTCAATGGATGCATCTACATGTGCAATTAATGTGACACAATAAACTCTAGAGCCTTTTGAGCCAGAGGAAACTGCTCCCTGTTGTAGTGTCTACACATGCGCCTGGGATGGAGCCAGGGTGGAGCAGGCCCCCAGCTGGCTGAGCTGACCGGGTGCAATTTATGACCGTTGTCAGTGTCCATACATGTGTTTCAGTGCAGTAAATTACTCTGCCATAATTACTATACTCCCTGACAGTACTATCTTATGGCAGAGTTGATTAATTTACTGTGCCCTACTACTGGCACACATGGATAGTGACACTTTACTGCACAGCTAATTAGTCTGCTCTGCAGTAAAGCACATGTGTAAATGCACCCAATTAGTTGAAACTCAAAAAAAAAAAATCCTACCAAAAGTGGAAACCTGGTCATAGGACTAAAGAAGAGTATAAAAGTATCATACAGTTATGAAGGGGAAAATGAGGAAGGCCAAGGCATGATTTGCAATGCAACTAGCAAGGGACTTAAAAGACAGTGGGTATGGCTACACATGCCCCTGACTATTCTTTTGGTACTGTGCAGTCATTTAGTACTGTGCAGTCCCAGTGGCGCAGTTATTTTTAGATGCTTGTAGGTGACATAGCATTAACATCACAGTTTGTGCCCATGGATGCCATGTCACCATAGCGATGAGCTATGTCTCTGTAGCGTGTCACTACGGTGATGTAGCATCTTGTGTAGATGTAGCCAGTAAAAAGGGATTCTATAAGTAGGTCAGAAGTAAGAGAAAAACCAAAGGTGTAGATCCCTTATGGAATGCTGAAGGCAATTTAGTTATGGATGTTGCAGAGAAGGCTAACGTGTTCAATTCCTTTTCTTTTACTTCAGTCTTCATGAATACGTTCAACTGCCAGATAATCAGTGGTATTGGCACCAAAGATAGGGAAGGAGACAAATAGCCTAGAGTAGAGGAAGAACATGTTAGGGATTACTTAGAGAAGCTAGATGCATTTAGGTTGGCAGGGCCAGATCAGATATGCCCTAGGGTACTGAACGAATTGACTGAGGTAATTTTAGAGCCATTGGCTATCTTTTTTGGAAACACATGCAGGTAAGGTGAGGTACTGGATAACTGGAAAAAGGCAAATACAGTGCCCATCTTTAAGAAAGGGAAGGAGGATCAAGGAAATTATAGACTAGTTAGTCTGACCTCAATACATGGAAAGATCATGGAGCAGGTGTGCAAGGAATCTCTTTTCGCGCACCTGGAGGAGAACAAGGTAATCAGGAACTTCCAGCATGTATTCACCAACAACAAGTCATGTCTGACCACTCTGATTTCCTTCTGTGCTAAGGTGACAACAGGCTCTGTGGATGCAGGGAGAACAGTGGCTATGATATACCTTGATTTTAGTAAGGCTTTTGACATTGTCTCGCATAGCATTCTCATTAAGAAGCTATGGAAATACAGATAAGATCAGGGGCATCAAACTGACTTGGAGCCTTGAGCTGGATCTGGGATCCTCCAGCATCATGAGAGGCCCAACAGTGGCAATTGGTCAAGGGGAGATATCTGGGGACAGCAGTGGAGAGCCAAGCTTGCCACTGATGACTGTGGCCAGCAGGGCCAAAAGGCCCTGAATTCTGCAACAGGCCATGCCTCTCAACTTCTAGTGGCTCACTTGTAACCAAGCAGGCCAGACAGAGCAGTTCTGCAGGAAAGATGTAAGCTGCAGACTGTTTTTGACACCTCTGGACTAGATGAAGATACAGTACTGCGGGTACATAGCTGGTTGGATCATTGTGCTCAATGTGTAATAAAAAATAGCTCAGTGTTTAATTGGAAGTAAGTGAGGCTCCCAAGGGTCTGTCTTGGACCTGATATTTTTTAACATCTTCATTAATAACTTGGAGTTCATGCTTCGCAAATTTATGGAGGACACCAAGTGGGGTGGAGTTGCAGACACTCTGGAAGGGACAGCTGAGATCCAGAATAACATGGAAAACTAAAAAAAACCGAAAACAGTCTGAAATGAATTGGATGAAATTCAACAAAGTTCAAAGTCCAGCACCTGGGATGGGATAACTGCATGCACTAAAACAAACTGAGAATGATTGGCTAGGGTGTGGTATAGCAGAGAAGGCCCTGGGGATTACAATGGACCATAAACTGTGAGAGCCAACAGTGGGCACTTGTTGCAAAAAAGAACAAAAAAGGAAAAAAAAACCCCAAACCCCAGTATACTATGTTACATTAACAGGACTATCACATGCAAATCAAGAGAAACAACTCCTCTGCTCTATTTAGCACTGGCAAAGCCTCACCTGGAATACTGTGTCCAGTTTTGGGCCCCACAATTCAAGAAGGATGTGGACGGTATCCAGTGCAGACTGACAAAAATGATTAGAGGCATGGGGAAGAAGACTTACAAGGAAAGGCTGAATGACCTAGGTTCATTTAGTCTGGGGAAGAGAAGATTGAGGGGGAATTTATTATCAGTTTCCAAAACCTAAAGGATGAGGAGGATTAGACAGAAAGAATTAGACTTTTCTCTGTGGCTGTAGGGGACAGGACTTTGGACTCAGACCACAGCAGAGGAAATTTAGGATGGAGATGAGATGAACTTTCTGGCTATGAGGGTGGTCAAAAGCTGGAACAAGCCTACCTAGAGAAGTTGTAGAGTCTCAATTCCTGCAAATTTCAAAGAGCATGTTGTACAGACAGTTGGCTGGGATGTTTATTAATATATGATCCTGCTTTGAGCAGGGGTCTGGATAAAGTCCCTTGTAGTCCTGCTTTCCTATGATCTTATGATCCTATTACACCAAGTATTAATGCTCAGTAGTATAAGTTCATGCTTTTTAGATGACACTTAGGACACCTCTACACATGCATTATGGCACTTTTCCTAATGTTTTTTAAATTTAGTACCTCCAGTGTGACATACTAAACAAATGTTCAGTAGGCTGCCTTAATGCACAGTAATGAATGTGCATGGTTTTTAAGTGACGCTTAATGCGCAGTAGCCTATTTTACTGCATATTAATGTAATTACATAGTTTTTTGTGACACTTTAATGCACAGTAAAATAGGCTATTGCACATTAAAGCACATGTGTAGACATGCCTTTAATGAGCAGTAGCCTATTCCATTAGCATGTTTTTTGATGGGCCACTTTAATGCCACTTTAATGCCCATTAAAGCATACATATAGACATGCCTTGTGTCTCCAGTCCTTTGAGCATTGACTCATATAACACCATTTCATATGTTAAGTCACAGTTCATATCGATTGCCCACAAAAAAAAATGCACCCCCTTCCACAATCCTTGCACAGAAGTGCAGTTCCAAAATACATGTGATATGGATTCTTCTGCCCCACATCCCTCTCTCAAGCACACTGCCAATTTTACCAAATTTCATTTATGCTGAATGCCCCTCACAGAAAGAATAGTTCATATCATCATCCATATGATATCTGTATGTTCGCCTTTCCATCTATTACCTGTCACTTCTTTCCATATATTTGCCATCTGTCCTTCCGTCAGATCCCCAACTATTTTTATTATG
>NW_017729025.1:60226916-60229264 GCF_001723915.1 Gavialis gangeticus
TCTTCTTTTCTTTGTTAGTGGAGCTGGAAAATGGATTCATTTTGGTTTTCTTTTTCACAAATTCTTTTCTGTTTGTCCTTCCAGCCTAAGGAAGAAATCACTGTTAAAAAAATCTTTATCTTTGCATAGTGAGGCAGTGGCTGCCACGCTCATGGTTTTTTCCAATCCCTTCCATACATGCCCCATCTGTTTAATGTTCTTCCTGCCAGGCAGAAGCATAAACATGCAGTCTTCTCCAACTACTCCTTTGCCTCTTTACAGAACATACTTATAAAGTAAGTATACACAAAGCTTTCCAAATATGGCACTCCCCAACCTCCTAATTCCCTGGCTTTGTATAGCTCTGTTCTGGCTACCCTTTTTCTTTTACTTCCCCCGAAAAACACATTTCTGTCTCTGTACCCCCTTATCTGCTGCCATGATGGTGGATACATCACTCCTGTGCAAAAGATGATCAGCAAGAGTACCATTTTCACTGCAGCCACTTTACCCTTGAAAGATAATGCTCTACCACTCCACAATCCCAAGATCTGCCTCACTTTTACCTTTAACTTCTGCCATGCCTTTTTTCCTTTCCCTTCAACATCCATTAGGATTCCTAAGCTCCTGATTACACCCTCTGCCACCTGCAGCCTGAACTTCTGTAAATTCTCCCAATTCCCCACTCCCAACCACATACTTTTCATTTGATTTAATTTCACTCCAGACACTTCTCCATAGTCCTCAGTATGCTACAATATCCTCAACTGATATATTGTCTTGAGCTACTAAGTTCACACCATCTATATATAATATACATTTACCTTCTCTTCCTTCTGCTGTTACTGCTTATTCGTTTATCATTACAAATTCTCTGTGCCAATGGCTCTACTGTGCACACAAAAAGATATGGGGACTGCAAGCATCCCTGTCTTACCCCTGTTTGTATGGGGAATGCTTTGCTCAAGTAACCATTCACCAGTACTTGACATCCTGCTATACTGTATAACACTTTGACGCATCCAATCGTCTTTGCGGGAAACTCCCTTCTTCACAATACTTCAAACATGAAATCATGTTCAAGCTTTTGCCAGTTCTAAATTCATTATCACCCTATTTCTTTTCCTCTCTTGCACATCTGATATGACAGCTCTCATTAACCATAGGGTCTGGGATATCCTCCTCTCAGGAACAGCACACGTTTGTTCTTCTTGTATCACATCTGCTAAATAGTCATGCATTCTTTTGGCCAGTACGTTTGCCATCAATTTGCAGTCTATGTTTAAAAGGTTTATTGGTTAATAGAGATTTTTTTGGCCAATACTGATAGCCAAATTTTAAGGAGGTATATCGGCTGATACTGATCTGATTTCCAATACAGAGCCTGGCAGCTTGAAGAGCAGTGTCCAGCTGGTAAGTCTGTTGTGGTGGAAGGGGAGGAGAAAAGGAAGGGGCATGGTGGGGGGAGATCGAGGCCCCCACGGTGAGGGAGGGAGTGAGGCTGGGGCAGGGGTTGGGGCAGGCACTACCCAGCCAGGTCAGGGTGGGGTGTGTGATGGAGATACGGCTCAACCAGGGGGTGTGGGGAGGGGGGTGGCTCCCACCACTGTGTGTGCCCCCAGATCTGTGCATGGGTGTCACAGGCTGGCTAGGCGCTGTGAGTGTATCAGCTATGAGGCTGCTGGGTTTGGGATCAAGGAGGCAAGTCAGGAGTGAAGTAAAGGCAAATTTACTTATAGCTTAGCATACAACAGTTAACAGAAAGGTTAATGTGACAAACAGATAGTACAGTAATAAAGAGCTAATAGTGAATGATAACAACAGATAGACAGAATGACAAAGAGTTCCCACATGGGGTTGGCAACTTATGTCAGGTAGTCCCTCTATGTCAGGTGTGTGCCAAGTTGTTCCAGCGAAGTCAGACATCTCTGATCAACGCTGTCCAAGGGGTCACCGGGAAGGTCCCTTGGTCAGGATCTGGTCCTCACTCACACTGGGAGTCCAGGGTCCAGGCTTGGTACAGCGATGGTCCTTCTGTCCCATCCTTCATGCCAGTCACTTGACATACATGCTTCTTTATACCTTATCTTATGCTAATCCGTTGACTTTAGAGCCACTCACAGTCTTGCCCTATAGCTATTACCCTATGAGATCAAATGGTGTTAGAAATTATCATGAAAGGCTACTGCCCAAACTTGGGTTCACCCAATAAGCAAATTACACCACACTACTTTGAGGCTTGAAATTGGCATTACTCTGCCCTTAGTTTCTTATTCCTGGATTCCTTGGAATGTGCTAACTATATTAGGTGGTCAGATCTTGTTATGGCTTGACTTTTAAAAAACCTGTTAGATCAGCTAATCTTGTAG
>NW_017729025.1:60229324-60229920 GCF_001723915.1 Gavialis gangeticus
AAATTCCACTTGCAGGTTGCAAACTTGCAAGCTTTGCATTAGCTAATCTTAACTGCTTATACAATTGCCGAATGCCTCCAAGAGCATATACTTATTGCTCATGATAGTAACCCCTCTGGTTCTGGCCACCACACATGGGGATGGGGCCAGGGCTGCATCAGGCTCTTTCTGGTGGGGGTGGGGTGGGGCTGGGTTGGCCTGTGCTTGGGGCAGGCGGCAGTGGCGCTGGGAGGGGGGCTATAGGGGAGGCTGCAGCTACCCCAAAATTCACTGCAGCCCCCTCAGCCCCCCTCCCAGTGCCACCAACACTGCATGTCCCAAGTGCAGCCTAGCCCAGCCCCCACTGGGAAAAGCCTGGCACAGCACCTGGCCCAGCCCACAGCAGCAGCCTGCTCTGCCCCACCCCGCAAAGATCCAGAGGGCACACGCTCATCCGGGAAGCCAACCCCCCACCCATGCTCCCCCTGGATGAGCCGTGGCTCCATCCTGTGCCCTGCCCTGCCCCAGCCCCACTCCCTCCTTCATCACAGGGGCCTCGATTTGCCCCCCTCATGCACCTTCCCTCCTCCCTCCCCTTCTACCACAACAGACTTACC
>NW_017729025.1:60229931-60262676 GCF_001723915.1 Gavialis gangeticus
TCCCTCCTCCCTCCCCTTCTACCACAACAGACTTACCAGCCAGACCACTGCTCTTCAAGCTACCAGGCTGTGTCCCTCTCCACCTACGTGCTGTGTTAAGGTTGTGTGCATGCACAAGGCATTTATCAGCCATATCATGGGCCACATCAGGCAAAAAAAGCTGATTTCCGATAGAATCAATTTTCTTTATATCAGTGCTGATCAGATATCAGACTGATGTATCAGTGCACCTCTAGTTTATTGGTCTTCAGTTGCCTAAGACATCTTCCTTTCCCCAAATATCAAAATTACCACACCTTTTGCAAAATCCTTCCCTATCTCCCCACCATCCATTATTTCCCAGTATGTTTCTATTATATCTATCCCCAACAATTGCCAACATTTTTTATAGAATTCCACTGGAAATCCATCTCTCCCTAGTGCCTTCTCTCTCTTGCAAGCTTTTAAATAGTCCTCCACCTCTCTCATACTGAACTTCTCCAATTTTTGTTTCTTTTCATCCTCTATTCCTTCCTTTATCCCCTTGAGGAACACCTTCATTTTCCTTCCATCAAATCCTCTTTTGTACAGCTCTTTATAAAACTCCACTGCCATGTCCAACACCTTCACCCTCTCTTCTACTCAGATTCCTTCTTCACCTCTCACTGCTTTCAGTTCCTTCCTTCTTTTCTTTAATTTTGCCAAAAAAATATTTACACCATCCTTCCCCCTTCTTCACCCAAGGTACTCTAGTCAGGAAGATTTTCTCATCCATTTTCCTTTTGAACCATTCTTCAATCCATCACTTTATGTCTACCAGTTCTTCTTTAACTTGTTCTCCTCTTACTGCCTTCTTTAATAATTCCCGCTTCTTTGCCCATAGTTCTTCTAGCTCTTCCACCCTCTTCTTTGTTTCTCTTTGACCAATATTTCTGAAAAATTCTCTTGTTCTTCTGTTGATCATTATCCACCACTCCCAGACACTTTTGTAGTATCTCTTCAATGTCCTCCATCCTTTATACAGTTCCACATATTCTTGACAGGTCTTCTCATCTTGTAATAAATTGAACATTTAACTTCAACATGCCTTTCCTACTACCTTTGCTTTTATCTAAACTCACTTTCATTCTCAAGATCTGGTGATTACTGAAGGTCACCGCTATGATCTCCTTGTTTCCAATCCCTAGTCCATATGACATTAATACAAAATCAATCCTCAACACCTGAATCCCACCTGGTTCCAGCCTTGAAATCACCTTCTCACCAGCCCATACATCTTTTAAGCCTCCTGCTTTTATTATATTAATTAGTACTTTCTACTGATTACACCTTTCTTTTCTACCTTCTTTCGTCCCTTCTTCTCCACCATCGTCCATCCTCCAACAGACTCTTAACCTTCACTTCTACTCTCTAATTTGCTTCTCATCTCTTGGTCTGTTTTTCCTTCCATAACTGCCACTCTCCCCTCCAAAACCACTGCTAATGTTGTTCTAGGCTCTGATAACTCCTCCTCCATCTCAGTGCTTCATCACTATCCCTCCGTCAGGGCTCCTGGCATCAATCAAGGCAGTGAAACAGGGCCTCTGCCTGGCCGCTACACTTGATCTTAGCCAAGGAGTGGCCAAGAACTGATGCTACTGATTTTAATTTTTTTTTTACAAATTTTTAAAATATACTCTTCACCCTACACTTACAAAGCTACACATATTGAGCACCTTCTTTTACCAAGACTTCATGGCACAGAAATAACTACAACTCAGAAACACACAGTGACATACATTAAACCCTTAAACAACATACATCAACTTCCCACAAAAAACAAATCCTTACAGAACTCTTTTTCTTCATACAGAACCCCATACAAAAACTGTCAGCTCAGCAACCACCTGAAACTCTCTGCCCTTCCCATTATTCCTCTCTGTTGGTTTAGTGAAACAAGTGTATCCAGTCCTAGTTCCTCCACTTCTCCTTTGTCTCTTCCTTTCCAATCTCTTCCTTGTCCTGATTCATGTAGTATTTCAGTTAATGCAGCCCCAGCTTTCAGCATTCTTTTTCAGTAAAAGCCAACCCCTTAAACACCTGGAGGATTCTTACTGTCCATAAACCAGTTTCAACACATGCTAATAAAGTCCTTAATAACATTTCTTCTGGTCCCTTTTGTTTGTGTCCATATAGTATCATTTCTTGCACCAATGACAGGTTTATTTTAGTGACACTCAGAAAGCGGCAGACCCTTTCCCACACCCACTTTGAACGCTCCCAACACATGTCCCACTGTTTCTTCTTCTCTGGTCCCACCTCTCCCTTGGGCACCTTGAACTTGTCAAGCTGCCCCATCTGTGCTAAACTTCTCTCACCAGCAGTGTGCTACACTTCTCTCACCAGGTCAGCACTTCTCTCACAGGTCCATGTGCAACGGTCTTCCGTGCCACGTGCCTTAACCTCTGTTAACACAACCCCAGAAGCTTTTAGCCTTTCAAGAGCCTTTTAGTTGTTCTGTGAAGTTTCTGTGAAGTTGTTCTGTGAAGTTTCCCACTGGTGCCATCCTATGTCTTTCTATTACCACTTCCATCAATTTCTTATGATCCTTCTGGATTTCCAGCCCTACCTTCTCTATTTTATACCTCTGCACAAATCCTTCTCTCCTGATGTAATGAATTGGAAGTTGCCATGCCCATAGACTCTTCAAAGAGGTCTTATATACGCCCCGTTTCCTCAAAATTGCGGCTGTGTGAAATCAGCTGATACACACTGCTTTCCCTTCTCCCTCCATTACTGCCTTGCATATTGCACTTACATATTTTGCATAAACAAACGAAACCAAGTCTAGTATCCTCCATCTACCCATCTCTTTTGCTTTGTTCAGTTCAGCTCAAGCCAACTTTTCACTTTTGGCATTCCAGAAGAAAACACTTATTTCCCTCTGTATTTTACTATCGATGGGAATACAACTCCGTATATAGAATAAATGGCAGTAGCACAGTCTTAAATACTGTCACTTTTTCAGCAGTATTTGCCATACCCTTGCCATCATCTTTTCCCATGCTGTATAACCTTTCCCTATCCCTAGCACTCTGATATCTCTCTCTTTTATTTGAAGGCCCAACTTCTCCAAGTCCCTCTAGTTCCACGCACCCATTATTGTGCTTTTTGATCTATTTCCCCCATTGCTTCTCCATACTATGACATATGCCTTAGCACCCTTTCGCTTGAAAGTCTGTTTCTAACTACTACATTTATATCATTCATATATAGTACAGGTTTCCCTCACCAACCATAGTTTTGAGTATCCACACTTCAGAGAAGGGGCAGGGGTGCAGTTGGAAAATACCCCCCCCACAACCTCCCTGGCCCTGCTCATGCCTCTCACTCCCCCTACCCCCCACACAGCCCCCACAGCCTTGCTGGTTCCCCTCACCCCACAACCAGAGCCTCTGGTGCTCCAGCGCTGCCGGTTTTGCCAACTACTGTTTTGCCAACTACAGGAACTTTCAGGAACCTAACCCCCATGGTTGGCCCAGAAAACCTGTACACAGTTTACCTCACCTTTCCTGGTATCTTTACTCCTTTTATGACCTTGACTTTTCTTATGTTTTGTGCTAACTGTTCCGTGCCACACACAAATAGTACAGGTATCCTTGTCTCACTCCTCTATGGATTCTGAAGGCCCCGCTTAGGTGTCCATTAATTTGGACTTGACTCTATTCTTCTCTGTACAAAAACCTTATCCAACATATAAATTTATCTGTTTTTTTTCCTAGCACCTTGAATATCTAATTATGATTCACTCTGTCACATGTTTGTTTTTTTTTAAATCTAGGTTTGCTCTATCTGTGTTTGTTTCTCTCTCTTGGATGTGAAACAGTGCATCTCTGATTACTCTGATCACTTTAGAGATCCTCCTACCTGGTACTACACATACTTGTATTATCTTCTGGAGGTTTTTCCTCATCCTCAAAGCTAGCATCTTGGCCGTTAACTTATGGTCCATATTAAGAAATAATCAGTCTCCAGTTTTTCAAGAGTTCCTTCTCTCCTTTCTTGAATACCTCTGTGGGGGAGGGGTCGAGCGTACTTCGCCGTACCCACCGCCTCCCCACATCGGGACTGTTTTCCTGTCGCTAAGAGTCGCTCCCCTGAGGTCTGCACGCGTCCGGTTCTCCTGCCACGACTTTGATTGTATTCCGGTTCAGCGTTATTTGTCCGACACATGTCAGTCCAAAAGTGAGACTCCTGGACTCTCAGGGTCCCGCGTCGATGAGGGCTCCTCCACCCCTACACCCCCACCCATGCCACCAGTAAGTGATTGCCTATCTGGGTAGGTTACCCGTCAGTATGTCGTTCAAAACGTCCGCAAAAGAAATATAAGGTCAACACAAAGTTCACAGCCAGGGATTCTCTAGAGCAAGGAGGCTGCTTTGCCCTCCGCAGGCCCCCTTGTTATTACCCTATCTGCTGTGGGCACTAGCACCCTTTTTTGCAGCCCTCTCTGGGCTCTTCAGCCCTCTCCAGGGCTTCCTAAAGCCACTTAGTCCTCTCGAGTACCGGCAAGCCCCTTCGTCTTCTGAGAGTGCCCTTATGCTACAGTATATACAGCTCCCGGCTCCTGCCGGGTCCAGCCACTCCTGGCAGCGTCAAACAGTCCGTGGCTTCGCCGAGTCCATCGATCCGACTCCCAAGCCGTGTTGGGGCTTACCCTTACCCCACCAGGTTCTGCAGTGCCTCAGGACTGTACCCCTTTGCCTGAAGGTGCTCCCTCCGGTCTCGGCTTCCTCGCGGCTCTCTTCCAGTTCGGCTCCCCCTCCTCCTGGCACCAGCGTCTCCTTTATGTTGGCCCTTGCCATCTGGGCCCCGCCTTCTTCTGTGCACCTGGAAAAGGTGAGTTTGTGCCCCGCGTTCTGGGATTGAGTGCGGGAACTTAGCGCGGTTGCGCCGGGGCGGGAAGCCTCGGAGCCCGCCCGCCCCTTCACTCCCTCACAACCTCTTGTAAAATCTTTCCCTACTTTTCCTGTTTCCAATATTTCCTTAAACATTTCAAATCTATTCTTCTCTACCCATGCCCAAAACTTCTCATGAAATTCAATAGGCAAACCATCTGCTTCTGGTGATTTGCCTCTTTTAAAGGCTTTTAAACAGTTCACTTATTTTAAGTTATCCTTTCTTCCATCTTCTTTGCATCCTTCTTTTCTACTTTCTCTTCAATCTCTTCCAAGAAATTCTCCATCTTCTTCCTGTCTGTTTCTTCTTCTGGTACAGCTCTTTGTAAAATCTTCTCATGGTGTTCAACACCTTCTCTTGCTCTTCCACTTGGGCACTACCTTCTTCCCGCACTGCTTTAAGTTCTCCTTTTGCTGCCTTCACTCTGGCTGAAAAGTACTGGAACCACTCTTCTTTTTCTCCCACCAAGGGTGCTTGTATTAAGAACATTTTTTCTCTCACCTTTCTTTTAAACCAGGTTTCTAACTTATTATTATTATTATTTTAAGAGAAATTATTTTTTCTCCTTCTGGCTCAATCTGCCCCTCCCTTCCCTCCGCACAGACTGACCTGCGGGGTGCGGAGGGGGAGGGGAAGAGGTGAGGCAGCAGTGTAGAGTAGATCTTGGGTTGCTTTTTCATTCAAAAAGTGATCTACCCAAAAAGGTTGGAGACCACTGTTCTACAGCATGATCACTGGATCACTGGATCATGGTGTAAGAAATGGTTTCTTTGTGTATTTGAGAAGCTCATTTTGCCATTTTATTATCTGTATCATGGTAGTATGGAATGATTTATTATAGGAAGGGGTGTATCTGTTGTCCTGGCCTTCCTGTGTGTCCAGAGTTCAGGCCTCTGAGTTCAGAGTTTTCACAGGAAAACCCAGATACTCACTTTTATTGACAAGACCTTGATTTCCTAACGTCCTTTTTTGCTTCAGTGGACTTTAAGTCTTCTGGCAACAGCGTCCATTAATTCTAAATCCCTAAAATGCTTATGATTTTTTTTTGGGTGGGGGGGGGTTTGTGGGTTTTTTTAAGAATGACAGAAATGTTTGGAAATATTCCAGTTCTCTCACTTGCTTTTAAAGAATATCTATAAAGCAACATGGAGGCATTAAATGAGTTCTTAAGTTGTGTTCATGTCTAGCTGGTTATCTGGGAAAATTCAAGCTGGTTTAGGGGGAAAAAAACTAAAACAAAACCTTCGCTGTACTTTCTGTCTTGGAAATGTCATGTTGAATGGCAAAATCACCACTTGTTTTTAATATATTGCAAGCTCTAGCCTTTTAGCATCCTCCACTTGAGCATTATGTAAAACCTTTAAACATACAATGCACCCTTTGCTGTTTAAAATCTTCATTTTACGGTGACTTGATATATCCCCCCTATACTAAAATGTCAGAAAGGTTCAGTTTTTGGGGTGGCTACCACAGCTGACTAAATATTATTTGCAGGCAGTAGACTGTTTAAAAAAAAGAGAGAGAGAGAGAGAGAAAGAAATCAAACTTCTTTTCAGATGTGGGGTTTGAAAGTTGTACAGAGGTGTTGAACCACTACTTTTCTAAAATGCTAAAATAATACCACCCAGATGAATGTGGTCAGCAGCTACACCAGTGATTCTCAACCAGGGTTCCGCAAGATCCTTTGAAGGGTGTTACAGAAAGCATGAGGAGACACTTTTTTCCCCCAGTTATTATCATTGAACTTCCATCGGTGAACCACACAATTTTCCTGCCCTTCAGTGTCTAATTCCTCTAATGGTGGTGCTTCTACTAAAGCTATCCTCTGTTCTAAAGTGACTTTGGGCAGGACTGCCCAGAGGGGGGAGCAACTGGGGCAATTTGCCCTGGGCCCCTGCAAAGCAAGGGCCTCCTGCCTCAGCTCCTGTCTGTACCACTGGTCCCTGCCCTGCAACATTGCTCACCTGAATTCTTGGCATTTTGTTTTCATAAAAAAGAGGAAATCAGTGTATTAGAGTGTATGATGACACTGAATCATTCTCAAAATGCCATTGTGACATTATGGGACCCATCCCTGACCAGGACGTAGATATTATGCATAGCTGTGTGTGAAACACATGCTAATTTGAGGTTTAAGTGATTGTTGCATTGATGCCCAAAGGGGGGTCTAAATCAGTCATGGTAAGGTACTGTCTTTCTTTATCTCTGGGAAGCCAAGGGCCTAGGCCAAGTAGCCCTGGTTACGGAGTCTGTTATGAGGAGAGAAGGAGCAGGGAAGGTTTGAGGAGGAATTTGTGGCAGAGCAGGGCTGTTGTCACAGAAAGACCTCCAGGGGAAAGAGTTCAAGTCGTGAGTATGTGCAAGCCCTGTGGGTTCTTAAGGGCCAAAGTCAGAAATGAATTTGCAAGAATATAATAAGTAAAATGATATATATTGTTTTCTTTATATTTGCCAAGGACAATAACAACATTAGACAGAACACATATTCAGGTTCACATGTTTCCCCACTTCAAAAAGTACTTAAATGCAAAGTGTCAATATAACTCTTAGGAAAAAAAAAAATTAAGTCCTTCTTGATTGAAGAAGCCTGTGCTCCAAACTGAAAATCTTGCTTTCAGTATTGCAGAGATGATTTGCTCTCTTCTGGTCCTTCAGACAGCAGCAGTTGCTTTCTAAGGCCCATGAGAATATGAACAGTCTCACAACGCCCTTAATCAAGGGGTTAAAGGCTAAACGTACAAGTTTATTCTCCAGCAACAGTACAAAATCAATCCTTCTTCCTCTGTCTACTCTCTTTGCAGTTACTTTCTTTTCCCTCTAAACAGGGGCAGGGCCTGCTTATCCTCTGCCATACCCACGAGCCTGCACCAAGTAGAACCCAGCTTATGGGGGTTACATGTGCACCAGCTAAGATTTCCAGGCAAGGTCCCACTGGAGAGTAATGGGAAAAGGCCTAGGAGTGGTGTGAGGCCAGGCCTTAAAGGAGGAACCCTTCGTTCCTGGGAAGTGGAGGAGGCCAGCCAGCTGGCCACAACTAGAAGATCTGGCAGGCTGAGCTGGGCCCCAGGAAACTGGTAGGAGAGAGCAACTCTGCCAGAAGGGGTTGGAAATTGGAGGTGCTCAGGAGAAGTACAACTTTATTCCTATCCCCTTATCCCCCGTGTAAGAAAAAATGAAGCACGCCTATCAATCTGAGGCATCAAAAAGAAAGGAGACAAAGGAGAAGGCAATGAATTTTACCTCTGTGGCTTCCCTGGTGGCCTAGTGGCTAGGATTTAACACTTTCACTGCTATGGCCTGGGTTCAATTCCCAGTTAGGGAATGTGCCCTTTTAACCATTCAGCTTCCACAAAAGAAGGCTGAGGGGGGATCTAGTGGCCTGTTACAAACTAGTCAGAAGGGACCAGCAGGCATTAGGGGAGTCCCTGTTCCCCTGAACACTACCAGGAAATAATGGTTACAAGCTGGCAGAGGGTAAATTCAGATTAGACATCAGGAGGTGCTACTTCACTGTCAGGGCGGCTGGGATCTGGAATGAATGTCCAGGAGACGTGGTGCTGGGGGTCTTTAAGAGGAGACTAGATGTACACCTTGCTGGGGTCGTTTGACCCCAGTACCCTTTCCTGCCAAGGCAGGGGGTTGGACTTGATGATCTGCTCAGGTTCCTTCCGACTCTACTACTAACTATGAAACTAACTTGTTTCTTCTAGCTCTTCTCAATACTTGTCTTCCTTCTTCAGCTTCCTGCATCTTTCTTTGCAGCTCTCTTAGATCTTTCATTGTTTTACCCACCCATCTTCAGCCTTCCTTCCTGAAGAATTCTCCCATCCTCTTTTTCACCATCATCCACCATTCTTTGGTACTCCCAAAATATTTCTTCAGTGTTTGCCACCCCTCATACTTTCTCATGTATGCTTGACATATTTCTTCATCTTAGAACAGCTGCACATTTTACTTCCACAGTCCCTCCCAGGGGGCTCTTACCCTTCACTCTCATGGAGCTCTTACCAAGACTCATTTTCACCTTCAGCATCTGGTGATCACTAAAAAGTCACATGCATTGTTTCTTTCTTCCTTATCCCTATTTCTTTTGATGAAAGTCAGTTCTTGATTGTTTCTTTCCACTGGGGTCTGCTCTAGTCAAAACTATCCACACATCTCTACCAATTCTTCTTTTATTATGTTTGTTAACAGTCTGGATAAACTGTCTAAAGCTCCATTTCCTCCTTTCCCTATTCTGTCACCCACTTTGATTATATAATTGAAATCTCCCACTATTATGCACAGTCAATGTCTGAATATGACTATGTAAACCACAAGATTTCTAAGCAGCGCATTCCCTCCCTCCCTCTCCAGTGGTGCACATACACTGAAAAATTCTAATTGTGCTCCCCTGACTGATATTACCAATTTTTTTGCAATCTGCCACTGATGACTTCTGCCTACTTTGCTCTCAGCTCTGGGTTCTTGAATAATATTGCTACCCTTGCTACTTTGTTCTCATTTGTCCTTGACCACCAGAATGGTCCCCAACTCCACCTTTTCCTAAAGTGTTTATAATCCTCTCCCCTGATATACCACATTCCTTAAAAAAAAGTTTGTGTTACAAATAAATAGGTACCAAAATGCTGTATAAAAGTGTGTTTATGGAGTACTGGTACTGAAACTTGCAGCAGTTTTAAAAAAGGTGACATATAAATTCGGGCTGAACTAAGTATATGGGTTCTATATGCAAATTGCTACAGTAATATTTAATTTTAAGGTCATTGTTTTCAATTTGCTCCTTACTTCCATGAGCTCAGGGAGAACAGGGTCTGATAGTAAGGAGATGGTCATGAGGCTGCTGGGGAGGGGGGAGGGGAGGGCAGAGAGCAAAAGAGCTACCTGATGCTCTAGGTCTTTTTTCCTTGCTGCAGCAGTGGGAGGGTGTGGGGCAGAATTCAAGACAACTCTCCAATACTTACAGTCTATATCTGGAAAATTATAGCATATTTATAAATTTTCTATACATAGAATCTAATAATTTGGGGGTCATCATTGATTTGAGTAATGTAGTGAAATGTTCTGTAGGACTAAAGAAACAAACATCTTTTGAATATTTTTTACTTTTGTTGTGTTTTCAATACATAATGTATGATATAGGAAATATATGCACATTCCACTAAAGTTATATTTATCTTTGTTTCAATCTTAAACTGTATAATATAGCCCGAGGACCCTAGCATATTAGTGAAACTTGCAGTTTCTTTTTACCTGGAGAAAAATGTGTTGTGTTATATGTGATGCTGCACCACACCATCTACATGTCCCTTTTCAAAATCATAGATTCACCCATGTCCAGGGTATATTGTAAAATACACAAGGTAAAATTGTTTTTAGTGCTCTTTCTGTGAAGCCTTCCTTTCAGTGCACACTTTTTAAATTGTACAGTCAATGCAGCACGATGCCAGAGAATTCATTTTCCTGTTTAATATGTAGAATCTGAGATAAACACTTTGCACCTTTTAACCTTTACATAAAAGGACTATCTTCTCTGCATTCCATAAGTTAAGCAGATAACATGTTTTAGCAGTATCTTTTTTATTATTTCCTTTTAAAATGTCATACTGGGAGACTTCCTTAAATTGTAAGAAGATGGAAGCACACTGGTAAAAATACCAAATGCCAGAAAATGGTAATATTAAGTTTGTACATATACTTTTTAATTTTGCTTCTTGCATATACCTACTACAATATAATTTTTAATTTATAGCATCTCATAGTTCCAAAAGATTACAAGTTATATATATTTTTAAGCCAATGCCTTGTAAGGACCTCTGCGTAAATGACTTCAGTAGACTGTCTCTGGGATACAAATAGTAATTTACTGTACTGAAGGTGTTACCCATTTGTAATTAAAGCTGTAGAAGAGAATTATATAAATTTATACTATCATTTGAACTATACCAAGTGATCCTTTAGGCATCTTAGGCATAAGAAGGCAGTTAAAGATTAACATGCTACCTCAACGTTGGCAGTTCCTGACTTCTGAAAGCAAATTAGTAGGTCTGATTTTCAGAGGCTTTTCATCTGGAAGCTTCCATTGATGTGAAATGGGATAGTGCATGCTCAGTACATCTGGAATCTGGCACAATGTTATTCAACATGGCACTTTTAATGGCATATTATACTCTTGAGCAAAGCAAGAGAGGGCGGCAGGATGACAGGGATGCAGCTTGCAGAGAGAGAAACTACTGGCAAATGAACAACCCCTATTAATGAGAGTAAAACCAAGCAATAGAGCAAAGTGACTTTAAGAGGGATGCTTAGAGGTGATCAGAAGGAGGAGTCAGCAGGTATATATACTGAGTCCTTGGGGACAAGAGTTATTCTAACTTGATAGTGCAAGGAAAAGGAGCTTTGCTGAGAGGCCTGCGTAGCACTAAGTAGTTTCATAGTTGTATCTAATTGTGTTTGCAGCCATAAGACTTGGAAGTGGCTACAGGAGAGGAAGAAGGTCATGGTGCATGCTAGGGAAGGACACCTGCATTTTGGAGCTGAGGACCAGGAGCCTAGTACAGTATATTGAGGTAGGGCCAGGGGGTCTAATGAAAAGTACAGTCAGTGTGGGGAGTTCTACAGCGTGAGTGGACCCTGTCTAAAGACTCTGATAGAGTGAGTTAGATGAGGCCAGTTGGATAGATTATTGTGCTTTGCTGTATGAAAAGAGGTTAAACTGGATTGGCCCAGTGATGAGCAGGATAGAACAAGTACCTAGGGCCAAACTCTATTTTTCTGAGAGCAGCCTCCCAAATATCTCTTACATCAAGGTGTGGTAGATGAGTAGACAAGGAAGTATACTGGCAAGACAGTGGGAGAACAGGCTTAGTATGGTTACTAGGGGGACCACAGCCACTGTCAGAGGTGGGACCTGTAACAAGGTCTATATTTAAATGTCTAATTCTAACTTTTTTGTTCTAGGAGACCTTCTTTCCAATACAAAAGCTCATCTCAATAGACCTAACTATAACATATGGCACTTATAGAAGAACAGTATTTTTTGTCAAGTTCAACCTTAGGCCTCTTGCTTGTAGGGGTGATAAAACTTAAAATAACTATTATTTGCCTGAAAATACTGCCCTCATCCTCTGAGTGAACCACTTAATTTCTGTCCCTGCTTGAAATGAGTTCTCTGGTTATTTCTCTACTTTAGTCAGGAGGTGTTATTACAATCCATAGATGTATCTCAGCTAGCTTTAATCTACATCACCCAGGTATCAATAACAGTGAAGCCACAGCAGTATGGGCTTCTGTGCACGTTGTATTAGGCCATGAAGGACCCTGGGCACTCATTTGGGTGACGAATCTGCTCTGCAGCCTGAGACCAATATCCATGTTAACCCAGATATGCCTACAGATGCTGAAATACACTTCTCAACTGCAGTAGTGTCATAATCCTAAAAGGAAGGTGTGTGAAGAAATTAAAGTGGGGGGAATTGTACATCAAGAATGAAAGGGTAAGGGATCATCAGGAAACTACTTAACTTTTACTCTTATTAAGGAGCCAGGAACTGCAAGAAAGAACTCAGGTTCAAAGGGCATCTTTACATATGCTCTGGGGTGGGGATGGAGTGGCACTTTAATTGAAGTGGCTCTCGGGAGCCTCTCTAATTAAAGAGCCCACAGTGTCTTGTGTATTCAGTGTCCTGCACTTCAAAATGGTGGCAGGGGGACTTTAACTAGAGGGGCGCTTTAGTTAAAGTGCCCCACTGCCGTTTTGAAGCATGGGGACACTGAATACACGAGACACCAAGGCTGCTGGAGCATCCTAATTAGCGTACTCCAGCAGATGCATTTGAGCAGGTGTCCGGCAAATCTGAAGGTGCTGAAAGTGTTCATTTTGAAATTGCTATGGCAAGAAACAAACAGGTTGACTTAGCTGATGACTTACTATCTCTATTTATTTCCAGTTTCTGCAGTAAAAACTGCATAAGAATTTGGGTATCATGTCTATGCTTTAAAAGAGCAGTGCACTTCTTCCCTGAATTGAGAAGACTCCTGCTGAGATCTCACGTCCTGGTAAGACACAGTAATATACAAATAAACTATTTGTAAAGGCTAAATAT
Organism: Gavialis gangeticus; assembly: GCF_001723915.1. Lineage (NCBI taxonomy): Eukaryota > Metazoa > Chordata > Crocodylia > Gavialidae > Gavialis > Gavialis gangeticus. Next base: position 60,242,954 of record NW_017729025.1, read on the forward strand.
CTTGAACAATGACAGTTTACTAACATCTGTGATTTTTTCCAACTGAAATAAGAGCACATTCCTAAAATTTCATTCCTATAAAAGAGCAGGTTAAGTAAAAGACCTGCAGATTTTATAAGAGACTAAGGGCTTATTTGTAGCTCCATATATTTTAAGAACATCCTCTTAGAAGAAATAGTAGAAATCAACCTGAAAACGTACTGAAATACAAACTTCATAGATCTTTAAATTGCAAAGATGTAGATGTTGTGACATGCATATAAAACCTGTCTTTGAGTTATTGCTTTGGCAGCTTCCTTCAGTATATTATATTAAACAAGTGTAAATCTTAGAGATGATCAGGAAGTCAAGTGGACACAAATGTATCAGTTGTTGCAACATGTATTGGGTATCCCAAAAGGCATAATACAAGAAGCAATTAGATTATTAATAGCTTTAAATGACCTCTTTTTTAGGTGTTTTGACTCTTAATTCGGGCATTGGCTGCCACTCTGTTCTAGAACCCTAATATGCCCCAGGTTACTAATATCCCATTAATCACTGATCTTTGTTACTGTTTGAAGGCGATCTATAGTGAATGTGGTAAACACCTTTTTGTCCATGAGGATTCCCCCTGCCCAGCTGGTTTCAATATAATTGTAACACCACTGAATTGCATTGTGCTTGTCCTCTGCATAAGTTCATAAGAGGAGAAGATACAAGCATCCCCTTGCCACACACAGGAGCTTGGCACAGTTGCAATACTGATACTTGAGTTGTATTAGGACTGCTCTTGGCTCCTACCAGCTGTAGATGGCAAGGGAGAACAGGATTCCTCCAGAGCAGGCTTAACTAGAGAACCCATGCTTCGTTCTTGTGGTGGCAAAAATGGACTCCAGTTGGGCTTTGGCTATGTGCAGTGGTTACACTTTGGTTGACCTAACCAGGGTTAGGTTAATTTAAGGGCCCATCTGTACAGAGATGGTGGAGTGGTGGGACCATGACACAGCGAGGCTGTGACAGCATGGGGCTGCAGAAGTGGGGCTCTGCCCTGGCCCCAGCCCTGCACTGTTGGGGTCATAGATTCATAGATTCATAGATTAAGGGTCGGAAGGGACCTAGTAGATCTTCTAGCCCGACCCCCCGCCAGGGCGGGAGAACAACAAAAAACCCCAAAAAGAGAAATGGGACTCAAACGAGTCCAGCCAGGTAGGCATCCAGCCTCTTCTTAAAGACCCCCAGGGTAGGGGCCAGCACCACTTCCCTTGGAAGTTGGTTCCAGCTCCTAGCCGCCCTAACCGTGAAGTAGTTTTTGCGGATGTCCAATCTATACCTCCTCTCCATCAGCTTGTGCCCATTACTCCTTGTTATGCCAGCGGGCGCTAGGGGAAACAGCGTCTCCCCCAAACCCTTCTGGTCCCCCCTAGTGAGTCTATAGACAGTCACCAGGTCCCCCCTTAGCCTTCTCTTGTGGAGGCTGAATAGGTTCAGGTCCCGCAGTCTCTCACTGTAGAGTCTGCCCTGTTGTCCCTGGATCATGCGGGTGGCCCTCCTCTGGACCCTCTCCATATTGTCCACATCCCTCTTGAAATGGGGCGCACAGAACTGGACACAATACTCCAGCTGTGGCCTGACCAGCGTCGCATAGAGGGGGAGGATCACCTCCTTGGCTCTACTCGAGATGCACCTGTGGATGCACGACAAGGTCCGGTTAGCCCTGCCAACCATGACCTCGCATTGTCGGCCCATGTTCATCTTGGAGTCAATAATGACTCCAAGATCCCTTTCTGCCTCCGTGCTCTCGAGTAAGGAGTTCCCCATTGTATAAGTGTGCTGCTGGTTCCTACTGCCCAAGTGCAGCACCCTGCACTTGTCCGTGTTAAAACGCATCCTGTTCCTGTTAGCCCACCCCTGTAACCTATCCAGATCCCTCTGCAATCTCTCGCTCCCTGCTAGCGTGCTCACCTCCCCCCAGATTTTAGTGTCATCAGCGAATTTAAACAGGTTACTTTCCACCCCATCATCCAGATCGCTGATGACACTGTCAGGGCCCTTTGATCTAGTGGTGCATGTGGGGCAGACAGACCAGGGTGCTTGGGTCTGGTGGTGGCAGCCAGGGGCAGGAGCTGCTAAGAAATGGAGTGTGCTGTGAGTCCAGTCCAGCCCATGGGCTGGATTTTGCCCACCCCTGATGTTCCCTTCCCCCAGCTTTGATTGAGTTCCCAACACAGCTCTCAGAACCAGTGAATGTGTGCATAAGCTGGAATCAATCTGCAATCATGCAGCTTAAAGTAGGCCATGTGATTGTAGATCGAGTACCACAAATGTGTGTATGCATCTTCTGAAAATTAGAATACCTTCAAAGGTATGTAATGGTCAGACCATGTACCTATGGATCAAGCCAAGCATAGAGCTGTGCCTTACCTGCACAGCTGAACCATAATTAGGAAAGCTAAGAACGCCATGGTGTGAGCGTGTTGGAGCGACCATGGTTCCAATGCAAACACGCTGGAGCAGACTTAGTGAATCTGAACTCTCCAGTGTGCTGCAGCATCTCATGTATGCAGTGTCCCTGCATTTCAAAGTGGTGGCGAGGCCTTTAGTAAAAGCTGCAGGGGTTTTAATTAAAGCAGCTCCTGAGAGCCACTCTAACCCTACCCCCCGCCCCACCCTGGAACACATGTATAGGTGCCTTTCAAGGCCAAAGGTTATAAGTTTAAGATATTTTCAGTAATAATTCATGAGGTTTACCTAATATATCTACACATAGGTTTAAAGAGGCCTTAGTTTGATTTAACATTATTGTAAGTGTTTCCATACAGGGGTTTAATGGACTTAATTAATCCACTTTAGATTCATGCCTTTATTTAATTTAAAATAATTTTCCTGCATTTCTTCTTGTAGACAGTTTGTTTGTTTTTTTTGAAAATAAATAATAGTAGATATATTGTAGCTATAATGATGTACTGGGGGAAAAATCGCTATATAAAAATTCCTGAATATATCATTTTCTACTATATGCATGCATCTACATGTTGCCGTATGGCACACTATGGTAATGTAGTGATTATATGTGTCTACACATGATCGCCAGCTCCGTCACCGTAGTGGCACACCCCCTAGGTATAGCATGCCACTATGGCAATGTAGCAGTGAAAACTAACCTTGTGCTGTGCACACAGTGCATTTACCAACCATACTGTGTTGTGTGCCCTATATTCCAAAAACACTGGATAAAATGTATTATCTCAGTTAACTGCAATGGTTATAAAGGAAAATTGTGGGGGAATTGGCTGAATAGTATGCAAACATGAATATGTATTTTATAGACATTTGTAGAGAGATGAAGAAAAATATCTAAACTTGCAAATTTGATCCTCCAGATTTTTGTATGTCAAACTCCTGTTGGCATCATTGGCCATGTCCCCATGAGCAGGGGTGTGCGGTTGCCACAGGAGGAAAAAAACAGTGGTACAAATTCACACCACTGCTTTTTTGCCTTGGTGCATGCCCCTGCACATTGGTTTAATGTGTGGAAAAATGCTCCAGATGCGTTAGGGGAAGCTGGAGCCAGCACCTGGGCTGGCCCCAGCAACCTTACCTAAGGTCCTGGGGGCCTCCCTGGGCTTCAGCAGTGGTGATCTGGGTGCACAGAGCCTGGCCAACAGCTGGAGCATGGCTCTGGCCAGTCAGTCTCTGGTTTCCGGCAGCACACATTGCCACCACACATGCCACCCTGCTTTTTTCTGGCACGGGGTTTTTTTGACACTGGGATCTCCTGGTGTCAAAAAACACACCGCACTGCAAATTGGCAACGTGGCAAATACCGGCATGTGCAGTTTGGAGTGCATTGGAGCAATGCAAACTACACAGCACACTTGTCTGGATGTGCCCATTAGGTACATCATACTGTTTTTGTAAAAATCTCTTGTAGGTGTTTCTACTTAAGCAACTCAATGGCTAACAATTATGTAAGTTAGATGTTTAAACTCCTTATACAATCGATGGTAACAATTAACTACCTCCAAATGACTTTCTAGATTATTTACTGTGTTGCCAGAAGGTGCCAGCAGGAACTCTTAGGTTTGTATGAACTCCTGCTTCTCCTCAGAACTTAGGTGTCCATGTCATGACTGCATATTAGGCACATCTGGTGTTACAAATTAAAGTGTCTAGAAGTGAGGCAGTTCTACCACACTGATAAAAGCATTAAGTTCAGTGCAAAGCACAGCACCCTACATTAACTCTAAAACATAGTCAGTGCTGCTAGTGATGGCTCTTCTCACCTTTTGCAAAAAAGCCTGCTCATTAGGCTCTTGCCCAGCGGGACAAAGGCTTGGGTTCTAGGCCCTCCTTAACTGATGGGGACTCAAGTCCCGTTCTCTTATTTATCAGGAAAATGCCTTAATCACCAGGCTGAGCTAGTGGCATAGAAGCCTCTTCTGATCACCCCTGTTGAAGCTGAGCCATTGGGAAACCAGGAATGCAAGTGTCACGGGGCCAGAAGGAAAACAAGAGGGAGCCTAATTCTGTAGCCTGGTGATGAAGGATACTTCCAGAAAAGAGGGAACTAGGTAGTGGTACTTCTTCCCCAGACTGCTTATTCATTTCTTTTGAGACTGTCGTTGATTTAAAAAAAATAGAAACAAATGTTGTAGCATGGACCAGAACCTAGAATTGATTTTTTTTTTTTTGCCAAAATCTGTCTATATTCCATTTGGCGTCTATGATCTGATCCATGGTTCCTACGCATTTATGTGATCCTGAACACAGCTTGCATTCAGCCATAGAAACAACCAGAGGGGTTTGTCTCATGGCAAATAGTGTTACTCACCATATACTTGTTCTCTGAGAGTGGTGCATCAGCCTCATGGCACTTCATCTGTTTGTGTTACAATTTTAATATCACTGAAGATTTTTTTTCTTTGTAGTAGAAGGAAGAAGGGTTCTGTGTTGTAATAAGATTGAATTCTTCCTTCTTCAGACATGTTTCCACACATACAATTATTTCTTTAAGTACTAATAATATCTTTTTCAAATTTAATTAACAGTTTACTAGTGGTTAAACTAAATAGCCATTTAGAGCTGTGGAAATGTAATTGCTCCACCATCTGGTCAGCTGTAATATTTTATTACAATAATATGATGAAAGCAATGTTTCTTACATACCTAACGAGTTACCACTCTGCATCCTACTTCAGAGGTGCTGGTTTGCTTGTTTTTGTTTTCAAATCTTCCTCAAAAGCAAGAACACGTTCCTGTCAGAGAGTGTTTGTAAATGGCTAACATAACAGGAATGATTCTTTTTTTTTTCTTACTTTTAAATTAATAGCTTAGATTTTTATAGATTATAAAAATAATTTTAATATTATTTTAAAATGAATAGGAGCTTTTTTTCTTGAACATGCTGGTAACGGCAGAATATGAAGCTGATTACTGAGCCTAGTCCTTCTGTATCATGTTTTTAATTTTTTCCCTTGCACAATAATTCTGGCTATTGGTCAGTGAGTAATGGACTGAATAAACTAGATGTCATTCAAAGGCGTATGTACCATTCTTTGTATTTACATTGCTAATTCAAATGGAAAGAGAAAACATTTTCATTCAGATGTAATAACTTGTAATTCATTTATCACAACAAATAATAGAACTGCAGTAACAGTTGTTACCTATTGCATTATGGAAATTTTCATATAAAAACAGCTCTTTTGCTGCAAATGACTAGAGATAGAGCCTTGATCTAACTGTGCTGCAAACACATTTACTCTTTTTTTTTAAAGAAAAAATTAGGGTTTTTTTTAATTTTCACATCTCTGGATTTGTTTATTACTGATTTAAAAAGTACATGTTTAGATGTTTCTTTATTAATCTTCATATTTTTTTAAATATAGGTATGTTAACTAACTTAAATATATTAATATGCAAATGAGATCTAAGGCCTTTTGAGATCTGAGGTCCTTTTGGCATCTCATCTGAAAGATGGCCTCCACAGTAGTATTGTACACTCCTAACATCAAGTTTGTTGACAAGTTTACCACTGGTTCAAAGGAAAACATGTCACTTCCTGAAATTATAATAGGTGAAAACCTGAACCCATTGAAGTGAATGAGATTTTTATCATTACTTTAAAGGAGTTAGAATTTCCCCTCAACCATGTGACAAACTGAGATATGGGTGCTGTGGATAAATGTAGTAAAGAGCCAACAGTCTTCACCTGGGTGGGCAAAATACAGCCCACGGGCCAGTTTCGACCTGCCAGGCAATTTCATCCAGTTCACAGGTGGAAGCCTACCAATGCACTGTATCTGACTCAGCCCTGGGCTGACCCTACAATGCTTGCATGGGGCAGAGTCCCACTCAGTCCCATGGGGGCAGCACATACTGTGCACCCACTCTCCCCTGCAGGATGGCCCTGACCTTGGCCTCACAGGTAGGGAGGTGGCGGTGCCAGCAGTGGGTGGGTAGGGGAAGCAGTGGGTAGGGGAGGAAGTGGCAGGATGTGGATGGGTGAGAGGGAAGCAGGGGTGGGTGGGAGCAAAGCAGCAACTGAGTGAGAATGTGGGGCCCATGCCAGTGCCCCAGGGCTGGGGCCCAAGGTGGGGCAGCAGGAACACAGAGCCCAGGTTAGTGTGGGCACAGGGCCTGCCTGGCTCCATTGCAAAGGGCTCCCCAGGGCTTGCATGCAGTTCCCAGGTTTTACCCATGAGCTGTGTGCCTCTAGGGTGAGCCCTGCATGATGGAGCCAGTAGGCTGGCCCCTCTCACTGCCACGTGCAGGTCATGGGGAATGATGAGGAGTTCGGCACTATGGAGCCAAGCCAGCTCTGCCCCCTCCCTGCTGCCATGACTGAGCCCCATGGCCTGCACCATTGGCTTCATTATTCAGGGCTCCCCCTGGTGTCACAGGGCTCAAGCAGAGAACCCAGGAACTGCATGCGAGCCCCACGTGATGAAGCTGGCAACCCAGCTGTATGCGGTTCTGGGACTTTCTGGGGCCATGCGCTGCCAGGGAGTTCCACCAGCTGTGGGTCATGAGCACCCTGAAGGCCCACCATCTGCTGCTGCCAACTGGCAGCAGGGGTTGTGCACAATGGGGGGGTGTTTGTAGGGGAGACCCACATGCACACCCCACCACACACATGCACCCACACCCCCCACACACCCACAGCACCTCACAAACCCCATACCCACCCCCGCACCTGCCTACACATCCCCCAAAATGCCCCCCATAAATCCCATATACACCCACAAACCCCATACCCCTCAAGCACTCCTCCACACCCCCACCTCCACAATATACAAGAGTAAGACTTCATTTTGAGCTAGGATGCAATCTCCTCTATATATACTATGTACACAAATCTGGACCAAATTTTTTTTTAATGAAATAAAAATCAAACATCTACTATAACATATTTTATTTTTTAATACATAATTTGGGATATTTTTGGTTCCAAGGTGGCAAGCCCTCCTCCCAAAAGGAGTATTTCTGGGGGCAAAGGTCAGGGTTTAGGGGGAGGACTTCCAGTCCCAAGATGGCAACCAGGAGGTGGGGCGCCTGTCAAGGGGCAGAGCTACCTTTGAGACCATCGACAACTCACGCAAACTCATTAAGTGGCCCTCCAACCAAAATAATTTTCCACCCCTGGTCTTCACTAACCAACTGTAATTGTGGCAGAACATAAAAATGAAGAGTTAATTAACAGAATCCTAGCCAGTTAGGGAAGAGAATTCTTCATGTTTCACTGGGCTCTTTTCTAATTTTTTACTTTATTTAAGAGTGTTTTTGGGGGTGATTTGCACACAGAATTTTGCAGGGGTCAGAGCATGCTTCTTCAGAGACTGACTTTTGGATTTGTTTTCTCATGAAATGTTTTGACACTTTCTGAAAGTTAGTGCTAATGTGGTGTTCACCTAGCACAGGATTGCCCAACTGGCAGTATTAACATGCAGCCAATAGGCTTCTACCCAACTGCCACTCCACCCATTGCTCTAGCAGTGGCATCAGCCAGCGTCTCTGGGCTCCGCCTACCTCCTCTGGCTTCTGGTCCCTGACCATACCTCTGGAGATGGAGTAGCACAGTGGAAGAATACAGGCTGCCCATGCTGCATGCACAGCAGAGAAGGGTGCTGGGCTGCATTCCCTGCACATTTGGAAAAGGAAGGAACCAGACTTCCTATGCTGTGTGTTGTAGATAGGCTGCCTGTGTGATGCACACTGCCAGAAGGGAGGCAGGGGTGCTGTGAGCATACCTGGGGTGAATGTAATTTATGTCTCTAGGAGTACGGACTGTGCATGGAGGATTGGGGAGCAGTCCCCAGGGAGCATGGCCCCAGGTTCTGTCCCATGCTGCATATGGCCCCCAGCTGTCCATAAGTTGAATGGCCCTGACCTAGCAGATAGTACACAGGAAAACTGAGCTTGAGTTCGATGCAAAAGAGCATGGGAGCCAGCAAGTTCCTCTCTGTAACCTTCAGCAGCAAGAAAGAAAGACTTAGCAGCTAGGGCTGTGTGAAACAGCACCGTTCCGATTTGACTTCCATTTCAATGATTTTACAGAACAGTGTTTCATTTAGAGTTTTGTTTCATTTTGAGAGAACTGTTCTGTTCCATTTCATCAAAACTGTTTTGCTGTTTCAATGCAGTTTCAGTGTTTCACCCACAGTTTATTATGGTAAAACATAAAATTTGGCAGGCAGGCAGATTGGGGACTCACCCACACCCCCAGGAGGGCTGTGGGAGCTTTGCCAGAGCCATCCTGGGGATGCAGGCCCCTGATCTGCCTGCCAGATGACAGACCGGTGCTGGGCACAGTCTGCACCCAGTGCTGGGAAGATTGGTGCTGCTGCTGGCCCCAGGCAGCAGGACCCGGCTCCTGTCCATCAGCAGGCAGATCAGGGGCATGCATCCCTGGGAGGACTCTGGCACTGCCCCTGCAGCCCTCCCGGGGTGCTGGCAAGCCCCCGATCTGCCTGCTAGCTGACAGGAGCTGGGTGCTGGAGCCAGCAGTGCTGGGGTAGATCAGCTTGTGTGGGGACCCACCACCCCAATCCCGGGATCATGGCGGTGTGTCCCCAGACGAGCTGATCTGCCCCAGCCCCATACCGGAGCTGGCTCGAGGAGGGTGCAGGGCCCGGGGCAGATCAGCTCATGCGGGGACCCTCCCCCACCCCAGGATTGGGGCCGTGGGGTCCCCGCACAAACTGATCTGCCTTGGCCCCACTGGCCCCAGGCAGCAGCACCCAGCTCCTCTCAGTCGGCAGGAAAACCCCTACAAAAGGTTTTTTGCATTTGAACCAAGGAAGGCACTTTCTGCTCAAAAGCTTGTCTACCATTGTCTTAGGACACTAAAATGTGCCTGCTCCTTTAAGGGCAGAAGCAGCCTTGCCAGAGGGCGCTGCAGGCTAGGTAGAGATCCATAGCTGCAGGTTGCCTGAACAATGGGCTAAAGAGGTAATTAGGCAGCACCTGCAGGTGGTCGGCTGACTGGACAGAGGCAGGGCCTTGGGTACATATAAACTGAAGGCTGGGGCTAGTAGGGTTCACTGTCTCTCTGGCAATTGCCAGGAGAAGGAGCTCCTACACAAGAGAGCTACCGGAGACATTTTGGTGCCTGCTTTGCTACCCTGATGTGCAGTAAGACTCCAGGAGCTCCCAAGGTATCTGGGGGTAAGGGGCACAGTATCCTAAGGGTGGAAGTTTGCCTCCTTAAAGGGGCAGAATATTGCCTTCATTGTTAATGCTATGTTATAGCCCAGGGGCTGGTGTTTGTGTTGTTTCTTTGCATTGGAGGGGTAGAATGAGGCTGTAAGGGGAGGTATGGAGGCCTCAGTGCCCAGGAGGGGAACGCAGTAATCTTGAGCGCCACCAGAAGTGGGTGTGGGGCCCAAGCAGTTAGGAAAGCCAGCAACAGGCAGAGGGTATGAGACGCAGGGCCAGAGGGCCTGGTGCCAGAAAGGTGCAGCAGACAGGGCTGGAGAGTCTAGCACTAGAGGGGCACACTCAGATGGGGCCATGGGCCCAGTGACCAGAAGAGAGCAATCAGAGCTAGTGCCTCAAAGCCAGGTCTAAGACTCTGGGCCTAGGTTAGAAGGCCTAGCCAGATTAAAGGAGTGGAGACTGAGTAGGCCAAGGCTCCAACAGAGGGAATAACATCAGTGTAATAGCCATGAGGCATGGGGCATGGTAAAGGGGAGTTTTGGAGGCACACAACTAGCTCATAAGACTCAAGGTGCCTGTGCGGCATAGTACTGGAGAGAGGTTCAGCAAAAGGTTCAAGAACCAGTGAGTTCTGGTGAGGTTCAGTGGACTGGGGCCACATGAAAAACCTGTGGGCAGCTTCCTGATTTATTTTACCAGCAAGATGTGGCAAGTGAGCATGGGTGACTGGTGCCTCCTGACTCAAGCCCCCCCCCAGTGGCCAGTCAGCAACTGGGTGGAGGGTCCCCCATGGCTCATCATGCTGACTGGGGCAGGGTTTCTTATTTGCACTTCTCCTGGTGCCCCCGTTCACCAGGGAAGCACTAGTGCTCCCACCTGCTCCCCCCCGCCTGTCGCCTAAGCGGGGAGCGCCGGCTGTTGGGGGGAGCACCAGCACCCTCGGGGGATGCACATGCACCCCCAGTGCATTGCCACCGCAGGTGAGACGAGAGTACTCTCGGGGTGGAGCTGGCATGGTTGTGGAGCTGCCAAGGGCATCATGGCCACCCTTGAGGATCCTGCCCCATGACAAACAGCTATTCTAATATACAATTCATTCTATAAAAGCTATTTTCTTGCATATTTCCTGGACCACCATAACTACAACAACACTCCAACCCTTATACATAACTCCTACAGTACACTTAATAGCTTCACACAGTCAGCATCTTGTAATAAGGAACTGAAAAGGATGCAACAGCCAATTCCATGGAACAGTGACAGTAATGATTATAGCACTGAAATTTTCCACACACAGAGGTTTTTGTCAAATCAAGATCTGCTTCAAAATGAAATCTTTCACCAAATTGTTAGTATTATCAAAATGGTCAGCTTTTTTTTATTAAAGTATACATAACATTTATCCAAATGTTTTGGTATGAACATACTGTTTAGGTAATGAAAGCATTTCCACAATTTATTTAAATACATTTAATGAAATATAATACATATTTTAATTAATAACTTCAGTTAAAAGCATCACAGAAAATGGTACCACAATTGGAAAATAGATGCATGTCAACAGCTACAATACAGAAACAAATACAACTTTGAAGTTTCAAAATTTACACACAATTATTTTGCTGTTTTCAGGCATTTTTTGTAGTGCTATTTAGGTCACTACTGATTTGGGTATGATTTATAACTAATGATCTATTGACTAAGGTTTCACATCACATCATCATTTACAAAGATTATTAGAAATCAAGCAGCTGAAAATGCAAAGCTCATTCTGCAGCTATTTATTATCCACAGATTTCTAGTCCTCCATACATTGTTAGTGTTAGGCTGGGGAAATCTTTGACAGAACAAGCAAAGGAATACAGTGTATGACTTGCATTAGTTATAGTGACAGATACATGTTAGTACCAAAAAGAGAAGTAAGATTGAGTCAAAAGGCATAGTAACTGGTAAAGTCTGTCACTTCAGTGTAGATATCAAATAGATGAATCACATAAAAATTTCTTCAGGCAGGGAAATAACATTAGGAACATACAATTAAAGACTTTAATTTTTTGTCTAAAAACGACTTGGTGGAATATTTACTGAAATTGTGTTAGACTTTGTTAGTTTACTAATAGAAGGCAAATTATAAACTCATGCCTCAGCTGGAAACTGAATCTGAGGGCTCATACAGATGTTCAGAAAGTCAGGGAAGGAATTGATCTAAGTGATGTGACTTTCTGTAAGCAGCCTAGGTTAGGCTGAGAGTGAGCAGTATATATGTTCGCCCTTTCAGGAGGCAGGGGGATCCATGCAGGTAGCTTTCACTAGCTGAAGCCCACAGGTAGAAGGCACTCCTGCATGCCGGTCAGCTCTCTGGGCTGCTAGAGACTGCCAAGCACAGCTGAGCACCCAGGTGCCCCCTGATTAGCTGCTGGGTGCAGGCAAGCAGTTCCCAACTCCCTGCCACATCACTGCAGACCCTCCCTGCATCCTGCCTGGAGGCTTCAAGAAAAGCCCCAGAGTGAATTTGCTCGCTCATGAATTGCATGACTGTATGCCCTAACCTGCTCATACCCCACCATGGTGCCCTACTGCCCATGCCCAAGCATGGAGACCCAAAAGCTGTGGTGTGTCCTGCTTGTCACCCTGCAGGACTCTCACCAGAGGCTATGGAACATCATGCACAGCCTTCTGGAAATGATCCAGCAGCTGGTTGCCATGCAACTCAGCTCCCTGCCTCTGAGCTAACAGCTGGACATCCTATGCAGGGCCAGTTACTATGCTCTGTGCCCACCAAGCATCCTGAACTGGGCTACTGACTTCCATATGACTGATGAAGACAAGGCCACCCAGGATGCCATGGATGCTGGGATACTCTGACACCACCTCCAGACCATCGAGCATCAGTTCTGGGCCCACACCACCAGCAGCAACTGGTGGGAGCAGATTGTCCTGGACAACTGGAACAACAAACTGTGGGTCCATACTTTCCTCATGCACTCGGCCACTTTCATGGACATTGTTACTCAGGTGGCTGCCAAACTGCATGCCAGGACATCAGCATGCAGCCACCTCTCACTCCAGAGAAGTGGGTGGTCTATCACCATCACTAAGCTGGTCACCTGCAGCATACTCTGCCACATCACCAACCTGTTCAGCATTGGCAAGTCCATGGCCAAAGAGGTCATCTGGGAGGTGTGCCTGGTCATCCAGAATGTCCTAACCAACTGCTTCATCCAGCTCATCAACCCACAGGAGGTGGTTGCTAGCTTCTACCACATGGACTTGCTCAACTGGACAGAAGTAGGTGTCCAGTTGAACAAGGCATCCACATCTCCATCTTCTGCCAACCCCATCCTCTGCCCACCCCAAGGCACCTGGGTGTTCATCAACAGCAAGGGCTATTGTTGACCACCAGGGTTTCTTCACTCACATCTTCACTGGCTGGGTGAGAGGTGCCCATGATGTCTGTGTCTTCCAACTCCCTGCTCCTCCCGATTGATGGGGAGCCAGTGCTAGATTCCAGGAGTCCCCAGTTTCATGTTTGGCAACACCATCATCCCTCTTTTCATCATCGGAGACCCAACTTACCCTCTCATGCCCTGGCTTATGAGGCCCTACATGGGGCAACTGGACTTCTGAAAGGAGCACTTCAGCTACTGCCTGAGTAGGTGCCACATAACTGTGGAGTGCACTTTTGGCCATCTCAAAGCATGTTGACAGACTCTTAGCACACACCTTGAGGTGGAGGAGGAGAACCTGTCAGGCCTCATCATTGCTGCACCCATCTTCCAAAACATTTGAGACAAGCAAGGGGGCTGTCTGTGAAGCCTGGGCACAGGAGGAATGGTGCACAAACTAGGCATAGTGCATTGTGCATGCATGGCACAGGGAGGCTGGAGAGAATGTGCCCCTGCCCCCCACTGATGTTGGGGACACCAGCCTCACACAGCAGCAGGGGGTCCATGTCTGTGCAGTCCTGGATGACTACCTCTGGGTCTGGATGACTACCTCTGGGACCAGGAGCGTGCCCCAGATGAGTAGGGCAGGAGGGCTTTGAGTCCCTGAGTGCCTGTACCCTGGCACTACGTGATGGATCTCCTGCCTTGGGCTCCTCTGGCCCTGTGTCCCAGGCAGTGCCATCTGCAACTCTGGCTGCCTAGACACTGTTCCCTACCCCTTTCCCCCACCATTCCCCTGAGGGGCACACACTGGGATGAAAGGCAATGCAAGGAAGAAGTGTTCCTCAATTTACAATGTTTCAGTTGCCAATTTTTTCTTGTTTTCAGTAAAGAAAACCTGTTGAATATTACCCATGTCACAACTTGGCCTTTCTTCCCATTGATGCAAACCTTTGAAGTGGGGCAGGGGAAGTTTGTGAAAGGGACAAAATAACTTGGAGGGGCAGTTAGGACAGGGAATGGGGAGGGTGTTGAGGTCAGGTGGAATGCTGCAGGGGCAGAACTCAACACAGAAACTTGGCGGGGAGGTATGGAGAAGGGGGCTTTAGACCTGGCACACTAATTCCCAGACTCTGGAGTGAAGACTTCCAGACTCCAGGACTTCTCTGTGTAGGAGTTGGACAGGAGGGTGATCCCAGATCCACTGTCTGCCTGAGGGCTGGCAGAAGGCAGAGGCACAGCAGAGACTCTGGACTCCTGGCACTCCCTTGTGGGACCCCTGCCCCTGGGACCCAGTCTCCCTTGAGCCCACAACCCTTGAGCACTCTTGCACCCTGCCAGGAGTCTCCTGGTACCACTTGGGTGCTTGTGTACATGGGGCAACTGCCAGGACTAGGGTGGCTCAGGGAAGACAGCAGTGTCATGTACAGTCCAGGCATCCTGGTCCTGCTCCCCTTACCTACCACTGCCTGCTGGAGCAGGCCTCATCAGGGGCTTTTCTGCTTCCCCAGACCATGGACCACCAGCTCCCTCACGCCCTTCCTCCTGCCCCAGGTTTGCCTCCTACTCCAGTAGCTCCCAGTCAGGACTGTTCCTCCTGCACCCAGCCTCCAGGGGTCCCTCCATTGGGACCCCAGTTCCTGTTGCCTCTGGGAAGACTCCCCGGAGCAGAGCATGGCATATGGACTCTCCCAGCACCCTTATGGGCTATGGGTTCTCTGCAGGAGGCAGTGCTGGTGCAAGTCAGGGCTGTCCTAACTGGCTGCAAAGTGGTCCAGGGCCCTGTTTATAAATTCCCTCTCCTGGTGCTGGGACTGTGCCAGCTACACAGAGGCATGGGTTGCCTTCTCAAAACAGGAGGTGGCCATCTCGAGCTCCTATTCCTGCACCTCAGCAGCCCAGGTGTAGGCATCCCCCAGCCTGAGGATGTCCCTCCTGCATATCTGGAGTCTCTCCTTATACCACTTCAGCAGCGTGTGGTGCCAGGAGTCAGCTGTGCGTGCCTGGTACTCAGAGGCAGTGACCAGGCTTGTAGCATCTCCTCCTTGCATCTTTCATGCCTTCTACAGACATCTCTCATGCACTCTGCAGCTGTGCAGCCCCTTGTCCTTGAGTCAGCATCATGTCCTCCATGCACTGTCGTCCTTTGCACAGATGGTGTTTCTGCAGTTTGACAGGGGAGACAGAGTCTTTGTGAATTTGCAACTTTTGCTGATAAAATAAAGTATAAGGGCAGGCATCCTGGACCCTCCCAGCACTTGCCTTGGCACTCACATGGAGACAGGCACCCCCTGTGCTGGAGACAGCAAGGTAATTATTAGGGCTGTGCAAAACACCATCTTCCCCCTTCGACATCTCTTTTGACATTTCAGCAGAACACAGTTTCGTTTTGAGTTTTGTGTTGTTTCAAAAGCACTGTTTCATTCTGTTTAATTGAAACTGTTTCGCTGTTTCAATACTGTTTCAACATCTTGCCCACCCAGCCCCGGGAATATCTATGCTGCTGTTGGCCCCAGCCAGCAGCACCAACCTCCTGTCATCCAGCAAGCAGATCAGGGGCTCGCCCACACCCCTGGGAGGATTCATGGGGCTGTGCCTGAGTACAGGGGGAAGGGGGGCCCTGGCTGGGTGTGTGTGAACCATGGTTGGGGTCCATGGGACTGTGCCCAAGTGCAGGGACATGGGGGTCCCTGGCTGGGTGTGCAGGTGCAAGGGTCAGGGTCTGTAGGGGTGTGCCCAAGCATGGTGGGGATCTCTTGGCCTCGTGTTGAGGTCTGTGTGTACAGCATGTAGTACTTCAAGATGGGATGATGGTGGTGTGGGCTCACAGCCTGGGGACTCAGATGGTTAGCTCCTAGGGCTTGTGCAGGGGACACAGATGCCTCTCTTTCCCCTGCTGCCTGCCTGTGGCTGAGCTGGAGGCAGAGCTGGGTGAGGGGCTGTGTTGCCTCAATGCTGTGATGGCTCAGCACTGGGACAGGCCAGGGGTGGGGTCTGCTGGGTGCTCAGCCAGAGCAGCAAAGTGCAGGCCGAGTCCTAGCATGCCTCCCTGCAAGGGAGGAGAGCAGGGGCCACAAAGCAGGCTGGGAGTCCAGAGGACAGCGATCTAACTTGAATCGATAGGAAGTTCTGTTCAAGTATTACACTGTTTAAAAGATTGGCAAGTAACACTGATGGGATTGTTGCTCCAGTATTTGCACAAAGACAACAGCACTTACTTTTCTGAGAAGATTGGAAAGGAAAAAGCCTCCTTCAGAGGATTTGATTAATATAAATAACAGGCTTTTCTAAAGGAAATTGAACCCTATCATGTGTCTGAAAGTGCCATCCAGTGCAAAAAAAATGAAAAAAAAGAAAGGAATAAATCTGTGGCTACTTAGAAACTCAACAGTTTTCTCTGCATTGCATACCCTGGGCCTTGGGAATTTTGTGAGGACAATCAGATTTGAACTTTGGAGCTCTTAAAGATGGGAATCTATCACTTGCATTAAGGCAGAAACCCCATTTGTATTAATAGCATAGGTCCTATGGTACAAACAGCAGAAGTTCGGACTCTGTCCAGTAGAGAGCAAATGTTACTCATACACGCAAGGTAGTGCACTACAATAACATTCTTGCAGTTGTGCCGAACCTTCTGAGGCAATTTCCTCAATTACCTGCAGGATCCTGATGACTATAAATCACTCACTGCAGGCTAGTAAATGGTACTTTTTGCTGCCTCTATTGTATGAAATAGCTTAGCATTCTTAAAATTACCGGAATATCTTATTTTTATGCCACATATGCAAGTAGTCACCTTAAATAATCTTGTTCTTTCATCAATATATATTTAGATAGTATTTCTTTCCTCCTCTGTTTCTTTTTTCTTTTTGTTTTTTTAAAATCATAAATTTAAGATGCATCATCATCAGGGATCCTGTTTTTTTCTGTTTAAAAATTACAGATTCTCTGATTAAAAAACCCAAACTCCACAATTATAATGAAATTTCACTATATATATAGGTATCAGTTTAACACAATGTTTTATTGCTATACAGTAAAATCTCTGCTATCTGGCATTTAAGTAACTGGCCAGGCAGGAGGTGGGAGTGGGGCAAAGTTTGCACTCGGCGGTGGCTGCTGCCACCCACCACCCTGTGTTGTTGCTGCTCCACATGCAGCTGCCGCCAGCCCCCACATTCCGTATATGGCCTCTGCCACTCCCTGCCCTGCTCCGCATACGGCTGCCAACCCCTGCCACCCACCCTCTTCCCCTGCTCCAGTGTTTTCAGATAACCAGAAATTTTACATAACCAGCAGTCCCCTTACTTCAGGGATGCTGGATAACATAGATTTTACTGTATTTACAATTTTAAAGCAATGTGGAAACCTACCAGTGCCTCAACCCCTTTAATAAAATAAACTCTAAATACGTACACATTTTGGCTTTTGAATTTGGGTTTTTTTATTATGGAAAATCAGAACTTCCTCTGCCCCCTTCACTCACCAGGATGTGGGTCCAGCTATGGCTGTCCCCTTCCATTGCTTCATGGTACTGAGTAGCCCTGATATGTTGGTGCACTGCCTATGCCATTGCCCCTTACTCCCAAGCCACAGCCTCCCCAGCCTTGCTGGTGCCCCTCATTCTCCACCCACAGCCCCCTGAGCCCGTTGGTGCCCTACATTCCCCACCCACAGCTCTTCCCCAGCCGACAGGGCTATGGGGCCAGGGCCCTGGTTTCACAGCCCCCTACCGCTGCAGCAGCACCCAAGCCCCAGCTGCTACCCACTGGAGGCAGTAGCTGTTGCAGCAGAATGGAGTGCAGAGCCTGATTCCCCCTGCTCCTGTTAGAATGAAGCCCATGGGTGGGGAGCAGATGCAGACTGCCCGCTACAGGCTCAGGGCTCCCTGCCCTGTTGCCCTACCCCCAGAGCCTCCAGGGCCCAGCGACAAGACCTGGTATGGCAGGGCAGAGCAGGGCAGGACAGGGAAGTTTATTGCTGCTGCTGGGAGCTCTGTGCCACTATGGCAAGGCACTCTCTGCCCACTTGGCATTCCACACCACCGTCCCTTCTGGCAAGACACTCCACACTGCTATCCCTGCTGCTTTCAGGAGGGAAGGAGGTGCCATGGCAGTGTGGGGCTCCCCGCCCTACTCTTCCCTACCATGCTGAGTCCCATCAGCTGAGCTGCGGAGGCCCCAGGGAGACGGCAGCGGGGCAGGGATCCCTGAGCCCACAGCAGGCAGCCTGCACACTCCCCACACACAAATCTGGGGGGCACCTGCCCACCCAGGAGTGCACACAGTGGCAGAGAGCCAGCTCCCTCCCCCCCCTGCTGCCCCCTGGATAAGCTGCCTGTTGCCCCATCCCACTCCCTGCCCAGGCCCTACAGCTGCACGTGGCCCCAAGCTCCACACTCCATAACAGCTGGGCAGCAGCCCCAACCCTAGCAGCAGCTCCAGCCCTGCCCAACTCCACCTCCTCACCAGACTTACCAGGCTGCTTAGAGGCCATGTGCTTGTGTACATGTGGACATGCACATGGTGCTCCCTACCTGACCATCCTCCTCCCGCTTCCCCCCCTGCCCCTTGCAGGTTGGAACTCTTATAAGTTAAATACTGCAAAATACAGCAACATATCAGTTAAATATTGTTGTAAAGGAAAGAAATGGGCATTTATTTTCTCCAATGAAGAAAAGTAAAATATAGCTATTGCAACTTATTATTTGATCGGCAGTAGTATCTAGAGACCCAAGTCTAAGACCAGAGTCTCACTGTACTAAGCATTGTACATACACATATAAAACAATGTTCCCTATCCCCAGTCTAGCCAATAGACAAGAGAAAACAAGTGAATGAGAATATTATGATTAGTATAATAAGAAATAGTCATTGCCTACCAGTGCTTAACCATTGCCAAATATTTTATGGGCATCCCAACTCAGACCTGTTATAAAGATTCATAGATGCTAGGGTCAAAAGAGACCTCAACAGATCATTGAATCTGACCCCCTGTCTGGGAAGGAAAGAGTGCTGGGGTCAGATGACCCAAGCCAGATGCCTATCCAGCCTTCTCTTAAAGACTCCTAAGGTAGGGGAGAGTGCCACGTCCCTTGGAAGCCCATTCCAAATTTTGGCCACCCTCACTGTGAAGAAGTTTTTCCTGATGTCTAGCCTAAATCTACTCTCTGTCAGTTTGTGACCGTTGTTCCTTGTTTCCCCAAGAGGCAGAGTGAACTCAAGTGAACAGAGCATCTCCGATAACTTGCTGCGTCCCCCTAATGAATTTGTAGGCAGCCACAAGATCATCTCTCAGCCTTCTCTTGCAGAGGCTGAAAAGCTCCAGGTCCCTTAGTCTCTCCTCATAGGGCTTGTTTTGTAAACCCTTAACCATACAAGTGACCCTTCTCTGGATCCTCTTGAGGCTATCCACATCTTTCTTAAGGTACGGCGCCCAAAACTGAATGCAGTACTTCAACTGCAGTCTGACCAATGCCGCATAGAGGCGAAATATCACCTCCTTGGTTCTATTAGTCATGCATCTGCTGATGCATGATAAAGTGCGGTTAGCTTTGCTGATGATTTCATCACACTGATGACTCGTTCATCTTGGAGTCCACTATGACTCCAAGATCCCTTTCTGCTTCTGTGCTGCTGAGAGGGTCACTTCCCAGCCCATAGGTGTGCTGGAAATTTTTGTGCCCTAGGTGTAGCACT
>NW_017729025.1:60267676-60269897 GCF_001723915.1 Gavialis gangeticus
TGAGAGGTTCGTTTCCAAGCCAGCAGGTGTGCTGGATATTTTTACACCCTAGGTGCAGCACTCTGCATTTGGCCTTGTGGTACTGCATCATATTGTGTTCTGCCCACTTTTCCAACCTGTCCAGGTCTGCCTGCAATCATTCCCTACCCTCTGGAGTGTTCACTTCACCCCACAATTTAGTATCATCTGCAAACTTGGACAGAGTACACTTCATGCCCACATCCAAGTCACTGATGCAGACATTGAAGAGTACAGGTTCAAGGACCAAGCCCTGTGGGACTCCACTACCCACCTCCTTCCAGGTCAATACCGACCCATCTACTACCACTGTAAAGAAAGTTCTAAAGCAGGATCAAGCAGTAGTCTTGCAGCTTTATGGGGTTCATCTCTCTCTTGTAAAGAGTCAGCATGGCAGAGAATATGAAGGTTCTTTGATGATTCTTTTACAACAAGCTACAGCATATGTTGATGGGCCAATTACATAAAGATAGGTGGAGCAGAATTAAGGCATGATGGGTCTTAAAGCTGAACAAAACAAGTTCTGTTTTGATGTAGTAGAAAGGAGAGGGCCTGTAAAGAAATACAAAGGCCATGTCTACATGTGCAAATAAGTGCAACTAAATTTAATGAGCATTAAGTGATTTTTGGCAGGTGCAGAAACTTGGGAGTTAAAAAGCCTCTCCAGTCCTACCATGTGCCCCTGTGGCTACTAGGGGAAGCTCCAGGCTCCAGCCACATGGCTGCCAACACTTGGCAACCATGTTCAAGTCAGACCCAGCTACCAGCACTTGGCAGACATCTTGGAAACTCTGATCTCTGGCCAGCCCCTTACCTGCCCAGGAGCCACATGCTCAGTGCAGGGGCAGGATGTGCCAGCTCACTCCTTGCCCACCCTGCCTCCCCACACCAGGGTTGCTCCAGTCTCTGCCTCTGTCCCTACCAGTGATTACCAGTGCCCCATGCTCCTGCTAGCCATGGTGTTGGCCCTGCTGGCCCCAGCAGCCACCTCCCCTTCAGGCCTCAGAAGAACTGTACACACACTAGTGGGAGCCAGGGTACCAGCTGCAGGAGGCCATGGCCAAACCCCTCCTCCTGCACTCCCCACTCCAGCCCACCTACCCTGCTGCTCTAACACACTCTACTCTAGGTTGACCCCCAGCACCACTCTCAGGACACACACAAGGGTGAAACAAAAAAATTGTATTACCCTCACAACATCCACCCCATTCCCCCCACCTCAACAAACAGAACCACCTCCCCCTTCAACCAACAATGCCCCATCACCACCCTCTCCATTCACCAACAGTAAAATACCCACTTACAAGTGGGAAACTATATACAAGTGAGAAACTATATATAATAAATTGGGTATTCAAACCCAGGGTGGGGGACCATGGGGCAGGGGAGCTAACGGGTAGAGACTCCAGGCAGGTGTCCAGCACCCCAGCCCCTAGATATTCCCCTATAGGCCCAGGGGCTGTGGTGACCCTAGCAGGTGGCAGCCTCATGTGTAGCTGGGTCTTTGGCCATGTGGTACAAGGGAAAGCAGCAGGTCTGGGCCCAGGTGGGTGGCAGCAGGATCTGGCAGGGGCACCCAAAGAGCTCCTTGCACGGCCAGATGGGGGCTGCGTTGGGCAGGATCAAGGGACTCTGTGAGCCCATGGGCAGGAGCCAGGCAGTGTGAGACATGGAAACAGCCACCAGGGCCAGGAGGCTATCCATGGCCTGGCAGTCAGTATCCCACTGCTGCCAGAGCTGCTCCAGGTGTTCCCACTCCAGGGCCTCCATGTAGACCCAGTGGTCCTGCTGTGCCTGGTCCTGTGCTGCTGCCCAGGTGACATCCTCTGCCCACCAGGCCTGCTTCCATGCCTCCTGTACCTGTTCCTAGGCCTTCTGCTCCTCTGCCACCACCACCAGACTCTGGAGCAGGAAGGTCCAGTCTCTGATGCACTGCTGGTGCAGCCAGCACATCCAGGAAGCTCCAGCAGTGGGTGGCAGTAACATGGAGCCCACATCCTTGCTGGGGCTGGTGATCTCTCCCCCAGATCCAGATGTTGGCTCTGCAGAGGCAAGAGACAGAAGCCTTGTGTGCGAGTTTGCAACGTTTCAGAGATACGATGCTCTGCACCAGGGGCCATGTGCTGCCTGGCATCAGATCCGGGCTTGGCCATGCATGGGTGTCCAGGGACCACAGTAAGCTAGCTGACCAAGCTCCCTGTCA
>NW_017729025.1:60270386-60271849 GCF_001723915.1 Gavialis gangeticus
CCCCCTCCCCCCCCCTCCCCCCTTTCCCCCCCCCCCCCCCCCGGGGCTGGTGGCCCACTGGGTGCTGGTTGCAGGCTCCCTGCCTCCCCCACCCCTTTCCCTGGGCAGGATAGCTCTCTCCTGGCAGGCCAGCCACTCTACTGTGCTGCCACCCAGCCCATGGTGCCCAGAATTCCCAGAAAACTGGGGTAAGGGACTGGCTGTGCCCCCACCCTGCCCATACCCATGGGCCCCTCCCCCTGCATCGCCGTTGTGCCCTGAGCATGCCTCTACTGTGTGCACCCCAGGCAATGCATGATGAGCTGTTTGTGCAGATGGAGGGGTGCCCAAGCCACTATGCCCTGCTGCTGCTGCTGATCTTCCTGGTGCGCTGGGCACACTTGCACTCCTTGTTTAGGGTCCTGAGCTACAACAGCACAGGGGCAAGCCTGGGTTGCTCAGCAACCTCTACTACCATCTGGAGGGCTATCTGTGGCTGTTCTACATTTCCCTGCCCCTCACTGAATGTCACAGCCATCATCACTGACACTTTTCTTGGTGTGTGAGCGGCCCATGTCTGCCCAGCTGCAGGGACACCATCTGCTTAATACATTTTTGAACCATGTCCTGCTTGTCTGCATGCTGTGGGGGTGGGATGGGGAACCTGGGGCCAGGGGAGGACCCTCCCCCAGTTAAGGGTGGCAGACTTAACACATGTCTGAGGCTAGTAAGGCTGGCAGCCTGGTGTGGGCCTCCCCATTGATGAGGGTTAACAGCTGCACCCAATGTCCATGGCCCATGGTGCATGGTGGGACAGTGCCCAGCCATTCCCCCACCTCAGCCACTCCTAGTGCCAGGGCCTGAGGCTGTGCTGAGGGTGATGCAGCCACTGGACAGGGATCCCTGAGCTGCCAGTGGATGCAGCAGCTGGGTAGGAGGGTGAGGCAGGGCACTGAAGGCCTAAGGTCACCTCCCCTGGTAATGTGGTACCAGAGATGCCAGGGCAAGGTGAGGGCTCAGGCAGGCTTCCCTTGCTGGCAGCACTTGCAGGGGTGTGGCCTGGCTCCCGGGGAGCCAAAATATGGGTCAGCTCCTGCATAAAGACCTTGGACTTTTGGGCACAACCAGACTGACGATTCAGAACCATCCACTGTGCCTGCAAGGCCTTGACCTTTATGTGGCACTTCCACGCCAACCAAGAGTTGGAAAGTAACCTGTTTAAATTCGCTGATGACACCAAAATCTGGGGGGAGGTGAGCACGCTAGCAGGGAGGGCGAGATTGCAGAGGGATCTGGATAGGTTACAGGGGTGGGCTAACAGGAACAGGATGCGTTTTAACACGGACAAGTGCAGGGTGCTGCACTTGGGCAGTAGGAACCAGCAGCACACTTATACAATGGGGAACTCCTTACTCGAGAGCACGGAGGCAGAAAGGGATCTTGGAGTCATTATTGACTCCAAGATGAACATGGGCCGACAATGC
>NW_017729025.1:60271970-60275823 GCF_001723915.1 Gavialis gangeticus
CTGGCTGGACTCGTTTGAGTCCCATTTCTCTTTTTGGGGTTTTTTGTTGTTCTCCCGCCCTGGCGGGGGGTCGGGCTAGAAGATCTACTAGGTCCCTTCCGACCCTTAATCTATGAATCTATGAATCTATGAATCTAAGAGTATCCTCACTCCTGAATCCCACCTGAAAGGGCCTCATAATTGTGGGCATTCAACTACCCAACCTGCATGAACTGCCTCTGCACATTGGCATGGCCCCAGAGTGCCACAAGGTTACGTACCTCCTCCTGGGTCCAGTTGGAGACCCTGGCAGTTGGCACAGATGTGTACATTTGGGCAGTGCTGGGGCTCAACAAGGAGGAGAAGGAGAGTATTCTTGTCCCATGCTGGCTCTTTGGGCCTCTGCGCCACTGTCCCTGTGTGGCTGGCCCTGGATGACTGCCAGCAGCACCCAGCGTAGGGGCACAGCCAGGGACTGGGAGCTGTGTGGCAGGGGAACGTCACCACAGGACCTGCAAATCACAGGAGATAGCTGGGGATGAGCAGCAGCAGGGAGCAGGTGCTTGTCCTGCTGCCAGAGACAACCAGGCAGCAGCCCTGGGGGGATCTCAGGGCTGGGCGAAGGGTGCAACGCTCACCTGTGGCCAGGCAGCAGCTCTGGAGGGGGACAGGGCCAGCAGAGATAGCTTGTGTCCTGTCCAGGGGGGGTACATGGACCTGCTGGGCTCCTGCACAGAACAACAGTCTTGTCCAGGCTCCTGGTGTGTGTGCCCCAGGGCACAATATGGCCACAGACCATTTAGCCTGCAGCTAGGGGCTTCCAGAGAGCAGCCCAGCCCTGGGGGAGGAAAGGCAGCCAGCTAGGAGCCTTGGGGCTGGGCTCGGGCCAATCTCCTAGTGGCTGGGCAGCCCTAGTGCTAAAGTTAGTGCTGGGTCATGCCTACATGTACATTACTGTGCATTAATTAATTGTGACTAAATCTGGTGCCTGCATTTGCAGGTATCAAATTTAGATGCAGTTAGCCTAAGTTAATGTGCATTAGGGTCATACACGTGTAGATGCACTCCCATAATGTGCATTAACTTAGGCAAATGTGCATTAATGAGTCTCTTGTAGATGCATCCAAATAGAAAGTTGATATAGTCAGAGTGAGTAGGCATAAAGAGGACTTTTGCAAAAGCTCTTTGAATGGTTGTAAAAATAGAAAGATGACATTTGTCAAGGTCAGAAAGAGGAATTTGTAGTACAAGCAAAGATATCACTGTAGGTAAGGATTTTAGCTATGTGCATGGACAAGAAAGGTAGGAACTGTGGAGGAACGAACAACAAAATGTACAAGACTGCTTTACAGTGAGAGAGGGCTAATTCAAAGATAACACCTCAATTACAAGCCTCGGAGACAACAGTGATGATATTCACTATGACTGAGAAGGGGAGAGAGGAAGTGAGTGGTGGGAGATAAAGAGGTAAATTTTGGTCATGTTGAGCCTATGATGATGGCTGGAAATTCCTGAGCAGACAACAGAAAAAATGGTCTGAGAAAAAGACTGAGATTTAAGTTTGGGTGGAAGCAGGCAGGTCTGGAGTGGAGTTGAAGATATGAGTTATAAATGATGACCAGCAACAGCTGAAACTGTGCTTTTGAATGAGATCATGCAGAGGGAGGGATAGAGAAAGAAGAGGATGGGGCCAAGGAAAAACACACTGGCCACGTCCAGACGAGTGAGGCCGTGCAATATGTGGCACCACAGACACATCTGCAGTGCCACCTACCACATGTTCAACTGTTCTCCATGCTGCAAAGGAGTAGCGTGGGGAGTGGGTTGCCCCCTGAATATCCAGGGGTCAAAATAACCTGCACAAAAAAAAAGTGGAACAGGCACCTCAAAACCAGAGCCTGGACAGCCAGAGATGCACGGCAGCTGCCGGCCAGGCTCTAAGCAGCAGGATCGCCACTGCTGCATCCCCAGGAGGCCCACAGGACCCCAGGTAAGGCTTCTGGGCCCAGCCAAGTGCATCACTGCTAGTTGTCCCTGGAGAACCAAACGTCCATGCTCGTCTGGATACAGCCTACGTGTCTCTACAGAAAAATGACAATGGAGAGGATTCTCTGTATGAAGTACTGAAGAAGTGTTGGAGAAGTACAAGACCAACAAGAAAAGGACAGAATTACAGGAGCAGAGGCAGGATAAGATTTGAAGAATAAATGTATAGTGGGCCATGTCAAAGGCAAGTGAGAGATAAAAGAAAAAGGAGGATGGATCATTAGGTCTGAGATTTGGCCAAGAAAGTCTTCAGAGACTTTGGTGGAGGGCAGAGACTGGATTGGCGAGGATCTAGGATGAAATCAGAGGGAAGGAACCAGTTCTAGTCTATTATCAATTATTGTTATTATTCATATTTACTACAGTGGTATTTACTAGCAAACAAAGCCCTGGGCTTCATTGTATCAAGCACTGCAAAAAGAAAATAGGTAGTCATTATCCCAAAGATCTTTCAATCTAAATAAACAAGGCAGACCTGGGATGACAGGAAAAAACTCTAATACATAAGCATAAGATTTAGGAGGTGTTTGATATAGGTCTGCTGTCCAGTTTTCCCAACCCAGGAAGGATTAAACATCATGGCCAGATCTCTTTCAGGCTCTTTTCACAGGGTGTGATTTACTGCTTCAAACAAACAAAAGAAACTTTCAAAGTAACATAGGCAGATAAGTTTATTTGGGTAAATGTGATATCTTTTATTAGACAAACTAAATAGTTGGGGAAAATGTTCTTTGAAACCTTTCAAGCACAGACACCCTTCTTCAGGCATATAGAGACTCTGCTGGAGTTTTATGTTCTTCTGGATGGCATAGAAACCAATAAACAAAATGCCGGTCTGTGAAAATGCAAATGCATGGCAGTGAGGATCAGAGGCAATGGGAGACAATAAATGTGAGATGGGGGGAGGGAGGGAGGGAGAAATGCAGGGGAATGTTGACCTGCTGATAGAGTGTAGCTGGTAAAATGTAGAGAGGTTACCTAGGGTATCAGATGTTAGGTAGGTTATAATGTGCCATAAATCCAGTGTCTATCTTTAGTCTATGATTTTTTGTATCCAGTAAATTTATTATGTGAAGTTCATAGACTCTTCTAGGAAAGGTGTTCTGTAAATTCCCTTTGAGTACTAGAACTGAGAGATTGGAGAGAGAGTGGTTGTTTTGTGAGACGTGTGCACCCACAGGTAATTGGGTATTTTTGTCTTTGATAGATTTTCGGTGGGTGTTCATTCTGGTACACAACTGTTGTTTGGTTTCTCCTACATTTTTTCCATCAGGGCACTTAGTGTACTAGATGAGATATATTAAATTTCTGGAGGTGCAGGTGTAAGATTCAGGAATGTTGATAATTCTTTTGTGGGGTATAGTTATTATGGGAATGGTGGAGATGCGTTGGCAGGTTTTACATTTCTTGTCCCAGCATGGTCTGGATCCAGTCAGTGTGCTTTGGACCATAAGAAGCTTGCTTCTGGTGATGAATTTGAGGATTTTTTGTATAGGTTCCAGGGAAAGATGGTATGTCATAACTAATGGTGTTCAATTCTTTAGGCCAGCATGACTACAACCAACACCGTCAAAGTAACATGACACCCAGCTGTTCCTCAAATCAACAATACTATTTGTAGCGGCCTAGAGACCTTTCACTCCACAAGCAGCTACTTTTCTGCTCTTTGATAGCTAAAAAATGCTATTTAGAAGCTTGCTTTTGGGAATTGGCTTGTAGGTAAAGTAGATATTGTGTTAGAACAATGGTCCAAGGCAATGGCAAGAGTTAATTGATTTTTAAAAGCCTGTTTGTGACAGTTTCCTTCAAGGACCACTGTGCCTGAAAC
>NW_017729025.1:60280823-60283372 GCF_001723915.1 Gavialis gangeticus
CTTCCACCAACAAATCTGCATGATGGGCTGGGAGAGAACAGAGCACCAAGGCAAGCAGCAAGCAGATGGGAAATTGAAGACATGTACACCACACTGTTCTATAATATGAGTTAAGAGACTCTGCAGCCTTGGCACCAGGTCACAGTGCCCAAGTGCAGATCTCTTGGAATTTACAGTTTTGGTAGATGGGCCAAATTAGGAGGAGAATCAGAAAAAGTCCAAATTAGGATATAATAGGTTTGTGAAACAAGGCAATATGCTGACAGGACAAAATATGGACAGTATGATGACCACAGGGAGACTAATTAAAAAAGCCCAAAAATAAAAAGTCAGCAGGAAGGAAAAAATAGAAAAGGAGGGATTTCGAAGCAGCAAAGGGTCCCCAAGAGCATAAACAGAGAGCATACCACCAGCCCATCTTATTCACCCCACTGGAGGGGAGGGGATAGTGGGGGACTGGGTCTCAGTCTCCAACCTCCAGTCTGCAAGAAAGGGAAAGTAATCACATGGAACAAAAAAAGAGAAATTATGGCAAATACATTGGATGTGAGAACTTCCTGAACTTCAGGTTGGTTGCTCATGATATGGACACTCATGAGTAGATCAAGGAGATATACTCCTCTCTTAAGACAATGTATTGTTAAATCCTGATATGGACTGCTCTATAGAAACCAGGTGTTCTTATACTCCTCATCAAAATCAGTTGGGGAGACAATGCAGAACATTGAATAAGATGAGCCGGTAGGGAGCCGTGTGAACAGAACGCGCAAACAGGCGCATTCTGTAAGAGCGCGCTGGCGTGTGCGTCGGCGTTTGCACTGGCGGGCAAGCAGGAAGGGCCCAGAGGCAGACTCCTGCTAGCGTGGGGCAGAGGCACAACACTCAGCTAGAAACAGGCAGTAACTCCTACGATGGTGTCGACACGGAGTGCTGCTAGGGCCCCTGCCCGGGGGGCGCAGCCTTCCCGGGACTTGTCTGTGGCCTCCACCCAGACAGAGCCCACAGGGGGGCTGGCGTCCCCCAACCCCCTGGCCTGCGGGAGCTGCCCAGCAAGGTCTGGGGGGGCAGGGACTGGGGACCCCCACACCTGTCCTGCAGGCGCCTGCCTTAGGGCCCTGGAGGCGCAGGTGAGGGAGCTGCAGGAGGAGGTTAGTAGGCTGAGGGGAATCCGAGAGGCAGAGGAAGAAATTGACAGATATTTTCTTTCCCTACAGGGTTGTACGACCGAGGAGGATGCACCTCAGGATGAGCACTCCACTGCTAAGTGGCAGACGGTCACCTCCCGTGCCAGGGCTGCTCGTAACATGGCAGCACCAGTTCCTCCAGTCCGGCTGGAGAACAGGTACGAGGCCCTGGCAGCCCTGGAGGAGGAGGAAGGAGAGGACGAAACTGGGGAGGAGGCAACTCCACGCTCACCGCATCCTGTGCAGGCTGAAGGAGACAAGCAGGCCAGGAGGAGAAAGCGTCGCGTGATTGTCATTGGCAACTCCATCCTGAGAGGTACGGAGGGCCCCATCTGTCGCCAGGACCCCTCGGCACACGAGGTCTACTGCCTACCTGGAGCAAGGATTCAGGACGTGAAAGGGATGCTCCAAACCGTAATCCAGCCCACCGATTATTACCCCATGGTCCTAGTCCATGTGGGCACAAATGATGCGGCCAGGAGATGCCCTGATCGCCTGATGGAGGACTACCATGCTCTGGGGTGCGTGCTGAAGGAGATGGGCGCACAGGTGGTTTTCTCTTCTATCCTGCCAGTGAGTGGACATGGCAGATGGCATGAAATGTGCATCGCGGAGACCAACTGGCGGCTACAGGAATGGTGCTTCGAGGCGGGCTTCAGCTTCCTCAGCCATGACCGGCACATCACGACGAAAGACATGCTTGGATGGGATGGGCTCCACCTTTCCCCTAAAGGTAAGCGTGTGTTCTCTTCTAGGTTGGCGGACCTCCTCTGGCAGGCTTTCAACTAGGCTCGTTGGGGGAAGGGGAAGATGAGGGTGCAGGAATCATCGGACTGCCAAACCAAACAACACCCACAACTACAGCCCAGCCCAGACCAATGAGCAAAATGAATAAACAGGTAAGTGATAGGGGCCAGGGCAACGCTGGGACTAGGGGGTCAGTACACACATCCACAGGAGGCCTCAAATGCCTCTACACAAACACTCGTAGTATGGGAAACAAGCAGGAGGAACTCACCCTCCTGCTAGCTGACACCAGCCCGGACATAGTGGGGATCACTGAAATGTGGTGGGACTCAACGCATGACTGGGCAGTGAATGTCAAGGGCTATAGGCTGTACAGGAGGGACAGGATAGGAAGGAGAGGTGGGGGCGTGGCACTCTATATTAAGGAGGAATACACATCCTCGTCAATAAGCAAGGAGTCAGAGGAAGGGCACTCTGAAGTGCTTTGGGTTAGAGTACAAGGCAGTCGAAGGGAAAGAGACTTAACGGTAGGGGTCTACTACAGACCTCCCAACCAGGAATTCTTAGGTCAGCTCAGAGAGGCAGTGAAGTCTAAGGATGTGGTAGTCATGGGGGACC
>NW_017729025.1:60283383-60286746 GCF_001723915.1 Gavialis gangeticus
GGGGGTCGGACTAGATGATCTACTCGGGTCCCTTCCGACCATAGAAACTATGAAACTATGAAACTATTCCAGTGAGACATCAGTGTTAACTCCCTGTTTGACTTTAAAGACTACTTATTCTGCAGCACTGTTCATCAGCGACTTGGACGAGGGGGTTGAAAGCACATTGTCCAAGTTTGCTTGTGACACTAAGATATGGGGCGAGGTGGACACACTTGAAGGGAGAGAGAGGCTGGAACTAGATTTAGACAAACTACAAAAGTGGGCTGATGAGAATAGGATGGGGTTCAACATAGACAAATGCAGGGTGCTGCACCTTGGGAGAAGGAATCCACAACATACATACAGGCTGGGGAATTCCCTCCTTGAAAGCACAGAGGCAGGATTATTGACTCCAAGATGAATATAAGTCGCCAATGCCAGACTGCAGCCAGCAAGGCCAACCACACCTTGTCATGTATCCAAAGGTGCATCTCAAGCCTGTCCAGAGGGGTGATACTCCCCTTCTTTGCGACTTTGGTCAGACTGCAGTTGGAGTACTGTGTCCAGTACTGGGCGCTGCACATCAAGAGGGATGTGGCCAGCCTGGAGACGGTTCAGAGGAGGGCCACCCGCTTGGTGAGAGGGCAGCAGGACAGGCCCTATGAGGAGAGACTGAGGGACCTGAATCTGTTCAGCCTCAGCAAGAGGAGGCTGAGGGGGGACCTGGTGGCTGCCTACAAACTCATCAGGGGAGATCAACAGCAAATAGGTAGAGCCCTTTTCTCCCCAGCACCACCTGGGGTGACAAGGAACAATGGTAATAATCTGATGCAAAATAGGTTTAGGTTAGAGATCAGAAAGCAATATTTTAAGTTAGGGTGGCCAAAATCTGGAACCAACTTCCCAGGGAAGTGGTCCTTGCCCCTACCTTGGGCAAATTCAAGAGGAGGTTGGATGATCACCTGTCTGGGGTCTTGTGAACCCAGCATTCATTCCTGCCTGTGGCAGGGGGTCAGGCTAAATGATCTGTTCAGGTCCCTTCTGACCCTAGATACTATGAAACTATGAAACTTTCAACAACAGAGCTGTCTCATGCTTCTCCTATTGCAGGTTGAACTAGGAGTGGACATCTGTCTCTAAAGGCATAATTTATTTATTTTGAATATGTAATTTGGCTTTAGAACTATGTCTTTGAACATTACCCAGGAATCACTAGCATCCAATTATTAAGGATCACTTATTGAGGTCTAGCAAGCATCAAACCAGGTGAGGGCAAGGGGGTTGTACTGAATGAAGTTGCAATATAATTTTATCCTTTTCCTTCCCCCTGATGGAAACTGATATTGTGTTTTTTGTCCTGAAATAAGCCCATTCCCTAGATAAGTGAACATTACAGGATTTTCAGCATATCATCTGCCCTTCATAAATATTTTTACTTTGCATCAGGAGGTTGCACGCAGGCTGCCATGGTGGAGCAGTGGATATGCTGTAAACCCCCTTCCTCTTTTAACTCACAATATCTTTTTGTGTATGTCAATTACCCTAAATTAGGCAAAGACATCCAACCTGTTCTCATCAGCCACAGAATCCATCTTTCCCTATGATCTCTCTCCCATTCATTCCTAGAGCAGACTGCAGATTGCTGTAGCAGTTGTTCCTCCACTGCTATGTCTACCATGTACATTTCCTCCACAGGAGTGTTGGTCTTTTGACTCAATCCACCTTCTTTATTCTTGGATTGGGACAAAACTATCCTCTGCAACAGCCCTGCTTCCAGTACCTGGGCCTCATGAGTGTTATTAACAGGCTGTTCATTTCTTCCATCTGACTTTCTGTCCTTAAACCATTTCTCTTCATTTTCAGGGCCCCATATTTCTTAAAGCCACCACTCACTACCACAAAGTCCCAGTCAGCAAAAAAGTATGCTTTTAACACATGTCCCACCATCTTACCTTTAAAACACATTTCAGAGTAGTCCTTTCTGCACAGTGATCTGATGTCACTGATAGGCTAGATACAGGATAAACTTTTAGAAGGTGATCCTAGCCTGTTTGAAATAGCACCTCATCTAGATGCATTTGTTAATGGGCAATATTTCTCTAGATCTGATTGATCAGTATCACACTAGTGGAACCTCTTGCCCACTCCCTGAAGAATTTCTCCAGGGTTGCAGGACTGACTTGGTGGACTGGTAATGCTTCTGAAATCCTCTCTAGGGCATCTCAGGACTCTGTCCCCTAAAGAGTTTCTTTCAGTCTTTCTGAAAGTGCCTTCTTCCTCTTGCCTTCTCTTGTCTAGCACACAGACAGTCCTGGGTTGGTAATAGAGATTGGTTATCTTGGCCTCCAGGTAGGCCTCAGCTCTATCCACACTGCCTTTGCCATGAACAATGGCTAAACTATTTTATACAATCTTGGGGTTTCACAGGCAGGATCTGCAGGAATTGTTCCAGAATGAGCAGGTCCATCATTTTCTCTACAGAATTAGTCTCTAGACACTACCAATAGTTCTGTACCTGACAAACTGCTATATAGAGACATGCTCCATGTCTCTGAAGCAGTCAGAAAACAGTTCAGCCTGGAACCAGTGTATCTACACCTTGGTAGCTCTTGAGATAAAAATTGGTGTGATATAAACCTGGTTAAAGTCCATCTTATTACAGAACTGAGTGATCTTCAGGTAGTCTATAGAAAGAAAATCTGGGCCATTTAATCTATAATTTTGTTTTTCAAAAAATATATTGTTTTGATATGTTTTAACTTAACTTACCATAATAAACAGTATGAACACAGAAAGGAGATTAGTGACAAAGAATGGGATTAATCAATTCAAATGTTGGTGCTAGTATTACACAGCTGTTGTATTCTTTAACATACATGTTCTTCATCTGATAACACGGAAGAGCACAATAACAGTCTGCCAAGCAAATAGCCAAATATATTTTACATGCTTTTTCAGAAAAAGTAATGCATAACCAGTTTATAGGCTTATACTTTTATTAGTTCTGAAAGATAGATAGAAATCATTTGCTGCCTGAGTTCACCAAAAATTCAAGTGATTTGCTGAAATTATACAAATGTTATTAGACAAGTACAAATGTATTTCATTATTACTGTTGCAACAATTAAACTTAATATATATAGTATATATTGTATATGCATTGAGTTTATTTAGGGAACTGGGTAAAAGGAAGATAAAAATGGATTGTGCTAAATCAAGAACTATCTGGTTACTTGAATAGCTCCTCAAGAACTGTTCTTAGTAAAAAATGTATTTAATATTTTCAATAATGATCATAGCACAGAAACTATGAGTGTGCTAATGTAAGTTGCTAATTATGTGAAATACATACATATATACATGCAAACACACACACACACA
>NW_017729025.1:60286761-60287161 GCF_001723915.1 Gavialis gangeticus
ACACACACACACACACACACACACACACACACACACAGTAGAGCTGTGCAAAGCTTTGGGTGCTGATTCATTTTGGAGAAGATTTCGCCCAATTAGGTGGCCAAATCTCCAAATCCAATTCAAATCAGGGGACCAATAAAAAGGTCCAAATCGATTCGAATCTCTCTGAATCTTCAGAAAAGATTTGGAGAGCTTCGATGATTCAGGCAGTCCCCACCCACTGCAGTGGGGAGCTGGAACCGGATCCGGAGCCAGTAAGTAGGGGGTGCGGGAGGGAGGAATGGAGATGGGGGAGAGGACCATAGGGCAGATCCCCGCCAGGACTCATCCCCTAGCCCCCCAACCCCCACCCACTCTCTCAGCAACCCCCCCCCATGGCTGTCATTCCTGGCCCAGCTCC
>NW_017729025.1:60287171-60306665 GCF_001723915.1 Gavialis gangeticus
CCCCTCATGGCTGCCCCGCCTGCCCCAGCTTGGCTTCTTTAAGAAAAAATAAACCAATCCTCCCCCCCTTGGGGCTTTGGGGGCTCATGTCCAGCAGGAACTGGTGAGCCCTGGGGTTTTTTTTTTCCTTAAAGGGCCAGAGCTGGGGCGGGCAAAGCAGCCATGGTGGGGTCTGGGAGAGTGCGTGGGGGTTGGGGGGCTCATGCAGAACTTCCCATGCAGCATGGGGCAGCAGGGGCAGCGGGGATTGCCCCCCACCTGGCAGCACCCAGTGAGTTGGGGCTTTCTTTTTCAAAGTGCTGGGACCTGGGGTGGGCAGGGCAACCATTGTGGGGGCTGGGAGAGTGGGCAGGCAATGGGCCTGCGTGATTCGGCGGAATCAATTTGGCACAGTGATTCGAATCACTGGATTGAATCACTGTCCCCCGAATCCAAAGCAAATATTAGCCACTTTGCACAGGCCTAATACACACACACACACTTACATACATACACACTGTAATTTGTAATTTATACAATTTCATCAAGCCCTATTCTGTTATTTTTGTGTCCATAATAACTTATTTTAACACCAGTTCCAAAATCTCCTGAAATCAATGAAGACAGACTCAACTTCAGTGGGCTTTGGGTCAATGCCTTAATACTTTAATAAAATAATATGTACCATTATTAATTCTGTGGATTACTAACTAAAATATAAAACAACAATCCAAACAATTCAGAGAGCCATGAGATTACAAAAGCAAATTTGCAACTGAACATGGCAGAACCATAAGTCTCTAACAGAATCTTTTGACTAAGGTTAATAAAACAGGCATAATCACCAAATATTTTTGAATAATTCTTATTTAATACACATTATAGAAAATGTCTCATATCTTTGCTCCATTGAAATCAGTGGCAAAACTACCACTGATGTCAATAGGGCTAGGAGTTCACTAAGAATTTTTGCCAAGGAAATTAAAACACAGTAAAAAGGTTATTTAGCAATATAAATAAAATGGAACAAGGAAAGTCAGGCTATTATGTAATGAGAATAGAGTTAGGAATAAAAATAATCCTTGCATTGTCCTAACACTGAATTAATTTTTACCTCATATTGAAATCAGGCTGATAATTTATCCGATAATCTGATTTAGGACATAAATTAGATAGCTGGTTGGAAAAATATATAGTAATTAAAATGATCGCATCTGAGATAGGAAAAAAAAAAATTTAATGTGGTTAAAATAGGATTACTAGATAATGTCAGTCCCAGGATACTAGAAGTATTTGCATATGAAATTATACATATTTTTGTATCTCTGTCAGGGTCAGCCTTACCCACCTTTAGCAACAAAGGCTAGGGACAGAAATTCAAAAAGCCTGAGCCTGAATTGATTCAATCTTTGCAGGTCAGTCTAACCTGTAAAGCTTGAACTGATGTGGAGGTAGAGAGACATTCCCTTTTCATTCCAGAAATGCAGACACATGCCTGCAGTGGCTCAGGCTAGAAGCTGGGGGGTGCTAGAGCAGCCCTCCCTTCCCTTCTACAGTACTAAGCTGCAGGGAGACATGGCCTGGCTGCAGCAGGATGCTCTGATTAGCTCAGCAAGAAACTGATAATAATGTTTATCACACCTAACTCAGTGTTTATCACCCCATTTAGAAAACAACAGAGAGATATTACCAGCTACCTTTGTCACAACACAGACAGTAGCTAGGATGTGGTCTGCTAACTAACACACAGTTACCTCTCAGCAAGGCAGAGGGGAGGGGGGCACTCCTGCTTAGCACGGAGTGGTGAGGGGGTGGTGGGGAGCAGCCTGCAAGTCTCTGCTGGAGCTGGAACTGGAGCTGCAGCCAGGGAGCAGGGGGGCAGGGCCAGCTCTGCTGTGGAGCAGAGAGCCTGGCTCAGCCCAGAGAGCATGCCAGGATTCTGGGAGACTCTGGTTTATCTCAAACCAGCAAGGGGTCTGGGACAGACATTGCATAAACCAGTTTGACCCAAATTAGTTAAGACTAATACTACATTCAACCAGGTTTACTGCAAACCATTTTCAGCCATTTTCAAACTAGTTATGTGTACTGAACATCTGTTCTGTTACGGGTTTAAACCAGTTTCTGATCACTTAATCCGGTTTATGTGTAATGTCTGTCCCTAGCCAAAAGCCGCTGCTCCCTGTCTTCATTGCCTTGCTGTTCTGCCATGGAAAGCATTGAAAGGGAGACAAGTAGTGAGTAGACTGATTTGTAGAAGGGCTCTATTAGAAGGATACAGGAAAATTAAATGGAGCCCTTCTAGGAATCCCCTTCTCTCCTTGTCTTTTCTTCGATGCTGGCTATAACTGCAAGCAGTAAAGACAGGAAGTAGGGGTGCAAAGCAACTGGCAGACTTCCTGTGCTTCTGTCTTGCTTAGACTGAATGGCTACTGAACACACTGGAGAGCAGAGGTGAGCTACAGGAAAACTTTGTCTTGGGTCCTGATGTTTAGGACAGCTTGTGGAGGCTGGACTGTTGCCAGGAGGCAAATGTCAATGTAAATGGTTACCATGTTTGGGTTAGAGAATACCTTTTATTTTTCCCTATCTCAGCAATTGTACACCACATGCTAACCCCAAGTACCCTGGGCTAATATATGTGGCATGACTAGCAGCATGTTCTAGATTGTATTCACATACACCAACTATGTACCCATATAGCTACCATGTACAGAGTTCTAGATTCTCTTTTAACTCTATAAAGCGATGTAGATAATAATGAATTTTGATATCTAAATCTTACAGCAAATGGTACCACATGCCTGAAGAATACCTAACATAGCACCTATGCCTAAGAAAAGAAAAACATATAAAATGTGACAGACCAGTGGTCTGACCTGAACAGCATACAAGGCTATTTGTTTAAAAGAAAAAAGTAATTAAAGACATGAATTGAAATGAAAAATGAGTGCAACATGGAGTTTCCAAAAGTAGATCATTCCCAGTTTAATAAGTGATACAAGATTGATACGTATTTTTTTAAACAAAGTAAATGCATTTGATCTAATCTATCCAGAGTTCATTAAGCACTTGCTTTGTCACCACATGTAGATATATTAAATATTCTGGAGAAAATGAGATATAGTACAAAACTCGTAAGATGAATTAGGAACTGGGTAAAAGGAAGATAAACATGGATTGTGCTCATTCAAGAACTATCTGGTTGGAAAGAAGTTACTAGAATAGCACCTCAAGAACTGTTCTTGGTAAAAATCTTATTTAATATTTTCAATAATGACCTTAGCACAGAACCTATGAGTGTGCTAATGAAAGTTGATAATGACGTGAAATTGAGAGGCATAATCAATACAGACAAAGATAGAACATGATACAGGAAACATTGATTGACCTTGAAGATAGAATATAGCAATAGAAATGGGATGAAATATCACAGTACAAAGTGCAAGGTTATGCTTTTAGGGAATATCAAAACTAATTTCTGCTTAAAGCTGAGAGTTCATTATTTGGAAGTGATAATGGAGAAAAAACGGCCTGAGTGTATTAAATTATTAGAAGATGACCAGAAGTCACCAATATGATGAGACTCTGGGAAGGGCTTGTGGGATTCCACCACCCCCCAGTCCCTGGGGAGGGGGCAGCCATGCCCATGCAGCCTCAGAGAAGCGGCCTTAGCCAGGAATTTAGTGCTGGCTTGGGGCTGGGAGGGAGGGGGGAAGGCAGAATCCTGCAAGCCCTGCCCAGAGGCACTCCAGCACATGGTCCGGGGGCTGAGGACAAGGGAGGGACACTGAGTGCCCTGTCGGCCCAGCCGGGAATGTGGGATGTACCACTGACATCACTGCCCAGCAGCTCGTGAGCCCCACTGCCCCTGTATTGCCCTGCCTGGGGTGGGCCCCTGGACCCCCCACCACAGACAAAGCCCAAGGACCACCAAGTGCCACCAGTGCCACCAAGTGGGGGCTAGTATGCCTTTCTCTGCTGGCTGCCTACAGTTGCTAGCTGCCTTACAAATGACACGGTTGCCAGGGAGGCATTTGCCTGAGGCAATCTGGTAAGGCGCAGCCACCCTGGTGCATTTGGCTGCCCTCAGAAACCTCTGGCATGCTGGGAGGCATGCAGGAGCCCCCCGTGGCCCAGTGCAGACATTTGCCTGTCTCTCCCCAACTGAAGAGCAAACATGAGCTCCGTTTGCTCCCGTTCCAATCTCTGCATCTTAGAGAAACCTGCGCAGACTGGATCAGTTCTGCCTCAGACTTTTTGAATACCTGTTCTTAGCCAAAGAGTCTAAGAATGCATTATACCAAATGTTGTCTGGCAAATTGACAAGAGAATTTCATTAAGGTTAAAATGATATTTTCTTGAAACACAACCATTCTAAAAAGGATTGTGCATTTTATTTTAGTTTCATGCATTACTAATTATAGGACAGTATTTCTCTTTACTGACCTAATCATAAAGGGGAAATACCCACTAGAGTTTAAAAAAGATGCAAGCAGTTATAGTTACGGCACTTGTAAATTAGGTAAAATTAAAATAATAGCACTAACAAATGAGGGTTGGCATGTGCATGTGTATTTTCTTTCAGTTTTGTTTCCTTGCTTGTTTTGTTTTCAGCATGCAGACATCTGCCTTCTTTAAAATATGTGACCAAATATATCGTTGTTCATGAACTTTAAACTAAATTGCTATGTGGTTGATCCCACACCACTAAAAACAATGACTGGAGAGTTATTAACAATGACTACCACGAGAACAGGATCAAACCCTATTAAAGTATCATGATCCACGTTGATGATTCAGTATCAGTAAATACATTACACACAAAAATACTAAGAGCTAGTATGAAGAAGATTCAGGAAACAAACACAATACCACATATTCATTTTGGAAAGCTATTTTCTACTTCAGCAATACATAAGAGAAAACAAATCACAATTTGTACTAAGCAGCCAGTAACAAAAAAATCAGTCAAGGGTTAGGAGAATAATCTTGCTTCTCATTGCACTAGTGCTCTGCACAGTACAGTGCGGGGATGGGGGAAGGGGCGCGGGGAGGGAGACAAAATTATCTTTAAACCACTGTTAGGCTCCTCTGTTCCTTGTGGCACCTACTGCTCTCTTTCATCATGACTGCTCTAAGTTATGCTGGCTTGTACAATTGCAACAGCTGCTTTTACATTTATGCTGCTCTGCCTCATTTTTACTTTGTGTTCAGACTTCTGTTCATTACATCGGCCCATGCGCTCTCAACTTAGGGAGTAAGCTCGCCAGAGGCCGAGGATATCCTTTTCCCAGGTATGCATCTAGAGAGAAGGCAGGGTAGATTTGCACAATATAAGCTAATTAAATCAGAGAGCTTTTGTAAACAGTGTCTTACTTTAGAGCCCAGCACACTGAGGCCCTGATCCATGACTAGGCACTACCACAATACAAGCAAATAAATAACAGTAATAAAAATACATATGTGCATTTTTGGCTGTGGAGCAACTGAGCGTATGCCATTGCTACTCCAAACGTGCCCTAGAGCAGGGGTTGCTAACCTGTGGCATGGGTGTCACAAGTGGCACAGGCAGCATCTGTGTGTGGCACACAAGCAGACTGGGGAGGGGACAGGCAGTATAGTGATAGATAGGGCAGGAAGCAGAAAGTTAAGCAGCAGATTAGGCAGGGAGTGAAGGGGAAGCAGACAGAAGAGTAGCAGATCAGGCTGCAGAGCACAGGGCAGGGAGAAAGCAGAAAAGGCAGAGGAAGGGCACTCAGGGAGGGCATGAAACTAATTTGTGGCACATCTGTCAAAAAGCTTGGCTCCACTGTCCCAGAGCACCCTTAATTTGTGGAAATAGAGTCAAAAGATGGGTGTTGAGCTAGTTACGCCAGTCAGGATTCCCTCTTATTGGAGAATACCTAGCTATTCATTCAGAGAATCTGTAACCTTTTGTACCAACCGATTGGGTACAGGAGGCCTTACTGAGGGCCAGGATAGCTTTATATCTTTTTTTCCATGTAGACTACTAAAGCTCTGGAGTTAATGCTTCAACATAACTAGCTTATTCAAGACTGACTAAATATTTAACCCGGAAATCTAGAAGTGCTGTGAAATAAAACAGATCTGAATTTAGAGTAATTTAAAGATGAGATACAAGATACCAGTGTGAAGGGAGACTGGCAGGCACAACTATATTGAGGCATTGTCAGCCATACTCAAAGACATTTCTTGTCATCCATTAACATTTAGAACAGTTAATACACCTGCTGGCTCTTCATAAGTGCTAAATATTTTAAAACATGAAAAACTCATTTCCTACAAAATCACACTTACTCAGCTTTTTTCTGCCTCCTATCAAATATATAAATTATTCTTAACTATGGAAATCACATGCATATTTTTAATGAATGACTATGATATTTTTTTCCTTAATAAAAAAAAATACAAGTACTTTTGACATATAATTTGGCAATTATAAAAGGAAATTATTAATGCATTGGCTAAATCTTGAGATACTTTAGAAAAGTAATGTATAAGCACAATACAATTTTGTCTGCTCCAGCATATTCTCAGTCTAAAGCACTTGTGCAATTTTAATTTAAGGCTCCCTTGAGCAGGTCATGATTTACACAAAATTATGAGACATTTTGTAATGGATGCACCAAGGACTAGTCTGAAAACAACAAACCATCATTTTTATTCAGTGTTGGATGCATGTCCAGTTTTCTGAAATTACAGTCAAGAGATAAGTCTATTATACATTGCACCACCTGGAAATATTTTATTTGCATGTGTGTATTTGAAAATCTAAGTTTACTTTTTAAAGCTAAATAAAGTTGCCTTGTGACACTCATATTGTATCTATTACATATTTCACTTCAAAACCTCATCTCTCCTAAACCCTCTTCAGTGTGCTTGAAGTAGCACAGCAAAAGGAAAGGAATTTTCTATTTAACTAGAGCACTGACATTCTGTTACACAATTCGATCTTGTCTATTTACCTGCTCTTAAAAAACACAAGACACTAAACAAAAATGCTGAATGCATCTAGTTTCAGTGCCATAGGTGTCTGAATGCATCTGTAGCTTCCCTCTCACTCATCAGTGTAATTGTTGTCATGTTATTCCATTTTTTGATTAGTCTAGTCCGCCAAGCTCAAAGCTTTTTCTGGCCAAACGTTCTTCTGCTAGTTGTCATGGTGACTGAATTGTTAGAGAGGAGAAAGGCTCTGTTGTCTGTCATTGTTCTGTTGTGGTTTAGGTAATGCAGGAGGCATCACAAGTGAAGTGGATGGACCTTTTTTGCTCTACATCATTTCAGAGTATTGAAAATCTCACATAAAAAAGGAGCAAATAGGCCCCGACCAAAGAAATAACCAAGTTCTTTTTGAAAGAAAGTGCACATTATTATAAAGAGGTAAAATAGCACTAATGACTAGCTGAGTAATCTAAGAAAAATGCTATAGAATATTATATTTATTACTAGAACAATTGCTACAATTTGAATGTTACTATACAAAACTAACCATTTTGCAATTTAGATTGAACGTACTTTTTAACTGCAGGTTCAGCATCAGTTCTTTCAGGTTTATTACATTATTTAACTTTTGATTCTACTTAACTTAAAACACTACGTCATAAGATGTGCGTTCAATATTTCATTCTTTTAAATATGACCTACAAGTATGTTTGGTTTTAATAATATACAATTGTTTCTTTTTATTATATCACAGTTAGAATACATAGTAACTTATTTATCTTTATTTATTTATTACCAGAGAGGGCTTATTTTTCCAGTCTTGATTACCTGTAATAATTTTTAACTTTAGGCTTTACCCATATCTCTGTTTTGACACTCCTTCATTTCCTCTTAGCAGCATCTTGAAACTTAAAAAAAATAAGAAAAAACCCTGAAAAAGTTGTTTTAAAAGATTTACCTGACTTAAATAGCTTGAATAACAAGACAATCATTCTAAAACATGATTATCATTTTCAGCACTAATTACACTCCAAAAATTACCCACAACCCTAAAAAAAATCTCAACTGCCGTGAGATAACACAATGCACTCATTTGAAAATACACTGAAATTAGTTTGTGTTCAGATTCTTGGGCTAATACAATTAGGAAAGGAAGAGGCTAAGAATATTTTTCCTATTGTTACTGCAGGAAGAATAACATTCAACAGAACCTGTCACTGGGTGTCACCAAAGTTCCATGAAAATACAGGTAAAACAGCACTAATTTAACAATAACACTTAAAGCAGGCGAGTAAAAATGACCATTTCAGATCATTCAGCTTACCTTTAAAAATATAGGGCCGCAAACTCACTTGATGCAATCAGGAATAGATTCGCTGTCTTCAATGAAACTACACCTGTTTACACCTGCTGTGGACCTACTCACAAAATACAGTAGCTTTAAGTTGTTAAGCAACATGCACATATGGAGAAAGGACAACACTGTGGGTGTGCAATAGTTTTCAGCAATATCAATGATTTGTGATACTAGAAAGAAGTTG
Source organism: Gavialis gangeticus (assembly GCF_001723915.1). NCBI lineage: Eukaryota > Metazoa > Chordata > Crocodylia > Gavialidae > Gavialis > Gavialis gangeticus. Next base: position 60,295,658 of record NW_017729025.1, read on the forward strand.
TACAGAACTGATCCAGTGCTCATTGAAGTTGGGTCTTAATTTCTCTCTCTCTCCGTTCTACAGCTGTAAAAATGATGCTAATTATGAATCTTTTTTTTGGCTGAATCATCTCTTAACACACTAGGATTGCCTCTCACTATGTGGCTCTTAGATGCTATTTAACAGATAATACAAAATAATATCAGAATATAGAAATTATTTGAGTTTCAGATGCTCAGCATTTCTGAATATGAGAACCTATGTGTTTCAGCTTAGGAACCCAAAATTTTAAGCAGCCAAAGTAATGAAAGATCAATTCCCTGTACAAAACACTAACATGTTTTCCAATCATTTTCTAATGAATCCAACTAGGTACAAACATTAAATAATTAAACAGAAATATACTCTATTAATAACATACTTTGCTAACATTTATCCTGGGTAATGGAAGAGTATTTTCTCTTTCATGAAAATCAAGAGATTAATGTCAAAGCCCGTTCTTCTTTAAAAAGGCACTCTATTACACCAGTAAAATTTTCAAAACCACCAAACTGTCTGAGAAACATAAGTCCCACTGACTGAGGCATTTAATTGGTATAGGCACTTCTGAAAATGCTACCCTTATAATATCTTATAATAGCTTCATAAAATAATTTCTATAATTTTTGTAAAATGTTAATAAAATATCATGAAATTATATTGCAACCTTATCATTGCTTATTATATAGAAGATAATAAATTGGCAAGAGAATTTTTCAAAGATCATATAGAATTCCACAGCAGAGATATAATTACTGCTAAATCCTATAGGTTATTATTCTTTATAACATTCTTTGAAATTACCCAACAGCTCTATTGGTTTCACCTTTATTATATTCTGTTGGACTTTTCTACAAGGGATAGGAGCAGAGGCATTAAAATATAACAATCTCTGTTTTTGGAGTGCTTTAAAATAAGTTTAATGCCTTCCCATTTGGAATGGATGATTGCTAGCTTTTGAAAAAGGTACTTACTGCTTCATACACAGTAAACATGCATTCTGTTTTTCTTTTACACTGCTAAATGGTATAATACATAGCAAAAATATACAGAAATGGCAATCAAAACAGACACACTTAAAGAAGTGTAGTACCAGCACTTCCTAATTTGTATTTTATTCCTCACATCAGAAATGCTACCAGCATTCACCACAGTACTGAATATTCATTCTTCTTCCTCTTGGTTCAGTGTTACAGCAGACTAATAGATACATACATGTATTAAATTAAGGGGAATCACTGGACATCTAATTCCCTTCATCTGCTAACTCTCCCCTTGCCTGCATGGTTTGGGAGAGCAGTGCTCCCCCACTACTCCCCTTTCTCTTCAGCTGGTGCAGTGAGAGCTCCCTCTCCTGTTTCAGCCTACTTTAACCACTGTGTACAGATTAATATTTCTACCTTGTTTTAATTAATTTCTTCCCACCTAAAAAAAGCATATCTGATCCTTTTCAGGTGCAAAGCTTATTTCATCCCATCCTCTCCTTCAGTCAACTAATGAATTGGAAACAAAAAAAATAAGACTTCTACATGTCCAAAATCACAACGACAGGGGTAAAGAGGACAAGTAGTGACTCCTCCTGGATGGGGATTCAGGAAGATAATCAAGCCACTTGGCATTAGCAAGCATCTCTACCATTCATTCTGGGAAATATTTGCCTGTAGCTCACCACTTCATATTTGTATTTGAAGCATGCTATGAAAGAAAGATGAAACTCATAAAGTTAAAATATACATGTTTATATTCACACACTGCACTTCAAAGATCAGCCTTCACATGTTTCCCAAAGTAGGGGTGTCCTTCAAGCAATATTAATACTAATTTCATTTTATTCCTTTTTAAGGAGGCTTTTATCTCCACCTGATTCTACGATGGGAGGAGAGTGTCATGTGCTCTGACACTGGACTGATAAATGTGAGCACCTTAGCTCAATTAAGAACTTTAAACTACTAGATAAAAATAGATATTATACATTTACCAGATACCCTAAGAAATGCATTTTAGAAGCCTCTTCTTTGCCAAATAACCCCTTGTTTGAATGGTTAAATAACATCTATATTCTTGTCCACACAAATGACTTGGGAAATGTTGGAGTTGGAGTTCCTGGCTCAATATTTCTCCTGCATCTAAAACAAGACATGAATTCAAGATCAAAAGTGCCAGCATGCCGATGGGTATATGCTGGCAGAGAGACTGTCTCAAGCTTCCCACACAGGTAATGGGGCTGGTAGTTCCAGCCTGGCCTAGCAGGCAGCAGCATTGTCTGTGCCCAGCCCTGCCCTTGTCAGAGTGTTTCTGTGGCCCAAATCCTGGTGGCCAGGGGCAGGGACAGGCTCTGATAGGAATCATCACAGCATAGTGTGTGAGCATCTGAGTCGTCCAAAAGGGAGTTCTCGCACAAAGATAGCATCAGCGTGCATTTCAGAATATACTAGCCCTTTCTTTGTAAGATACCTTTTATGTTTTTCACAGTTCAAGAAGTATATAGAGTCTTAATTGCCTGAAATATGAAGCAAGCATCCAGGCCAAAGATTTCATGTTTCTCATTCTAAGAGTAGTGAGGTTGATTAATCAGACACCGGCTCTCAGAAATTACCCCTATAATTTTAACTATGTAAGATATTTTCTAGTCCTAAAAGGTTGCAAAAACATTACTGTGTACAGTTGAACAGTTGCCTCATTTCACCACAGAAGTGGCTGCGTTTCTCTTTCCTATGTGGTAAATAAATTATCTGAATGAATCCATTATAAAGTTCTTGTTTTAAAAAAATATATCAATGAGTCAAACTTTGTTTTAGAAATACTTATCTGGCACTTTTGCAATACTGTACATGCTTTGCTGGCAAACGCAGCCTCCCCTCAAAGAAAATATTTCACTGGAAAGTCAATATCTGTAGTTGACTGAAAGAAACATAGCGGTTTCAAAGAAAAGAGTAAAAGCCTCTGTCGCAGACCTCATTTCATGCTTTTTTTGTTTCCACTGAGCATATTTTAGGGACTAATCAGCCTTATAAAAGGTACCACTGTTAATCTACTGTTTGTCTTGGTCTTCACTGCAGCTGCTTAAGAGATAGGGAGCAAACAAAACCAGAATTAAGGTCATTCCATTTAAATCCTTCAGAAAGGAAGACAAGGACTAAATTATTGCTGAGAATTACATGGAGGAAAAACCCAGGATAAGATAACTATTGTTTATTATTTGCCAGACCCACAGTGGCACTGCATTTACATATTTGTAAAGGGATTACATTAACATTTTATGAGATTAATTGGTAGCATAGGGAGATTCTCTGATATACTGTCGACACAGCTTGAAAGTGCATTCCAGTATTCTTAAAGACCTAATGCAGATAATGTGGAACATCTAAAACCTGGTAAGCATTTTGGAATGCATGATTGTTTGATGCACCTCTTCTGAAATATATAATTCAGGCCTAGAATATGAAGGATTTCTAGTTCCATCTAATTAATGTTGGTATTTGAGAAAATAGTTGTTCTTTACAGGTCTCATACAGTGAGATTAAATTTTATCATACTTCACAAGTCTGAATACAGTAAGATTCGAGTAAAGTTTATAATGGATGATATTGCCTGCCTGCACTAAAAAGACTTAAATCTGCAAATGTATCTAAGATTGAAGGACAGATGCTACAAAATACCAATGTTATGCTAATACATGTAATAGATGATCCTTTTCTAGTGGTCAGCAAGTATGTCACTCACAGGAGCAGAAGAGCTTTTGGCCATCTAAGAGTCACAAGGTTTTCCTTCAGACAGGGACTATTCTATAAATAAATCATGTTTTTAGTGTGATCTTTATTGTGAAAACATGCTTCTTTTAGAGCACAGTAATACCACTTCAAGAAGGAAATGCTATGTGAAGAGAGGATCTTGGACCTCTCTTCCACTTTAAAATAAAGTACATTGGCTCCACAGTATCTTCAGTCCCTAGGAGCCTAAGGGCTAGGAACTGCGAGTCTGTTTCAGAACTCAGATCTTTCAAGTAATAGGAGCATATCTTAAGTCTGTACCACCACACTAGCTCAAACTTATGTTAGACTGGTCAGAAAAACTCACATGAAATTAAATTTTGGGGGAAAATTAGTGTGAATTCATAAATTGTTAACTGTTTTCTGATTAGCTCTATAATTAACCATTTTCTTAAAATATCTGAATCACTTTCAGGAAATGCCTGGTTAAATGTTCACAACACTCTGATTTGTTCTAGTTAAAATTATGTGTTCTCTGTCTCAGGAGAGATGAGGGGATGGTGCTGGGTGCAGACTCAGGACTTCTCTGATCTATGATGCTTAACTGCTGGGACTGGATGTAGGGGAGTGGGAATATCTGTGCTGGGTTTGAACAGTTGTCCTAGACTTAGGTGGGAGGCAGTACAGATAAGCCCTAGTGAGATACAGTAACACAAGTTTGTATATTTTTGTAAGCAACAATGTGTCTCGTATTTTGAACTACCTGAAACTAATCTGCTTAATAAATTATCTAATTTATTTTATTTATGTAATCTAATAAATTACTAGATTTCTGGGCATCACTTAGTTTTGTCTTCTGGATGAGAACATGTTAACCATTAGGGGTGTGCAAAATGGACCTTATTTGATTCGGATTCAGATTTGGCCAGAATCAGGGACAGTGATTTGATTAATTGATTGGATCACTGTCCCTGATTTGATTTGGCCGAATCCAAATCTGAAGATTCCATGCTGATTCAGAGAATCAGTGATTTGGACATAGACACAGTTTTAAATGTTTTTTCTACATACCTCAAGGTACCAGGCATGGCTCATGAACACTGTGATGCTGGGGCAGATGGAGCATCCCACAGGAGCACGGGGGGCGGGGGGGAGGAATACCTACAAAGAGACAGATCTTGCTTTATATGCTAAATTTCTTTACTTCTGCACTCCCCACACACAAAAAAAACATTGTTTGTCTTTACTTATGACACACACACTTATCTATCTCTCTTGGAACATACCATATCTTCTCCTGGTCCCTCTAATAAACTTTCACTAAGGAAAGCAAGATTGTTTTCAAACAGTGATGGCAAATATAATATACTGAAGGTCACGCATGTCTGGAACCACTGGAGAACCACTTTAGAAATTATCAGAAAACACTGTTGAAATTTGCAAAGGATTTTAGTTTTTATGTATAGACTGTACAAAAACAAGTGATTCTCAGATTTTCCCACCTAAGTGAAAAAGGTGGTTAGATGTGTTAGTTTGGAACCAGGAAGAAGGTAGGGCAGCATAACTGCTTCAGAGAGGTGGGTGCTTTCAAAAGCAGAAACCTACTTCATCAGATGCTACAACTAGGTAGGGACTACTTAAATCGTGGTTCCATTATTTCTGTGGAAAGCACAAAAAGTAGAGATCTCTGCAATCACCATGAAAAATGGCGTTGGCCACAATTTCCCATGGATTCAACCCAAAAAAATGCTTACCAGAATACAAAGATTTAGATTTAATATTTAGATTTATAATATTATAGTAATTTTATGATATTTCCATGAAATATGCTATTATATGGTTTTTGCCCCTCAGCCAATCAATGGTGAGAGATAAGGCTACTGAGGCTCCTCCACCAATCAGCAGCGAGTGGTGGGGCCACCGCTAATTGCCTGCTAATTATTTGGGGGCTGCCTCAAGAGCTGTGCTACACCATGTGCATCCCACCACCAGGCGGGCAGGGGGTCCAGTGCAGCCCAGCAGCGGAAGGCACATGGTATCACACGGCTCTTAAGGCAGCAGGGCACAGAGCCCAGTGTGCAGTGGCAGCCCACCTCTACCCCATGCACAGATCAGGGGGCACATGCCTCCCGGGCCTCCGCTGGGGTGTGCACAGCGGCGGGAGATCCTCCCTCCCCTGTGCCCCTGGATGAGCCACCCAGGCTCTGATTGTCCCCCAACCCAGCTCTGCCAGAGCTCTGTTCACCCCAGCCCCTTCCCCTACCTTTGCCCCACTCTCTCCCTCAGTGAGGGGGCCTTGATCTGCTCCCCCTAAGCCCCCTCCCCTTCACAGAGTAGACTGGTACTTCCCTGCCCTTCCCTGCCACTGGGCAACCAGTGATCCAAATGCTGGGCTGTGAACCTGGCTGTGTGTGCACCCCTCCCCACCCCTGCTGCAGGTGCGTGGAGCCTGCAGCCGGGCTGCCTGGCAGCCCTACCTGCTGCCCTGCATTTGCAGGGCTGAGCACCATTAGCCCTGGCCTTCTACCACCTATAGCCCTTCCGTGTCCCCATGCCCCCCCAAATGAACGGCTTGCAGATCTGTCCTGTGCCCCACCCCAGCTGGACAGTGCCTGTTGGCACCCCTTCATTTTGGCACCTGGGGTGGCTACCCTGCTCACCCCCCCTTGCTATGGCACTGCTCTCCAACAGCCTCCTCATCTCTGTATTAAGTGTCCCTGCTTTTCAGAATGGCAGCAGCAGCACTTTAACTAAAGCTCATCAAAGTTGTCATTTCAAAGCGCAAGGCCACTGAATCCATGAGACACTGCAGGCACTTTAATTAGAGCAGCTCTTAGAATTGTTCTAATTAAAATGCACCCCCCGCCTCCCCCAGACCCCGGACATGTGTAAAGATGCCCAAGAGTACCACCCTGCTCTGCCAACTGCCTCACCTAAATCAATTTATTATGGTTTTATGGTACCAGGATCTCTCCAAAATGACACATTCTGAAACACTCAGGCAAAAGTAGAACCAATGTGCATGGAGTTGATCAAGTGAGTCTATCTTGTCAAGTGAGATATACTTTAAGCCCAACTGTAAAGTTAGTTCAATAAAAGTAAACTAAAAATCTCACAAGTTTTGTTTCTCACATATTCCCTGGACCATCACAGTTACAAGTAAAATACAACAAATAATACTGGCCAACAGCCTCTTAGTATGCCTAACCTAACTTAAAACTAGTCATAGATAAAGAGGTCTGGTACGGACCTCAAGAGGTTAGATATCAGACCTGTCCATTACATCATGGACAATTGTCTATATTGCACGTAAATACAAAATAAAAAGCAAATGCCAGATTTCTAAAGTATAGGGGAATTCAAACTTAGATCTAAATTAAGGATCAAACTCTACCTAAGTGTTATACAAAGCATACACGTACACAAACAGTAATTTCCTATATGAATACAATGATAGAATTATGATGATAGTTTTGTTTAACAAAGATTTTCTTTAATAGTCCGCACAACACTGCTGAAGATTCAGAGGTTAGCACTGCATTTTTAGAAAGCTACTTGTGAGCAAGTAGAAATATGACTTCAGACCTCTAAACCAGAAGTTATTTCATTTACTGTTTTTAGTCTTATGAGCTTTTACAATGTGCCCATCACCAAAGTTGTCTTTGTAAAATTAAATGAGACTGTAAGAGACAGAATACAGTTCTTCTACTATGCCCATAATTTTATGACTGGCCAAAAAGAGTTTCCAAGAAGAGAAGACAAGCATGAAGGTCCCATTGAAGATCACGGTTGGAAAGACCTGGTCAAAAGGTGCATCTCCTACTTTATTCTAAATATACTTATGTTTATATGTATGTACATTTATATGAGAAGCTAACTCTGGAGAGGTAGGCCTGCTAAAGGGAATTCCATTGATCCAGCTTCCCCAAGCCTGAACACAAGTCAGTAAATTCTAGCATTCTGGATAAGTGTAGATTATGCAGCAATAGTACAACATTTCTAAATACATGTCAACACTGCAGCACCAAAGCTAGTTCTAACGTACAGTCAGGTTGTCAAAAATTATGTTGTGTGGCAACAAGATCATAATTTTATCATGAGTCCCTTTACATACCAACCATAAAAGATAAAACAGCATAAAAGTCTACATGCCTTTCTATTGTACCAAAGTTGAGCAAATAGAGATTTGAGGGAGAAAAAGAAGACTGGAGACAGGGGTCATAAGCCTACTATAGATATGACCAAAGAAATAAAGAGGAATTTATTTTTAAATGTTAGTCTCTTCAAAAGGAAGTTTTTTACTGGTTAAATTAAATAATTAATCTGACATAAAGAAGGCATTTTGCTTGCATCATGCAAATATTGACTGACTTAGCTAATGAGTGGCTGTGTATAAACAGGCTTCTTTTTTCAACTGGAGTCTAGAGCAGACAGCTTTGTGTATTCTACAGTCTCTTGTACCTGAGCCAACAACTGATAGTGCAGTAGATCAAAGACTTGATACAAAGATGCCAGGCAATTTGTGTATAAATATACTCCTTAAAAAGCGATAAGAGTACAAAAGAAGTCTTAACATACTTTCCCCACAATTTGAACAGTAAATAGTTAATTACTTTGATAATAGATGCCAAAGTTATATGTGATACTACAAATGTTCTACTGGACCTTAATATAGAGAATACGTGGAGGGAGTTTCTTTTATGCAGTTAGTAAATTGCATGCCATTTCACATTAACAAACAAACACTGTGCATTCTTTTCTGAAACTGAATATTTCAGAGGCCAGAACTCAGCAATTATTTCTTGAGGTTTTTGAGAAAAATGGAATAGAGTTGTCTGCATAACTTAAATGAACTACATAAAATGAATGAGTGAGGACAATTTTGTATTCAACATACATAATACACCTTTTTTTCCCCATCGATATGAATTTGTGAGCAAAATTATTTTTCATTGATAGAATTTGATTGTGTAATGGTATTTTATACATTAACTCCACATCTCAAGCCACAGTTCATTACATATCATCTAAATTCTAAGAGTATGGACAAACTGATTTGTAAATAATTTTAAGGCATGACTGAAGATCAGTACATATGTTAAGTTCAAATATGGGGCTTGAAGAGGCCTTGCAGGTCATCAAATCCAGTCCCTTGTGTACAAGGTCACCGCTTGTCCAGAGCATCCACAAGATTATCCATTCTGACTCTTCCCACACTGTTTCCTGTACAAACCAGATATTCCCCCAGACTGTCCTTTTACTCCTTCCTAATGTCCACAGCTTCCCTTGTCCTTTTGACCATGCTCCCTGCCAAGTTTCTTGTATAAACCATGCCTTGCCGGGCAAACTCTAGGCAACAGGCCTGGTAATATTTAATTCTTTCCCTCTAGGCTTTTTCATTTCCTGTGCAATGGTTAAACGCACCTGCCATCTCCTCCAGCATTTCCTCTTTGCTCCTCTTCCTCTGTCACCTGAAGTGGTGAGCAGCAGCTGTAACCTCTTCTCTATCCCTAGTGAGACTCTAGCAAAAGGTAAATCCTGTCACTCTGTGGCTCTGAAAATGCTGATAGGTGGCCAGACACTTGGGAGAGAGCCTGGCACCTCTGTTTTCTGTGCCTGGAGAGAGATGTGACATGGCTGTCATGGGACACCCAGCATGCAGGTGCTGTGCTTATGACCCCCTTTTCAGTTTCCTGGCAGTCCCAGTCTTGGAGGATATGATCATTCTCAATGTGACAAAAGGGTTGAAGACACATCTTCACCAGTGCCAAGAGGAATTCTACTAGATACACTTTTGCTGCTGCTTACTGGGAAACTGACCTCAAAGGTCCTGGAAGAGTGGATAAAGACAGCTACCAACTTGAGAAAAAAGGACAAGCCAGCTCTCCCTGGCAATGTAATAATCAAGCCAGCATAATTTTATTTCCCAAGCAGATATGATCCAGGTCTCCTGGGCTATCAATGCCTACAGCAGTTATAAAACCAGATAACTTGCCAAAAGCTTAAAGTATTCTTCAAGGGCTGGGCAGGGAAAGGGGAGGCTATTTTCTACAGTGAAAATAAATGAGTTTAAGATTCTGAGGCCCTTAGATTGTATAGTACGGGGGAGAGGCACAAAAGAAACTTTCTGTAAGGCTCTTTATGAAAACTATAACCCATTATAATGAATGCTAACTTACAGTATTATTAATCTGTAGTGGTTTAATTAAAATGTTAACATATTTTCTTTAAAAGTTTTAACAATACTTAGTTATAACAGTGATGGCACAATACTATACCTTAAATAAAATAGTATGCAACAAAGTCAGTTAGAAGTCTAAAAGGATTGAGAACCAATCTACTACCATTTTGACCAGTTTTTTACTAGAAAACAACAACTATAGGGATCACCATGTTCAATAAATTAAGACACTCTACAGATTATGGTGTGACTGTTATATAACATCTCAAGGGTTAAAATGAAGGTCTTGAGTATTTTCTACTCATGTAACAAAGTACTTGGCTTCTATGCTTTTTATTGTGTGATAAAAAACAAGTCAGGAGTACAAATACAACATTCACATTGACTCTTAGAAGCCAACATTATAACCTTCTCTCTTGACTCTTAGTTATCTTATAATGTAAAATCAAAAGTGGCTAGAACAAAAGAGAGGAGTGAATAGCATGTGAGCAACATAAGATTATTTATTGTGTACAATAATAGCAGTTACATAAAACTAAAAAGAGCAAGAGATGCAGCTGTACCTAAAATGGCTTCTATTTTTTTAAATAGAAAAAGTAGCATTTTATACCCACCTTGCACTAGTATAAATGGTATAGGGCAGTAGTAAATGAGGTTTACACTAGTGTACAGAAGAAATTTGTGTCTGAGTGATTTCAGTGTCTGTTATGAATATGGTCTCCTCCCATACTGATATACCATACTGATAGCAAACTAAATATGTAGAGTAGAACCCAGAGCATTCATATTTAGATAATTCCTTAACTACTTAAATCTGCTGTGGGTTGCTGAATTAAGTATGAGCTGCTCAGTAGGGCTGTGGGAAGCTTCAGGTGGTGATTTGATTTGGAGGAGTTTCGGCCCGATTCAGTGGCCGAATCTCTGAATCCAAATCGAATCAGGGGACCAATTTAAAGGTCCAAATCAATTCAAAGCTCTCCAAGTCTTTGGAAAAGATTCAGAGAGTTTTGATGATTCAGGCAGTCCCTGGTGGCTGCTGCAGGGAGCTGCAGCTGACTCCAACTCCTAAGTTCTAGGGGCAGGGGAGGGGGGACTGGGG
>NW_017729025.1:60306772-60314938 GCF_001723915.1 Gavialis gangeticus
GCCCTGCCTGGGCCAGTTCCAGCCCTTTAAGAACAAAAAAGCCAAGATAAGCCCTGGGACTCACTGCTCCTGCAGTGGCTTCTGGGCTTCAGGGGCTCATACAGAGCCCTCCATCTGGTGTGGGACAATGGGGGGCAGTGGGGATTGCCTGCTGCTGGCAGGAGCAGTGAGTCCGGGGGGGGTTCGGGTTTTTTTTCCTTAAAGGGCCAGAGCTGGCCTGGGCAGGGCACCCATGGCAGGGCTGGGGGAGCGAGGGGGGGGCAGTGGGGGGCAGTGAGGATTGTCCCCCACCTGGCAGCACCCGCTGAGCTGGGGTTTTTTTTTTAACAAGTGCCAGAAGCTGGGGCAGCCATTGCTGAGCTAAGAGAGGGGTGAGGGATGGGCCTGGCTGATTCGGAGATTTGGCAGCAGCGGAATCTCTGAATCAGATTCAGTCGAATCAAATTGGGACAGTGATTCGAATCACCAAATTGAATCACTGTCCCCCAGATCAACTGAATCTGAATCCAAAGCGAATACTAGCCGCTTCGCACAGGCCTAGTGGCTGTGGCTTTTACTACAAAAGGTGCTGCTTCTCTACTTAGATTGGGCTCATCAGCAGTCCCACACAGCTGATCAGATTAGCAGTACCGTTTAAAAGAACAGCCTCAGCAAAAAGCTGGAATGCCTTAGTAGTCTTGTCCAGTTATTTGCTGCATCTCTGTAAAATCCTGGAAAGAAGTATACATAGGGGGTTAAGGAACCTAACCCTGTAATTTATCCAGCTTCTACTGTACTGTATTTCCAGCAAAGTATGCATCAGTGAGAACACCAGGCCAGATTTAAGAGGCACAAGATACAGAGCAGCACTGATGAGGTGTTTATGCAAAACAATTAGGTAGGGTGCAGAGTTGTTGAAAGAGATTCTGTGCTGTGCCTCTGAAGGGTATTGTCTACACCAGCCGTGTAGAATTTTTAGCCCCACAGGCCAGATATGCGGCTCAGAACCCATGTGCACACCAGAGCAGGCCATCTGCAGGCTAGATCTGGCCCTGGGTCCCAGCATAGCCCCCTCCCTGCCCTGTGTGTGCTAGAAATAGAATTGGGTCCTATGGGGCTAGCACTACACCCTCCCACCCCTGTGCACCAGTATTGGGTCCCAGGAATTGGTATAACTCCCTTCTGTCCCCCACATACAAGGATTGGGTCCCAGGAGGACCAGTACTACCCACCCTTCACATTGGGATCAGGCCCTGCGGTCCATGCTGCCCCCTCCTGGCCCTGCACACTGGGATCAAACAGTGGATCCAGAACATAGGGCTCAGGGTTCTTCATGGGTCTGGAGATTTGGCAGCAGGGGATCGGTACCACTGTGCCTCTGCTGCCAAATTTCCAGACCCCTGGAGAGTCCCATGGGCCAAATCTGGCCCACGGGCCAGAGGTTGAGCACCTCTTGTCTACAGTAGCATGGCTTTAGTACAGGTAGACATACCCATGATAATTGTTATCTAACTAGCATACATAATAATGGGAGGGCAGAAGTCACAGCATGAGCTGCAATGCAGGCTAACCACCGGAGTATGTCCCAGGGTTCCTGGACTGCTTATACTTTAGCTCATGATGCAGCCCATGCTGCTATACCTTCACTGCTGGTTTTATCCATGCTAGTTAAATTAAAGCTATATAAATATGCCAACCCACACTACAGTCACACCTTTGGTTATAATGGAGACACACCCTGAGTTACAGCATCCTCCCTTATCATGTGGCCCATGGCACTGCAAGCCCACTCCTCCCAACCACACTCAGACTCCTGGCACGTTCCCTATGCCAGCACTGCTGAGGTCTGTGTTCAGTAGAGGAGAATCCTCCCCCGGTGATATATTTGGCTTTTAGGGCCTCTTCACATTTTTCTGTTTCACCTTAAAGGATTAGGTTAAGGGTAAAGTTCAATATATATAAAGTCAGATCTAAGTTAGAGGAATTTTTTCCTTGCCTGTCTCTGATTTATTCAAACTGTATATGTTAGTATCCTTCTTGGAATTCCAGACTCAAGGTTAGATCCAATAGATGTCTAACAGGACTTAGATAGAAGTGCCAAAGTCACAATAAAGGATCCAGATTGACCTCATTTTAGCAAATGCAGAATTACGTAGGTGCTTAAATTCATTATGCACCTAGACTAGCTACTGTGCACATTCAGAAGTGATATAGACCAGTCACCTAGGTCTCCAATTCCTTGGTAAGTACTCTAACCATCTGACTATTGAGCAAAATGTCATGACCGTCATCCATGGTCAAAAGTAAAACTGGCCATGCATGCTGTACTTTGTTCTAAACTGAATCACACTAAAAGCAGGCACATCCCTACCTAAACCATCACAAAGATGCCTCAAGACTTCAAAAAATGAAGATTCAGCAACTTCTCCAGGTATTCTACTCCATTGTTTAATCATTCTCAGGCAGAGGAAGTTTTTCCTAATATAGTAAAAGCTTTGTTATTTGGCATGAGTGAGGTAAAGAGGGTACTGATTATCTAAAAATTCTGGTTATCTGAGACTTATACCTATCAAGGAAGGCAGGAGCGCAGAGCGGCCACCCCCACTGGGAAGAGCCTAGCGCTGCCCGAGCCCCAGCTCACAGTGGCAGCCCACCCTGCCCTGCACAGATCGCGTTCCCCTCCCCTGCCCCTTCCCCCATAGACTTTCCTGCCTGGAGGGGTACGTGTGCATATGCGCACGTGCGTTTAGCTCCCCCACCACCACCTTTTTTTTCTCCCTCCGCCTATGCAGATATCAACTAGAAAGGCTAGTGGCAGCTCCTCTATCAGCAGCGTCACTAAGTAATGTAAACAACAGAAATACTTGATGCACATGCCAGATAGACTCAGTTGCTAACGTGAGGATTTGTATTGGGGATATTGGAAATTCCAGTTAATAGAGTATTCTGGTTAGTAAAATGCCAGTTAACACAGATTTTACTGTACTCGGAAAGTTTTTCTGAATATCTAACCTGAACCACTCTTGTGATTTCATTCCCTTACTTCTTTTCTTTCCTATTTGGATACTGAAAACAATCAATCACCATCTTCAGAAGCTCGTGAATGAAACAAAAACCAAAGAATAGACCATGGAACAGACTCACAAATATTTGGGATAGAAATAACTTTTAAAGATCAAACAAACCATCATGCAAAGAATGATGACCTTTGGTTTGAATATTTCACACGGCTGACTTAGCTTCCAAATATAAGATTGTGGAAATGAATACCTGGGTAATATTTGTGATGTTATGTACCTTTGGAAGGAAGGTTATGTCACTAAGGAAATATACAATCTTACAGCACAAACATATAGGGACAAGATCAGGAAAGCATGTTCTTGAATAATAGGTAAAGTCCCATACTGGAGAAGGGTTAACATAGTGCTCTTTTTCAAGAAGGTGAAAGAAGAAGACCTGGGGAATTATACAACAGCCAGCTTAATTTCAATTACATTAAAAGTTACTAAGCAAATTACAAACCAGTCAGCTTATAAATATCTACAAAATGAGGGAATGATAACTAGCAACCAACATGGATTTGTTAGGAACAAATCATAACAAAAGAACTTCATTTCCCCCCCCTCCCTCCCCCCTCAGATAAGTAATCAATTTGATGGGTGAGAAGAATGTGGAGAATGTATCTGGAATTCAGCAAAACTATTGATGTAGTTCCAAAGGCTCTTCTCATAAGTTGGAGAAATGTTGGCTAGACAGAACCATTTTAGGAGGATATGAAATTGGTTGAATAACTGCAAGGAAAGAGTAACTATACATTGATTGATGCCAGGCTGGCAAGTAGATTTCCACAGGAAACTGTTCTGGTCCTGTGCTATTTAATATTTTTATTAATGACTTGGATGCAAGGATAGAGATATACTGATTATATTTGCAAAATGTATGAAACTTGGAGGGATTGGAAAGAGATGAAGATTTTGAAAATGGAATAGTCATCTGCTTCACATACATATACAATACAACACATATACCTACAAATGATAGGAGCGAGATTCTCCAAGTAGTTCCTTTAAAAAAGAATTTAGTTTTGGAGAATGCAATCCATAACTGTATTTCCATCCCACATATTACTTATATGATGGGGCATCCTCAAGTATGGATGTTCTCTAAATAGTCATTAGTTATACATTTAATAACACTCCATGCAGAAGAGACAAGTCATACCTCATTTTCATCACACACTGTCAGACAACATGTGTCAAGGCAAGTATCAGCAATCAGAAGAACAAGGCAAATGTCAGCAGACTATAACAGTATGTGCATCTGGCACCTATTGTTAATCTTGCACCAATAAATCATAAAGAGAGATACAAAAAAGCAGATAAAAGACACCCTTTAAAAAACAAGAATGTTAAACTAACCCTGCAGAATTGGGAAAGATCATTTTTGACATTAATATGACTATCCATGAATTGCTAGTGGTTCTAGTGCTCGAGTATTTATATAATTTTATTCTCTGAAAATTACATACCTCTTTTTAATTTTCCTGGAAAATTAAGAAAAGAACTAATCAAAGATCATTAAAAAAATTGAGCCAGACACTGATACCAATTTTAAAATTTCTAATCAGAATGAAAATGCTCTGGGTTTATCTGTAAAGCATGCCAACAATAAACTGCTTATACATTTTATATACATATTCTAAAAGTAAAATACTAAAAATATCTTAATTTTTGATATTTACATGTCCAATTCAACCCTAGATAACCACTAAAAAACACATTCCGATTGCAATCCAGTTACGATGCAAACCAAGCACAAAAGCCTTCTAATGATCTTTGATTAGTTCTTTATTAAATTCATCAAGGGAGCAAAGAAAATTTAATAATCTTCACCATTTGTCATCCTTCTGATTACAGTTTTGATTAGAACTTTCAGCTTTTATTTTCTTCTTTTCTATCCATTGCTATTACTGTAATACTGCTTCTGTCCTCTAGTTTAAGCAGCAGCACGATAGAGCATACGGAACAAATGTGTAATTCCTGATACGCATTCAGCTAAAGGTGTTAAGGGCAGAGAAAAGCTAAATGAAAATATGGGCTTTTAACATATTTAAGAAATCTCTAACTTAAAAACGCACATAAGCCTAAACAAAATGCCCCACACATTTATATTATCAAATGTACAATATAGGTAATAAGGACCTGTGAAATGATGGCCTAACTAATCAGTTACATTAAAAGTTAATAAAAGGGAAATACATTGAAAATTAAAACAGCTTAAAATTTTAAAAGGGCATTCACCTTTTTTAGAAATGTGAATAATTTAATTTATGCTTGTTACATTCATTTTTATGACTCACTTCACTTGAATACAGGAAATTAATAAAATACTAATGGAAGAATATTGTACCAGAAGCTATTAATGATTGCCACAAAAGGAAGACTGTAATAGAGAAAAATAATATAGTGCTGATAAACTCTGTTTTTCCAAATACCCAAATCTCTGCATTTTTATATCTCATTAAGCAGATCATATGACAACTCAAATTCCTTTTTACAAACATCTAATTACAGAAGTTTTTGAGATTTTCAGAAATAACCCACATTTTCCATACTAAAGTCATACTATCACCAGATTGTCACTTAGCAAAATTCCTTATTTGTTTTGATAGTGCTGAACACAGTTAATAAAAGTATTATCCTTAAGTGTGATTTAGATGGGACTGAATAACTGAAATCCATAATTCCATTCCCAAATTCCTCTCTCAGCTACTGCTTGATGCTGCAGGCACCCCAGTTTTTGACATTAACACTTCCAGACACCTAATAAAAGTTCTGCTTTTGAGCATGTTAGGAGGTACATTCACCTTGATGAGGCTGACCATCCCAGTCACTATCTCATGCTGAGATCTTATCAGAATACACAAAGTGTTCCTTTACCTTCTCCTGAAGGGGTTGATCCAGTAGGCATATCACTGAGCTACTAGATAAAAGGCAAAAAGAACTGTGATTTTAGGAGGGTTTTAGTGAAAATAAAGCAATAATGCAATGAACACAATGCCACGGATGTATCTTTAAAAAAAAAAAAAGAAAAAAGAACAACCCTTGCTCTAGTTTGGAAAGCAATGACTTACCTGTCTAGCTGCAGGAGAGGAAAGAGCATTATACAAATCACTCCAATGGGTACACTGTTGCTGTATATTCCCAAGTTGATGCTGTTCAGACATTCACTCCGGGAGTAGAGGTGTAACTAATTTTGATACCTGGGCTGAGATGCTGAGCACCAGATTAGAAAGATGTTGAAGAGTCCTGTGATACATGGCCTATTCCACAACACAAGTGCTATTGCTACAACACCATTCTGGCACTCCCTTGTAAATCAGAGCCCAAAGCTAGTGTCCCACTTGCCCACCCTTAGTTAACACTACTGCCAGAGGAGGTTTAGTGACTGCCAGAGGCATACATGGTAGGTAGGGTTTGAGCCCTGGGCACTGGGCAGTTATGGTTTCTGACTGGTGTCTCGAACCCGGGGGATAGAACCAGGGGAGCACTAGGGCCCCTGCAGCTGTGGGTTCCTGCCGAGTGGTGAAGTGGAAGAAGCCAGGATGGTTCTAGGGTCCCAGTAGCTATGGGGGAAGGTGTCCTACAACCAAGGAGTTAAGCCTCTCATCTGCCCCACACAGACGCAATCAAATGCCATGCTGAGTGAAGATATAAAACTCTGTATTCAGCAGTGGGATAGGGTCGTGAGCACCTCCCTGCCTTTATCCCTGGCTTCTTCCCCTGCTTGGTGCAACCAGACCCTGTAGCTGCCAGAAAAAAGCATTGCTGCATCCATTCCGGCACCCTCTACCCCTATTCCAGCACCTTGTCTCTTTAATAAATACCCAGGGATTGTGCCTCCCTCGCCCACCCCTCATTACACTACTGGTGATTGCAGACATTTTGGGTGGGGAACTGAACCAGTGATATTTTTTAATTTTAAGAGCGACCCCTAGATGTTTGTTTGAAACTGACAGCTAACAAGGTCGTTAACCATCGGGAAAAGGAATGACTCCCTTTTCAGGCTCTCTTGTACTCCCTTTTGTTCTCATCTTCTGGTTGCTGTTGTCCCTATTTCTAGTCTCCTCCCTTCTAAGGGGCACTATCTCAACCTATAACATGCTGACAGGGTGTATGTCATAAGAGGATATTGTTCTTCAGTAACTATTTAGTCTTTGGGATTACTTAACGTAAACTGTTCTATGCCTGCAGTTAAGTGCTTGCAAAAATGATACAAAATGTGTATAATCCCACTTAAAAACGCTGTAGCTTGATTGTATCTAGTATCTGAGCAAGGTCATTTAAAGCTAGTTCGGGTATCTCTGCACTACCTTGCAATCTGCGGCACAAATTTATCCAAAGACATCAGCATTCTTACGGTAAGTGGGGCTGCAAAAATGTTAAAATCTTTATTAAGGTTGTACACAAAAAACAGGAAAAGCCAGAAGTAAGGTTGCCCACTTGTACACATGATTATACAGTCTTTACTTACATGATAACATAGTATTTTGCCACAGAACCCTACCTCATTCAGTGCACAGAACAGAAAATGTAATATGTTTTCTCCTTGTTTCCCAGTGTATGGCCTCATTCAGTGAACACAATTGAGCTCTGCTGTGAGGACCTCTTTATTTATGTCTTCATGGGTCTGTTCCTATGCCACTCACTATAGTATCTGAGTTACCTCAGATATCTTAATTAATTTATCTTCACAGAAACCCTTTGAAATGAAAAGGTACTATTATCTTTTTCACAGATGGGAAACTGAGGCTCAGAGAGTCTACAACTGAAAGTTTCCACTAATTTGGAGCATCCATTTTGATATGCTTTCAGAGTACTTGGCATTGTGTAGTCAAGACATATCTAGAGAGTTCTGCATCCAGGGCAGCTGCAGCCCATGGGGTAACAGCTGCAACTATGCTGCAGCGGCCTGGCCATCAGTAGGGTGGCTGATGTTTTGTGCCCCCTCTCATCCCTGCCTTCAAAACCAGCACCTAGAGCTGGTCCCCAATCACATCCCCTCCACTGGTTATGCTACTGTTATGTAGCACTTTGTATGTTTCAAGTACAGCTCCTACTCACCTTAGCTGCAGCTGTGGGTGCTTAGTAGGCCTGTATGAAGCTTCGGGTGCTGATTTGATTTGGA
>NW_017729025.1:60325092-60325485 GCF_001723915.1 Gavialis gangeticus
GAATCTCTGAATCCAAATCAAATCAGGAGACCAATTAAAAGGTCTGAATTAATTTGAAGCTCTCCAAATTGATTCAGAAAAGATTCAGAAAACTTTTGGATATTCAGGCAGTCCCTGCTGGCTGCTGCAGGGAGCTGGACCCAGACTCCATAGTTTCATAGTTTCATAGATTTAGGGTCAGAAGGGACCTAGTAGATCTTCTAGCCCGACCCCCCGCCAGGGTGGGAGAACAACAAAACCCCAAAACAAAAACGGGACTCAAATGACTCCAGCCAGGTAGGCATCCAGCCTCTTCTTAAAGACCCCCAGGGTAGGGGCCAGCACCACTTCCCTTGGAAGTTGGTTCCAGCTCCTAGCCGCCCTAACTGTGAAGTAGTTTTTGCGGATGTCCAA
>NW_017729025.1:60325795-60334490 GCF_001723915.1 Gavialis gangeticus
CCCCATGGCTGCCCCTCCCACCCCAGCTCCTGACCCTTTAAAAAAAATTTAAAGCCCTGCTGTTGCAACAACCTCAGGGCTTCTGGGGGCTCATGGCAGAGCCCCACATAGCACGAGGCAGTGAGGGGCAGCAGAGATCGCCCCGCCCACCTGGCAGGAGCCAGTGAGTCAGGACTTTTTTTTTAAAGAGCCAGGAGCTAGGGCTGGGTGGGGCAGCCATGGGAGGGGGGGCTGGGAGAATAGGTGGGGGTCAGGAGACTCATGGCAGAGCCCCCCATACAGTATGGGGTAGTGGGGGGCAGTGGGGATTGCCTTGCTCGCCTGGCAGCAGCTGGTGAGTGGGGGCTTTTTTTTTTTAAAGAGCTGGGAGCTGAGGCCGGGAGGGGCAGCCATTGAGAGCGGGCAGGGGATGGGGCCTGTGTGATTCAGAGATTCAGTCGATTCAGCAGTAGCTGAATCTCTGAATCAGATTCAGCTGAATCAATTCGGGACAGTGATTTGAATCACCAAATCAAATCACTGTCCCTTGAATGGGCAGAATCCAAATCTGAAGCAAATACTAGCCGCTTCACATGGGCCTAGTCCTTAGCATATCCATATATCAAGCTGGTCACTAGAGCTGTGCGAAGTTTGGGGTGCTGATTTGATTCGGATCAGATTCAGCCTGATTCGGTGGCTGATTCTCCAAATCTGAATCGAATCAGGACCAATTAAAAGATCCAAATCAATTCGGAAAAGATTCAGAGAGCTTCAGCAATTCAGGCAGTCCCACTGGTGCAACAGAGAGCTGGACCCAGACTACATGCTGGTAAGTATGGGGCAGGGGAGGGGAGGCTGGAGGAGCGGGGAGGGGACCATGGGGGGATCCCTGCCAGGCTCTATCCCCTGCCTGCTCCTCTAGCCCTGCTCAACACCCCCAACCCCCACCGACTCTCTCAGCTCCCACCCCCGTGGCTGCCCTGCCTGGCCCCAGCTCCCAGTTATTTAAAAAAAGCACTGACTCAACAGTTGCTGCCAGGCAGGAGGGTGATTCCCACTGCCTTCCACTGCCCCCACACCACAAGAGGAGCTCTGTCACAAGCCCTCCAAGCTCCACTCGCTCTCCCGGCCCCCTCCCCATGGCTGCCCCACCTGCCCCAGCTCCCAGCCCTTAAAAAAAAAAAAAAAAGCCCCAGATTCATCAGCTGCTGCAGCAGCCTCAGTGTTCTGGGGGCTCATGGAAGAACCCCCCATTCAGCATTGGGCAGTGGGGGGCAGCGTGGATCACCCCACCCACCGACCAGGCAGGTGCCAGTGAGTCAGAACTTTTTTTTTTGTAAAGGGCTGGGAGCTGGGGCAGGCAGGGCAGCCATGGGACGGGCTGGGAGAATGGGTAGGGGTCAGGGAGCTTATGGAAGAGCCCCCCACACACTGCAGGGTAGTGGGGGGCAGTGGGGATTTCCTCCCTGCCTAGCAGCAGCCGGTGAATGGGGGCTTTTTTTTCAAAAAGCCGGGAGCTGCTGCCAGGCGCAGATGGGAGAGTGGGCAGGGGATGGGGCTTGTGTGATTTAGAGATTCAGCTGATTCGGCAGCAGCCAAATCTCCAAATCAGATTTGGCTGAATCGATTCAGGACAGTGCTTCAAATCACCAAATCGAATCACTGTCCCCCGAACTGGCCAAATCTGAAGCAAATACTAGCCGCTTCACACAGGTCTACTGATCACTAATAAAATGAAGAACACTTTATTAGTGTCCTCCAGAAGACTTCAACACACAATCTGCACGCAACTGATGGGCCTGGACTGGAGAGCATGCGCCCTGCAATCACTGATAATCTAGTTTCAGCTACTGGTCACATGAATGAAGACATAACCAGATCGGGAAGCCCAAAAAGTAAATGACAGACTACCTGGTTTCCTAAGAATGACACAGAAAAACTTGTGTTACTGTTTTCAAATTATAATTAAACTAACAGGAAGAAAGTTGTGAGGATCAAAGCACAGAAAACTTCTAAGAACAGATAGTATACTGTATATTTATCTTAGTGGTAACATTTCTGCCTGCAGGTTTCCCTCACTTTATGCGGGTTCTGTATGTGCAAATTTGACCTTATGCAATGGCTCTTTTTATACCAAAAATTCGTTATATGTGAGGTAAATTTACTCTTATGTGATTGGTGTGGTGGAAGCCAGCAGTCAGATGCTTTGTGCACTACATTGTGGGAGTGATGCACACCAAAATATAGTCTCCTGTGTGATCTGTGCTCCTTGCTCATTGTCTGTGATACGTGTTTCTGTAGTTGCCATCTCCATTATGACAGTGGCCTGTGCTTGTGTGTACTGTCTGCTGTTGGTGAGTACCAAAATTGTCTTGTGGAAGTGGTAGTAATGGGTCTGGGGATCAGTACAGTCGAGGTCTTGGAACATATCCCTATTTGTTATGTTGTAAAATGAGTTCTCTTTATGCAGATTTGAGTTATGTACCATTTTCTGGGAATGCATGTACAGCATAAAGCAAGGGAAACCTGTATATGATCAAGGTTTAGCAAAGTTATAAACAACTGAAAATAGGATCTTAGAATGGGAAGTGCCAGACAATCTTAGTAGGAGGCAGCACTACCAGCCATCATTTGAATAAAAAGAAGACCTTTCCTAATAATACTCAGTGCAATCTGACTACCCTTATTCCAGTCTTACCCACCTGAGACTTTGATGTAATCAAAGAACTGATCAATCATTAATTAACACTTTCTAATTGCAAACATACCTTCTGCAAAGAGATAGATGGGTATTCTTTTGTTTTGTGTTAATTATGTTTATATCTCTTCTAACCTGTTGTTGCCCTTACGTTTAAATGCAGTCATTTTTATATGACATCTTAGACTTCATTACCAGTTTATATTTTTATCAAAAATTACAATTGTGTGTCTTTTTTTGTTTGTCTCTGTTTCATATAATGTCATTATAGAAACAAATCTACCAAAACTAAATCCTTATTGTTGAGATCATAATATGGCTTGTTGAAGCTCACCAGAATGTTAACCACTGTTTTTTTTTCAAATCTTAACATTTTAGGATACTTAAAGCAAGCATTTTTCCTACTTAACTGGAAGGAAAATTCCAATTAAGTACTTACTTTCCTTTCTCTTCCCAACAGATAGATTGCAATTTCTTAAATGTCTAAAATGATTATGTGATGTCTCAAATGGGAAATGTTAGATTAGATCTTTTCCTGGGGGGAGTGATGGATTTGTCCTGAGGAAATAGTAGCTTGTTTACTCTACCCTTGACTTAATGGGGGAAGAGCTGTAAGGAAAAGAAAGGGAGAGGAGATTGGTTTTAGGGAGTATTATTTGCAAAAATACACATACATTTGTAGTGTCTCAGATTCATACTGGGTTAGTGACACAGGACATTAGAAACCACCTTTTTAGAGAACAGAACATTTTTTTCAATCACTATCAAAAATGATATTCATCTTCAGTATATACCACCTATTAGTGGGGCAGAGGTTGCAAAAAATGTAGTAGAACTGCTAATAGCATTGAGAAGAAGTCAAAGTTGTACCCCTTCTAACTGCTCTTTATTAGAAAATGATTTACCCTATGTAAAATAGGGTAATTTCAAAATGAAAATGAAATTAATCAAATTGTTAGGACAAAAAGTATTGAAATAACTTCATGGTTGGCATAGTTGGTTTTCATATCAGATATCTTTTTCATAGGCACTTGTTATAACAGGCAGAGTGTTAACCCTCTCAGCGATGGAGCTAATCAGCCCTTGAAAGTCACTTCATTCAGCAGAATGGAATAATGTATTTTATTATCTTTTGTCCATTTCTAGGACATTTCTTTGGAGCAATGGTATTTAGACTACCCATTTTTACCTTATCAGCTTTCCATTTTAAGGAATTTAATTTTTTTTCTCTGAAATGTCCTAGTCATAATTTCAGATAAAAAATATTACTTTGTGTTACCATCTTCACAGCTGCTACCACTGAGACCAATTCTATGAATGTATAGCAATAAATAAATAATTAAATAATATACTACAAAAAGCTCTTTAGTAATTAATAAAATCTAAGCCCATAATTAGTTACAAGGCACAATATTTCCAACCCATAAATTGTGCCTCTGCTTTATAAGATTTCAAGTTGTTTCCAAAGTTCAGTTCTCTGCCCCATAGAAGTAATATATAACATTTCACATTTTTAAATATGTTTCTACTTGTTGACCTGCTGTACCATTATTGACACTTCTGGACAGCCTGTTTATTTTCTATCCAGTGTTTGCAAGACAAATTTGGTCCTGGCCTTGGTCAGGATTTTGTTCCATTGAAATTTTAACAGGCTCACAGGGCACACACAAGAAAACCTAACTTGAAAAGACAAGGCATGAGAGACAATTTTGTTTGGATGGATGTCTCAGGCCTGATTCTGTACGAGAAGTGTTTATTAGAGTGAAGAGAGGGAGAAATAACACTGGGGAAGAAATATCCCCTAATTTCCTCTAATTATCCTCTAATTTGGAACTGGCAATGTTGTTAGTTTGTTTGTTGGGGGTGGGGGGTTACTGCCATCACTGTAGAAGCAAACTGACCAGACCAGTCCATCTGACCTTGATACATGCAGCAGGTCCTCAAGAAATCTACTGTGAAACATCTACAGGAGAACAAGATAATCAGGAGCAACCAGCACAGATTCATTAAAAGCAAGTCCTGGCTGACCAACTTGATTTCCCTCTATGATAATGTGACAGGCTCTGTGGATGTGGGGACAGCAGTGGATGTGATTTTAGCAAGGCTTTTGACACTGTCTTATATGATATTCTCATTAACAAGCTAAGGAAATACAGACAAGATAAAAGTAGATAAGGTGGGTGTGTTGTGCTTAATGAGTAGTCAACACTGGCTCAATCCGAGGGAAGAGGTTTTTAAGTAGGGTTTCCCAGGGGTCTGTCCCAGCTCTGATATGATTTAATATTTTCATTAATGATTTGAATGATGGGATCAAGTGCACACTTAGCAAATTTGTGGATGATACCAAGCTGGGTGGAGTCATTCTGGAGGGTAGAACTAGGATCCAGAATGACCTAGATAGATTGGAGAAATGGTCTGAAACTGACCCAGTGAGATTGAACTTGTCCTTGTTTAAACCCCTACACTTGGAATGGAATAATTGCATGTATAAATACAGACTGGGGAATGACTGTCTCAAGGTTGTGTTCAATACCATAATAAAGGTGCTGCCAGCAACACCAGCACTGGGACCCCTTGCATGGGGGGGAGGAGGGGACATCAAATCAAACAGAAGTAATTATGCAGTAGTGTATAGGAGGTACTCTGTATAGTACTTGCACTGGGCATCAAATTCCCTGGCTGCAGCTCTGGCTGCGGTACTGCAGAGAAACACAGGGAGTTAGAGTAGATAATAAGGATCATAAGGAAAAACTTCTTTATGGTTCGTATGTCCAGAGTATGGAAAAGACTCTCCCGAGAGGAGATACAGTCACCTTCCCTGGAGATCTTCAAAAGACAACTGGATGCACACCTTGCTGGGGTCATGTGATCTCTGCAATCTTTCCTGCCGGGGGGCTGGACCTGATGATCTCATGAGGTCTCTTCCAGCCTCAACTTCTATGAATCTATAAGCTGAATATAAACTAACATTATGCTCTTATTGCAAAAAAGGTCAACAGTATACTGGGTTGTATTAACAGGAATGTAAGTTACAAATCAAAGGTAGTGAGTCTTCTATTCTTTTCAGCAATGGTGAGGCCTCACATGGAGTATAGTATCCAATTTTGGGCACCACGCTTCAAGAAGGATGTGGACAGTTTGGAAAGAATCCACCAGAGAGCAACCAAAATTATTATTGGCCTGGAGAGCAGGCATGGGAACTTATGAAGAAAGACTGAATGAGCTAGGGTTATTTAGCCAGGAGAAGAGAATACTGAGGGAGAGTTTTGATAACAGTCTTCAAATATCTCAGAGGAGATAGGCTTTTTTACTTTGGACAAAGGGGACAAAACTAGGAGCAATGGATGCAGGCTTCAGCAATGAAAATTGAAGCTGGAGATTAGAAGGAACTTTATGACTATGAAGGTGGTCAAGCATTGAAAATCGCTACCTACAGAAGTTGTAAAATTCCATCCCTAGAAATTTTCAAGAGCAAGTTGAACAGATATGTGGCCAGGATGGTTTACTCAGAGATGCTCCTGTATTGAGCAGGGGGTTGAAGTAGATGGCTTTTAGAGGTTCTGTCCATCCCTATTTTCCAATGGTCCTACGAACCTTTCCCAAAATTCTTCCCATCTACCAGTGCATATTTTTTGCTACTAGTACCAATCAACTGTGTTTCAACTGAATCTAAAAGGCTCAGACTAGTGCAGGTGAAGCACTCCAGCTTCTGTAGCCAGTGGTATGCAAGGGAGTTACCTGGCCAGAATTCATGTGCAGTGATCTCTGATGGCTCAGCCCAAATGGCCAGGGACCCAGACAGTGGCAATTTAGCTAGGGAAGATCTAGAGCTAATACCTTGGGAAGCAGAGTGTGGCGGCGAGGCGCCCCCACAGGCTCCCAAAGGAGAGAAGGCAGTCCCCGTAGGCCCCAAACACCATAAACAGCTCCCTTGCAGGGGAAACTTACCTTCTGCCAGGCAGACAGAGCAGGAACAGGAACCACAGCCGTGCGAGCTGGCATTACGCCAGCTGTTTAATTAGCTGTTTCCCAGGTGAGGAACAGCTGGACTAATCGCAGTGGTCGTTCCAGCCACTACGGGAAGATTTAAAAGCCCCGCTGGAACCCGGGAGGCAGAGGAGCTGGAGAGAGTGTGGGCAGGCTTGGAGCACGCTAGATGCGCTGAGGCTTCACCATAGGAGAGGAGCAGTGCAGCCCATGTAGCACCAGCAGAAGAGCAGGGGAGGCATTTGAGTGCCCTGTAGGAGGCTGGGGGAAAGGAGTCAGCTCCACCTCCCTCTCTTCCCCAGGAGTCTATTTCTTTTGAAAAGAAAAAAAAGGAAGATAAGAGAGAGGGAGAAGAGGCATAAGAACAAAGCACACTACTCAGAAGCACTGCAGTAAGCACTACATTACGCGTATATAGCTTTCCAGCCTCGAGGGAGGGAAGGCTACTCGTTGAGGCAGGAGGGGTGGCCAGACAAATACCAACCAAGCCCACTCGGACGTGGGATTCCCCTCAAGGCAAGCTGCGGTCAAGCCAGCAAGACCAAACCACCATTGTGCTGCTGCCCATCTGGTTGGCAAGTGGACGGGGTGTAGGGGAGGCAGAGCCCTGTGGAACATTGCGCCTGAACCGTGAGTACTGCCGTTTCCCGGGGAAGCCCTCCCAGGAAGAAGAACTCCATTGAACCCTCTCTCTTTATAGAATAACATCAAGTCATGGCCGGCGAGTTGAGGGGAGGGGCTGCACACCCGGCAGGTAGTACAATATGCAAGGCCCCTTACATCACACAGAGCAATACACTTTTATCACTCTACCACCATGACCTATACCATAATGTCATATAGGGATCAAATGCAAAGAAGTTGGCAGCCAGATCTGGACCATGGGGCTTCTTGTGGTCCTGATCCAAAGTTTGGGGCTTTTTACCATGGCTGCCAGTGCCACTGTGTCAATAATGTCTCAAGTTATTGTCGCTGCTCACTGATCACCACCCTGCCATAGGCTTGAACGCTGAACAGTGGTTGGAAACTGGAGATTTGTAATCCGGTAAGTGCAGAGGAGCATCTCCTGAGTGCTCCAACACAGGGGCTCTAGGAACCACAATAAGAAGTGGGCAGCATTGGATTGTCTAGCCAGAAAGAAGCCCCATGGGCTGCATAACCCACCATAGGCTGTATATTTGACACCCCGATATAAACTATATAAAACTATACTCCTGATCACATTCCAAGCACAGTTATACTTGTCACTATGGAAGATGTTTAAGAAGATACTGCAGCCTTTTTCCTTTCACAAACTGAATTTGTTTTTTTCCCCAAATTAATATTTTCTCTATAAGAGAGAAAGCTGTTCTTTTTTAATTATTTGGGGCTTAGAGACAATGGTAATTAGTGCTTAAGAAATAATTTACAGTGATTGGCAATTTAAGCATCTCTTTGTGTTCAAAATATCGGTAAGTGTTATAATGATCTTTTTAGACTTCATACTGATGGTTTGAATGTAGTGAAATGTCAATAAGAAATGCATGGGCATTTTTCACTTGTTTCCATGGTATGTTCAGTCTGTTTAAAGACTGCTCCACTTCTATCACAGTTGCTTGAACTAAACCCAATGCATATGTCATGCATTGGTTGGTGAAACTGTATTTCATTTTGCCATCTAAACCGGAGCAGGCAATTATTTTGGGTGGAGGACTGCTTACCAAGTTTTGGCAAGCTGTTGAGGGCTGCATGGGTAGCCCTGCCCCTTGACAGGTGCTCCTCCCCCTGACCTTTTGCCCAGAAGTTCCACCCCCTAACCCCTGACCTTTGCACCCAGAAGTACTCCTTTCGGCAAGGGGTTTTGCCATCTCAGAACCAGAAAAATACCAAATTATATTCTAAAAATCAAACATCTACAATATTCATTTAATTTGATTTCAAAAAATATGTTTGCCCTGATTTACATGGTCATTTTGTGTAGTGTATATAGAGGTGATTCACAATAGCTTAAAATGAAGTCTCACTCTTGTATATTGTGGGAGGGTCCCAAGG
>NW_017729025.1:60344592-60346836 GCF_001723915.1 Gavialis gangeticus
TGTTATCAGAATTGATTCCTTAATCAAGAAAACATCATATTGTGTTTCTTTTTGGTGATTTAAAAAGTAAAGGACACCTGCACCAAGCTTCATCTGTAATGCAATGCTAAGGAAAACCAGGCAATGCATTAGTTTGCCTTTTATTACATGTCTGCTACAGTAAGCCAGACTTGGATTTCACAAAGTGTTTTGAATTTGTTACCAACTATAAAGCTCCATATATTAAAAGAAAAAATGGTTCCTACAGTTTTTTTAAAGCATTACGGGCTTATTAGGTTTCCACCAACATCACTGAGAGCAGAATTTGTCCAATTGGCTTTGTACAGACAGTATTGTAATAAATTTGGGGTGTGGGTGGGTATGGGGATTTTAGGGGGGCCTGTGTGTTGGGGGAGGGTGTCTGGGATGTGTGAGGAGGTATGGGTATGGGAGGGTGGGGGTGGTGTGGGTGCATGTGTATGGTGGAGTGTGCATGTGGGACTCAACCCACAAACACACACACATTCTGTCCCACCCTCCCTGCACACACACACACACACATGCTGCCATTTCCCTGCTTTCCTGCTTGCTGCCTGCCATTGCAGCACCATGTGGTCCCCGACTGTATGGCTGGACTGCAGCACTCAGCAGGGGCCGTCCAGCCTGGCCCTGAGGACTAGGGCAAACACCTGTGGTCCTCCCCTGGCCTTCCCCCTCCCCCTACCACTTCCCCAGCAGAGAGAAACAGGAAACAGCTCCAGGGTCCCAGGCCAGAAGGCTCTGTTAGGCAGAGGCTTCTGGTTGGGGGGTGTGGGGGCAGAGGGCCTGGGGGGCAGCAGGGCCAATCCAGCCTTGCTGCTGGGTTGCTGGATCCTGTTGCTGGCTTCCCCTGAGTCCTACTGCCCCTGGCTCCTGTCTTCTTTGACAGGCAGCCAGGAGCAGATAACTATTAATTTTCTATTTTTTAAGGGCCCCATGGGCCAGATAGAACGGCCTGATGGGCTGAATCCAGCCTGTGGGCCATATCTAGTCTGCCCCTGGTCTAAGCAGCTAACTATTAATGAAGACTTTTATTACTGAGGACAAGTGGAAGTTGTCTATAGTAAATTGTTCTTTTAACTATACTTTCCTGAACATTTCACAGCTCAATTAATCATGATTTAAATTAATCAGAACATTCAGGAAATGAATAAAGGTAGAACTAGATGTTGACAGTTTGATTGTGTTATACATAAGATTCAGCTATTCTTTGAAATCTTCTAAATGTGATACTCCTCTCTGCTGATTACAGTAATTTCATCTATGTATTGAATGTTTTAGTCTTGTCCCTATACTATTATTTTAAGTGAATTTCACTTTATATCTGCCGTAAAAAGACTTATATTGACAAGGGGCCATTTTTCCAAACTTGGTGGATGACATGCAAGAGTAAAGAAAGCAAACACCTTCATTTATTTATGAACTTAATTCCAATACCAGCACGCCATGGCTATATCTACACATTATTACCTAGTCTGCCTGAGCAAATGTGGGTTTTCCCCATGCAAACACAGCTGTATATATTTCCTTGGTGACTGAATTTTACCATATTCTAAACCATGATTTCAGTGATTTCTACAAGCCCAGACTATGTGAAAACTCACTTTCATCCTGATGAAGGTATTGCCATTTTTTTCCTACTTTTCCTTCTTCCCCAGCACTCCACAGAACCAGTTTAGATATAATTAGACAAAGGGAACTAGGCAAGGAAGGGAGTGGAAGACTTGGGTTGTATAAGGTTCCAAGACCCAGGCCTGCTCCCAGAAAGGATGGCCTTCTGTCTTCTCCAGTCCTCATCATTTCAGCACTGCTAAACAAGCAAATAGTCTTGCAACCATTAATTCACAAATAGAATGGGTCAGAAAGTACTTTTCCTGTGGAAAAAAACCTGATTTGTCACTGAAAAAGTCATATGCTGGGAAGTCAGACAGATGCAAGGTCAAGCTTCTTTTGGTCAGAGGCCTCAAACTGAGGTTTTCTGCCTGCTATCGAAATATCCTAACAACTCAGCTACTGGGCTAAGACATGGGAGGAACATCCTCCTCCATCTAACACTCCTTGGTCATAGGTTCTATAGAAGACAGTAGATTTGCACCTTACAGAGTAACCAAAGTATGCATGCATGTGTGTACACACACACATGCACACCCCGCTACTAGTCAAAGTGTGTGTGTGTGTGTGTTTGTGTGTGTGTGTGTGTGTGTGTGTGTGTGTGAGAAAGAGAGA
>NW_017729025.1:60347077-60387454 GCF_001723915.1 Gavialis gangeticus
TGTGTGTGTGGGACACAAACTTTTGTGGGCTGAAGCTCAGTTCATAGATTTCTGGTCAGCTACATCCATGACCTAAACACACTTACACAGTCAGAATCAGTATGTGTACAAAACCACGTAATGTCTGACCTGTGTGTAGCCTACTACACATGCTCAGTCTATGAGCTCAAGCTTACAAGTCCACAGCATATAGAATTACAACCTATGTGTACATGCCAGAAAGGCCACTTACACATTTAGAAGGCTGCTATTTAGGCATACAAAAGGAAACAGAATTCTTCTCTATCTGGCTTTCCATGGAGGAGTCACAGAAAACACAGTTATAGGTGCCTCAGGTCGTATCAACTTACGTTACCATCAATGAAAAAGGATTAAAGTACAGTAATTCAGCTTTCATCTACCATGGCATAAAAATGCACATTCACAATTACCACACATCAGCTACTTCAAATTTATAGCTACCAAATTTTACAATGAGGAACTAACTAGTGTGCGCATGACCTGAGGCCCTCCACAAATAGCAGAAGGAAAATACATTCAATCATCCTGCGATTTTAGCACCTCCTAACACTTCAACTTGTCCCTACCCTCTCCTTAACAAAAGGTCCGGTGCCTTATTCTCTCCAGTTCTATGAGTTGCTCATAGACTCATGAGCAACAAACAAAGGAATGTGACTTAGGTGTAGTCATTTAATATTACAATTTATTAGCTGAAATCTATTCACATAAAACCTAGTATTAATTGTTTTCAATAAGAGACAAATTCACAACCCAAAGAGAAAGAAATACTCAAATGTAGTTTGTTAAGAATAATTCCTACCTCTGCTAAAAATGATTACACCCTCTATGCCATAATATACTCTGTGGCTTTTTTGATGCCACTTCCTATGGTCAGGTTATAAACTCTAGTCTTGCCCTCTAGACCACCATTTTCTTCTAAGATAACCTGATAGTTTTCCCCTGAAACATACCGTAAGCAAGTCAAAGGTATTCAATATCTGTATTCTCCTACTTTTGATATTAATACATATATGCGCAAACCAAAAAACAAAAGAAAGCTTACCTAAAAAACTACAATGGACAAATGTCTAAACCAAGTAGTCAAGTCACTGTACTGCTAAAGCCCTCATCCTTTTATGGTCTGTCATGTTTCTCATCCCCATTCAAGCCTCAAATGTAGTTCGGTCTAAAAATTAGATTGTAAATGTTTTAAGGAAGGGGGCATATATTTTAATATCTTATCTGAAACATCTAACCTTATAATGAATTAAATATATTAGGTTGTACAAAACAAGATTTCAGTTCTTAGGAGTTAGAAATATACAACTCTTTTTAGATTCTGTGCATGGTATTTATTGTGCTTACTTGTTTTGCTTTGCTTTTCCTTCAGATGAAATTAAATTGGACCTGCCACTTTTTACTAGATTTAACTCCTCTGAATGCCTGCAGGCAGTTTCATTTAAGAATATATACTGTATTTACCTGAATCCAACATGGCTTTGAATTTAAGACAACTCCCCAGTAATTAGATTCCATATATGGAAAATTTATAAATTTGTTCTTATTGTCTAGTTACAGAATCTTATTATCAGAGGGTCATATTAAATTCAGTCTCCCCACTGCTACAGTAAGGAAAGCAGTGGCTAGGGCCCCCTTGCCCTTTTCTCTCTACTCCCCTCCCCCCCCATTCTTACTCCTGAAGCCTTAGCATCCCTCCTTCATGGTGGCTGCACTTCCTGCCACCTGCCTCCCCTGTGCGTGACCCCCTGCACCCCTGGTTCCTGCCCCCTGCAGCCTCTACCCAGTGCCTGCCCCTTCATAGCTTCTGCTCCCACTGCTTGCTCCCCACAGCCTCTGCCCCTTTCCCCACCCCCCTTACTGTCAGTCGTGTCTGGCTCCATTCCTTCCCAGGGCATGGAGCACATGGAAGGATGACCTCTGCCTGGCAATGCAGTGGCATCCTGGGGCTGGCCAGCAAGGAATGGAGTTTCTACATGCTCTGTGCCCTGGAAGGGAATGGAGCTGGAGCCAGAGCTACACCTGACAGTAATGGGGGGAGGATGGGGCTTAGGCTGTGGGGGGTCAGGAGGGGAGCCAAAGGCTGCAGAAAACAAGAAGTAGGACAGGGGGCAGGTGGATGCTGTGACTCTGACTTTGGCTCTGACTCTGGCCTCAGGCCTGGAGCCAGAGCTGCCTTCCCCTCAGCTCCACCTTCTACTCTAGTCAAAGTTGAGGCGCTTTTTCCCCCATGCTGAATGGGGGGAAAAAACTCATCCTGGATTTGAGTAAAGATGGTACTGTTTAAGTTAGAAATGTGTTTTAGACATTCCTTTTTCCTGAAATCATACAAAGAAGCACCGGAAGGGACCTGTAAGATCATCAAGTCTCGTCCCCTTCCATGGGCAGGAGGTAATGGGCTCAAACGAGCTCAAAAAGTGCTTGTCCAGCCTCCTCTTGAACACTGCTAGGGATGGTGACTGCACCACCTCTACTGGAAGTGTGTTCCAGATTTTGGTTTCCCGCAAGGAAAAGAAGTTTTTCCATATATCTAGCCTAAACTTTTCCCTGACTAGCTTGTACCCATTGGTCCTCGTCCTCCCAGGGGGTGCTTTTCTGAAAAGTTGCTCTCCCACACCCTGTTCTTCTTTGACATTTGTAGGTGGCTTAATAAGCAGTGGTCTCTTCATTCCAGCGGTCTTCCTGTTGTCACATTTTTGTGGCATCAAGGAGAGTTTTAAGGAAAGATCTGAAGAATAATAATAAAGTAGCTTTACAGATGTTTACAAGGAGCTCCTCCTAACCATGAGCAACATGGGAGAAAGCAAAAGGGTATTTGTTTGAAAAATTAGCAAATGGGCAGTGGAAACTGGCATCATCAGCTAGTCAGAGGTACGATGTGACTCCACAACGCAATGAGAAATAAGCAGGGCAGTGACAGATCAGATGTTATACAGAAGGGTGGGGGGGCAATGGAGAAGTCCAAAGAGGGGTAACATAGTCAAAGCAACAACTAGGAAACTGATCTTTGCAGCAGCCTTTTGGATGGATATAATAAATAGGGCAAAGGGGCATTTGTTAAAACCTGAGGAAAAAGATGCTGTAGTATTTTCATGGAGATGTGAAGAGTTTTACAGGTCAGTGGATAAGAAAGGCTGTATCTTTGAGATGCTATACAAAAGGAATCTGCAAGATTTAAACAGTCTTGAAGCATAGACTTAGAGAGAGGTCAAAGTCTAAGATAATATTCTGAGTGACAGACACAATGATGGTATTATTCCCTATGATGGAGAAGGGGATAAGTGGGCTGGGAGGAGGAGATTAAGGGCTCTGGTTTTTGGCATGTTGATCTGGAGCTGATTGTTAGATGTCCACAACTTGTATTCAGCAGCCAACTAATATGGGAAGATTTGATAGAACCTCTTGCTCTACTATATATTTTACCTTTCTGGAAACAAGGAGAGACAAATGAAAATTAGTTAGCATGAAAAAAGATCAAAGCAGTGAAAAACTATCACCGGGGGAGAAACAGTAACCATGGTTCATACTAAGAGACTGTGCTTGTTCTTCCATTCTTCCAGAAAATGTTTTTCAGTTATGAAGAAAATCCCCATTTAGATTGCTTAATTAAATTTCAAACTTTCATACAGAAATATTAAAAACTGCACTTAAGTTATTCTTAGTTTCACAAATGGTTCATACTGCCTTTAGCTTGAGAAGCCGTATGAAGGGAGAAATGGATTTTATTTCTTCTTAACCTTCTACATCTAATCACAAATTGTGTTACTTTAAAGGCCAAGTCAAGTCTTTTGCACTATAATGAGTGTAATGATAAATAATGGTACTTATGTGCAATAAATTATGCCTTGCCCATCAGTAAAGCCTTTCTGCATAGATGTTTGCTTTCTGGAATTTCACAATAAATTAGAAGTAATCTGTGGACTGGATGTAAAATTAACTTAAGCGAGTAGACTAACTGTGGCATTCACTAGGACTTGCTGTGTAATAACCAGTTTAATGAAACATACTTTACTAAAGCATAATTATGAAAATAGTATGGATTAACTTAGGTTTTCAAGTCAGAATGTCCATAGCTAGGATCACATGATAATGAAAGACAAGGGAACTTGTTAACATCAAACTTTTAACATGACCATATATAACTTATATGGATATATTGTAATTTCTTTGCTTTCTCTGTTTTTGTTGCACACTTAATATGTAACTAGTCCACAAAACTGCTTCTTTTCTTTGATATATTACACATCTTTTCTTTAATATCTAGTCTCAACAAAATACAATAAAATCTATGCTTTTGCATTTGAGGTTTTATATAATTGTATTCCACTGTGCTACCCATTCTTTGCCATGCCCGTATGCATGTACAAATTGATATTTTATCATTGTACAATAATGATTGATGTTTGAAATGAAATCTGGGGACCTTTTGCAACTCTCCTATAATATCTGTGAAATAGCACTTTGTGTAAACCAGCTTGAATATATCAGTGAAATCCTGGCTCAGCTGAAGTCAGTGAGAATCTTGGCATTGATTCCAGTGCATACAGGAGTTTACCCATGTGTTTAAGCAGTAAATAAAATGTGATGACATTTATGTCTAGCCATGTACCAGTGTTCATAGTGAATCAGACCAGGGAAAGCATGGTTATTTTTACATTAACCATAAGAACATCCAAAAGTTATACTTCTAGAAACAGAGAGCAAGCTAGTAACTTCTAATTACTCTTACCTGCAGGCCACAGGGCACATCTACACATTCATTAATGCACCGTAGTTACAGCACATTAAGTTTAGTACTTGGTTAACCAAGTACTGAATCAATGCACAGTAACTCTCACTGCTGTGCACTAGTGCTGGTACATGGGTTTTTAGTGGCATGTACTACACAGCAGCCTAATACTACTGTACAGTAGCATATTAGCGCAGTTTTTGCCTGGCACACTACTGCACGGTGTTATTAGGCTAGTGCACAGTTAGCATCTCATGTAGACATGCCCACAGAGTACTTCTGTAAATGTTTTAAACTGTTACAGTTAGATGTACATGCACTATTCTCTTTACTTTGACCACAGAACCCAACTAGTGTCTTCTCAAATCATTACATAGAATGCATACAGCCATTTACCACATTAAGTCTATATTCAAGAAGCCTTAAGTCGCATGAACATAGACCAGGAACAGCACGTATAGCCATTCATCACTGCCAGGAACTGCATAGGGAACCCAGTGTAAGTAACACAGTGTGGGGGAGAGGCAAGCAGCAAGAGGAAACAGGTTTTGTGGGCAGGAAGTTAGCAGTTCCAGGTGGGGGGTTGGCAAGATCAGAGAGAGCTGGCAGGTCCAGGGGGGCAGAGGTGTTGTCCATCTGGGGAAGAGATTGGTGGTGGGTAGGAAAAGCACAGCCCCAGGGCTGGCGCAAGTGATGGGGCTTTCCCAGCGCCAGGGATGTACTCCAAACCAAACTGATGTTCTACAGATCGCATTAGCCTGTTTCTGATCTAAGTTCACCTTCTTAGATGAACTAAATTAAATTGGACCTGCCACTTCTTACTTGATTTAACCCCTCTGAATGCCTGCACAGATGGGCATTTAGATTAACATAACCCTAGTCAGTTTAATCTAAATGTTACAGGTATACATACCCATAGTCTGATTTTCAGGTCCTTACCTTTGCAAAATTCTGAACAGAGATGCTTATATACAGAATTAGGTGTCCAGTGTACGGCTTGGGGAAATTTGGCTGTTAATACTTTCCTGCTCTCTAACATTACATTGGAATGATGTTTCTGAAAGAACAATTCAGTACATTAGCCCTCAAATATAAAAGAATACACTTTACGCATTGAAATTAGTCACTTAAAGTAGCACTTCAACAAAGCATTGTCCAGACTGACCTTGTAATTATGTCACATCTAGTGTGTACTGATTTACATACTGTATGATTTCCACATGTAATTGAAGCTATTAAATTGAATCCAGAGGCTCTGGTCCACCCACTATATCTAACAGATTAAAGAGAATGTAAACCTAATAAAATACATCACAGGAGAACCTGCTGCTGGATTGAGAACCTTGGTTTTTCTCCCCATGAAGGAGTGCTACTATTGGACTAAACAAACAGCTCAGCTGGCTTCTACTAGCAGATACTCTTCAATTCTAAATCTAATTTATATTTAATATACAATAATAGTATATAATAGTAACAACTAGTATAAAATATATAAATAAGTACTAAAGTATATATTATATATAATCATGTGTATTATATATAAAGACATGTTATGTATCACATTACAGATAAGAATATATAAAATATAATATAACATAATATATAATTATATGCATCTATATATAAATGCATGTATATAGAATATGCATAATATAATAGTATGTGATATGTAATGCAATGATATATAATAATATAGCATATATATACATGCATATAATATAATATACAAATGTATAATTGCATATAATAGAAATATACCATTTATGGATAAGCTGGAAAAAGTGATCTATTTTGATGGCATAATCTTGTTTTTTCAAAATGTGATCTACACCTTATTACAGCATTTCTGCTAAAGAATGTAGCCAATTCTTACAAAAAGATGGATCTAGCCGTATTTTCATTAACAAATTACTCATAAATTGGCATTAGTTTTTATCTTGTCGTTTTGTTATTCAGATACATTCCCTAATGCTTTTTCAGACTCTGGGTATTCCCTAGTGTTTCCCAGGGGTTCTAAGATTGTGTTGCTAAATCAGTTGTTATCACCTGATATTTCTCACATGTGATTGACTGATGCATTGTTTTACCCTGAAAATAATGAATAACAAGTAATCACTTCTTCCATGAGTTTTAAGATAATCATTTGTCCTAACAGTTATCATCTTTTCAGCATCTGTGAACTATCATCTGAGGGTTTTTCTGACTATCCATAAATAATTAATATTACCCTGAAAAATAAAAGCAAACTGAATTAATGAAATTCATTAATTCACTTATGTCCATGAAAATGTTTTTGTATAACAGTTTTGTTTTTGTTTTCACACCATGTGTTACCTCTAATTACTACTACCCTGTACATACATTGGAATTTTGATAACTGAATTTATTTTCTGGAATGTAAAGGATGCATAAAATGGAGAGGTTCCCAGAAAACGTGAAGAAAGAGTTGGTAAAACTAGAACTGTACTGAGATACTAATCTAGGAAGGTATGTTCTAAAGTAATTATGGGTTCAAGTATAAGAATATTCTGAATTTGAGGTCCGGATGGCACCTAAAAATCACTGTCATGAAGCAAAGGATAGTACATTTGCATGTGAAAGGATTGTGAACAGCATCTATGAAGAATTGTGAAATTACTACAGTATTTATTATTATAATTTTGAATCATCAGTCTCATTTCAGTATGACCTGTAAGAATAGATTAAATTAATGCCATTTTCTTTTCTTGTTAACGTCTTTATCACAAGTGCAAGCTGTCAGAATTTTAGAGTCTAAAATAGTCTGTGAATTACTGCAGGCAGTACTTGGACTATTTCCATATTCTATGCTTTGATTGGCTATCCTCATTTAGTTCTCACTTCCTTCCAGATCTGCAGGGATGTATAGAGGGTGACAGTAACCTCAAATGCTCCCTTCCCCAATACAAAATGAGACTCTCTTTATTGGTTTTAATGAATAAGATTAATTAATAAATGTGAAGTCAAGATTAAGATTAATACAAATAAACCAGAAAGAAAAGTCCTAAAACGAGCAAAAGAGGGTATAGAAGGAAATGAAAGCAAATACTTATTTGGGGTTAATATATATGTATATAATCTATGTAACTTGAAAATCATTTGAAAGTTACAAAAAGCTGACTCTCCCCACAAAAAAAAGATTCATAAATCAACCACAACACCATTCATCTGTTCAGCTGTTTCTAAGATATAATTTACTTTTCCAATAAAAATATATTTTTAGAAGTCCTTCAAAAAACGTATTTTTGCAAAATATTTGCTTTCTTGAGAAAATTTCCTTTTCTGACAAAAGTGGAAAAAGAAAACTTTACTCTGTTTCATTTGCAGTTTTTCCATTATGGTTTTCCATTTCCCTCCTTTCTTCCTCTCTCCATCTCATTCCTTTTTAGTGACAGAATGGACTAATGGGTAAAAGAATTAAGGAGAGGAGTAAAGGGGAAAAAAATCAGAGTACACCAAACACACATCAATCACCTTTGAGTTCAGCACAAGAAAACAAAAACAAAAGTGGCAGTCACTCTCGCTTACAAACATGAATTAGCAGATGCTACCACCTATCTTTTGTTTATCAGTCTATTGGTTAGTAGAGGTGTGCAAAGTGGGTCCTATTCAATTCAGATTTGGCCCAAATCAAGGACAGTGATTCGATTTGTCCACTTCCAGGTCTTCCAGGGAGTGCACTGGGGCTCTGCCTCACCCCCTGTGCCTCCCCAGCTTGGCGATCAGCTGCGGGAGGACCCCGGGTGCCCCCCCCCCCGCAGACCCAGGAGGCACCAGTCGCTGTGCTGGGGTGGTGCGGGGGAGGGGCCACCAGCACACTCCCCAGCAGATCTGGAAGTGGACCAGAAGTACTTCTGGTCCACTTTCGGGTCTGCTGCTGAGTGCACTGGGGACCACCGCCCCCCCCCCCCGTGCTCCTGTGGGAAGCTCCATCCGCCTTAGCATCACAGGACTCATGAGCTTCTGCTACCTAGAGGTATGTAGAAAAAACACTTAAAGCTGTCTCTATGTCTGAATCTCCAAATCTTTCCAAATCTCTCCAAATTGTTTCGGAAGGTTCTGATTCAATTCAAAGAGATTAAAGGGTCCTCTGATTCTATTTGGCTTTGGAGATTCAGCCACCAAATTGGGCTGAATCTCCACCAATGAAATCAGGTACCAAAGCTTCGCACAGCCCTCCTGGTTAGATAATTCAGATAGGAAGTGGGAGAGATGGGTTCTTGGCAATGCTTAGCTTGAGTGGATTAAAACCAAGTATTCAATTTTTTGTGAGAAAGTCCTCTAGCCCAGGGTTATCATACTCAAATGAGCTGTCAGACCATATCCCCCACCACCACCTGGGGGTGGGCCATAACCAGAAGGTGGGTCATCTGATCTGTGGGGCTCCTGGCTGCACAAATGACCCACCTCTGGATCAAGGCAACTGGACTTGTTGCTGTGGTGGCTGAAGCAACTGTGAGGGTACACATCAGGACACAAGAAATTAACACCACAGCCATTCAACGCTTCTTCCTTCCCTGTCCCTTTCCCGATTGTTGGTTACCACTGATTTTAGTCACCTGATGGCCAGAACCAGAAATTTAGAGGCAGGTAAGGGGGAGAGGGAGCAGTGGCAGTGTTAACCCTGCACAGCACTGACACAGCAGCTCCAGCAACTACAGTAACAAGCTTCACAGGTCAGATGTGTTGGTGAGTTGTCCACCCTGCAAGAAGGGTGGACCCTGTGGACCAAATCCAACCCATAGAACATATGGTTGACATCTCTGCTCTAGACTACAGAGTGGGCTCTGCATTTAAAAAGTTCCAAAAGAAGAGACTCTACTTTCCATCTAGGTAATCTGTTCCTGTGCTTACTCAATCTTACAGTGAAAAAGTTCTTCATAATATTTAATCTAATCTTGTTGCAATTTCATCCCATTCCTTTTTACCCTGTCTTCTGTGGCACAAAGAACCCTTTCTGCAATTGTATACTGGTTTCATAAAAAATCTTAGAAATCATAGAGAAGTAGGATTGAAAGACATTATCTAGTCCAACCCCCCTCCTGAGGCAGGATCATCCCTATTCAAACCATCCTTTACAAATCCATAAACTAAACTCTTTGTAAGACTACCATCAACCCAGACACAAAACAAAACATGACACTCTAACTGGCCACAGGCAAAGCAGGGGAACAACAAAAGCCAATGTTCTGCTTCAAGAGATCCCAGACAGACTGTCATGCCTCCTGCTACACAGGTAGGCAAAACCCCCCCACAGTCTATATCAATCTGACTTTGGGGTAAAATTCCCCCTCAGTTTCAGTTCTTCCCACTAAACTATCCTTATTCTTCCACCCTTTCCCCATGCTTTCTAGACTTCTAATAATTTTTGTAGCTCTCCTCTGGATTTTCCCCAACTTACTCACAGTACTCTGGGGAAGACCGCACCAGTGCTGAACAGAAGAATCATTTTCAGAGAATTGCCCACAGCACTCCTGTACTTTTTTCTATAATAATATTACATTGCTAATTCATATCTAACTTGTGACCCACTCTAACCCCCAGGTCCCTTTCTGTGGTCCTGTAGTCATTCCCCATTTCATATTTGTGCAGTTTTCAGTATGGAAACCCAATAACAGATTTTTTTGAAAAAACGAGCAGTTTAAAATTGCTATTTGACAAGACAACAGAAACTTTTATTCTTTAAAATCAGACACAGAAATTTCATGCTAGAAGATGCATGTATGGTACACTCAGACTTACTTGTGCAAAAGTACAATATGCTTCAGCCTTCTAGAAGCAATCACACCAGTCCTCAGCCTGATATAGACATTTAGTTTCTCCTGGGAGAGTTGCTTCTCTCCCAGGAGAAAACGTGAGTGTATACATGTGCAGGCTTTTTCTCTCAGAATAAAAATGACTGCTCCAGGAGAAAAATAACCTGGGAACAACCATTGTTAAATAATTTCCAGGAGATTTTCTCCTGGAACACCATTTCCTATACATGCTGCAGCTTCTCTCAGAAGAGAACATGGTGCTCCAGGATACACCGCCCCCCCTTTGAGGAAAACATTGTGTCACTCACTGGATTCTGCTGCGCTGCTCACTGCAGGCTTCCCACTCTCCAGGGCCTCAACACTTGAATATCTGTATGAACTGAATGGCTCTGGGTATATTTCTTTACCAAGCGAACAAACCCTGGAGAATTCTCCAAGATTATTTGAATGTGTCTATGCAGTCTTAGACAGAGCCCCTGATTTTCTCAGATAAAGAATGCAGCAGCCATTCAGTAGGAGCATAACTTAGGAAGGAATTGGTGTTGTCTCTTATTCATAAAACATTCCAGCCTTAAATATTCTACCAAACTCTGTTGTTGGCTGTGTCTTGTTTATTCCATGTTACTTTTACCTTTTATATTTTTGTTTGTACTGTTTCGCTGATAGAACTTTGATGACCAATTGTTGTTCTTTTACAGTTTATTTTATTAGAAAATATAGTATAACCTTACAGTTCCACTTTAACAAATGTTATAATTTTATGTATACTTCATTTATTGCACTTGAACTCAAACTTATTTAGGAGCTATGTTGATAAAATTCAGATACAATATAATTTGTAATTGTCATGGATTCCCCCAGGCAGGTACTTTCTTGGAACCTCAAGACCTATCTAGTCTCTCTAAATACACCTCTGAAGCCAGCCCATGCATGCCTTCTTGAGCAGAGGGAGATCCCTGACACTTCTCAACCCTGAAATTTCAGTTTTCTGGTCCCTAACTGTCTCTGGCTATCCGCAGCCAGACAGCTCCCTTCCCATTCAGCTCCTGAGAGGTAAATTTTACCTCTCCAAACTGGAAAGTGCACCCCACGTTCCAAACAGCAAAACAAAGTTCCTCTTCTATAGAAGTAGTTATTATGGCCAGGTCCACCCAGCAAGAAGTCCCTGCCCCCTCCAAAGTGTTAACAGTCTTTTTGTCCCAAGTCCTGCCCACAACAGGCTAAGTATGCCAAGAATAACTCAGCTGTGCTCCCTGCAGCCTGCAAAGTCTGAGTACCCCAAATATCCCAGCTGTTCCCTTGCTTCAGACTCTATAGCTCTCAGGACATCACCTTGCTTTTTAGGTTGCTCCATCTATTGTAATGCTTATTTCCCTCTTTTCCTGGAGGCCTCCTGAATGTCACCTCTTATTCCTATTGTGTTGAAGTGTCATCAGTTCGTTTGTTAACAGATACCTGTTCAGTCACATAGGCCAGGCAACTCTGGCTTCACTCTCTCTTAACCCCTACTTCCTCATTCCTCCCCATACAAGTTAGTCAGAAAAACTGAGGCATACAACATTATTACAATGTGAACACATTCAAATCAGAAATATTACAATAGACCTGAAGTTTGTCACAATTATCTGGTTTGCAAAGATAGTTAACAGCTACAACTTTCAGGGCACATCTACACAAGACACTTACCACACAGTAGTCTAATAAGACTGTGCAGTAGTGTGCCAGTCAA
The DNA here is from genome assembly GCF_001723915.1 of Gavialis gangeticus. Lineage (NCBI taxonomy): Eukaryota > Metazoa > Chordata > Crocodylia > Gavialidae > Gavialis > Gavialis gangeticus. Next base: position 60,359,328 of record NW_017729025.1, read on the forward strand.
GAACAATGCTAAAACTCTACTCCACAGTGTCATTAGGCTATTGTACAGTAAGCATCACAAAAAAACCTCCCGTGAGTTGGTGCTACTGCACAGTAACAGTAGTTACTGGACATTTAGTTAGTACTTCATTAAGCACATACTAAACTAAATGCACAGTAACTACTGTGCATTAATGAATGTGTAGATGCATTCATACTTCAATAAAATAAAAGGGAACTGTGAATGCTCAACACCTTTGAAAGTCAGACGCTCAGATCTTCTTGTCAGAATTGTATTTTATCATATGGATTCAACCTTGTTCATCTTTTTAAATTAAATTAGGACATATTGAGTGTCCAGATACTAAGCTGACAAATTAATAGCTCCCTCTCAGAGAGACAAATTCTACTGTCTAACTGAGTTCAATGGAAGTTGTACTTCTGAGTCCCAGCAATATACCATATTCACTTGAATACAAGAAAACCCTGAATATAAGCCGCCATCCCCTACCCCCACAGAATCATTAAATTCTACATATGGAAAATGTTATAAATTTGTTATAATTTTTCTAGGTGTGGAATCTGATGATTGGAGGTTTGCTTTGAATTTGTCCCCTTCCAAATGCTACAGCAGGGGAAAAAAATCTGTGAGAGTCAGATAGCCCCCTTGTACAGCAACTAGGTGATTTAACCCTCTTTCTTGATCCTACAGCCACCACAGAATTAAGGGTTTTCTAATGTTACTCTGCATGGGCTTCTGCAGTGGCAGTGGGGGACAGATTGAGAGGCTTAAGCCCTAGGCTACAGGCTACCTTCCCTATTCTGCAGGGCCAAAGCCTGTAGCTGCCAGAGCTTTGAGTCTCTCCCTGTTAGCTCAGAACACCAGCCCCACTATGTTTGCCTCCAGCTTCACCCTCTTTGAATAAAATTTTACTTTGCTCAATTACTCTTTTGACAGCTAGTTTTTCTCTGTTTTACTTGCGTCACCTGTTTGATAATTACCATTTAGGTAAAACCATCAACTTAATGACTTTCACGATCATTTTATTTGCAAAACTGTCTTTTTTAATGTACAAGAAAATTTTAAAAGGTGCTTCTGAAAAAAAAGTGAAACAAAATACATGTTAACCCTAAACAAAATCCATGTAGCAGCAGAGATTCCCTATGTCTGAAAAAGGGTGATTGCACCCAAAAGCTTGCAAAGAACTTTTTTCCAACTACTCAGTTGGTCTAATAAAAAATATCACAGCTACCCAAAGAGCCTTGCCTGCCTATGTTAACCCTACCCCATTCCACAGTATGTCAGTTCATTTTGTGTGGCTTTTGATCTTATACTGGGTCTTATACTGGTATGCCTGCCCTTGCTGGCATGTACCCAACGCCACTACTTCCTCCTGTAATACTGAGACAGTGCAGACATGTCTGTAACATTTAACATGAGTAGCTGAATACTGGCTTCCAGGAGGAATATTTATAGGATCACATTTTGCATAATTAGATTGAGGTGATACTGTTGCCAATTGATGTTTTTGCAACATGATATGTTTTAGGTACCATTAATTCTAGTTTCCATTGTATGGAAATTATGATTACCTATTCAATGAAAAGACTGCAGTCAAACAGAATATTTTCATAGAATGCTGGCCTCCTGCTGTTAACTGAGAGGCATTTACAGAAAAATACGGACACTTCTTGGCTTATCAGGACCTATCTTATACAGAGGGAAGACCCAGCAATGGCACGTTACAAAATAAATACATCAGAAGAAAATATAAATATTAGATTCATGCTCTTAATTGTGAAAAAAAGTCTTTGAATGTTCTTTTTCCCTCTCAGCACATTCATATCAACTGTCAACTGACATCAACATATCTGGAGAAAAAGACAGTTTCCTCAGTGGTGATTATTAGTTGGATTTTTATCACAGAATAGACTTCTGCAAGGTTCAGCTTTTCTGAGTAAGAGCTGTAATTTTTATCATAAAATATCAAACTAGCAGCAATAAAATGGTAAATATTTTTTCTTCAAGATTAATATGCCCTTTGACCTAGGCTCCAGCTACTGATTTTTATTTCATTTGACATGTGTGTTTGATTCAAACTGTGGTCCTAACTCCTCTTGAAGTTTTTCTATTACTACCACCCATATAAACTAATTTGCATATAGGAGCTTCCTAATGTTCCAGAATGCAATGCTAATAGAGAGCTATAAAACTAAACTGTTAATCAGAGAATGGTGAGACAAAAGATTTCCCTAGGGGAAAATTGTCAGTTACATAATCAGAATACATTAATATCTAGTAGACGGCTTTTTTTTAAGAGCAAAATGAAGAGCTAGATTTATAGACAGCAGACAAAAATAAACCTATTCATACCTCCTGCAAGGTCAGATCAAGGGTAAAGAAATGAGAATTGACCAAATACCAGAGCAATTCCCTGCTAAATAGAATGCCAGATATTGTATTCTTTTCTTCACTGACAACACAAAGTGCACATAGAGACAAGAAAGGTTGATCACTGATTCCAAAAATGTACTTTCCATTCTCTGCGCTTTCTAAAGTCTCTTCTTTTATCCATTTTCTATTTTTCCTCATATTGCCATTTGCTGGTTTTTGTCAATGACCTTTCTTCAGTCCAACTCAGATTCTGTCTAATGACCTGAAGAGGCCTTCTTCAAATGATGGAAAGCTTTAGATATAAGATCCCCCCTCCTTCATTAGAGTGAAAAGTGAACAGCTTCTATGTGCTGGGTGTTAATGAATGTGAAGAAAGATTTTTTTTGTATGTGTTTTACACATTATGTTCTTGACTCCTTGAGGTGCTACAATAAATTGCTGCGCTTCATTTACAAGGAGTGATAACAGAAGCAAAATGAGGATCTGGCGGCAAATTACTTCTCAGTTCACCCTGGGTCAGGCTGCTGGGGCTAATGAGAAGAGGTGCTCTAATTTTAAACTCCTCCTCGACCAAGCTATTCTTGCATTAATGTTCACTGCTGTAAATTGTAAAGTCAAATGAAGGAGCACTGTTGAAAATTAACCAGTATTTTTATCCTTTGAGTACCCAGTAGAACATATTTTGGCTTCTGTTCCTGGTGGTTATCAAAGGGAGCAATGACTACATTAGAGGTTCCAGCCTTACTGAGGCAAGCCTTTTTTTCTTCATGGCTATTTCACTTTAAAAAAAACAACATCAGCAGGAGGAACTGGTATAGATTTTCAACAAGATTATAATTCAGCCTGAAGAAGAAGGTGTTTAAACCAGTCCCTTTTGTGTCCGCTTTAAAGGACACCATACACAGACATTAAAAGTCATGTAGAATTACACTATCCATTTAGCACTGCTGCATGTTTAATGAACTGTAATTGTGTATATGGAAGGAGCCCCTGCAAATCACTGACCCATTTAGGTTTGTAAGCACTTTGTTGCTATAAGCCCAAAGCAGGATTTGAGCAACTAATGAGAAACTAATGCAGCACCTGCTTCTCTCATGAAATATTTTCCTAATCCCACATTTTGCCAGTTTATTCAAATCAAATACAAAACAAATAGGAAAAAGAAAACCTAAAATAGGTGAGGAGGCAATTTATGTTATTTTTAAGAATATGGCTCCAGATTTTCACCATAGGATTTTTATATCGGTACCTTGGTTTGGGCTGAATCTGCAATAGTATATTTAACACATATAGCAATGACATGACATTTGGTGTGTGATGTATCTGTCCTGGTATATCCCCCCATGGAATTGCTACAGAACATACAAATTAACCACACTACCCTACTCTAATCATTGTAATCAGTTATGTTTTCATGTGTACATTACTAATATATAAGGTTGTTGTAGTTCTTGTGTGTGGTTTAATTGCTTGTTTTTGCATATCTTGTGTGATTGATGATGTTCTAGAAATCTTTTCCCCGAAAGGAGACTTTCTAAATTACTTTGTTTAGATGCTAATGATTGTATTTCATTAGTGGCCCTCTCATCCAGAATCATCTTTAAATGAATGAATATGCCATAATTAAAAATCTGAATTATGAATTACTTTGAAAGGAGACAACATTGTCCCGATTTCCCACTGCGACTCAGTGTTATTTCAATTATGTAAATATGTTTAATCATTCCCCTTTTGTTTTTCTAATTATTTAATATTAATGTTGCTTTACCCCTTTATTGCTACAAGAAGGGATATGGCATCTTAAATGAGAGTACTTAGACAAGTGATACACAGATGACTAGATTAAAGCAGACATTTATCAGAATGCATAACCCATTTCAAAAACAAACATGCTATTAACATTCATACTAATATAGCAACACTAGCAGTAATTGCACTTCATGCATGTTTTGCCTGTATAAATTTAATGTATTCACAATGTACAGTCTCCAATCACTATTTTATTATCAAAGTCAAAATTATTTTGTGAAATTTTAGATTTTCTCCAGGTAGAGATTTTAGGCAACAAGATGGTTTCTCCACCTAAATTAGGCTGCATTTCATCAGTATTTAAAAAAATTCAAAGCAGAGGGGGGAAAAGTAATCTGGACTTCAGGTTTTGAATAATGACAATTACACTTAGTTCCCTGATGAAACAACTGTTTTCCCTACGAGTGTGAGATTCTTAGAAAATTAATGCTTCCAAACATTCAACAAGAAAACTGCTGAAAGCAAGAGTCTTTTGGATAGTCAGAGATAGCAAATGTTCCTCTTGTAAGAACCAATAGTCTATCATTCTCATAAATCTACCCCTAACAATTTTTATGAAGCTGTATGTATTAAGAGTTTAAAAAATGACTATAAAAGTAGTACAACCTCTTAAATTCCTTGGAATGTTAAGCTGCATTTAGGTGAGAAATGCCTAATTTTGACAATCCTATAAAGCAGTGGTGCTCAACCTCTGCCCCCCAGGCCAAATCTAGCCTCTGTTATCTGATACACAGGACTTCCAATAAGTCCAGCAATTTGGCAGCAAGGGAATGGTGGCAGAATTAATTGCCACAGCTTCCAGAGCCATTACAATTAATAGTGCCACTGCTCCCCTGTCACCAAACTTCCAGACTCATAGGGAGCTCTACAGGCCAGACAGCACAATCTTGAGTACCAGGTCACACTAGCCTGCAGGGTTCTTTCACCGCCAGATCTGGCATGCAGGACCAGGCCAGTGCACTGGATCGCAGCTGCAGACCAACCCCACATATCAACCCCACACTGGATCAGGCCTGCAGACTGACCCTGCCCATAGGATCCAGCTCACTGACAGGCCCCCTGCCACTCATCTGGATCACAAGGCTGGCAGGTTGAGCACCAGTGCTGGAATACATTCTTGAATCTTTTAATTGTTAAAAACATTGTTTTTACAAATATTATTATTTGTAAAATAATACAAAAATATTAACCTGTATTATATTAACCAAATATATAACCTGTGTATATAATAACCAAATGATGCATACTTAATACTGTATTGAAATACTGCTATTTATAGATTAATATTGTGAGACTTAGCTAGAGTTGGCATATTAAGAACCGTAAATTTAATTTCCATGCTATTTAAAGACCAGCTCACAACCAGAAAAAATAACACCTTTGTTCCAATTCTTGGCATTAACAGGCATAAAATAGCTTTAACAGTCAAATTCTGGTTTAATCAGAAATTTCTAATTTATTCAACCACACAAGCAAGAGCTAGAGTTCACTACAATAAGATGCACACTGTAGCCATTTGCTCAAACATGAAGCAATAGCTTGACAAAGAATAAGTGACCAAGGCACCAGTATCACCCAAAGTGCTCACACTGATAGTTACATCTCTAACTTCCAGTTTGGGTTCACTATGGTTTGCTTTGCAGTTTTTACTAATTAAACTCAATATTTTCAGTTATTATTGCTGCTTTTTCAGATATATACTTCAATGACTAAATATAAATGCAATATCAAATTTGTTAACGGCTTTGTGTTAGTTTCAATTTTTTTTTCCAAATAAAGCAAATGAGAGGGTGATTTAATATAACATTCCTGCCATCTAAAAAGGAGGTCCTGCCTTTTTATGGATTTGAGAATGGTACCAGATACATCAGCCCCAAATTTACCTTCTAGGCCATTTCTGTAAATGCTTCTGTGAAAGTACTGGTATATGTCTGTATATAATTGTCCATACTTTTTGTCAATAGTTGTTCTATGTTTCTTTAATTTCATGTGAATAACAATTTTAGCAGTCACAGAAGTTATATGAAATATCAATTGCAACTGATGCTGTGTTAAATTTGTTATGTATTTTAAATGGTAATAGATTTTATTTGTACCACTAAGAAAAACAACCCTGTCATGGGCCAATGAGCACAGTGGGTACCCAGTCAGTACCCATTTCTGTAGAGACCAGTTTCTTTGGACTGAAAGTGCTTTTCAAAACCAGTTTGAGAGAGAAATAAAAGATAACGGTCATCCAAAGATTTGTAAATTTTTGTTAAATGTTGGTAAGCTAGAAAATTATACCCAATTGGTATGGTAGAATTCATTGTAAACAACATTACATTTTTGTAAAGTTGGTTAATTCAAAAGAGAGGAATGATGATTGTTCCATGTAACATGAAGCCTCTTTCTCAGTCCAGGGAAGGAAAAAAATCCTAGAATGCTATGTTGTTTCCAAGAATCTTAGATCTGTAAAAAGGTTTTCCACATAAGAACTGACACACACAGACCTGGTTAAAGCAAATTAACCATACAGTTTGCATGCATTAAAGAGAGAGAATAAGGCAATTAAAATATTATTATGGAAATTTAGAAGCAAAAGTCTACAATTTCATATAGAAGATTATTCTTTACTGTGGTTTTCTGCTCTGCAGACCCATAGTGTAATCTTATCTTCATTTCATAAAAACATATATAATAAAATCCCGGCTTCACTGAAGTCAATGGCAGATTTTCCATTTATATTACTAAGCCATGATTTTGCCAATGGGATTTACTGTATATAAACTGTACACATTATTTATTCAATATGTAACAGGGTGCCTATGGTGCCTGTTACGTTAAGAGGGGGAAACTGTGGTTTAAAGAGCCACAGCTGTGGAAGGATTCCTGCTAGGAGCTCCAGAAGAGCAGGGCCTGGGAGTGGGGGCCTTGTCTGAAAGCCATAAGTATCTACTGCAGAGCTACTGGCCCTGCCGTAATATAGCTGGTGGGAACCCTGCAAGTAAGCAAAGCACTGCTGCAGCAGCTAGGCAGTCACAGAAAACTGCCACAGAGTTAAGCCAGAAAAGCAAATCAAGGGACACCTGTAGACCACCTGGACGGTCACGTGCCTGGAAAGGGGCAGTGCCTGGGAAACACATAAACCCAGGGCTTGAACCATGGCAGGTGGACTGGCCCCGGAGACTGCCAGGGAAGGAGTTCTGGACTGAGGTGGCTGTAGCTTGAGTAACTGGATGAGATCCAGTAGTAACAGCACTGTGAGTATGGGGCTAAAGACTTACAAGGAGCCATGCACCAGGATGAGAAATTTGATTTTGCTGACAGAGCCTTTAAGGGTTGTCAGCAGAGCCAGAGATCTCAGTGGAGGTGGGTAGGATACAGAATCCAGGTCTGCAAACCACAGGAGGAGAAGCCCTGCAGCAAGCTGGCTGTAGCTGAGCTAGTACCTGGGGGCAGAGCAGAGTGCTCGGGAATAGGAAAGAGTGAGAACTGCAGGGTGGAGCTGCCTTGGTGTTTGGTTGTTTACTTGAAGGGAAGGGAGGCTTACCTTCTTTTGGTGGTTAGCTGGTATAAGCTTATGATGACAGGGGAGGTTTGGAGATCCCAACTGTGCCTGGAGGTCATGTAGCTGCCTTGAGTCCAGCCAGGGGTGAGGCAAATAGAGGGAGTAGCAGAGAAAGAGCCTGGAGCCCAGTGTGCAAGCACAGAGAGGACCAGGGTCAGGGACCCATAGCCCAGGATGGGTAAGGTCAGCCCAGAAAGGCAGAGACCAGGGGCCCAACAGCTCAGAAGGCCAAATTCTGGGGCCAGAGGCCCAGAGTCAGAGACAAGGGCCAGAGGCCCAGAGAGACTGACTGTTGCCAGGGTGGAACCCCCGAGCCTGGCCTGGTGCAGTGGGCCAAGGCAGAAAGGAACCAGCTAAACAAAAGGGGAGGAGGCCACGAAGGTTGAGGCCCCAACAAAGGTAAGAGGTATGAGGTGGCACAACACTAGTGCCCACTGAGGTTATTGATTCGTAACAAAGCATGGCCATGGCTGCAGGGGAGGATCAGAAGCTGTGAATAGCCCATAAGGCAACAAGTGTCCTAGCAGGGAGGGTCACATACCAGTTAGGAAGACTCACATGTCATGGAAACCAATTGGGATTGATTGAGTTAGAGGGGAACCGCAAGTGTGAAGGCTGACTAAGACTCACTCTAGGACTCTGAGGCAGCCCTCCTTTTTCTAAACGATATTTCCAGCAAGGCATGGCAGGTGAGAACAAAGAGGAAGGATACACAGAAGTAGGGCAAGAGGCTACCATAGGGCCTTTTATCTGTCAGGTACAGTCAGTTAGGACACCTATACATGTGCCTGATGCCTGCTCTAAGCTGTTCTAATTAGAATGTGTCGGAGCGGACTCAATTAATTGAGTCTGCTGCAGTGTGCTAATTAGCATGCTCCAGCAGCCTCAGCTTCACGTGTATTCATCATCCCTATGCTTCAAAATGGCAGCGGGGTGCTTTAACTAAAGCTCTTCAAACGAGCTTTAAAGCAGCCTGCCGCCATTTTGAAGCATGGGACACAGAATACACAAGACGCTGTGGGCACTTGAATTAGACAAGCTCTTAGGACTAAATAGACATAAGATCTTGTCTAATTAAAGTGTCCCCGACCCTGGAGCATGTATAAAGATGCTATTATAGTTTACTATTCCTGGGTAGAAAATATAAGTGATGATATGTGTCTTTTAACCATCTGAATTTCATAGGCTAATAATTAATGTATTGCTACTGTTTATTATACCCCACTTATAGACCTAGTCCACACCCCACCCATCTAAGTCTGCTGAAATGCTAACGGTTGAAGCTATTCCAGACTTATTCCCAGGGTGATACCAAGTACGTCGTCCTGGAAATGTAGAATGTCCAGCATGTGTGGCACCTCAAGAGACAGGCTGGGTGGGTCTAGGAAGAGCTTCCTGGTCTGGCAAAACAGCAACAAAGATGACAGTTCAAGAATAGGGAATTTTGAGACTGCTCAGATATATCACTTTCACCATGAGGCATCCATTCTCAGACACCCTCAATGCAATGTAGGGGTGGAATGTGTAGTATACATTGTAAAAAACCTGCTTAGAAAAGGCATAGAAGAAGAAAACCCAAGATCTGCCTGTGGCACTACCCAACTACAGAATTATACTTCTGTAATGTAGAAAGTCACCAGTAGGATTTCTCTGCAACACATGTATAAAAACTTGACTACCTGCCAGAGGCAGAAATAAAGGGTGATAAAGGTGTCGGTGGTAGCGCAGAAAACAGCAGGAAGGTATAATCGGATTCTAAATTACAAGACAGGGGGAAGACCACTTGCACAGTTAAGCCCCCCCACCCCCACCCAAACATTCAGCGCATATATGGCAAGATAGACACTGGCTAACTAAAGCTACAGTAATCAAAGAGAAATCATCTAGATCATACTTGGTGATCACAGATTAAGGTCAAGTTTTAAGAAGGAATTGCAGACATCTGCTCAAAATCTCTGAATGAGATAATATGAGAGAAACAGGAATAGAGCTTTAAAAATAATTTACAAATTGGCTCAGAATGTGACATATTAAGCTGGAAGATATCTGAAATGGTCAAAGAGATTTATCTTGATGTGTTAGCTTGAATTTTTAACAGTTGTTATCCTAATATTATTAGATGAGTTAGGAATTTTATAAAACAGGGAAGATATGACATAAAGTCCTTCTGGCACTCCAAGAGACAGGCTAGGCGAGGCCAGCAGCAACGTCACGGTGCAGAATAAGAACAACAAGGCCAGGACCCAGACTGTAGCAAGGATATAAATAAGACAGCTACCTCTTTACCATAAATAATTCTTTAAGACAATTCCTGTAGATGGTAAGAAAAGAAAAGCTATTTACACACAACAGACTCCAGCAAGATATTACACCCAGTACCCCACCAGATGAAGCCTCACTGGTTAATTTCCAGGTCTGGAGCATGCCTGCAGACTTGGGTGGGTGGTAAGGACATGCCCAGCCTCATCTTACGTCAGACACCCTGCTGCTGTGATAAAAACAAGCCCACAAATGCTGCCTGAAGTTCTGAGTCATAAAATCATAGAAAAATAGGGGCTGGGAGGGACTTTCAGAGGTCATCTAGTACAAATTCCTCCATGAGACAGAATTACCTCCATCCAAACCATCCCATTTGAATCTATTATCTATTGTACCCATGGGTGACTGGTGCCTCCTGAGTCTGAGAGGGCACCAGCAGGGCACAACCGAGGGGGTCCCCCAGAGGCCAGCTGCTGACCAGGGGTCAGGGGGTAGTCCCCCAGTGGCCAGTTGCTGAGCACACCAGTGGCATAGCAGCAGCAGCACTTTTGCATGTGGCAGAATATGCTGCTGGCAGAGCCAATTTTAGGGTGGGGCACAAGTACTCTCTGTGCCCCCCTACCAGCCAGAGTGCTTGCTGTCAGAGGGGGCACCAGCACTCTCAGTGGGGGGGGCTCATGCCCACCCCGTGTTCCCCCTATGCGTTGCCTATGATCTAACCTATTAGCATGTAAGTTCTTGTGTCAGACACCTAGTCTCTAGAAAAGGGGTGGGAATTCAGAGACTTTTGGGAAACATATATTTGTTTCTTAAATTAATCTACTACTAAAATATATTAAAAGGAATATGTTGCTTGATTGTTTTGTTTACAATTATTCATTCAAAATGAATACAAACCATTTAAAATATTATTGAAAAGTCAATAATAACTTTATTTAAAAACAACAAGTGTTTTTCTCAATAAATATTTGTCACAGAGATGGGTCCCAGACATGGCCATGATTAACAACATTGTAAGCTGTGACAAATTTATGATTATAATCTTGATTTCACCTAAAGTAATCCAGTGAATATTTTATTTATAATATGCTTTCCCTAAAAAATATGAAACTATGCTCTTTCCCCTCTTCACACCTGGCATATTAATGAGTAAACAAAAAATGACCCTACAAACTGATACATTATAAGTAGTAGTAAAGTAGACACTTTCATAGATTGCAGTCCATTATAAATGGAGTAATACAATAAGAAATGGAATAATAAATAATGAATTAATAAATGGTGAGGCCACAAATCCCCAAGTTTGAATCATTATAGAAAAGGTAAAAAAATAGGCAAACCAATAGGAAGAATTGGTCCAGTTATGGTTTACCCCAGGGGTGCTTAACCTCTGGCCTGTAGGCCAGATGCAGCCACAGAACCATGACATCTGACCCAGGGGTAGGGAAGTTTGGTGGTGGAGCACAATATGCCCTCCCCTTTTTTGCAATTCCCAAGCCCTGTGCAGGGTCAGCAGAGCCAGGTCATGGCCCCTACCCCCACACAGTCAGATCAGGACTGGGCCACACCCCCTCCTCCTGTGCCAGCAGATCAAAGCCAGGCTGCCCCCTGCCCCTCTCTGCATGGCCGGATGGGGTCTCATCACATCTGTGCTGGGCACTGAAGCAGGACCACCAGACAAATCCAGTCCACAGATGGACCAGGCACTATCCATCCAGACTTCCAAGGAAAAAGTTTGGGCGCCACTGGTTCAGCCTTTTTAAATATGTATGTAGATCAGTGGTTCTCAGCCTTTTGAGGCTCAAGGCACAACTGGATAAACTTGAGGCATCCCTGGATAGACTCAAAGAACCTCACGGAAAATGCCAGCTTAGTTTGAGAGGATCTCAGTGGACCCCAAGGTGCCATGGCACACTGGTTGAGAATCAGTGATGTAAGCTAGCATAGAACCACATCACTTTAATAAAGGAATACATTAAAATTCCCTTTGAATTCCCAAGTCTATATATGGACTGTTTTTTACATTAGTTTTCATTTACTTATGTATAAAGATTTTAGAAGTGTATTGTCTCTTCCATCTTCCAATTTGTAGAGCAAATATTATGTAGAACTGAGTCCAGGCAGGCTCCTGCAGGCACTTCCTTGAAATTCCCTCCCAGTTTGATGTTGATAACTACTCTTCTTACAATTTTTCAATAATGTGTACATTCACCTTAAAGAGATCTCATCTAGAGCAGGAGTGTCAAACATCTGGTAAACAGAGCCCTTTCATCTGGCCCACAGGACTCCTGGAAGGGTTGGGAATTCAGGGGCTAAGGGCAAGTGGGGACGGGACCTGCCACTGAATTCTGGTGTACAGAATCCTGCTGGGGATGTGCAGTGATAGTGCAGGAGTGAGCAACAGGTGCTTTAATCCCTGTACCACAGTCATTCACCCCACTGCAGGAGACAGATCTAGATTCAGCCTGCAAGGGTCCCTACAGTCTAGGTCCAGCCCAGGAGGCCTGGGCAAGTTTGACACCCCTGATCTAAACTATATTTTCCCCAAGTATGTATTAGGATGTCAGCTATGACAGTGCTGAAAATCTTACTGTAGTCAAGATATATCACGTCTGTTCCTTTCTCCTTATCCATTAGACCAGTTACCTTGTCAAAGAATCAGATTAAACTGTTTTGATGCAATTTGCTCTTGGCAAAACCATGATGGTTGTTTTTATCCACCTTTTATTTTCTGTGATCTTATTAGCTGATTATTTAATAACTTGTTATAACACCTTTCTAAGTTTTGAAATTATGAAGACTGCTATATACATTTCTGGGTTCTCTGTTTTCCCCATTTTTATAGATAGGTAGCATATTTGCTTTTTTCCAAAGAGGTATGAGAGATATGAAGCAGAATTAGCATAGGCAGTCTCTGCGAGGGATGCGTGGCAGACCAGGGATGAAACAGACAGCACAGAGACAGATAGGGTAAGTAACAGAAAGCAGAGCAGCATATTGAATAAGGGAAGGGGACAGAGTAGCAACTGGGGAAAGTGAAAGACTTGTTTGTTATCTTCCATGTTGCAGAGTCTCCTTATGCCTGATGAAGAGTGTTTTTGCCTGAAAGCTTGCAAAGAACTTTTCCCCCAACTATTTAGTTGGTCTAATAAAAGATATCACATCTACCCAGAGAACTTGCCAAACTAATTTGTGGCACATCTGCCAGAATTTTGGCCCCTACTGCTCTAGGCAGAAAGTCAAAATGGTCTCACAGATGCAGAAAACTGACCTACTTCCCTCATGCTTGAGACTAGATTTTCCTGAAGCAACACTGTATTTAAGCTCCAACAAGAAAAGAAGTGTTAGCTTTACCAATATGAAAGGACCAAGGGAATGATTTTCATTAAAGGCACCCCAAGTTCAATTTAAAGCAAATTAAATGTGATTGGACAACAAGAAACAATTAGTTATTTTCATTGGGGAAAAGCATTAAGGTTACTTGGGGCACCTTAGGGCAAATATCATGAAATATAAATTTCTATTCAAAAAATTGTTTTCATTTTCATCTGAAAAGAGAAATTAAGATGAATAGGGATTCAAGTGTCTAGTAATAGAAACTGCTTATAATGACTTATTCCTTTATCATGAGCTGCTAAAAGTATTTTTTTTAAATCAAACAACAAAAACTTAGTTCTGAACAACATAAAAGGTCTGATTTAATTCTACCCTCTCCTATGTAAATCTACAAAAGAGGCTATGAAATACCTCTCTATGATATCCTTACACTATACGGGCATAGATCGGTTAAGATAGCAGCACTTGAGGTAGTATTTCATCTTTATTTAACAGAGGTGAGATGCAGAAAGTACTCAAGGCACACAAAAAATCAACTTCAAGAGGAAATCAAAGACTCACAGACCATAGTAGATGTCAGATGCCCATGTAAAAAATGTGATCAGGAAGAGAACTTGGGTCAGACAACATACTCACAATATTCTTAACCCATCTATAGTCCACAGAAGTTCCATGGGGGACAGATCACACTGTCCCTGCTCAGGAAACAGAGAAAAATCTCATTTTGAGAGAAAAGTATGCCTAGATAGGTGTCGTGAATTCATCTGTGCTGGATCTCCCCTCACTTTCAGAGAAAGCTCTGCCTTGTGACTCCCCAAAAAGCCTTGTCTGGTCTCTCTACTGTAGGATCCCCTTTAGCCAGCCCTGGGATGGCTTTTAGAAGAGTAAGCCTTGTAGCTGAGACCCTGGCTCTTCTTTGTCCCTGGATCCCCCAGCTAGTTGTGACATCCTCACCTCAGAGAACTTCTTTGCTCAGCTCCTAGGAAGGGAAGGAAGGGGGTTGCCTTTTCAAGGGGGAGTGTCAGAGTGCCAATGTCCCAAGCAGCACAGCGAACTCCCTGGCTGGCACTTGCAGAGGGGGCACTGGTGCTCCCGCTTGCCCCCATGCCCACTGGCTAAACAGAGAGCGTGGCCTGGCAGGGGGTGCTCCAGCACTCTCACCTCTATGCATTGCCCCTGGCTGAAGACATTTCAAAACAGAGCATCTTCTGTAATTTGTCTGTGCTGCTTCCTAGCCTGCCACTTTTTAGAATGGGAGGGGGGGAAGGGAGAGGAGGGAGTTCAGCCTGGGGTTTTTTCAGCCCCCACTGGAGGGTGGGATGGGTGTATTGGACCCCCCTGAGGTGGCTGGGGCTCCAAACCATCCTCCAGTGCCAGCTGGGGAACCCCTAGAATGAGCTCCCTATGCCCCCTTTCCCCACTTCCCATTCTGAAAATAGTGCTGGCAGGGAGCTGACAGGGAGGAGGGGCCATTGCTAATGGGTTTACCCTTCACCCTGGAACCAACAGTGAACTTCTGTTTGGTCTGAGGGTTTGTTGTAACTCAGAATGCTTCCTGGAAAGCATTCTCAGTTACAGCAGAGAGCTGCACTTCTGTCTGTGCCCAATGTTATCAAGATCCAAGTACAGCAGTCACTGAGGCCTGCTGCTATACCCAAACAATTATCTTTCCCTGGGGTAAACAGGGCATCAAGATGTCCTACTATAAATCTACCGACAGCAGGAGAGGCAACTTGTGGCATGTGTGCAGCCTCTTTGTGTGGCATATGGCAGACAGGGAAGTAGACAGACAGCACAATAACAGATTGGGCAAGGAGCACAGGTCAGGAAGCAGAAAGCAAAGTAGCAGATTAGACAGAGAAATAGGATTGGAATAGCATTCAGGGAGAGCGTGAGACCAATTTATGGCACACCTGCCCACTGAGCAAGTCTCATACTGAGTCTTCTGAAGTGTTCATCATGAGAATTTTAGGCTAGAACTCAGTCCACCTATCATCCTTGATAACACCAGGCTTATTTGATTCATTTCAGTGTCACAGTCACAGAAAGGAGTGTCCAGCAGCCAACCTGAGTGGCCCAGCTCTGGCAGCCCAGAAAAAGACTAAGACAGATCCATTGTAACTTTGTAATATATGAACGGCTCATGCCTCCGGCAGCTGTGGGGGGGTGGAGGGGGCACAGATGTGCCAGCAGTGGTGGGAGCATGACAGGAGCCCAGAAGTGGGGAGTAGGAGGCTCCTGCAGATGCCACTGGCACTGTCAGCAGTGGGGGGGGGAGGGGGACAACAAGCACCGACCACAGGTCGGCGACCACCCTCAGGCACCACCAGCAGTGAGGGCAGCAGCCAGGGGCAATCAGAGACCAGTGGTGGGGTGGCAATCAGTGACTGCCCACAGGTGCCACTGACAGTGTCAGTGGTGCCTTTTTTCAGGGGGTGCACCACCACACGCAGGGGGTGCGCGTGCATCCTCATGCACCCTCTATGCATCACCCCTGTTTTAATATATAGCTATCAGTTCCAGCCAGCATACAACAGAAAGCTAGACAGAGATGAAACAAACATCACCTGAAAAGGCAGAATGTCCTGTAGAAACTCCTCTTCCTGCATATTCAAATACAAATGACAATTTCCAGAATAAACTGGCAATGGACTTACACTTGCTGATCAAGATCAGTGCTGAAAGGAGGCCCTGGACATTCCAAAAGACTGGAATTTGCCATGGAATTTGACTCTGTGGAACTGCACTGGGAAAGGCAGCAATTACTATCAAGGAAGATAGAAGCTTATCACTGCACCCTGTAAATACAGCTTTATTTCTAATGTGCAAGATGGAAAATAGGATATTTCTCTAGCTGGATATATTTTGGAATGACTGGAAAAAATATACATTCAGTTTATAAAAAAAAAGGAGAACATTGGCAATGAAAGGAGACAGTTCACCAATGTTAATATTGTGGGGGAAAGTTGGCTGCAGAAATTATTGTTATAAATTTAAGGCTTGCCAGGACAGAACATTAGTGAAAGCCCCTCACCAGTTTGAGAAATATAGAGACAGCTATAGAAAGGGATACTATTTAAAGATAGAAGGAGCCCACAGTTTTTCTTTAAATCTTAATGAATATTTGTTATTAAACAATAAGAACAAAAGAAGTTTGCCTACCAAATATGTAATAGGATCAATGAAATGCACAGGTATAGTGGACACTGCATTAAAACTAACCTGCCTGAAAAATAACACCTTCTGGTCAGACAGGCTAGGAAATAGGGAATATAAAACTGAACTGTCTAAGGGTGTTGTTACATATCACAATTCACACATGGTCACTAAGGCATGTTAGGCAGAATGAAAGTTAGCATGTTCTGTGAGTGGTCACACATCAAGGGATAATACCCTCTAATACGCACAGCTCTGACTTGCTGCTGGAGGGCTGGTAAGCAGGTCCATGGCTAGGAGCTGCCAAGTCTGCCCAATAGCTGCCCAGCTCTCCAGCCTCCACTCACCAATGCCTCCCACTGCCTCTCCACTCACCCATAGCTGCCTGGGTGGCCTTGACTCTCTACCCATCTAGGACAGTAGAGTTCTAGATGATAAATCATCCATGGGTGGAGGGGGGGTGGTGGAGGGCTAGCAGCGATGCATCTTGGGGTACTGGAGGACTGAAAATTACTGGTATTGGCCCCAATGGAGCAGACACAATATAACTACAATGTGAGCCGCCTAACAGCAGCTGGCAATAATGCTTGCACAGAGCCAGGACCTGGGGCAGAGCTGTGTTCTGCTCCCCACATGCCCCTGTCCACAGAACCAGTTTCCATCACAGGGGCATACAGAGAGCAGGTCACAGATCACAGCTATGCCTCAAAGCCCAGCCCCATACTATCACAGCCCCATCCCAGCCCTGGCCCACCCACCCATCCTGCTCCCAGGTGCCACTGCCTGCCTGCCTGCAGCCCCATCCCAGTCACCCAATTGAGCATGGAGCAGAGCCACTTCGAGAGTTTTGGTGAGCTGTTGTGGGGGAGTGTTGATCCAGCCTGCGACAGCTCACCCAAACTCTCTAAGTGGCTCTCCGGCCCAAATAATTGTCCGCCGTTACTTTAGAATGAACTGTGTATATTTTTGCCATTTAATCAGAACAGATATTTGCAAAGCACGAACTATCTCTTCTCCCCTTTTATCCTTCTTTTCTCAGCAACTGATACAGAGTAAGGGTAAACATCATGCATAGTTTGTGCTTCAGGCTAAACTTCAGCTTGAAACCTAGTATATTTGTATGCATAGCTTACCCATTTTAATAGCATATGTTGAATTTGACTAGATTTTGCTATAAGATTGTATTCCACTCATGTAAAACTTAAATGCATATGTGAAAAGCTAGCTAAATTATACCAAAAAAAATTAAATAAATCTGGTATATGTATAATGTTATCTTTGGGAAGCTGTCACTATTGCTTGGATAAAGAGCAAATCACCAATGCTGATGATTATGCTGATAGGCAGACTAGTAGGAATAGATACATAATGTACTTCAAGCAAAGAAAATAATATAACAGTGAGTTTTTCATGCGGATGGGAAGTGTTATATGTGTATATTAATTGTAAGTGATAGCATTATATCTCTATTTCAGAGAGAAATAAAGGTTTGAACATACAAAAAGACAAAAATTGCTTCTCCAGGCTGATGACCCTTTACACTCTTATTGTATGAATTGATAACAAATTTGGAAGTTCACACTGAATACTTGGATGATCCATTCAACTTAAACGCAAGCAATTTCATGCAAATGCTGCTGCCAACTAAATTATTATTATTTGGATTAGATCAGATGTGTCAAACTCACCAGGCCTCATAGGATTATGAGAAGCTCAGGTCTCATGAGTACTGCAGGGCTGGTCTGCACACCAAATGCAGCACATACCTCTGACCAGCTCTGCATGCCACATATAGCATGTAGGTCCAGTCCAAGACCCAAGGGCCAGATGATAGGGCTCTTCAGCCATATCTTTGACAACTCTATATTAAATGAATGCTTGAAAGCGCCACTCAAAATCAGGGTCTTGTGGACTGTGCATTATTCAAAGCGCATAAGAAAAGTCCCCACCTCAACAAGTCTACAATCTAAAAACAGGCAATCTAAAGCAGGAAGGGAGACAAGTGCACAAAAAGGGAAAGAAAAATAAAGGAAAATTTGCCAGGATGACAAGTGAGTGAGAAATCTGAAACAGCATCCAAAATGCACAAATCAAAGTCCAGTGCCCCTAGTTAGAAAGGGCTGGTTCCTCATGCATACCAGCTGGCTCCTTGCGCACACTACATTCCTCCCTGTTCTTCCTCCCTATCCATCTGTAATGTTTTGTTAGCATGTTACAATCAAATGGATTGTCTTGAGAAGAATTCGGGAATTCAGTGACAGGGAGTGATACTTCATACATGCATGCATGCATGCATGCATACATACATACATATGTATGTATACTGGTTTCATGGACAGGGGTGCAAGGCTGACAAAACAGATACCAAGCTTGAAGTCTTAGACTTCAAAAATGCAAATTTTAATAAGCTCAGGTCACTAGTAGAGAATGCCCTGAGAGATCAAGGACCACAGGTAAAGGGAGTACAAGAAGACTGGCTGTTCCTTAAGGATACAATCCTTAAGACTCAGAGAAAATCCATTCCCTTACAGAGAAAAAGTAGCAGACTCAAAAAACCCTCTTGGCTAAGCAGAGAAGTTGCAGCCCTCCTACAGAAAAAGAAAGAGGCATACAAACAATAGAAGCTTGGGACAGCCTCTAAGGAAGACTACTTGACAATGGCCTGCACTTGTAGAAACCAGATTAGGCAAGCTAAGGCAGAAACCAAACTAAAATTATCTACAAGAATCAAGGACAACAAGAAGTCCTTTGTTAGCTACTTAGGGAGTAAAAGGAAAACTAATGTGGGGCTGCTGCTCAATGCCTCAGGATACCTGGTCACTACCACTCAGGAAAAAATGGAACTCCTAAATGACTACTTTGCCTCAGTCTTTCACAAGACCAAGGAGAACAGCATGCCAGGTAAGGCACAGAACAAGGAGGGTGGAATTGACACCATTCCGACCATTGCCATAGAACTGGTGTACAATCAATTAAAAAAATTAGACGTATGTAAATCAGCAGGACCAGATGAACTTCTCTCAAGAGTGCTGCAAGAGTTGGCGGAAGTAATCACAGAGCCCCTGGCAAAGGTCTTTCAAAAATCACAGGCCTCTGGAGAAATCCCAGAGGACTGGAAGAGGACCTATGTTGTGCCCATCTTCAAGAAGGGGAAGCATGAAGACCTGAGAAACCACAGGCCAATTAGCTTAACTTCTATTCCAGGAAAAATCCTAGAAACATTCATCAAAGGGGCTATATGTGACAAACTTGCAGAAAGCATGATAGTGAATGACAGCCAGCATGGCTTTGTTGCAGGCAGGTCTTGTCTGACCAACCTCATTTCCTTCTATGATCAGGTGACTTATCACCTGGATAAGAGAAAAGTGGTTGATATCATATACCTCGACTTCCAGAAACCCTTTGACCTGGTATCCCATGAGGTACTGATCAGAAAACTGGAAGATATTGGGCTCAACTGCAGGACCATCAAGTGGGTGTGAAACTGGTTGCGAGGTAGGATGCAGAGAGTCCAGATGAATGGATTGGTGTCATCCTGGCAAGGTGTGGGCAGCAGCATACCCCAGGGGTCGGTATGTGGCCCAGTGCTGTTCAACATCTTCATCAATGACCTAGATGAGGGGGTGAAAAGCCCATTGACCAAGTTCGCGGATGGCACCAAGATATGGGGCTGTGCGGACACACCCGCATATAGGCTGCAGATACAAGCAGACCTAGACAGCCTGGCATGTTGGGCAGAACGGAACCAGATGAGGTTCAACATAGAGAAATGCAAGGTGCTGCCCCTGGGAAGGAAGAACCCCCAGCACACCTATGGACTTGGCATCACTAACCTGACCAGCACTACAAGTGAAAGGGATCTGGGGGTAACAATAGACCCCAGCATGAATATGAGCCAGCAATATGATTCAGTATCTGCTAGGGCCAATAAAACTCTGGCCTGCATCAATTGATGCATCCCCAGTAAATCCAAAGAAGTGATTCTCCCACTTTACTCATTTGGTGCGGCCACAGTTAGAGTATTACATCCGGTTCTGGGTGCTGCACTTCAACAAGGTTGTGCTAAAGCTCAAGAGGGTCCAGAGAAGGGCCACCCATATGATCAGGGACTTGCATGGCAAGCCATACGAGGAGAGGCTGAGGGATCTCGGACTCTTCAGCCTAAAGAAAAGAAAGCTGAGAAGGGACCTGATTGCGGCTTACCGCTATATCAGAGGCATACATCAGGGGCTTGGTGAACAACTGTTTACCAGGGTGCCCTGGGGGAAAACTAGAAACAACAGCCACAAACTCCTGGAAGATAGTTTCAGGCTGAATATTATGAAAAATTTCTTCACAGCTCACGTGTCCAAACAAGCTCGCCCCAGAGGTGGTGCAATCATCTACCCTAGAGGTCTTCAAGAGAAGACTGGACGGTCACCTGGCTGGGGTCACCTGACTCCAGATGTCTTTCGTGCTCATGCAGGGGTCTGGACCCAATGATCCTTCAGGGTCCCTTCCAGCCCTATGATGATTCTATATATATATATACACATACATACACACACACACACATATATATATAAAGCCAATCAACCTACATCAAAAGTTTCAACTCTGCTAATACTACTTTAATAAGTTTATTTATTTATTAGGTTTACATTCTGCCATACCCAAAAAGGTTCCAGGCCTCTAGTGTGCACTTCAATAAATGCTACACACCTATTTGTGGAAATACGACAGTACTAGGATGTTGTATGATCTCAGACCAAAACAAAATAAAATCTGGGTGATGAGCCCATAGAAACAGTATGCCACCTCAAATAAAAATTTAAAATCAGATGGTCAAAACAGTAAGGCCAAAGAGGGCACCAGCATCTAGAGCTGAAGAGGAAAATATAACAGCGATTTTGTAGAAAGCGGCTCTGGAGGACACTCTTGGGAAAGGGTTGTGTAGATGAGAACCTTGAACCAAGGAGTCCTGCTGCTTCTGACAGAAGCCAGTCTATACATCAGGACAAAGAGCAGGAACACAGTAAGGATAGAGAGGGAGCTCTGTTACCTAGCCAGATCATGACTTGATCAATAATACTATAATAATTTATAATATTATAAAACTAAATGCTCTAAAATTATTGTTTCAGCAGTTACATGTCATTTTAAATCATTCATACCCCAGGCCGCATTCCAAATGCTTACGCTTAGCCAGTTGAGCTAGTAGTCTAAGCTGCAACCCAGTTCCACCCACAATTCTAACAACCATTGTGATGGCACATCTAGATTTCATCCTACTGTAGTTTCCTAGGTAACCAACACACAGCTGCAGAAAGAAGATGCATTCAGGACGAAGAAAACCATTTGTCAGCATTTACACATATTTCTGTGCTTTAAAATAGTTTAAAGAATATCAATAAAAACAAATGCTATACAAACTTATGCAAATGAAAAATTACTTCACCTTAGGAAAGGGCAGGATTACTGCATGCGAGAAATACAGAACTCATGAACAGAGCTAGTCGGAACTACCTTCACCTCTGCTCCTCACCCCCAGTAGAAATTTTTGATGAAGTGTATTCTGTAGAAGTTTTCTACAGAACACTCTCAGTTTTCAGCAGAAAACCAACAACAAGTTGGGGATGAAAACTGTCAGCTGCAAACAGTGAAATAAAGGGGTCCTTTTGATTATATCTTTTATTGGACCAATAGTGTAGTTGCAAGAAACATCAAACAAGCTTTCATGCACAAAATGCCCCTCTTCCTCATGCCTGGACTTGAAGACCTGAAGAAAAGCACTGGGGTACCTGCAGACATGTGGGATATCTGCTCAGACGTGCTGAAATTACAGAGCATCAGAGCAGTTAAAGTGCCCGCACCACCATTTTGAAGCATGGGATGCTGAAAACATGAGAGGCTATAGACAATTTAATTAGAGTGGCTCCCAAGAGCCATTGTAATTAAAGTGCCCTCCCCCCACCCACCCCCAGAGCACATTTAAAGATGTCCTAAGTTTTTGTGCCCAAAAGCTCATCTAACATTTCTCCCAACTCCATAGTTTGCTCAGTAAAAGATATCACCAAAAAAACCTTGCTTCTCACAAATTTTCTGGATCATCAGACCTACAATAACATTCTAACCTTCCTAAGTGAAAACTGAATTCTTTTATTCAGAAATGCAGCACTATATTCTTGGGGCATTTATACACATGCTCCGGGAGTGATGTGGGGGGAGGTGCTTTAATTAGAGTGGCTTCAAGATCCACTCTACTTAAAGCTCTCAGCATATCATGTGTCCAGCTGAAAAATGGTGATGGGGGCACTTTAACTAAAGCTCATCAAATAAGCTTTAATTAAAGCACTCCCACTGCCATTTTTCAGTTCAGGGATGATGATACATATGACGCTGGAGTCTGTTGGAGTGCAGTAATTACCACACTCCAGCACACTTGATTAATCGAGTCTGCTCCAACTCACTATATTTATAGTGTGTTGGAGAAGGCGTGCTGCACGTGTATAGGCACCCTTGGATATTATGTACCACAGTGATGGTTGAGACAGCTTATAGCATAGGCAGAATTTAATTAATTGAAATTTAAATTCTAAGAAAACATAATATTTAATCATTTTTTTTTCAATTTCAACAGTGAGTACTAAACAAAAGTATCTTATTTCTTCTGAAATATTCGACAAGGAAGCTAAATGGTGGGAAGAAGAAATTTTAGGTATTGTTCTTCTGTTCTCAATCTGAAATCCTGCAGGCAATAATTAATCTTCATTGTATTCAAAACTTTCATTTACATGATGGCTTGATTCTTTTTACTGAGCCTCTTCAGTTGCAGAAAGCTTCAGTTTGCTTTCCAGTTCAGGTTCCCGTCTGCCACTTTTAATCCTCATTTTTATTCCTGCTAGTTACTCATCTGATCTCTTTGATCCTTTGTAGCAAGCCTTGAACTCTGTTTTTATTCAGATTAGAACCCAGTGTCTAGAAGTGGTGTTTTCTTTTCCCTGCAGTGTTGCAGCCTTTAGCTTGTTTAAGCTTGTTTTCTCTTTTCAAAGTTTTCAGAGGTTTCATTTGTATTTATTGTGTTTTCAAAACATTCTTCAGGATGAGAGAAACCATTAAAATATGGCATGTGTGACAATATTAGTTTCTCTGCTGCCACAATTGTATTTATTTAACTTCTTTCATTTCTTTTTTAATCACTAGGTGTTGAATATAAAATATAAAGAAAGTTGTGTATAATGCAAGGTATGTTACAGTGAAGGAACTGACGCTTACCTTACCATAACAGTTCTTCAAAATGTTGCTGTCAGCATGGAATCTCCTATTGTAGTGCGCCTCTTTCAGGAGCACATGATTGCAGTCTTTTGAAAGCAGTGTACCCTGGAGCTGAGCATGTGCCTTGTGCAGCAGTGTAACTAGGGAGGGGTAAGCCTTGATATTCAGTGGAAGGTACACCAATCAAATGGCAACACATAAAGTTGCATTGTGCTATCCACCTTGATAGCCTCTGATGAAATGACCCAGCAGTGTAAATAGGCATCTATAACCAATCATAAATTAAAAAGGAGACAGTCTAAGTGGCTTTGTTGTCCTGATGAAGTAGAGAAATCTCCTGGAAACTTCCAGCATATGCAGGCTTCCTTGTTCTGGACTGAAATAGGGTTTTGGGAAGAAGACAGAAAATTGATTGATGGAAGTCAGGGATCAACACAAGGATCAACTAAAGGTGTGTTTCAGTGCCACCCCATCATGAAGGTAGGGTTAGGCCTAAGTGCTTGGAACTTATTCGCTCTTCAGCCCAATATGACAGTAGCTAGAAACCTGCTTTCAGAATAAAGCCACATAAGGAATAGCCTAAAAGATGCTCTAAGGCAGGGGTGGGCAAAATACGGCCCGTAGGCTGCATCCAGCCCACAAGGCCATTCTATCCAGCTTACAGGGCCCCTAAAAAATTTAGAAAATTAACATTTATCTGCCCTTGGTTCCTGTCAAAAATGACAGAAGCCAAGGGCAGTAGTACCCATGGGAAGCCCCAGCAGGCTTCCTCAACAGCAGGACCTGCCAGGCCCTGCCCCCACCCCAGCTGGAAGCCCTAGCAGGGGCTTCTGGCCTGGGACCACATGGCTGCCCAGCGTGCAAGCTCTGGGTGGACAAAAGCAGCAAACACTGTCCAGCGTGGCAAGCAGGGGGGTAACAGCTGCTGCCACCTCATGCAGCCCTAACGGGCAAGCCCAGAGCTGGCACAGGGCCCAAGCTGGCAGCGGGGACAGTTTACAAGCTGGTGCTGAGCATGGGGAAAAGTGGCCCCTCACCCATCCCATGCCCAGCGCCCCATGCTGCAGCCACTCACAGCCTGCCTGGGATTGCTTTTCCTGCTCAGGACAGCCTGCACAGGCTGTGAGTGGCTGCAGCAGGGAGTGCCAGCCACAGGGTGGGGGAGGAGCCACTTTTCCCTGAGCTCAGCTTTTCCCCAGGCTCCTTCTCTGCTCCTTCCTGGTGCAGAGGAAAGCGACCCTTCCCTCACCCCATGGCCAGTGCTCCCTGCTTCAGCCACTCATAGCCCATGTGGGACTGTCCTGAGCAGGCACAAGCAGCCCCAGGTGGGCTGTGAGCAGCTTCAGTGCGGGGCACCAGGCACGGGGCAGGTGAGGGGCTGCATTCCCCCCCTCCACACTCACCACCAGCTTGTAACCTGCCCCCACTGCCAGCCTTCGCCCCACACCAGCTCCAGGCTCACCTGTCGGGGCTGCGTGCAGCAGCAGCAGCTGTGTCTCCCCTGCTTGCTGTGCCCAGCACTGTTTGCCACCGCTGCCCCTGTGCTGCCCATCACGCAAGCTCTGGGGGGCAGCAGCAGCAAATGCTGCGTGGTGCAGCAAGTGGCAGGGCTGCAGCTGCTGCCGCTATGCACAGCCCTGATGGGATGACCCAGAGCCAGCACGGGGCCCAGGCTGGCAGTGGGGGTGGGTTACAAGCTGATGCTCAGTGCAGGGAAAAGCGGCCCCTCAACCGCCCTGTGCCCTGTGCTGTAGCCACTTGCAGCCTGCATGGGGCTGCCTGTGTCTGCTTAGGACAGCCCCTTATGGGCTGTGAGTGGCTTCAGCAGGAAGAGCTGGCCATGGGGTGGCCATGGGGCCACTTTTCCCCATGCTCAGCACCAGCTCCTTCCCAGCCGGGGAGAAGGGGGTCGGGGCTGCACGCTGCCTGCCGCCTGTACCGTGGGACTGGGGGAAAACTGGGAGTGACCAGGTGCAGGAGCCAGCGGGAGCACAGGGTCTGCACTGGTGTCCCAGGGCCAGTGCCAGTGGGGCTGAAAGCAGAGTGGCAGAAGCGCGAGGTCCCAGCTGGCAGGGCCTCTATGAAGCTTGGCCAGCTCCTCCCTCTCCCTGCTGGTGCAGCCCAGCCCAGCTGCACAGACCCCTGCCAGCCTGCACCCTACTTCGGGCCCCACTGGTGCTGGCCCTGGGACATTGATCCTAAGATATTGGGACATTGGTCCCAAGATGGTGACTAGGGGGCAGGGTATCTGTCAAGGGGCAGGGCTACCCATGCAGCCCTCAACAGCCTGCCAAAACTAGGTAAGTGGCCCTCCACCAAAAATAATTGCCGGCTCCTGCTCTAAGGGAAGCTCTATGAATCTCACAATTCCAGCCTGCCACTGTGAGGCATGGGGCTGCACCTACACAGCTGCCCCTGACCAAGTTGTATTGGGCTTCCTGTGACATGGAAAAGGAAGTCAATAAAATGACTTCCTCTTCTTCGTGAGAAGAGGAAGTCATACTGGTACCCCCTAAATCAGTGCCCAGGGCTTGTGACCAGTTACACTACTTGTCCAAGATCTCTGTAATCCAGGCACCCTGGCCCTGGTATGTCCTTAAAATCATCAGTTGCAAGAGTAGGGAGAAGAGTCAGTGCTTCATCTGGGGACTACAATGATGGTGGGGAATGTACTAGTAGATGGCAACATGTGCATCAGTGCCCACAAGATGACTGAGTTCAGGATCCTGAAGAAAGGAAGGATGGAGAGCAGCAGAGTAAGGACCCTGGACTTCAGAAAAGCAAACTTCAACTTGCTCAGGGAATTTATGCGCAGGATCCCCTGGGAAGCCAGTCTAAGACGAAGAGAAGTCCAGGACTGCTGGCTGTAGTTTAAAGAAGTCTTACTGAGAGTACAGGAACAAGCCATCCCAATATGCAGAATACCAGCTTGGCTTAGCAGGGAACTCTTCAGCAAACTACATCACAAAAAGGCAGCTTATAAGAAGTAGAAACTTGGACAAACAACTAGGGAAGAGTATCAGAGCATTTCTCAAGCATACAAGGATAAAGTCAGGAAGGCCAAAGTGCTATTGGAGTTGCAGATAGCAAGGGATGTGAAGGGTAACAAGAAGGGTTTCTACAGATATAAAGGTGCTGAAGGGTTTGCTCAGGGCTTGCAAGCCCAATCAGGGAGTTTGCACTGTTGGGATCGGGATTTGCAACAGGCTGTGCACACAGACATAGCAGCTGAGGTAAACAGCTTGGAGCTGAAGGCTGCAGAATGCATGCATACATTGGACAGTTGTAACTCCAGGGCGAGAAGCCTGGGAAAAAGAGAGAGCAGCTGCTGAGGGGTGAAGAAGGGTAGCTGAGGGCTGTGATGAGAAGGTCTGATCTGAGGGGAGCTGCTACCAGGACAATTGCTTCTGAAAGGACTACTGGCAGAAGAATTGTTTCTGATTAAGCTGCTACTGAGGGCAGAGGAGCCATAAGCTACTGAGTAGCTCTCCATCCTTGGAGGTTTTTAAGACCCAGCTAAACAAAGCCTTGACTGAGATGACCTAGTTTGAGCCAGAGGTTGGACTAGATGGCCTCCTGTCGCAAAGCACTCAGCTGCCCTGCAGCCTGAGAGCAGAAACAGCTTGGGAGAGAACCCTAGTGGCGGGAAGGGGGAGGCTCAGGTGCCAGTCACCAGGACTGCGCAGGTGCTGGTTGCTAGGGCAACCAGATAAACCTAGTGACAGGAAGGGGCAGGGCTTAGCCTTTCTTAAGTCCAGGCAGGAGGCCAGGAGGGCAGTTACCCTCTGGTGGCCGAGGGAGGAGGAACTCAGTTAGTGCAGACGAAGGGTAGAACTCTGACGGTGGGAACATCCTCTGGTTGCTGCTGGGGTTGGGGCGCTCTCTCTCTGGTAGGGATTGAATCTTGTTTGACCGGACGGTCTAGCTTTTATGTTGTAGCCCAGGGGCTTTGTGTTCTTGTGTTTATTGTTTTGACCAGAGGACCGGGTAAGGCTATTAGGGGTTGGAGGAGGCCTCATAGGGACCCCACAGTAGCATGGAGGAGGTCCTGGTGCCAAAGAGGGTGCAGCATTTTGGGGTACATTGGCCCCAGCCCAGAGTGAAGGGGGCAGCGAGGAGCCCCGGAGCGGGCAGTGGTGAGAAGCCCCAGAGCGGGCAGTGCGGGACAAGCCAGAGAGCAGTGGTAGGAACGTAGGTTGTGAGACAATCTAGAGGGCACTGGTGATGACGCAGGCAACGGGACAAGCCAGAGAGCGTCCGCGTGGCACAGAGAGTAGAACAGACCCGAACAACGTGAGAGACTGCGGGACCTGAACCTATTCAGCCTCCACAAGAGAAGGCTGAGGGGGGACCTGGTGACCGTCTATAAACTCACTAGGGGGGACCAGAA
>NW_017729025.1:60387686-60396422 GCF_001723915.1 Gavialis gangeticus
TAGTGCCCCAGGCACCGAGACAGAAAATGGGCAGCCTCCTGCTTGATTAATATCTTCCAATCAAGCAAATAACAATAAGGCGTGGCAGGCGAGAAGGCGGGTGGTTGGCCCTTCATCAGTGTTGCGGAGTCACAACTGTCACACCTCCTCATGTCCCTTCCAACCCTAATTTTCTATGATCCTATGATTCTTTAGATGGGAACACAGGTTGAAGCTGCCTTTCCATTCTTATTAGTCCTTGAAGATTGATGTCTGCCTCTGGTTTAGGTGGCCAAGCTAACGAAGCTTCTGTAAAGAAAGCTATCCTCTTCCTCAATGTTTGGGTCAGGCAGTTTCTGCCAATCTTATATTATAGTGTTCAATAAGGCCAAGGAAGCATGTTGTAAGGGTAATGGCCCATTTGAGGTTGCCTGGGCCAATCCCACTCATGTCCTCCTAAGATATGGCCCAAAGCAGAGGGAGCCCTGGAATCTTCCCTGGGATTATTCTGAGAAGTAAGGGAGAGATACTTATTTGAGGCCAATGCAAACAAGCAGGGAAGCAATGATGATTACCATACACCTTAAATGTTGGGGTGTATTTCAATAAAATGATATTGAATCAGTGCCAGTGCTAGTTGCTTCTTCCCCACAAAGGATATCTTTAGACAGAATGTTAGTTCTTCTATCAGGATATAACTCAGATTCTTGATATGCTTCAGCTATCAGTATGATTACAGATGTAAGATAGTCATGCATGGTAACTGGATGTGTGCTTACGCTCCAACTAGTCATGCTTCTTCATTTTGCCCTTCAATGTTGAAAGCATAAGCAGTGGGCCTACCAGTACCAAAGCCAGCTCTGAGGTTGACAATATTGAGGTTGTTAGCACCAAACACTGCACTGTTGAGGTTGTTAGTGCCAATGCTGATAGTGTCATCTTTGGTGCATTCCTTTTGCCATATCCCAAAGTATGGTGTCAGCTATAAGGATGGGTGGCTGCTGATGATATTTTCCTCTTCAGTTTAGCAGTTAATTTTTTTTGGTTTTAGAAGACCTGCATGGGCTATGTGAGCAGATATAGCTTGATCCAAAGAGCCCTGGACCACTGTTCATTTTCAGAAAGAATGACCAGCATCCTGAGAATCTGTCTGGGAGCTGCCTTTCTCCAAGTAAAACAGGCATCAGCTACCATATTTTTCCATGTACTATATCCCCCAAAAAAGACACACCCTTGTGTTTTGGAAGGCCAAATGTTGAAAAAAAAGATTTTTCCAAAGTCATGCTTAACCATGTGATGTAGAGTAAGTCATCCTGTAAACACAAAATGTCCAGGAAGTGTGACATCTCAAAAGACATTCTGGGTGAGGGAGCAGGAACTTCCTTACACAGCAGCTACAAGGCTAGGCTCTAGATCTTTGCAAGGGCAGTATCAAGCCTTCTTTACTTTAACTAGTTCTTTATATGAATTCCTATGAATAATAAAATGTTGTTTGCATACCAAAAGCCTCATCCAGGTACTACAGACTGCATGCAGTAGCTCACTTGCCCTGAACCAGCTCAGTTACTACATCAGGCACAAGCTACAGTGCTTGATGGTGGCAGCAGTCCCTCAGAGTCGAGGATGATGTCTGTCAGGCTTGATGGGTCCTCAAGTGACTGACGAGCCGGATTCTGGATACACACATTCTTCGGCAATGGGGGCATGTTGCTCCATGGGGGAGTGGTATTTGCAGTCCTGGGTTGGTCTCCTTCTCTTTCCTCCACTACCGTCTTTCCACCTCAGTATCGAATCATTGGGCCTTGAAGTGGTATGCACTTTGGTGGACCAGGTGGTGCCACACCAAACGGTCAGCAGCTTGCTCCTCCCAGCCATTGATGTCAATGCCTCTGTGCTTGAGGGTGACCTTGAGTGTATCTTTGTACCATTTCCTTTGGCTGCCCTTTAAGCGTTGGCCAAGAGACAGCTGAGAAAAGAGAATCTGGTGAGGGAGGCAGTTCTGGGACATCTGGATGCAGTGGCCCGTCCATCAGAGTTTATTTCTCAAGAGCAAGGCTTCGATGCTGGTGGATGCGGCTTCATGGAGGACCCTCACACTGGTCCAGTGGTCCTCTCATTTGATCCCCAGGATTTGATGCAAGCACTGCTGGTGAAAGCTTTCAAGGGTCTTAATGGGACATCGGTAGATGGTCCAGGTTTCACAACAGTAGAGGAGGGTGGTTAGCATAACAGCCTTGTAAACCAGGACCTTCTTCAACTTCTGAAGTTCTCTATTTTCAAAGACATGTTGTCACAGCTTGAAGAAGGTGGCACTGGCACAGCTGGACTTCTTCATCAATGGTAGGCCATTTAGAGAGGTGTCTGCCAAGATATGGAAAGTGCTCCACATGCTCCAGAGCCTCCCTGTTTATGTAGATAGCTTAAGGGATGTTCAGCTGGCCTGGGGAGGGTTGGTAGAGAACCTTCATCTTGGCAATGTTTAAGAACAGGCATTGAAGAGATCTAAGGTCACTCGTACATCCTGTGCAGAGTAAGCCATCACACAGCAATCATCCGCAAACTGAAGGTTGTGGATGTCCTTGGTGGTGAGTTTTGGTTTTGCCCGGAAGCGCCCAAGATTGAGAAGCTTCCCATCCAATCAATACTGGATACTGATACCGGAAGGTAGATCATCTTGGATGAGGTGATCATCTGAAAAGGGCCAATGTGGTCCTTATGTTCAAGAAGGGGAGGAAGGAGGATCCAAGTAATTATAGGCCAGTCAGTCTCACTTCTATCCTTGGAAAAGTCTTTAAAAAGATTATTAATAATCATTTTTGTGTGAGTACAGAGGGAAAAATAATGCAACAGCGAAACCAGCATGGATTCCTAGCAGGTAGATCACACCTGACTAATCTGGTTTCTTTTTATAACCAGGTTACAAAACACTTGGATGCAGGAGTAGAGGTGGATGTCGTACACTTGGATTTTAGGAAGGCCTTCAATATAGTATCTTATCTCATTCTCATAAATATATTAAGAGGCTGTGACTTAGATGATCACACAGTCCAATGGGTGGCAAATTGGCTTGAAGTGTCACACTCAGAGAGTGGTAGTGGATGGGTTGGTATCGACCTGGAAGGATATGGGTAGTGGAGTCCCTCAGGGCTTGGTCCTTGGACCTGTACTCTTCAATGTCTACATCAGTGACTTGGATATGGGTGTGAAATATACTCTGTCCAAGCTTGCAGATGATACTAAATTGTGTGGTGAAGTGAACACACCAGAGCATAGGGAATGATTGCAGGCAGACCTGGACAGGTTGGAAAAGTTGGCAGAACACAATAGGATGCAGTACAACAAGGACAAATGCAGAGTGCTACACCTAAGGTATAAAAATATCCAGCACACCTACTGGCTGGGAAATGACCCTCTCAGCAGCACAGAAGCAGAAAGGGATCTTGGAGTCATAGTGGACTCCAAGATGGACATGACTAGTCAGTGTGATGAAATCATCATCAAAGCTAACCACACTTTATCATGCATCAGCAGATGCATGACTAATAGAACCAAGGAGGTGATACTTCCCTTCTATGCAGCATTGGTCAGACCATAATTGGAGTACTGCATCCAGTTTTGGGAACCATACTTTAAGAAGGATGGGACTAACCTTGAGAGGGTCCAGAGGAGGGCCACTTGTATGGTTAAGGGTTTGCAGGCCAAGCCCTATGAGGAGAGACTAAGGGACCTGGACCTTTTCAGCCTCTGCAAGAGAAGGCTGAGAGGTGATCTTGTGGCTGACTACAAATTCATTAGGGGGGCACAGCAGGGAATCGGAGAGGCTCTGTTCACCAGGGCACCTCTTGGGGTAACAAGGAATGGTCACAAACTGACAGAGAGCAGATTTAGGCTAGACATCAGGAAGAACTTCTTCACGATAAGGGTGGCCAGAAATTGGAATGGGCTTTCAAGGGAGGTGGTGCTCTCCCCTACCTTGGGGGTCTTTAAGAGAAGGCTGGATAGGCATCTGACTGGGGTCATCTGACCCCAGCACTCTTTCCTGCCCAGGCAGGGAGTTGGAATCCATGATCTGCTGAGGTCCCTTCTCAGCCTAACATCTATGAATCTATGAGGTGGATGATGATGGTCAGGTAGATGGTCAACAGGGTGGGGATGATCACACAACCTTGTTTGACCCCAGTCTGGATACAGAAGGCATCAGTTTCAGAACTTCCACTCAGGATAGTGGCGGTCATATCATCATGCAGGAGCCTCAGCATGGTAACAAGCTTCAGCGGGCAGCCAAGTCATTGGAGGAAGGTCCACAGAGCTTCATGATTTAAGGAATCAAATGCCTTGGTCAAATCAACGCAGGTGAGGAACAGTCCCTGTCATTTTTCTTGCATCTGCCTGGCAACAAAAATCATATCCACTGTACCCTGGGATGGTCAGAAGCCACACTTAGTTTCCAGAAGGAACTTGGTGATGGGACAAAGGCTGTTCAGGATGATGCAGGCTAGGATCTTACCTACAATGGACAGGAAGAAAATCTCCCTGTAGTTCCCACAGTCAGATTTGTCCCCCTTCTTGTAGATGGTATGATGGCCGCATTCTTGAGATCCCCAGGGGTGTTCTCTTCGTCCCAAAGGTGGAGGATAAGATGGTGGAGTTGTGATGTGAGCCAGAAGCCACAAGCATGGTAGATGTCTGCGGGTATACCATCTGACCTACAGGCTTTGTTGATTTTCATCTGTTGGATGACCCGCTTCAGCTCTCCAATGTTTAGTGGATTGCCAAGGGAATCCACCACAGGGTGTTGCGGGATGGCTTGGAGGGTCTCCTCTGATATGGTGGACTCCTGGTTAAGGAGGAGTTCAAAATGCTCCTTCCAATGTGGACAGATGGAATCATCGTCCTTGAGGAGCCAGGAGCCATCATGTGATTGGTGGAGGTTTTAACCAATGCAGTAGGGTCCGTAGGTTTTCTTGATAGCCTGGAAGAAGTTACGCATGTCATGCTGGTCAGCGTAGTCCTGGATCACACACACCTTCTCCACCCACCAGTTGTTCTTCATGTCACAGATGCATCACTGGACCTCAGTTTTAAGCTGGTGGTACACTGCCATCTTTCGCCAAGTTTGTGGATGGCTCTGCCAGGCGATGAAGGCTGCCTGCTTCTGCTCAAGGAGATCACAGATCTGAGCATCATTGGCATCAAACCAGTCCTAGTTCCGTTGCGATGAGAACCCAATAGTCTGGGCACAGGAATCTTGGGCAGCGGACTTGAGTTGCTCCCAGTGTGTCTGGATGGAGATGTCATCAGCAGTAGGGACTTGCTTCAGGAATGGAGGTGCTAATGACAGTGAGGCGTTGGTTTTGGCTGAGGTACGGGCAAAGGGTGTCATCAGGCTTTCATTGACACCCAAAAGGAGTTTGGGGAGCATATCAGTGATCTTGTTCCTGAGGGCAAAACAGACTCCATGGATACGGGGGTCACGGTCTCATTTCCCTTTCCAGAAGGTGTACCCTCTTCTGACCTCCCTCAGTTCTCCCTACCTGGAGAGGCAGTTTTCACTGAGAGCAGTAATGTTGATGTTGTGCCTTGCTAGCTCCCAAGCCACAATGGTAGTTCATCTTTCCAGGTGATCGCTCTTTGAGTTGTTGATGAGCATTCTCACATTCCAGGTTCCAAAGTTTAGCTTTTTCTTATTTTGACCACAGGAACGGTGATCCCACTGGGTGCAGTTTCCCAGACAGGAGAGATGGGACAGCCTATTTTGGGGGCACCTTTTCTATCCCTCTCCCCATCGGGGTGAGCAAAGGGTATCCTAAAATGGACTACTCAGTCGCAGATGCAGCTGCCAAGGGACACCCCTGTCCTGACACAGGTGCCCGATGACCATCATGCATCCGCTGTCTGTGTGCAGATTCTTGGCTGGGGGCCTCCAGGTATCACAGCCCTGCCTCCATCACCAATCCTCCTTCACTACAGGGCTTTTGGACCTGATGGAAGCCTGCATCTGGCATGTTTAGCGTGGGGACTCTGATGCACAGTCAGGCCCACATGGTCTTACCAGCTGGTGGCCAGGTTCAGTGGCATAGCGAACCACGACAACTGGGGCCACTTCTCTGTTGCAGTCTTCTTCTGCCTTCACAGCTGTTGGGGTCGTAACCTTCCTCTACCTGCTCTGCCATTGAGGACTTCGTGGATCATTCTTTGTCTGGAACCTCCCCTTCAACCCTGCCGACATATATGGCCCCACCAGGAGCATGAGCTCCAGATGGCATCACTCTTGGGGTCATTTGAACACACAAGCCTCTCCACCATGACAAGGTGATGATCCTCGGAGAGGCTACAGTGCTAAGCCAATATCAACTGTGAAAGGGTTAACACTAGACCTCACCCATGCTGCTTATTTAGCTAGAAAGAAGTGGCAGCCATCTTGGCAGCAATTAGAATATAGTGTCTCCTTTCTCTTATTCCAGCAAAGAAAAATCAGCTTCCCCATGTAAGATGCACCCCAATTTTGGATGGCTGAATGTGGAGGGGATGGGGTGTGAGTGTGGTATGTAAGTAAATGCAGTATGTCTCTCTGTGAAGGTGATATAGCCATCACAGGACAGATGGGATTAGAACCTGGACTATTCAGAGTTTGCCATAGGATCTGACAGTAAATGCAAACTTCTCTGCCTTACTACAGGAGAGGAGTTGACAGATTTTTTCCCTTTTGGAAACATCCAGCTTAAAGGAGGAGAAAGAATGAAGTTCTCTTCAATATTCTTGCAAACAATACACGTTTTTAAGCTGTCAAGACTGGGTGGGGAGACATTCAGTATGTTCTGTCTCAGTGTCACAGGCAGTAAGAAGAGAGGGAGAATTGTATCCATTTCACTCTTTATGCTTTCACCTGTGCACATGAGAATGCATTGTGGGCTCTTAAGAGACACTCATATTCAAAAGTCTCTGCTCTCATGCATACAACACTTGAAGAACCAAAATTATATCTAAAAGTAGAAACCCCACAAAATGATATACTCCTGCTAACCAGAAATATTACAAATGTGAAGCTATAAATATTCTATCTTAAAGGTTTTGTCTGTAAGCTGACAAATTTTAATGATAGCTCTTTTATGAGCTTCAATGTTCCTTCTGGCACACTTGATGAGTGAAGTCACAGGTCAAGTAATCATTGTAGATGTCCTTTAAGACTAACCATTTTCTCCATGGACAATAACTCCTGTGGGCACTGCATACATCCCTGGATAGCTTCTTTCCCGGTGCCCATTTTGTCCTGTGGGGTAGTTCCATTTGATTTTAAGTATTATTTTTATGACTCGGTGACTAGTATAACAAGGGCAGAAAGCCAGAAAGACAATAGTTTGTTGCACTAGTCACAGAAGTGCATTCATTCTATGAGCTTCACAACACAGTGGATACATTTCATTTATAGCACACAGTTTGCACAGAACCAGCACTGAACTTTGCATTGAGTATATCTTCAGGACATCTCCTAAAAGGAAGACCATCCTTTATCCCTAGGTCTCACTCTTCAAACATTAACTGCTTCCTTGGCTCCCTATTGTTGTATGGTTTTTCTTCTCCTAAGCCTCTTTCGTTTATTAATACATTTCGTGCATTTCTTTCCTATATAGATGTTGAGCCATTTGTTGCCATGGTTTCTTTAAATGTTCTTAGGTCAGTCCTCTGATGTTCTCTGCAATATACAGTTTAAAAGTTTTATCATCCAGGATTGGACTGACTATCCATGGTGTTCTGTGTAATGCTTGAGACACTAAAGAATGGTAAAAAATTATACTCCAAACAGAATTTTGAAAGTATATGTTAATGTGCTGGCCATAGTATGGAAAGGCAAAATTAAGCTGTTATTTCTTCATATAGATTACCTAGACACATCCCTTAGACAGTATAATACTCACAGTTTACAGTTTGTGTTTGCCTTACTATTTTTGTGAGATTTTTTTACAAAACAAACATTTTAAAAACTCTTTTTAAACTGCAAATTGTAACAGCAACAACCAGTTCAAAAATCATATGTGAATATGTATTTGCATTGTACTGTGCATGATGAAAAGTGGGTTTGATTTTTGTTTCAAGAGAAGGCAATTTTTTAACTTTTAAACTAAGGAGGACAGAAGCAAGTAAGAACTTTCAGCAGTTTTCTGACAGAAGGCTTGAGACAGTATGGGATCTGCATCCCAAGTAGATTACCTCATTTGCACTGCTTTAAAAACAGACAGTAAAGCACTACATCAAGACTACATATAACCTGTGTGGAAAGTTACTGAAACTCAGAAGATGAAAATGAAAGAAAAAAGGAAACCAGGAAAAAATAGAATAATGTCATTAGCTATTCCATGTTACTTTTCCTCCATCAGCTCACAACACATTTGCCTCCCCATGGTAATGACTTTAGCACATGGAAAAGTACCACATTGGGTTTTTTTCTTATTGGTGCACCCCTACATAACATGTAGGGGTGCACCTATAAAAATGTAGGGGTGCACCAATAAAAATGTATTGGCTGATAATCATAGCACATTATTAACCAGCCATATCGGCCAGTACTGATATAATAACCAATATTTAGTAATAATGCAAGGCATTTTAAACTACTGACATAAATTTCATAGATTTCATAGACATTCAGGCTGGAAGGGACCCCAGAGGATTGAGTCCAGCCCCCTGCCCAAGGGCAAGAAGTCAGCAGGGATCATAGGATCCCAGCAAGATAAACATCCAAAAGTGTCTTTGAAGGCA
>NW_017729025.1:60396743-60397393 GCF_001723915.1 Gavialis gangeticus
CTGGTCACAGGGCACCATGACGATTGACTTCCATTAATTACCACCCTTTGGGTCCGACCACAGAGCCAGTTTCCCAGCCAGTAGATCATGGTGGACCCAAGGCCACAATTGGCCAGTTTCGCCAAGAGGTGATCATGGGATACCAAATCGAAGTCTTTTTTGAAGTCAAGATATATGACATCAATCTCTTCCCCTTTGTCCAGGTGATAGGTCACCTGGTCATAAAAGGAAATTAGATCAGTCAATCAAGACCTACCCATAACAAACCCATGCTGGATATCCCTCAGGATATTGCCATCAGCTAGCCTGTATAGGATGGCCTCTTTGATAATCTTTTCCAAGACCTTCCCCAGGATAGAGGTCAGGCTGATGGGGCTGTAGTTTGCTGGATCTACTTTCCTCCCTTTTTTTAAGACAGGCTTCACGTTGGCCTTCTTCCAATCATCGGGCACTTCACCAGAGCACCAGGAGCTCTCAAAGATCCATGCCAGGGGCTGAGCTATGATGCTTGCCAGCTGTTTGAGTACCTTTAGGTGTAAACTGTCAGGGCTGGCTGACTTGAAGGTATCCATTCCTTCATGAGGTCACCTTTGATGGATGGTAAGGAATCTCCCTTACCTGGGCTTCCCTGTCCCACAGTGGGCAGAGGT
>NW_017729025.1:60402393-60407330 GCF_001723915.1 Gavialis gangeticus
TAGCTGGAGTTCTGTCGCAGCCTTGGCTTTCCTGGTTTGCTCTGTGCAGGTCCAGACCAGAGAAGAGTATTCCTCCCTGGTGGTGGTTCCAGCCTTCCATCCTTTGTAGGTCTTCCTTTTAAGATGAGAGAGGTCTTCTAGTTCCCTGGAGAGCCAAGGGTGCTGCTGTGCCCTTTTGCGGCCTTTCCTCCAAGATAAGATAGACTTTGCTTGCGTATCCAGGATCACTCCCTTGAGGAGCAACCACTCGTCCTGAACTCCCCTCCCCTTTGGGTTGTGGCCCTTTAGGGCCTCACTGACAAGCCTCCTGAGCTTGTCAAAATCAGCTTTCCTGAAGCCCAGGACTTCTGTATTACTGACTGACTTGCCAGCTTTACAGCAGATGGTGAAGGTGATCAGCTCATAGTCACTGTCACCCAGCTTCCCTTCAATCATTAGGTTGCTGATTAGGTCATCCCCAGTTGCTAGTACCAGGTCAAGCAGCACTTTACCTTTTGTCAGCCCATAGACTTCCTGCATCAGATAGAGGTCATCCACGCACAAGAGAAAGCTTTGAGACTGCTTGGATTTGGCTGAGTGCTCCTCCTACGAATGTCTGGGTAGTTAAAGTCTCCCATGACAACCATACACCGGGAGCACACAGCCTCAGCCAATTCCCTGGCAAACTTCTGGTCAAGGTCTTGACCCTGGGTAGGGGGTCTGTAGTAGACTCCCACCATAGTACCCCCTGCGCCGTGTTCCCCACAGATTTTAACCCAGAGGGTCTCAAGTCCACCGTGGGTGCCAAAGTCAGCTTGCAGGGATGCATAGCTTTCCTTGACATAGAGAGCTACACTCCCCACGCCTTTAGTCCACTCGATCTCTCCTGTACAGGGTATAGCCGTCTATACCTGTGGTCCAATCATGGGTGGAGTCCCACCAGGTCTCCATTATCCCTATGACATCATAGTTATTTGCGTTTAGCAGGAGGACAAGTTCCTCCTGTTTGTTCCCCAAGCTCCTGGCATTTGTGTATAGGCACACAAGCGTCCCCTTGGGGGCCCTTGCCTTGCCTACAGTTCATTCCAGGGCTGGGCAGGGGTGGGCTCCCTTGAGTGTCTTGGTCTGCTGCAAAAAATAAACATTTTTTGTTTGTTTTACATTTATAACACACACACACATATAGATGGACAGATTTTTTTGCATTTCTGCTTCTAGAAACATTTTGTAGCAAAACAAAAACAAATACATACTAACTTCAACACTTTTACTTTTAAAAAGATAGTTTGCAGTATAAACTTTATACACTTACATAATGATTCATTTGACAGAAAAGTCATTATAAAACTCAATATTCAATTTGTTTTACAAAAATCACCCTAGCAAAGTTGGAAAAAATGGCATAATCATAACAATTTTGGCTTCAAAATAAACCCATGAGAAATGCAGGTCAAGATGTAAAAATTACAAACAAAAAAATGTTGAGGTACAGTTCATAGTAGTAGAAACCACTGTAGTAATAACAATAATAATAATAATAAATTACAGTATTGGTAGAGTAAAAAAAAGCCATATTTATACCTTCCTCGTTGCTTACTCACAACTTTAGGATAGCAAGTGATTGAGTGGAAGGTTTTTCTTGATTAAAAGCAATGTTTCTGCTTTTTTGCACATCAGTCGGTTCCTCTTCTCATCCACAACACATGAAGATGCACTGAACAGACATTTGCTCTCAACACTGCTGCAGGGGGAAAGGAGAAACTTGCGTGCAGCTTCAGTCAAAATGGGAAATCAGCCTTTGTTGCCCTCCAAGTTTTTCAGTTTTCCTGCACTTCTTGGAAGTGTGGGCTCACCCAGATAGCTTTGTTTTTGAAGCGTTACACTGCTGTTTACCTCATCAGTTTCTACCCCAGAGATACTTTCCTCCAATATCTCATTGTACATTGAACACAAGGAGCTCAGTTATGCAATGCTGTCATCTGCTTCCTTTGATTTCTTGGGCGCTTGTACACATGATGGTGGGGCCATGTACATGTGACAAAAAGTGACAATAAATCACCATTTGTCTAATGTAACGGCATCAGTGTGTACATGTGCATGATTTTTTTCATGTAAAACTTTATTTGAGTGTGGCAATTTAAACCACCTCCAATGTATTTTAGTTTGATTGGAACAAGTTGTCCTGTCATGGATAAAAAAATTGTGCATGTGTACATCATGTCTGGAGGCTAGAGAAGACAGCGGGGATGGTGCACGAGGAGCTGGAAGTTTGGGCAGGCTCATGGAAGCTTAGGCTTGGCAGACTTCCAGCACCCCATGCACTGTCCCCACCACCTTCCCAGTCATCTGAACACCAAGCCGCCCTCCTGCCACCTTCCTGCGCTACCCCAGGGACAAGCCAAGGACAAGCCCATTCCCGGGTGATCCAGGTAGCCAGAGAAGGTGGCAGGGATGGTGCATGGGGCGCTGGAAGCCCAGCAAGCCCAAGCTCCTCCAAGCACACCCAGGCTTCCAGCACCCCATGCACTGTTGATTGGACCAGGTACTACCTGCGTGTGATCTGGGGCAGCACCCACCCAGCTAGCAGCCCACCTAGGCAGCCCCAGGGAGTCCTGCTGCCATGGAGGGAAGCACTGCCCCCCCACACAGCTCAGGGCTGTGTGAGCCAGTGGCAGCTCACGCAGGCAGGCTCTGCTGAGGGGAAAACAAAAAGCAGTGAGGGGCTCTGTTTTTTTTTCTGGTGGAGCCTGCCTGCCTCTCTCACAGCCAGGGAGCGAGCTGCCAGTAGGCCCTGAGCTGCAGGGGGGGGTGGTCCTTCCCTCCACAGCAACAATGCCCACCGGGACCACCTGGGTGGGATGCTAGTGGGTGGGTGCTGCCTGGGGGGGGCGGTGTTCCCACCATGGAGAGAAGGACCATTCCCCCCACACACACAGCTCAGAGCCCACCAGCAGCTCACTCCCTGGCCATGGGAGGGGTGGGCAGGCTCCACCAGAAAGAAAAAAATAAGTGGGCCCCTTACTATTTTTTTTCCATGCTCATGGACGGGAGGGAGGTGGGGGAGATAAGCTGATAGTCAGCCGTCACTGTGACAGAAGCCTCTAAATTGAAACGGTGGGTCACATTTAAAAACCCACAAAATTAAAAACCCACCATTTCAATTTAGGGGAACTAAACCCCACTCACATTTACAAGTGCCCTTTGTGGCGGGTTCTGTCTGTTCTGGGCTATTCCCGCTAGCTTACATTTTTTCCAGGTATGTCACCAACATTTGTGTAGCCAGCAGGTTTTGCTATTATCAGTAAAGTACCTGCCATTGTATCTTGGATCCAGCAGTGCTGCAATGCTGTAGAGAGGTTCTGGTTCAATTTCAGCAGTGTGTTTCCATAGCTTGCAGCAAAGTAACTTTCATAGTTTTAATTCCGTAGTCTGAATCTGTAACTTTACTCAAAAGCCTTTTTATAGCCACAGTGGATGGGATCATCAGAAGCAGAGGCCAAGGATAAACTCAATTCACATGTTAGTTCTTCAACAGGTGCTAGAATTATCACTACTTTTTCCATCAGCCCTCACTAATGTACAGTGAGAGTTGGAAAGATTTCAGTGTCAGCTGCATACACTCCCAAGTGCACATTTCTACTCCAAAAGGCTTTGCAGCATGTCAGCCTTTTGGCTCAGATCAAGTGTACAGACCTTGTCTGTATGTCCTGCTGTAACCTCTTAGAAGGCATTCTGAGCTTAGTCTGCACCCCTTGCAGATGAAAATAGGCCCACGGAGAAAGTTTTAAGTGCCCAATGATTTTTCATCCAATAGCCAGTATGTCAGACATGCTGCTCTTTGATAACACTCCTTCATTTGCAATGAGCTGGAGTGGGTGTGCTACACAAGGTAAACTTGGCAAACCAGAGTCTCGCATTGCCTTTGCTATGTTTCTTGCATTGTCCCTAACAATGGCATGAACCTTTGTCCTTGGGATTTTCCATGCTGCAAACATCTTGTCAAATGCCACTGAAATAGCCTCAGCCATATGGAAGCTGCTGAACTCCTGAGCCTGTAGTATTGCCCTCTGTAAATTTAGTTCACTGTGCAGTTAAACTCAGCATTGACATAGGTCACACATGAGATCTCCAAAAATCAGTGATAAAGCTAAATGCTGGTACATGATCATCTTCAACCAGCATTTGTATGTGTCTTAAAACCACACTGTACAGCTGTGGCAGCTCAGTCTCAGCTATAAACTTTCCACTGGGTAGTGTGTAACGAGGCTGCAGGCATTCAATGAGACAGTGGAATCCAGTATCTTTTACAGTGGAAAATGGCTTATCATCCAGAGTTATAAATTCCACTAAACAGTTAGTAATTTCTTTAGCCCTGGCATCTCCACTTCCAAATTTCTGTGTTTTACTGCTTCACATAGTGATAGTTGGTTTGGTGCAGCTTTTTCTTGCCCTACTTCTTTCTTCCCTGTAATCATCTTTAGGAAATCATTGTATTCAGTAGCTTGGCACATCTTGAGGTGCTGTATTAAGTTCATTGTGTTGAAATCTTTACTGGTGTTACCTCCACACAAAATATTTTCAAGCCATACTTTGCAATCAGCTGTTCTGTTGTTCTTTCCAGACACTTAAAAAAAATCCATATTGTGCTTCTTTGGGACATATTTACAGTTGATAGAGATTACACAGTACAACATGGTATAGCAAAGATCTGTTTACTGAATAAAGGGCTTGCTGCGGGTCTTCTGCCACCTTGCCCAGGTCTAGCCCTTCTGCTCTGGATACAGCACCTCAGAGGTGCCTATACATAAGTAGCAGGACTGCTTCAACACGCTGGAATTACAGTGTGTAAAGCAGACTCAATTAATCAAGTCTTCTGGAGTGTGAATTGCCATGGTCTATTGGCCTGTGGGGCCAGGCCAACTCTCAGGATCTCAATATTGCGCTGTTAGATGGGAAGG
>NW_017729025.1:60412330-60413597 GCF_001723915.1 Gavialis gangeticus
GGGGTGTCCAACCTTTTTGAATGTGGGGCCGGATCATAAACTTTTTATCACCCAGTGGGCTGGCGAGCCATATTCAAAGACCTCACAGGAAGCGGTATCACATCAGGAAATGATGTCAAGTGACCTTTGACACCAATGAAGTTGCAGGAGGTGACAATGAAATGGGTCTGGAAATGTGATTTAAAATCCAAAATAAAAACAATATAAAAGCAACAAGGAAATAATACCAAACACTTGACTAAAATAAACACTTCCGCTTCTACTCACTTCTCAATGAATGAAAGAAGCATAATGTAAGTCGGCAGATCAAATGTGGAAAAGATATCAGCCAGAGTGGAAACTAATCAAAGCAACAAAAAATGGACATTTTTGAGAATAATCTTCAAGAAGATTTACTTTTATTGCATTAATAACTTAGTAACACATCTTTAACAAGTAGTAACAAGTTGAACCCCCAGTCCCCTACAAAGAGAAACAGAAGCAAACACAATTCAAACACTGGACAGTATTTTTGCAAAGATTTTTACCTACAGGTTAGGGGGGGAGAAGTGTAGCTGCCTCCCTCCCATGTGCCCTTGCCCTGCTTCTTGGGAACAGTAGTGAGCAGACAGAAGCAGCAGCAGCACCAGCTGGGCTGATGATGCAAAGAACTTCCAGTGCTGCTGTGGCTATTTTTTTTTATTCCTCCTGAGAATGAGCAAGGGGGTTTGGGATGTGAATCTCCCTCTCTCTCCCTCACCTCTCTTTCAAGCCCACCCAGAGGACACAGGGGCATGTGCCAGGAGGTAAATCATAGAATCTTAGAAGTAGGGTTGGAAGGATCCTTATAGATCTTCAAGTCTGACCCCTGCCAGGGCAGGAGAAAAAAAAACTGGGCTCAAATGATCCCAGCTAGGTAGGCATCAAGCCTCCTCTTAAAGACCCCCAGGGTAGGAGCCAACACCACTTCCCTTGGAAGTTGGTTCCAGATCCTAGCCGCTCTAACTGTGAAGTAGTTCTTACGGATGTCTAATCTAAACCTACTCTCCAACAACTTGTGGCTGTTATTCCTTGTTATGCCAGGGGGCGCTAGGGGAAACGAGGTCTCTCCCAAACTCTTCTGGTCCCCCTTAGTGAGTTTATAGACTGTCACCAGATCCCCCCTCAGCCTTCTCTTGAGAAGGCTGAACAGGTTCAGGTCCCGCAGTCTGTCATTGTAGGGTCTGCCCTGTTGTCCCTGGATCATTCGGGTGGCCCTCCTCTGGACCCTCTCCATGTTGTCCATAAC
>NW_017729025.1:60413680-60432652 GCF_001723915.1 Gavialis gangeticus
CCCTCCTGAAGTGGGGCGCACAGAACTGGACACAGTACTCCAGCTGTGGCCTGACCAGTGTTGCATAGAGGGGGAGGATCACCTCCTTGGCCCTACTTGAGATGCACCTGTGGATGCACGACAAGGTCCAGTTAGCCCTGCCACCCGTGACCTCACATTGTCAGCCCATGTTCATCTTGGAGTCAACAATGACTCCAAGATCCCTTTCTGCCTCTGTGCTCTCAAGAAGGGAGTTTCCCATCTTATAAGTGTGCTGCTGGTTACTACTGCCCAAGTGCAGCACCCTGCACTTGTCAGTGTTGAAGTGCATCCTGTTTTTGCTAGCCCACCCCTGTAACCTATCCAAGTCTTGCTGCAGTCTTTCCCTCTCTACTAGTGTGCTCACCTCACCCCAAATTTTGGTATCATCAGTAATACCAGTCAGGTGACA
This sequence comes from Gavialis gangeticus, assembly GCF_001723915.1. Classification (NCBI taxonomy): domain Eukaryota; kingdom Metazoa; phylum Chordata; order Crocodylia; family Gavialidae; genus Gavialis; species Gavialis gangeticus. Next base: position 60,414,111 of record NW_017729025.1, read on the forward strand.
GGGAGCTCCCTAGCAGGTGCCTGGGGAAGGAGGCTGGGGGGGAAGCACAGTGGAAGTGAGGAATCAGGTATGGCAGAGCCCCCGTGGCTCATCTGGGCACGGAGCAGAGTGGGGCAGGGAGAGCCACTGCTACGCATCAGAGCCCCAGTCTGGGCTCCTCCTTGTCCTCCCAGCTACAGCCTCTCCAGGATGTGTGGGAAAGGTTCCCTCTGCTCCACTGCTGCCCACCTCGCTGCCCCAGTGGCTGTGTGTGCCCGCGCCACCCCCTGCTCCTGCCTCGGCCCTGTGCGGCTCCACTGCTGAGCCTTGGCCCTGGCCCCGCACCACCACCTCCACCTACTTTCAAGGATGCCTGGTAAGTAGCCCAGGCACCAGGGAGTGCATGTGTGCTCGCCGTGGAGCACTGCTCGCTGCGGGCTGTGTGTGGGAACCTTGTCCCTTCCCCAGCCCTTCAGCAGCCATTAAGAAGATGCCGAGGGGCTGGGGGAGGGACAAGGGGTGGGAATGAAAGTAATCAGTGCTTCCTTTAATTTCCTATTACAGCACCTTGGGCCTCAGAAAATGGCTTGGCGGGCTACATGGCAGCCCGCGGGCCATATGTTGGACAAGCCGGCTCTAGGTGCATGCACCCACACTTCACGCATACACATCTGCCAACTCAGGCACATACACATCCAAAATTACCAGCCTAGACACATGCACACCTATCGCCAATTCAAGCTCATATATACTATACACACCAAAAGTTAGGTAAAAATCAATTTTCAATACCTGCACACCCAATACACATACACAGATCACAAATTCATATATCACACACACAATGACATAAATGTATATTCACCAGTTCACACACAAACCACCCACCTACACATACACACAGGTGAGTTCCTAATTTGGGTGGTGTGGGGTGTATGTGTGTGTTTATGGTACTTGGGATACCTAGGGTACTTGGTAACTATGGGAGGGGGAATCAAGGGTCAAAGATCTCCAGAAGGAGGGGAAGGAGGGAGATGGAGGGGGGTTAAAATGAGACAGTGAAAGTACCAGGAGTTAAAGTTGCTGGGGCCGGGATTAGAACCAGCAGACTGGAGGAGAGCTGGGGTTACCTAAGGTCAAGTGGCCCCAGGGTTACTTGAGGTCACTGGTGCAAGGGGGAAAGCCGGGTGGAGGAGACAGCCAGGAAAGAGAGAGAGGCAGATAGTTGGGAGCTTAGGGCTGGAAACTGAAGCCAACAGCTGGGAGCTTGGGGGCAGATAAGTGGTGGCAAGGGGGAAATAGTGAGGAAACAGACAAAAATCCAACTCAGGGTTTCAAAATAAGAGGCTTATTAAATAGACAACACACTACACAGCCCCATGAAGTTATTGGTTCCCCCCCCACACACACACACAAGCACTTACAATGGTAGCAGGAGAAAGAGACTCAATGGAAGGGTTGGAGTCCAGATAGGGAAGAGAAACAGAGTCCAAGTCCTTGGCTGAAGATAGTGTGTGGGTGATAGCTACCTATCCAGACTGGATGGGAGTCCTTGATGGCCAGTCGGGATCTTTGTCCAGCAGGTGTTGTCCAGAGTGGGGGGTCGCTGGCAGGGCCTCTGGGTTGATAGGCAGCATGAAGTGGAGCAGGTCTAGTCCAGGCAAAGATGGCATTTCCTACTGGGTCTGTGTTCACTGCCCCCTTTTATAGGGGCAGACCTTCTGTGCCCCAGTGTCAGGGGGCCTGCCCAGGTAAAGGCCAGCCCCTGGTGCACTGAGCATGTGCATTCCAGGTCAGGACATACAGTTTCAGGTGTCTGTAATGGTGGCTTTGGTGGGATCTGCAGCAGTCTTTGTCTTTCAAATCTTGAGCCAGGGAGGGTCAATGCAGGGTGATGGTTGGGTCGTGGAGTTGATGGTTAGGTCATTCAGAGGGAGCTATTTTTAGACCTACTGCCATTGTCTCTCAAGCATCCTCATTCATCCCCATTCATTCAGGAACCAAGTTACATAGAAGGAGTAAGTATGAGTCACACAGTTACAACAGAGTTACAATAGGGTATGCCCAGGCAGGGGACACAAGATGGAGACTTGACAAACAAAATGGAAACTTGACATGATTTATGCTAACTTACATATGTAGGCCTAATCATATCGTATCAGTAAAACAGTACTATAGTACAGTAAAAATCAATATAAACATAACAATTATACAATATAAAACAGTGGATATCCATAACAGGGCACTTATTTGACAAGAAGGAGAAAAAAAAACAAAGCAAATGCAACTTTCTACCAAAATAAAATGCTGATGCTTAGCCTATGTCTTAGCTCACTTATACTTATCTATAGGGAATAGAGATGGAGAGAAAAAGTCAGAAATGGTTGGGGAAGGGGAGGGAATGCATTTTAAAATAAAAAAAAAAGAAAAACTGGGGTTTTGCTACAGGTCCAGCAGACTCCAGCATCTCATGTATCAGCATCCCTGCACTTAAAAAAGACAGTGGGGGTGCTTGAACTAAAGCTCATCAAAAAAGCTTTAGTTCAAGCCCCCACAGCACCATTTCTAAGCATGGGGACAGAAATACAGGAGACATGGCAGCACTTTAATTAAAGTGGCTCTTGGAGTCATGCTAATTAAAGCACTTGCCTCCCCCACCCCAGAGCACATGTAAAAGTGCCTGTGCCAGTTTCAGCTCCTACCCTTCAACTCCAACCTGGGGGCAGCTGCCTGAGCCTAAGGCTGATCAGGGCTGGGTGGTCTCTAGGCTAGGCTCCCCACTAGGGGAAGGACCCTGCTGCATACAATGGAGGGGAGCAACTGCCCTGGGCCCTGCCAAGCTCTGCACCCAGCCCTTGGAGCGTAGACCCCCAGGCACTGTGGGTTAAGTCATACTGGACTGGACTGGACTGGAGTGGACTGGAGTGGACTGGACCAGGCCAGGCAGCTCAGCTCTGACCACCCCTTCCAGCCCCAGTCATGTCTGTGGTGTTCAGCACCTATGACAGAACCCACCCAGGCCCCAGCCTATAGTCCATGCCATGCCATGCCAGCACCCAACAGACCCCAGCAGCTGCTCCACTCCAGCCCAGCCCGGCCCACCAGTGAGAGGTTGGGGGTGTATCTGGGGTCACCCTGGCTCATGGGAGGGAACCTAAGCATCTGGGGGCCCCAGCCAGAAGGCATAATACTTGTTGGAGAACATTATCAGCTACAATGGCCAAAAAAAAGCCAATAATGTAAATTTCCCTTTTATCAGTGCTGATCCGACAGGCAACCAATATATTGGTGCACCTCTAATGTTAAGTTCCTACCCTTTAGCCATCTTAACAGTCAGTTTTAATACCAAGGACCCAGTATCCTTCCCCTCTTAAGAACAGGCATTTTGAGGGCATATAGCCACCTCTAGTTGCTTTAGGATCACTTGAAAAGGCAGAGAATAAACAAAAATGTCTAGCATCTCTGCAGTAGGATCCCATATGGGAAAAATTGACAGTAGAGTATAATATAATTTTCCTTGCAGTGACAAGAAATATCTATTTAGAAGATTAAGCCAAATGGAGTAAGAAGCCATATATGTGTAATGTCAGAGGAAAACAAATATGTACATACATAGTATATATGGGAATGGCAACTCAACTGCTTTATGGCCGTATGCATATCCTGTGGTACTACTAATTTTTTGTTGAAGGTCACTATCAAGCTATGCCAGTGGTGTTCGACCTCTGGCCTGCTGGCTGAATCTGTCCCATGGGGCCATGTCATCTGGCCTACAGGGCTCCCCAATGAGCCCAGAAATTTGGCAACAGGGCTGCATTAGCTACTTCAGCTTCTGGTGCACAGGGCTGGGCTGGCATACTCGATCTTTCCCATGGACTGACCCTGCATACCGACCCATGATGGATCTAGATCACAGACTGACCCCCCTCCACAGGATCTGGTCTGCAGACTGGTCCTGAGCCACTCATCCAGCCTGTGGGACTGGAAAGTTGAGCACTACCGGCCCGAGTTATCTTTTAAATTGTGCAATATAAGCAGTTTATACCTGCCCTATAACTCATCTAACTCACACTTCCTCTTTTTAGGAACATTTGCCCTTGATGATTCATCAGTTTTCTTAGTGCATTCATACCAGTCTTAGTTAGCTTTTTAGCCTCATCTCCCCAATTCTGTGATGAGAAATTTGGACAGATATTAAAATTAATAAGAAGTGGTGATGGTTATTTTAAAACAAATATTTGTAAAACATTTGTAGTGGTCATCTTGGTCAATATCAGTGCTGCATAGTCATTTTAAAAACCACTGCTAATAAATACTATATTCGGGTTGAATTATTGAAAGAAAAGGCAAACGTATGGAGTTTGAAATCTAAAGGCATCTTTAAAAAATGAACCTAGGAAAAAGAAACAGTCAGTGCATCTACACATGCATTCAGCTGCTTTTCCAAATGCACATTACATTTAGTAATCACACGATTTTATGTGCCGCTTTAGTGAGCAGTAAAATAGGCTACTGTGCATTAAAGTGCATGTGTAGATACATCCAGTGCCCCTTTAAGTAATACTATTATAGTATTATCAGTTCCCACTTCCAAAACAGGATAATGTTACTTGTAAATCCCTGGAAAATATTGCAGTTATTTCGTTGACTGGCAAAAACATCTGAGCAGCACTGAGATCCAAAACAATGTCAATTATGCAAGTGTGCCATCTGCTGGACTGAAGGGGAGAAGACACTTAAATAAGCCCTCCAAATGACATGCTCTTTTTTATTCAGTTAAACCTAGTTGTACCTTAAAGTTAATTTCTCTGGAACATGTATTTCTTTGCTTTTAAATATAAGAACATAAAAATAATAATATGTATGGTGCTTGGACGCTTTTCTTTATGTGTACCACACTTTCCTCATTACAACTGTGCTTTTAAAAAAGGACCCACTCCACAGTACTGTGTCTGACATCCAGCATAGTCATATACTCTACATTTTCACACACAAAATAAAAAATAGTAAATACTATGGATATCTTTGCCACTTTCCCACTAGTGATACTACCCCTGGAACTGAGCCTTTGAAGTTGGCATGATTATAGGAATATTTTCAGAAAAGAATGCTTTATATTTCCTAGTCCATATTTAAGCCATCAGGCATTTGCTCTGCTACTAAGTCAAAATAATTTAAATCTGCAGTACCTCTCCTTTTACACCAGTATAAGTAAGATCAGAATATGTCTCACAGTATATTTTGGTGGTACTTCAGATTTTCACTGAAGGAGGAGTCTCAACCATCTGTTGTGTGTGGAGCTATAATACTTTGAAGTTTGGAAGTAAAATAAATAACTGATCGCATCATAACTGAGTTTAATTAGAAATACACAAGCAAGCAGAGGAAGATTTCTAATTCTGCATGGCGACAGCAAACTTTACTGATCAAACCCATCCATTGCAATCAATTTGGTACAATGACAACAACAGGCAAAAGAAGTTCTAAGTGGCTGGTGATCATTGATCATACACAGGAGACAGGCTTTTTGTAGCAGCAGTAACCTTTACAAATGATCTATTTCATGGATGTTAGGAATGCACCACTGTCTTAGGAACAAGAGATAGGGAACACCTGAAAAAAATATTTTAGGAGTGAGGAGGTCTGCCAGCCAGAAGGAAGGGACATAGAACAAGGAACTGTTCTATTAAGCATTTAAGAGCTATACTACTTGTTTCTCCCAAACTTAAAAGGCCAAGTAACAAAAAAACACACAGGGATATGTTCTTGTGAGAGAAGAATCCTAACAGTGAGGAGCTTCAGTCACCCTAGAGCAGAGGTAGGAGTCTCCATTTGTGAGAGATCAGGATTTGGCTAGAGAGCATCTCATGGTTTGCAAAACTGGAGCCTAATATTTTAACTAGTTATGTTTTTCTGTAATATAGATGAAGTGTCTTGAGACATCAACTACTTTATACATTTAATAGACCACCATTATATTACTATTTACATTATATCCCAGTCCCTCACCTCTTCATTCACTCCACTCACCTACTCCTAATCTTCTTCCATTTCCCAGAAAAAATACAGTTTGGCAAATCAGGGGTGTGGTAATTGGCAGTTCTCTCCTTCAGAACAGCTATCTCTGAACTTTGGAACAATCAGTCCCAGCAGCAATTGGTATGCAGATAGAGGACCAGACTCCACTTATCTTCAGCATCTTTGTTTGTTAGACGGTTGTCAAATCATTGTGGTTTATTGGTTAAAGTGACCAACATTCATTGTCTTTCATCTAATTTTTATCACTGAACACCCAGTTGACAATTTCCCTCCATATAGAATGAAGCACAATAAAAGGGTAAAATCTCCAAGGGCAAAATGCTTCAAAAAATCTTGAAAAATCATACTTACTTTTGTTTGTAATGTGTGAAATTATTACAAGTATGTTCACTATGAGGACTATTGATGGATGACTCATAATTTAGCTAAATTCAATAAACCACATACTGTGCCCAGCCCAGTAGGTGACTTACGCATTTTGTATTTCAAGTGTCAAGTGTTTGCCAAAAACAGTATTTAAAAAAGTAGGAAAATTGTTCAAAAGAGCCTGTGAATAGGTTAGGACTACCCACAGGCAGCTCTTACTTGTGTTCTGACCACTTACATAGGATTTCATGGGACTACTGTACTATTCAGTAACAAGAAAGAGTGCTTACCACAGCAACCCTGCATCCCAAAGTACATAGGCTATTTCTCACATATAATGTACCTTCTTAAATACACATACACACACCAGTATTTAATGTGAACCTTCAAGGGCTGTGCTTTATGAAGAAAAGCCTGCACAGCAAATATTTTCCCCCACAGCTGTTTAACAATTCATGTAACAATTTTTAAAATTGCCATAACACCACATCATCAATTTGAACTTCGAAAATTAATTGTTGGATCCCCCCTCCATGCCCCCCAAAAAGAAGTGGAAGTTTAATCAGCACTGAGGTAAGAGAGAATGCAGAATGTCAGAGGAACATGGGTTCAAGCACTGTGTGCTGCAAGACTGCTGAGAAAAAACCTGTATCATTGAATACTACAACTGTATTAATTTAAATGGGAGTATGCAACATGAGGAGAGGTGACAGAATCAGGTCCATAAAAAGGAGAAAGGCAAAGGGGTGAAAGGTGCTGCATATGTGTCCAATTACTTTTATTTTTAGTTTAGTATACTTTGTTTTTTAGTTAATATGCGGTTCAGACATCTTGAATAGTCAGGGTAATCCTGCCTTGAGCAAAGGGCTAGACTACGTGACCTTCTGAAGTCCCTTCCAGCCCTACTTTTCTATGAACCTATGATCCTATGAATATATTTTTTGGTTTTGAAGAGACACTTCTCCATCACAGAGTGATTTGATCTGGAAGTGAGGAACATGTTCATACCATAACCCATTCTGGAGGATAGGAAAATACATTCCATAATATTATTCCCCAACCTGAACAGCAGGCTGTTTCCCCATGCATAAATTAAATCTATGTATCTATAGCTAGTGAGTTGCCAATTCAGTAAATAAAATATAAAATAAGTCCAGGTACCATAACAATAAGCTCACTATAAAGAAAGGACATAATAATTCATCTTTTAAGCCAAGAGTTCACACTGACTTTAGTAGAAATGGTATGAAACTAGCCTGTCATTATTATTCACACCCTGTATTCCATAAATAATTTCAGTAAAGTACAAATATGAGGTGTCAGAATCTAAATTTCAACCCTCTTTTTTAAGGTTTACATGTTCCAAAAAAGTTTTTTGGAGAGTCATTGCACCTCAGATGATAAAATAAGCAGATCTCCTGTTCCCCACCCTTTTTTGAGTTTGGTTCCCTTTGGGCATTAGCACCTGCTGAGATTAAGCAAACGCAGCACCATCTAAGGATGAATGAGCACAAAGAACAGGACTTACTGGCTACAAAAATGCTATATTGGTGAGCCAGACAATATACAACTTTCATACTTGCAGATGTCATGAAAAAACATATCAAGGAATTCAAATCCGTTATTTATATTCTTGATATTTGTTGAGGGCTTCTATAACAGGTATTTTTATTGTTGCATCTACTACATCTGTCTCAGTGAACTGTTCAGTTAATCTATTTAAAAAGGAGACTAGACGTAAAGTGATAATAAAGATAGAATCAAATGCTGTCTGGGTCACTTTTGCAGGTGGGTGATGGGGAAAAATTTCTAGGCCAAGGTATTCAAGTTTTGTCATAGTGTTGGCCAGTCCTTGATCACCATCATAAGCACTACTTTGCTCTTGTCTGGAATCATACAATATCTTCACAAACACTATAGCAACCACTTTAATGGGAAAGAAATGTTAGAAAAGCATTTTGTTATATTTCAGCAGTCTTTTAATGAAATCCAGCATCTAGAAAAAAATCAGAAGGGCCAGAATCAAGGTATTACCTAGTTCTCCCTCACAATGTGCAAGTGCCTTGTATAGCATCAATGATCTCTAGATCAGAATGCCAGAATCTCTGGTTTAGGTTACATGTTTTGAGAAATAACTACATTGATATGTTCCTGTTGCATATAGTACTTGAAGGAAACATCAAATTGTAAGCAAACAAAAAAATTCACAATTCACTAGTAATACATATATACTAAATTGCTCCAAACCAGAAGTACATGCATAATAAATTGTTGTAAATGTTAAACTATGCACGCAAATAACACGGCAGATGTACACCTGTTTTACTGGTTCTGTGATATTTATAATATCACCATTAGTAACAAATGGCCACAATATTGTTTTCTTATCTGTGCATCATGTTAGAAATGCTATTTAACGTCAGACTCAATATTTATCAAGAGCATTTGATTTAATAATATCCAGTACAACAGTACTTCTAGGTTTCCATTAGTTTGATTGAATGTTATATCTGTCTAAACAAACCAAGCATTAGGCACTTCAGTGAAAGTCACTTGTAATAGAGAAAAATATAATGTATGAATATTTCATTAGTAGATGAATACCCATCAAAACTTTACTTGAAATGCTTGAAAGCACCTACTAAATATGCTGCCAGTTACTTCATAAAGCAGATATCTCTGCCATATCTCTGCTGTTGAAATAGGAAAAATTTATTAGCTGGATCATTTAACATACTAAAACAATTATGTCATAATTATAAGGAACATAATTATATGTTCTTGATGTCTTTAATTGTGTCAGCCTCACTAATTAACATTAGAAACTCAATCAAAACAAATTAAACTTTAAAGTTTAAGGAACAAGTTGAAGATCAGATTTTACAAGTCAAACAATTATAACTTGGAACTGAGGGTAGGCAAATTGTTCACATGCACATACTCTCTTGCTTTCTCTCTTTGTAGCCAAAAGACCTGCCCTAACGTAAAGTCACAAAAGGTTTGATCCACAACCTAATGAAATCCATGGAAAAATTCTTAATCAACTTTAACGTTCTTTGGATCAAATCCCCCCTCCAAAAAAAGAAGAGGGAAATTCCAAGCTACATCTCAAACTGTTTTTGATTCGCTCCATTTACGTGTGCATTACAACACTAATTAGTTCAGATTTCACATCTCTTTGGAGTTATCTGGAACAGATAAAAAAACAGTACTTTGAGGGAAAATTTCAGTCTTCTCTTAGAAAGTCCCTGTATTTCTCAGGTTGAGATGAGAGTCCTACGAAGAAGGAGTAAAGGATTTCCTATATAAATGTTTTTCCACAGGTGTAGAGAGCTCATTGAGCACCCAGGGCAGGTGATAGAGGGGTGGGTATGAGGGTATGCTAACCAATGTAGAGCAAGGAACAGGAGGAGATGGTGTGTGGGTGATGGGAAAGGAGGCAGCAGCTCTGGCAGCAGCAGCCCATGGCTGGGCTCCCAAATAGCTGATCCTGGTGCCCCATTGCCCCCTCTCCCAGCCCCCCACTCCCACTCCAGATACATACATAATGGGAGCAGGGCTGTACCTGCTCTGGCAAAGGCTCCCTAGGAAAGGGGGGAGCACCATTCCATGTGCCCCATTCACACACACCCCCCCCACCCCCACCACTCCCAGATACCCCGCTTGATGTTGTGTTGCCCCTGCCATAGCATAGATTCCCAGGAGCAGGGATTCTGGCACCCCCTCATAGTTAGCGCTGGAGGCTGATGCCCTGCTTGCCCCACCATATTTATCAGTGGAAAATGCAGGCTCTGGAAAACTGCAGTTTAATTTTCCTAGGGCAGGAGAATATCAATTTTGCTGAAACTTTTCAATTATTTATTTTCATTTATTTTGGGGGGCAGGTCAACACAAACTATTTTGGTTTAATGAAATAAATTAAAATATTTTATCTCATTTCAGTTAAAGATTAAATTGCCTGTGCTGCTGCAGTGCCTTAAGGGATCTGCAATTCAATTGACTCCTGATTCCACTCTGTTGGAAAATGGGCTGGACTGCATTTTGAGAATTTTCTATAACTAGAAAAAGAGAGAACTGAAGATCCTACAAAATACATAAAGGACTTCACTACCCTTAGCCAATGCCTCTGGTACTACTGCCATAACTACTAATAACACAGTACAAATCTACACAAAATTGTACATGCAAAAGCATATCAGCAACTGAAAAATGATGTAGAGCAATGGTGTCCAAGTCATTTGCCTCCACAGGCCAGATTTGGACTGTGAGGCTTCTAGCGGGATGGATGACCCAGCTGTGGCAGCAGGACAGCAGTTTGTTGGCACTGGTGTGCCTCTGGAACCATCCATCCCCTCACCATCCACTGCCACCAATTTTATAGTCACCAATGGCAACCCAAGACCTCAATTTTAGTGGTAGACAAAGGGGTGGAGAAGTGGGTGGCACCAGTGTTCATCCACTGGGTTCCAGAGCTGTAATGACACAGCAGCTCTGGAAGCCATGCTGACAAGCCTTGTGGGCTGCAGTTTAATCACTCACGGATTGCATGAGGCCCACAGGTCACCAGTTGAACAGCACGGATTATAAAGCATTGACTTTTGCTTTATTAGAGGAAAGTCAACGTAACATTTTCTGTATTAAATATTAAAATATCATTGTCATTTCCCCTGTTGGACATCTTCACTTTCTTTTTCTAAGCCAGTAAGTAGTTCTCAACCTTTTTTAGACTCAAGGCACCCTTTGATATACTGGAAGCACCCCTTGGAAAATGCTGGCTCTTAGTTTTCACTTGATTTTGACTACAGAAAAATAGTAAAGTAATTCCTATGTTGCAAGTAACTCAGAAAGACCACAACAGGTCCAAATATTTTTAACACTATTAATTCTTATGTGAAATCTTTGGGTTTATCTTGTGAATCAAGTTCATACACCTAACAGTGCTAACATTGTGTGGCACCCCATGGCATCCCTACAGGGTCTCAACACACTCCAAGGACCCCTGAAAGGGGCTCAAGGCACCTGGTTGAGAATCACCGCTCTAAGTCAAGATGCTTGGTTGTATTATTAAAATATGCAACATGGTTCCTCCCTCAGATTTTATCACATTAATTCCTTATTATATTTCCTTTGTTCTCTTTTCTTTTGTCAATTGATAGTCTTATTTTTATGAAAAATCTGTAAACATTTATTTTATTCCAGATAATTAATTGTACCGTAAATTGGTTTTCTTGTTTTCTGACTTTTGCTCAATTATACATAAACATAGATGATTTTTAAAAGTACTAGCTGAAAGAACGTATTTGCTGAATCTAACCGTTCTTTCTCCAACAGAAAACATGACTTTGTGACCCCGACACACATTTTATCAGGGTCTGGAATGTCAATATTAAGACAAAATGGTAGTACATACATAAATAAATAAATAAATACAAGAACCATTTCACTTTAAGTGATTACTGTGCAGCTGATTACAATTGGGGAGCAGACGTGCAGAGGCAAAATGCTAGCAGCAGCAACTGTAGTGAATTAATTGGGGTGCTTTTGGCATGTTCTCAAGAAACAGAATGACTCGTGGTATGAGTTGTAGTGGTGTGAAAACTTGTGCTCCCTTTCCTCAGCACATAGAAAAGCAATCTACCTGATTTTCTGAAAAGTAGTAAGCAGTCAGATGTTTTAGCTGCCTACTGCCTGCTAAAAAATGAGGAACAGGGAGATAACACAGAAGCAAGGGAAAGACTCAAACTTATCTTTAGCATATATCAGTATTTTACTGAGAAATATATTTATTTCTCTGAAGTTTTGTTGTAAAATTGGGCTTTTCCCTAATAAAAAAAGAGTGCTACCTATTTTTATGGAATTATTATTGCACTGAGATTAATGATCATTCACTAAATGCTGTTAAAAGAAAACAGACATGATTCATATTTTACTCACTTGACAAAGAAAATGGGAAAGGTGTATAAAGGCAATTCTGAATTCTGAGTGACTTAAACTGAGATTCATTTAAAAGTTCTAAAAAATCTTTATAGACTGATTCTCAGCCATGTGCTAACTTGTGTTAAATGGAAACTCAACCAACACAAACCTCTGTAGAAGGTCCTATATAATCACTCAAAGGACTGAATGATTTATTCCCATGTTCTCACAACCATTTGCTGCAATAACTACAGTAGCTTAGATATGTCTCCCTGATACTTTTGCCTTATACCTCATTAACAAACACCTAGAGGACTTTGGCTACACAGAACTCAATAGATCACACTTAATGAGGTATACAGGAGATTTCCAAAGCCACAAATGGCAAGCAGGTACCCAAATCTTATTTGTGCCTTTGAACATCTCTCTAAATTAATTGCTCTTGTAATATTTACTGGGTCTTCTGTCAGTGAGCTTCCTTAGCTTCCACAAAAGATTATGTCAACATCACAAAGCCTCCACAGGTAATGGTTCCCCCAGGTCTTCCCCCACCTGGGTGACAGCACTCTTCTAGAGAAGGAGCGGAAAGATCAAGTTCCTCCTCCTCTACCACTTCTACTCCTAATGGCAGCTCCTTTTGTCTCCTACTGCTTCCCACTCAGAAGCAACTTTTCCCCTCGTTCCAGTGGCTATTAATTTCCCAGCTTGCTGGTTCTTACAGCTTCAGTAGTAAGTGAAACAGTATGAACTAATTACTTCATAGAGTAACCTGACTGTGGGACAACTGTGAATCCAATGTAATTAAACCAGTCCTTTAAAAAGTGGACATGCAAGGAGAGAAACAGAGACTTCAAGACCTTGAAGAAAATTATCATAGCACCCCTTCATTGATCGCAAGTCCAACAAAATAGACAAGAGGCATATTGCATGTTAACAACCAATTTGTTTAATATTTTAAATATGCAATTAAGCAGAATAAATACAGCAAATATGAGACTAGCAGGCAGAATTACCTCCATTGGCCTTGTAAACTGATGTGTTAGGCCTTGTAAACTGATGTGTTAAGTACTTGTGCCACTTCAGTCTTCACCATTCATACAATGCAACTGTACTTTTCTCCTTTTCTGCAAGGTTTTAAACACCCTATCATTATATATTGCAGAACCTGAAATGAAAGTCAGGTATTTCAAAACATTTAAGCCAAAGTTCACTCGAAAAAGAGGATCCCCTCAGGAATAAGCCTGCTTTTACTCACAAATTATTTTTTTTTACCTCAGTAGAATTTCCTGATTACCACCCATTCACAACATGTAACAATCTGACAGAAATCAAGAATATGATTTATTACACTGGGATGGTGACAAAATGGAGTGTCTTTTCTCCTAATTGCTATTCAGATCAGAAAACAAAAAGAATGAAATATTAAATTAGCCAAGAGGCAGGAGCATCCCAGTCCAATGGCCAAGATAATCAACTTTGAAAATTAGCTGTTAAACATCCACAGTAGCTAATTTTCATAATTTGCGTGAAAGACAATACCCTATTGAAATGAATGGGATGACCGTACTAGTTCTGATTAAATGCATGGTATGAAGGTCTTATTAGTTCATTGGTGAGCAGTAACTGATAGTGCTGTGTAAAACACAATAGGAGAGTAACTAAAACTACAGTAGCACCACAAAACTGGATTCCTGCACTTGAATCACTGTGTTAATGTGATTGAACCTCAGCCAGCCATACTACTGCTGCAAAGGATTGAAAACACAAATGTCAAGGCTTCCTATCCTCACTACCCTGCCCTCAGCTTCATACATATCCCTGCCAACACAGAGCACTAGTATCACTATGGAGTAAAAAGCCTTTGTCACTATGATTTATTATATTTATTACAATAGAGATTGAAACTTTTGGAGCTAGGCACTGTGTAAGGGTATACAGTAAGACACAGTAAGAAGAAGGAAAATCAGAGAAAAACAGAACTGGAAGGGACCTCAGGAGATCACATAGTACATAGGATCAACTCTATTTCCCAGACAAATGTTTATCTAACCTGAACTTAAAAACTTCCGGTGACAGAGACTCCACAACTTAGTTGGATTCAGCAAAAAATGATCACCATTATCTCTATAACAGCTCCTTTTATATTTGAGGACTGTTGCCAAATTCCCTCCTCAGCTTTCTCTTCTCCAGTTTCAATAAACCCAGTTCTTTCAATGTGTCCTCATATATCATGTCTATTACTCTACTTTGGATTCTCTCCTATTTGTCCACTTCTTAAAATGTAATCCCCAAAACTTGCCACAGTATCCTGGTGAGACCTCACTAGTCCTGAATAGCGGAAGAATCACTTGCTGGGATTTGCACACAATGGCCACGTCTACACGTGCACATTTACTGTGCAGTAACCAAAATTACTGTGCAGTACAGGTACATATCTATGCATGCATGCCTGTACTGCACAGTAAATATAGTGACTTGTGCTGACTTGATCATAAATTTGATACCTGCATCACACAGGTATCAAATTTATACCCGATTAGTTACTGCGCAGTAACACACATATAGACGCCTTACTGTGCAGTAACACTGTGTGCGTGGACTGACTTGGGACTACCTTTAGGCTCAGATCAGTCCACATACAGCATTAATGTGCTTTAATGCCTGCACGTGTAGATGCTGGCCTATTCTCACTTACTGTGCAATAACTTTCTGTGCACTAAATTTAAATTGGCGCAAATGCACATGTAGATACACCTACAACTTCACATCTGAGTGCACCACTAGCTACTTTTTTGTTGAAACTATGTTGTTATTGTTGTTGCCTCATATTCAGGTTGTGATTCAGTACAACCCTTGTGTCCTTTTCTGTAGTACTGCAGCCTATCCAGTCATTCTCCATTTTGTATTTGTGAATTTGATTGTTCCTTCCTAAATTTGCTGCTTTTCACTGCACCTTAATAAATTTCATCCTACTTGTTTCAGACCATTTTTCCAAATTAATTGAATCATTTTGAATCCTAATCCTGTTCTCCTACCCAGGCTGGTGTTCTCTGATAATGTGTACACCCAATTCACTCATCCAGGTCATTAATGAAGATACTGAACAGTACTGGACCCAGTACAGACCTCCAAAGAACTCCACTTTATAACTCCTCTTAGTCTAACACTGAGCCATTGATCACCACTCTTTGACTACTATTATCCAACAAGTTATGCACCCACTTAATAGTTATAATAATTTAATCTAGACCATATTTCCTTAAGTAACTTTTGAAATTTTGTGCAAGACAGTGTCAAAAGCCTTACTGAAGTCAGAGTTTATCACATCCCCTTCTCCCCTATCTTGATCACTCTTCATCTTGTCATAAAAGGAAATTAGGTTGATTAGACATGGTTTGCTCTTGATAAATCTATGTTGACCATTACTAGCTTGTTATCTTCTAGGTGCTTACAATTTATTTGATTAATTTTGCATTCCATAGGCTACATACTCATATTCTAATAATCTGGGAGAACTCTCCCAGGTTTGTTCTCCCAGTAGAAAAATTTATCTGGAGACACCTGAACACATATTTGAATGCTGCACATCTAACGAGCAGAGAGCTTACAATGCTGATGCTGCACAGCCAGGGAGCTGCTCTGCACACCTCAGCCTATTCTGTAGGTGCCTTTAGTCTGTCCAGAGACAGAATGGCAGTAGTACACAGGGCAGCTCTGATCGGCTGACCCAAAGTGCCTGTGTCTCCCTGCAGGCACAGGAGATTGTGAAGGGAATATATTTTGTTCCCTGTTTGGCCTGGATTGGCATCGTGGAGTCCATTGGGTCATGAACGGTGCATGCCCCCGGTGGCTGGTGGGGCACAGCAGCGGCAGGAGTGCGGTGACGGTGGTGGGAGCAGCAGGAGCATGGCAGCAGTAAGCGGGGGAGTTCCTACAGCCACTGCTGGTGCTGTCAGCAGTGGAGGGGGGGTCAGTGAGCATCGACCAAGGGTTGGCAACCACCCACAGCTGCCACCAGCAGCATCAGCAGTGGCCAGCGGGAACTGTGGACTGCCTGCAGACACCGCTGGTTATGCTGGTGGTGGGGTGGTGAGCAGCAACCACCCACAGGCACCACTAACAGTGTTGGTGGCACCTTTTTGCAGGGGGTGCACCACCACACTCAGGGGGTGCACATGCACGTGCACGCACCCCCTACACATCGCCTCTGCATTGAGTAGCAAATTGTCTTCCAAGGGATAAGGGGAAGCAAAGCACTCTGGGATGCCAGAGGACTATGCTGTGGCTTCTCTCAGAAGAGAACGTGTACAGACAGTTACTCTCCCAAGAGAAAATCTCCTAGGAGCAATTTAACCCTAGTTGTTCCCATGTTCTTTTTCTCTTTAATTATAAGAATAACTAGTCTGTAATTCACAGGGTTCTCCTTTTCTTAAAGATGGGCACTATATTTATCCTTTTCCAGTCTTTTGGGACCTCACTTAATTTTCATGAGTTCTCAAAGATTATAATCTTTGAAAAATCTCTACAATTACTTCAACCAATTCTCTGAGTACCCTAGAATGAACCTCATCAAGTCATGCTGATCTGAAAACATCCAATTTATGTATGTAGTCTCTAACTTGTTCTTTCCCTTATCTGAATTACTTATTATTATCTGATACATCACAAATGAATTATTCTTACCTGTGAAATCAAGGCCCTTTTGTCACAAGCCTTCCAAATCATCTAGTCAGCAGTGCTTCCTACAGTTACCCAGAAAGCTCCAAACTGCCTGGCAGTTCCCTTAGTGCCAAGAGTTAGTACTTGAAGAAAGTACTGTTACTCAGAGAAAGTTGGTCCAATCTCCAGGTGCACAAAACATATTTTTAAATTGTATTTACTTATTTTAAAGGACAAAATTTTACCACCAAGACCTATTGAAAGAGGTTACCCACTGAAGCAGTAACAGCTGAAATAGTACCTGAGCCCTGAAAGTGATGACTAGAGATCTGGAGCTAATGTTTACAAAAGCAGAGCAGCTGAATGGTCTGATTAAGATGGCCTTTGTCATCAAAGGAGTGACACAACAGGAGCTATAGATTCTGTCTTTTCCCCAAAAGCAGAGGCAACAGGGGAAAGTAGGGACTGGGGAAAATAGCACATTTCAAAGAAGTCCAAGTTCTGGCAGTAATGGGTAAGTGTATGCACCAAAAGAGGGCCAAGTTCCTGTCCATACCCATAGCTTGTAATAGAAATGTTCAGTCCAACAGGACCATAATATGAGTTCTGGGTGCTAGTATAATTCTGATACACCAGTACAGAAGTAGACTGATGACATTATTAATTTATCATACTTCCAAATGCATTGTTTCTTCCCCTTTTGAGTCTCTGCTGTGTATCATGGGAGATGAAGTCAGGGCTATCTGGCTTATAAAGGAGAATGAAGGCATGAAACATCTGAACTACAATTCCTATGATGCATTAGCATTTTCAGATCAGAATGTTTCATTTTCCTATAGAAAAGCAAAAATGGGACTATTTGAGGGTATTGAATTTTTTGACGCAAATAAAAAAATCCAAAGAAAGCAAAAATCTGTTATTTTGTGTAAAAAATGATTTTCCATTAAACACTGTTTCAATTAAACATTTAGACCAGCTTTACTTACGATGCTAACTCCCATTTAATGAGAGTTAGGGGATTTCTTCCCTTTTTTTATTTAAAAAAGCAATCTGCATTTTTTATTTTTACCCAACATTTATTTTAGGTTTTCTCACTCTTTTGATCTTTCTTGTGCCTTCTGCAGTGTTCCTCTTTAGTTTTATGCTGTAAAATCCAATTTCTGAGATGTGGCTCTTTGTTAATAGAAACACAGTCAGTACAATGGCCTCAAGTACACTTCATAGACATTTTGACTCCACAACAGAGATAGTTTCATAGTTAGTAGGGTCGGAAGGAACCTAAGCAAATCATCAAATCCAACCCCCTGCCATGGGCAGGAAAGAATGCTAGGGTCAAACGACCCCAGGTAGGTGATTATCTAGCCTCCTTTTGAAGACCCCCCAGGGAGGAGCAAGCACCACTTCCCTTGGAAGTTGGTTCCAGATCCTAGCCACCCTGACTGTGAAGTAGTGCCTCCTGATATCTAGCCTGAATCTACTCTCAGTCAACTTATGGCCATTATTCCTTGTTACTCAGGGGAGTGCTCAGGGGAACAGGGACTCTCCCATTGCCGGCTGGTCCCCCTTGGCCAGTTTATAGATGG
>NW_017729025.1:60437652-60437884 GCF_001723915.1 Gavialis gangeticus
TTGAGGATGTGTATTGCTCTTTGATGTAGAGAAGCACACCACCACCTTTCCTCCCTGTTCTATCCCTCCTGTACAGCCTATAGCCCTTGATGTTTACTGGCCAGTCATGCATTGGATCCCACCAAGTTTCAGTGAGCCCCATTATGTCTGGGTTTATGTTAGCTAGCAGGAAGGCAAATTCCTCCTGCTTGTTCCCCATACTACGAGCATTAGTGTAGAGGCATTTAAGGCC
>NW_017729025.1:60442884-60443264 GCF_001723915.1 Gavialis gangeticus
CGCATAGAGGGAGAGGATCACCTCCTTGGACCCGCTCGTGATGCATCTGTGGATGCATGACAAGGTGCAGTTAGCTTTCCTGACTGCGTCCTCACGTTGGCGGCCCATGTTCATCTTGGAATCAATAATGACTCCAAGATCCTTTTCCGCCTCTGTCCTGATGAGAAGGGAGTTCCCCAGCCTGTAGGTATGGTGCTGGTTCTTCCTCCCCAGGTGCAATACCTTTCACTTGTCTGTGTTGAAACCCATCCTGTTCTCATCTACTTATGCCTGTAACCTGTCCAGATCTAGTTGCAGCCTGTCTCTTTCCTCTAGCATGCCCACTTCTCCCCACATCTTTGTGTCATCCACAAATTTGAACAAGGTACTTTTCACCCCCT
>NW_017729025.1:60443506-60448577 GCF_001723915.1 Gavialis gangeticus
TAGAAGGCCACCAGGTTGGTCTGACAGGACCTGCCTCTAATGAATCCATGTTGGTTGCCCCTAAGCATGATCTCCCCTGCTGGTCCCTTGCAGATGTGCTCCTGGATAATTTTCTCAAAGAGCTTCCCCAGGACTGAGGTAAAACTAATGGGCCTATAGTTTCCTGGGTCCTCCTTCCTCCCTTTTTTTAAAATGGAGGCCACATTGGCCCTTTTCCAGTCCTCTGACACCTTGCCAGAGCACCATGAGTGCTCATAAAGCTGTGCCAGGTTCCCACAATGGCCTCTGCTAATTCCCTCAGCACTCTGGGGTAGAGATTGTCAGGACCTGCTGATTTGAATACATCTAGTCCCACAGAAGTTCCCTAACTAGGTCCTTACTGACCCTGGGCCTGGCTGCACCTCCCCTGGGCCCATCCAGGATCCCGGTGAGGAGGGGGGGATAACCTGGTCCCTGCTTAGAAAAATGGAGGCAAATAAATTGTTAAAGAGATTAGCTTTGTCGTCTGGTGCGACCACCAGATTTCCTAGTGTGTCCTGCAGAGGCCCCACATTGCCCAGTACCTTCTTTTTACCCGCTATGTATTTAAAAAAGGACTTCTTGTTATCTTTGATCCGGGTCACTAGTCCCAGTTCCATCTCCACCTTAACCTTTCTAACAGCCCCCCTACAACCTCGAGCAATGGAGGTATAATCCTCCTTGGTGATGGCCCCTCCCTTGCATTGGGGGTGTGACTCCTTTTTAGCTTTGAAATGTTCTTGGATGCTTTTGGTGAGCCATGGGGGCTTTTGAGCACTCTTGCCCCCTTTGATCCACATTGGGATTGTCACCCTTTGGGCTTGGAGGATCATCTCCTTAAGGAACGACCACTCTTCCTGGACTCCCAACTCCCCGTCCCTCCGGGACCTCAGTGCCTCCCTGACTAGTCTCCTTACCTCATTGAAATCGGCCCTCCTGATGTCTAGGGCTGCTGCCTTGCTGCAGGCCTTTGACACCCTGTGCTGGATGGTGAATTCCAGTAGGTGATGATCGCTATCGCCCAGGTGGTCAAGAACCCACAGTGCACTCACCAGGTCATCACCCATGGCCAGAACCAGGTCCAACAAGACATTTCCCATGGCCGGACTGTGCACCTCCTGGGTTAGATGGAGGTCCTGTAACTTGGCTAGGAACCTACGTGAGCAGTCAGACCTGGCTGACTGCTCTTCCCAGCAGATATCTGGGTAGTTTAGGTCACCCATGATGACCACATCCCTTGACTTAACTTCCTCCATGAGCTGACCTGAGAATTGCCAGTCCAGCTCTTCCCCCTGGTTGGGTGGCCTGTAGTAGACTCCCACCATTAAGTCCTTTTCCCCCCAACCCGTTGTATTCTGACCCAGAGCACTTCAGTCTGCCCCTCCTCTGACCCAGTGCTGTTTGTTGAGGATGTGTATTGCTCTTTGATGTAGAGAAGCACACCACCACCTTTCCTCCCTGTTCTATCCCTCCTGTACAGCCTATAGCCCTTGATGTTTACTGGCCAGTCATGCATTGGATCCCACCAAGTTTCAGTGAGCCCCATTATGTCTGGGTTTATGTTAGCTAGCAGGAAGGCAAATTCCTCCTGCTTGTTCCCCATACTACGAGCATTAGTGTAGAGGCATTTAAGGCCCCCTGAAGGTGTATAAACCACCCCCATAATCCCAGGGCTATCCAGGCCCTTGTCTCTTACCTGGGTATTTCTTGTGCTTACCACCTGTCTTGGCTGGGCTATTCTTGTGGGCATCTCTTGGTTCAGTGTTCCGTGGCTCCCTCCGTCTATATCCTTCCCTTTCCCTGATGAGCCTAGTTTAAAGCCCACCAGAGGAGATCGGCCAATGTTAAATGTTTAACTAAGATTCAGTATCCCAAGATTCCAAGTTGAAGGAGTTGTTGAAGATAGCATTAAATATTTTCCCTTTGACATCAATACAGACCAGTATGGCTCTCAGTTCCACCTATTTCTAGTCCAATTATTTCCAGCTAAAGGTTAGTCAGTGTCTTTATTCCTTTATTTCTGTGAGCAGAAAATTCCCTCAAATTTGGGAAGAGGTTGCAGGAATAAATATCATTGCAGAAATAACATGCATTTTGGGCCTAATCCTCAGAACACTAAGTATCCTCAGAGCCTGACTTCAGTGGGATTTTAGGGCACTTTAGATGTTGTAAAATTAAGTCAAATCCTTTTCTGCCTGCCTTGATGAAATTTAATACCTATGCTACCTCCAGGAACTTATGTCTAATCTTAGAGACCTTTGTTCCCATACACACATTAACAAAATCACATGATGAACATTTTTCTTTATAATTATTATAAGGATGGGGAAAAAATGCACAAATTAAAAAAAAACTTGCTGAAATTTATTTTAAATATTCCCTTTTACTTTACACCCTCACATTGCTTTCTACAAGTATTGTAGCAAATTCACTATAGTATATATGCATAGAAAATTAAAAAAAGAGGCTATTCAGTAGAAACCTAATTTTAATATTTGCAATTATCCATCAGGGAATAAGAATAAGTGATCTGTGTGTCCTATCAAAATAGTTTAAACTTGGAATACTAAAATCTCAGCTGAACAATCTACAGAGCAAAAAAGTATTGGCAGACATTCTCCTAAAGATAATTTTAAAAGATGACTATATTTGAAAGACTTACAGTCTGTTGGCAGACAATCTGTGAACAGAAATAGAAGCAAAATTTGTGACTTAAAATACTTGTAATGAACTCTTGTTTTTTTCATTTCTAATTATTTGTATGGCACTATTGCTGTGGCCAGTATTACTGTCATACTCTTACTGATACACTAAGTTAAAATTTGGTTCAGGCCTTGGAAGTTTGGGCATCTTTGTTTCTTTCACTTGAACAAGAGCAAAAGTCCAGGGGGTTCCTGTTCCATTGGATTAGCGCCAGGAACCTTTAAGCTCATGAATAATATTAAGTTCTACTGGTACAAAGTCTATATAGTCTGTCATTGGCACCCGTAGAGCTGAAATGTCTGATGAATACAGCTCCAAGTGATCAGTCTTATTTCTTCCTTATCATTACTGCAAACAAAAAAGAAGATCCAATGAAAAGAGAAACTCTAAATAAAAATGAGCAGATGGTACTTCAGGCCAAGTGTCTGGCATTAGTGTTATTTTTAGCTAAATAGAGAATGCATGCTATTTGATTAAAATATATTTTCATTTCTAAAACAAAGAGGTCTTCCCCTTTTGCTCAGAAATAAATACGATCCACAGGCAACATGCTGTATCCATTAATTGCATATTTTATTCTTAAAGGCGTATTTGCTTTACATTTAAAACCCTCTTTTGCTTACAAGGAAGTGAGATAGGTTGTATGTATAAAGAACCTTCTTAAATAATGATTGTCCATATCAGGGTTGAAAGCATTTATGAAAACCAACACTATTTAACACATTATTTTGTATGCCAGTACTTGAAAGCTAAATTAAAATGATTAATAATGAAGTTATCCAAATCTTTTTAAACAATTTAAATTATTCTTTATAATTAAAATCCCGTACATTTTTATCTATTTATTCATTTTGCTACTCTACTCTCTGTTGTCTATATATCCTTCTTGACATTTTTAGAATATTTTCTTTTCCTCACCAGGGCCAATTCTTGCAATTCAACTCTTGTGCCATTCACAGCCCTATTGACTTCAAACTGGATCCCACACAAGTCAAAATTTTCATTCTATCAACCCAATTACAGGGTAACCCCCCATTTTACCTCATGTCATTTTGCAGATATTTATCTTTTCACCTAGGGCAGGGGCAAGCAAAATATGGCCCATGAGCCAGATCCGGCTCACCAAGCACTTTCATCCGACCTGCAACACCCCCCGCAATGAATTGCACCTTACCCAGCCCTTCCACCCAGGAAGGTGGGAGCAAGGTACCCATGTGTATACACAGCCCCAAGCATACCCTATTGCCTCACTCCCACCCTCATGGGCAGAAGGGCCCAGCCAGCATAGCTTCCCCATGGGGATGCTGCTGCCACACCCAGGACCTGTTTCACTTCCCTGGTTCCCTGCTGGCTCCAGGCAGCAGGTAGGGAAGCAGCGGGGGCAGGGCTGCAGCTGGGTGGGAGCATGGGGATGAGGCTGGTGACAGCTAAGAGCCTGTGCCCAGGCAGGGTGGCAACATGGAGCTCAGGTGGGAAGTATGTGGGTGTGAGGGTGGAGGGACCCCTCCTACACTTCCTCCATGGCATGCAACCCTGGCAGGTAGTGGCAGCAGCAGCAGCAGGCAGTGCATTCAGGGCACAGGTACCTGGCACGGTGCAGTCTGGCCAGCACTGTACAGTGGGGGCAGCTTCCACCAGGCAGTCTGTATCGTTGGTGGTCACTACCATTCACACGCAGCCCCTGCACTTGCTGGGCACTGGAGGGAAGCCCCACGTGCTGGAGCCAGCTGCCTTCCCCACCGAGGCTGCACAGCACCAGAGAGAAGCCTCAGGTGCTGGAGCCAGCTGCCTTTCCTGCCTCCCAGGGGAAGGTACCTGAGGCTTCCCTCCCCTGCAGCACAGTCCCAGCAGGGAAGGCAGCTGGCTCCAGCACATGGGGCTTTCCTCCCATGCCTGCTGAGTGCAGGGGCTCTGTATGAGTGGCTTGGAGCACTGGAAATACAGATGGCCCAGGGGAGGAGGATACACTCCTCTCTGCAATGTGCAGCAATGGCCGAAACCATGCCCAGATGGGCACATGTGCCCTGCCTGCTGCTCTTGCACCATAGGAGCAGTGCAGGTGTCCCCACACACCCCCACCCTTCACCACACCCCAACACCCTACCCCCACAACCCTCCACATATACACAACCCCCCAACATACCCTATGCCCCTCACACACAGCCATACACCCTCACAACCCCCCATACCCCCACATCGACACCCCCACACACACCATACACACACCCACCATACATACCACACACACTATACACACCACACACACACATTCCACAAACACATGTGCACACATGCTCACCCACCCCACTAAACGCCCACATCCCACCACACACTCACCTACACCCTAGAG
>NW_017729025.1:60453577-60459752 GCF_001723915.1 Gavialis gangeticus
CACACTCACCTACACCCTACCACCCCCACCCACACACCACCACACCCACACCCAGCACATACCCACACCCCCCACACACACCCTACCATATATACCCATATGCCAGCACACCCCCACCCATGCCCCAGCGCACACCCACACCTCACCATACACACACATCCCCACAATATACAAGACTAAGAATTTATTTTTGAGTTATTATGCAATCACCTCTATATACACTATGCAAATACAAATCATGACAAAAATATTTTACATAATAAAATTAAAATATGTTATAGTAAGTGTTTGACTTTTAATGCATGATTTGTGTTTTTTTCTGGTTCTAAGATGGCAACCCCTCCTCACAAAAGGCGTATTTCCAGAGGGCAAGGGCAGGGACACCCAGTGGCAAAGATCAGTGGCCATCCCAAGATGGCGACAAGGGGACAGGGCAACTGTCAAGGGGCAGAACTACCCATGCAGCCCTCGACAGCTCACCAAAACTCATTAAGTGGCCCTCTGTCCAAAATAACTGCTCATCCATGTCCTAGGGTGAAATTCCACTTAAACATACAGCACTACTTCCATAACACAAGGTACAGCTTCCATAACAATTAACTGGAACCTAAACCACCTTTCTCTGGAAGGCAGAATCTGGTGTTGCATTTATCTTCATTAATTTTTGGGTCACTCAAGAATACCAGTGGACCAGACTCATCACCTAATGTAAGAACAGTACTAACAATGAATGAATGAATGAATGAATATTTATTCATTACTTACTGTCTTGAGCTATAAATAAAGAAGTTTAAAATTCCATTATAGATTCCACAAAACAAATGACTTTAAAAATATTTATATGATGATCAGAGGTGGAAAAGGAGAGTGGATATTATGGAAAAAATCTTCTAGATTCCACAACATAACAGCTTTGAGGTAGTGCCAGTCACATTTTAGATCTAAAATATGAGTGCTCATCTCCTTTGTAAAGCACTTTAAAATCTACTGATGAAAAGTGCTAAATGAGAGCTAGATATCATGATTAATACTAATAATCACAGTATTTTCCCCTTTTGACCTTCCAGTTTCCATGTAATAAAAGTGTCTGTCTTTTCTTGATCAGTTTCTTAAGGCAGCTCAGCTCCCTTTTCCAGTGATTTAAGAATCTATCTAGGTGGCTTTATTAAAGGAATGGAATAATATCAGTTATTTATCTACACCAGAAACTGTATCACCTGCACAATTTTGACTTCTTGTATTTTCAGTTGATATTCCTACAACTAGCGTATCCAAAAGAACACCCATCCCTGCAGATTTTAAAAGGAGAGTCAAGGAGAGACCTCCTCCTCTTGTAGGAAAAGGTCACTGTACTTCAACACGGTTAACTTCTTGATACTGATTGTGGATACCTCTCCATAGAATTCATGTAGGATAGCACCTGGATGATTTCACGTATGGATATGACACCACATTTTAAATGTGAGAAAGAATGAAGTGTTATAAAAAAAACTTGAGTCAAAAATCAATGAAGACAATATAATGAAGATCAATATAAAAGGGAGCTAGGGTAAATCAGAAAGTGTTATAAAAAGGGTAGTAGAAATACTTCCTTCCGTATATCTTTGATATTTCACTGTATGAGCTAGCATAGGACTGCAGTTAAGGATGATAATCTTTTACACCGCTGATTAAGTTTTCTGGAGTAATCTTGTGTCTACCCAGTTACTTCAAAGGGTGACACAGGATCTTTTTCTCTAACCATAATCAGTAATGATTATTGTTACTGATAGACTGACTATTCAAGGCAGCCTGGCAACCAACAAGCCACATACAAGGACACTGTATCTTAACCCAAGCTCTGAATCCTGTCTCCACCAACAGGAAGTGAAATGTGAATCCACTGGTTTAAATCCTGATCCCACTGGAATCAATGGAAAAACTCCCATTCATGTCAATGGGCATGTCTACACGTGCAATTAATGTGACTGAATAAACTCCAGCACATTTTGCCAGAGTGCATGTATTGCTCCTACACACCACTTTTACACATGTGCCCAGGACCACAGTCTTAGGGGGTCAGCCTGCCAGCCCAGGGCTGCTCTGACCCAGCTCAGCATGCTGCAGAGTGACTGACTGGGCACAAGGGTCCTACAGTGCAGGGCTAGCTGGTAGGCAGCCCCTGTACTGAAGCACCCTCATTCTCCTGCCAGCTCCATCAGTGTCTATATGTGTGCTGCAGTGCAGTAAATAACTCCGCTGTAGGCTAGTACTTGTAATACAAGTACTATCCTATGGCAGCATTTAGTAGTTTACTGAGGCCTAACGTGGTACATATGTAGATGTTGAGACTTTACTGCATTGCTGTAAATGACCATGCATTGCCCTATTTGGTCGCTTACACCTTGAGGTGTGCTCTTCAGTTTGCCTTCCTTTAGGACCTGACAGTTTGACCAAGATGCAAACTGTTAATGGCGCAAACCCTTGTCCCTCCTGTCTTGATGTTCAGTATTAAAGAAGACGGAGATATCCTGTTCTGCAGTACTGTTAACTGCTGGCCAAGCAGTGTTCCTCGGAGCCCCACCTCCCCTTGCACCCCATCCTTGCGCCAACCCAATGTTATTGATCTTAGTCAGGTTATTGGTGTAATCATGCAGGTTATTGATCTTATCATGCACCACATAACTATCCCATGTGTTTGGTGTGTATTTAGCACAAGCCCTTTGCCCAAATTCAGCTCAGTCCTTTGGGCTGCAAATGATGTCTTTGCCTAAGTCCTATCCCCTAGATGGGGTTTCACATCAACAATATAGTCCAAAATAGGCCTTTCTTTGAGGGTTTCTGGAGAATATTATCTCCTTGCCTCAAACAACTCACAGTTGGTCATCTTCTTTTCTTCCACAGGATGATAAGGAACTCTTAAAGCTCAGCTGGCTCATGAACAGGTCTGTGCCTCTCATCCATCGGACTTCAGATAAGTTGAAAGACTCCTCCGAGTCTTCATAGGAAGGGACTGCCATTCTTTCCTTCCATTCACCCTTACCGGAGCATGTTGAATTGGGAGCTGGCTTCTCCCTCACCGTGCTCACTCCTCCAGGGTTCTATCCTCCTGAGGCAGGGCACATCTGTATGACATGATCCGGCATGCACCCAGCCAGCCAGAAGCAGCACACGCTAATAAAGCATGGGGTTTGCAGCACCAGGGATTCTTCAGTCCGTACTACCGATGTTCCTGCCAGTAAGGCATGGGGATGTCAGGAGGTTTCCCTCCATGCTCCAGGGCATGTGTCCCCTGATGCTTTTGATTCGCTTCCTGACCTAGCAGCTCACATCTCACTGCCACAGTTGCTAATTAGTCTCATATAGATGTATCCTGAGACACTAAGATTTCACCTACTGTCTGGGCAAGCATATAAATATCTCAGGAAACCTAATAATAAAAAATATGCAATTCAAAAGAAACATTTAAAATAAAGGCTGAAATATATGTCTCTACAATACAGGTCACTATGCAAAGCACACATGTACTTCCTAGCATATTGCCTGCAGCACTGCCTCATAGGGTTCTGACTCTAGCTCCACTTCAGGAAAGTCTCGCCTTTGCCCTAGCCACGGCATTTACTGCTTGTAAATGCCAAGAAATAACTTTTTTGAAGAACCAAGACAAGCTCAACTATCCACATCCACAAATTTTTTGCTCTTTGCACTTCCTTTGCATTGCATTTAATGCCAGAGTTGCTGATGCAATAGGAAAAGATAATTTTTGCACAGCAGGAAGGCTTGAGAGGTGGAAGGATTTCATCTTGTTCACAGAAAAGATAGAAACATAGAATCATAGAAAGTTAGGGTTGGAAGCAACCTCAGGAGGTCACCTAGTCCAACCCCCTGCTCAAAGCAGGACCATCCCCAACAATATCATCCTAGCCAAAGTTTGTCTAGCCAGGTTTTGAAAACCTCCAAGGATGGAGCTTCTACCACCTCTCAGGGTAACCTTTTCTGGTATTTTACTACCCTCTTAGTGAGAAGATTCTTCCTAATATCTAATCTAAACTTCCCTTTCTGCAACTTGAGACCATTGCTCCTTGTTCTGTCATCTGCCACCACTAAGAATAGTCTAGCTCCATCCTCTTTCCAACTCCCCTTCAGGTTCTTGAAGGCTGCTATTAAGTCCCTTCCCACTCTCCTCTTCTCTAGATTAAATAAAACCAGCTCCCTCAGTCTTTCCTCATAAGTCATGTCCCCCAACCCCCTCACCATTTTTGTCACCCTGCACTAGACTCTCACCAATTTGTCTACATCATTTTGGTAGTGGGGGGAGGGGCCCCAAACTGAACACACTACTCCAGATATGGCCTCACCTGTGCTGAACAGGGGAACAATCACTTCCTTGACCTACCGGCAACACACCTATGCAGCCCAGTATGCTGTTATTCTTCTAGGCAACAAGGGCACACTGCTGGCTTATATTTAGCTTAGTGTCCACTGTAACCCCCAGGTCCTTTTCTGCAGAGCTGCTGCCCAGTCAGTCAGCCCCCAACCTGTACTGGTGCATGGGATTGTTCTGTCCTAAGTGCAGCACTTTGCATGTGTCCTTGTTGAACCTCATGAGACTTCTTTTGGCCCAGTCCTCCAATTTTTCTAGGTCTGAATCCTAGCCCTACCCTCCAGCATGTCTACTACTCCCCCCAGCTTGGTGTTATCTGCAAACTTGCTGAGGGTGCACTCTATGCCATCTTCCGGGTCATTGATGAAGAAATTGAACAAAACTGGCCCCAGAACCAACCCCTGGGGCACTCCACATGATACTGGCTGCCAACTAGACATCGAACCATTGATTACTATTCTCTGAGCCCGATACCCCAGCCAGTTTTCTATCCACGTTGCAGTCCATTCACCCAGCCCATACTTCCTTAGCTTGTCAGTGAGAATGTTGTAGGAGACCATATGAAAAGCCTTGCTAAAATCAAGTTACACCACATCCACCAGTCTCCCTGCATCCAGCGTGTCAGTCTTCTCATCATAGAAGGCAAACACGTTGGTCAGGCATGCCTTGCCCCTGGTGAATCCATGCTGACTATTCCTAATCGTCTTTTTCTCCTCCAAGTGCTTAGAAATGGATTTCTTGAGGATATGCTCCATGATTTTTCCAGAAACTGCAGTGAGGGTATAGTTCCCTGGACCCTTCTTTTTCCCTTTCTTAAATATGGGTACTATGTTTGCCCTTTTCCAACCATCCAGGACCTCTCCTGATCGACATGAGTTTTAAAAAATGATGGCCAGTGGCTCTGCAGTCATGTCAGCCAACTCCCTCAGCACCCTCAGGTGCATCCCATCCAGTCCCATGAACTTGTACAAGTCCAGCTTTTCTAAGTAGTTCCTAACCTGTTCTTTCCCCACTGTTGGCTGCTCACCTCCTCCCCAAACAGTGCTGCCAGGTGCAGTAGTCTCAGAGCTGACCTTGCCTGTGAAGACTGAGGTGAGGAAGGCATTGAGCACTTCAGCCTTTTCAGCATCCACTGTCACAAGTTTGCCAACTCCAGTAAGAGACCCACACTTCCCCCTGATCCTCCTCTTGCTACTGACATACTTGTTGAAACCTTCTTGTTACCCTTCACATCCCTTGCTAGCTGCAACTCCAATTGTTCTTTGGCCTTCCTTGTTTCAGCCACCTGTGGAGGTTTTAGATTGAGAGTGTGGTCGGAGGTAGAAAGGTAAGAAAGGTTTATTGACTTAAGAAAAACACGACTACATGTAGTAACAAGACAAACAATGACAGACAAATTAATTCGTGTTGGCAACTTATCAGCAGTCTCTCTGATGCCTGATATACAGCAAGCTTCTCTTTCCACAAAATTCAGCGAGGTCAGGCATCCCCAGTCAACACTGTCTGAGGGGTGCCGGGAAGGACCCTGGAATGCAGTTCTTGAGCTCCTTGAGGTTCACAGGCCCACTGATCCAGGCAACAGCTAACTAATCCTTTTCACAGAGCTGCATTTTCCTTTTGAATGGTTTCCAGATATTTCAGCTAATTTATAGCTTCTGAAGGACACTGATAAAGTACGACCACTTAGATTCCTTTTTCTTCAACTGTCCTTAGACTGACCAATAGCAGTACAAGCCTTGCATTCCTTTGATAAGGTAATTTTAACTGCGCCACAGGGCCTTACTACTTCTAGGCCTTGCTAAATTTGCTAGG
>NW_017729025.1:60460890-60477827 GCF_001723915.1 Gavialis gangeticus
AAGTCTGCTTTTCTGAAGTCCAGGGTCCTTACTTTGCTGCTCTCCATCCTTCCTTTCCTCAGGATCCTGAACTCAATCATTTTGTAGTTACTGCTGTCCAAGTTGCCACCTACTACATGCCCCACAAATTCTTCCCTGTTTTGTGAGCAGCAGGTCAAGAACAGCATGGCCCCTAGTTTGCTGCTCCAACACTGGCACCAGGAAGTTGTCCACAATACTCTCCAAAAACTTCCTGGATTGCCTGTACACTGATGTATTGCCCTCCCAGCAGATGTCAGGGTGACTGCAATCCCCCATGAGAACCAAGACCCATGATCAGGAAGCTTCTGCTCACTGTTTGAAAAAAGCCTCATCCACCACTTCCTCCTGATCTGGTGGTCTATAGAAGACCCCAACCATGACATCACCTTTGTTGCTTTCTCCTCTGATCCTAACCCAGAGACACTCAACAGGCCTATCTCCAGCTTGATACTGGAGCTCTGAACAATCATATGGCTCTTTTACATAAAGTGCAATTCCTCCTCTTCTCCCCTGCCTGTCCTTCCTGACCAGTTTGTACCCATCCATGGCAGTGCTCCAGTCATACGAGCTATCCCACCAAGTCTGTTATTCTGATCACGTCATAGTTCCTGTGTGAGGTCTTCTAATCACATCAAAGACTGTGAAAGGACTTCCAGTTCTTCCAATTCTGTTTCCCAGGCTCCATGTATTTGTGTGCAGGCACGTGAGGTAAATAGTTCATTGCCCTGATTTCTCAGGAAGTATGAGAGCACCTCCCCTGTTGCCCCTTCCTGCTTGCTCTTCCTCCAGGTCACCTGCTTCCCCACTTACCTCAGGACTTTGGTCTCCATCCCCCAGTGAATCTAGTTTAAAACCCTCCTTACTAGGTAAGCAAGCCTGCCTGTGAATATACTCTTCCCTCTCTTTGTCAGGTGAATCCCCTCTCTTCCCATCTATCCTTCTTCTTGGAAGAACATCCCATGGTCAAAGAAGCCAAAGCCCTGCTGGTGACACCACCTGTGCAGCCAGATGTTGAGCTGCAAGATGCACCTTCTCCTGCCCAGGCCTAGGCCCTTTCCCTTGACCAGAAGGACTGACAAGAACACAACCTGATAAAGCTGAGCAGCAAGTTTACATTGGTGACCTGTGATCCTGGCTTTGCTTCCCTAGGGCAGTAAAATTAGGGGTGACAAAGAGACTCCCTGAGCCATAGGGGAGGAAGGATGCAAAAGATCAAAGCCTCCTGGGATGCTGGAGGACTGAACCATGTCCCAAAACAACCCTACAGGCATTATGTATAGCACTTAAAATCAATAGAATTTTGAAAGAGCTAACATTTTGTTCTGTGAAAAACTGCTTGCAGAGCAGTTACAAAGCACTGTTTAAACTCATGAAACAAAGTCCTTTTTGCAACACTCTTTTATAATACCTTATCTCCCATTTATATTGCTCATCATTGATCTTTTACTAGAATAATTTTCTATAACACTCCAAAAGCTTGGATCCCCAAAAAGAATGGATATACAATGTCTAGTATCCTTCCACATACCTATGAGTGAATAGTTTATACGCTATGAAAGCTTGCTTTGGGTGAAACTTGACAAGTTGCCCTTATAGCCAATCATTTTACAGTCCAATACAATTTCAGAATTTTCACTGTAATACTCTTCACTAAAGAGTACTTTGATGAACTGAAGATGGCTTAGGTCAGGGGTCAGCAACCCTTCACTAACAGCAAGTCACAGCTTGCAACTCAGGCCACCATTTCCCTACAGCTTCTCTAGCCATCATAGCTCTGCCTAAAAGGCTGCTGTCTCACCCCTCCAGTGCAGCCTCTGCCAAAATCATGTTGCCAAAAAGCAGTTAGTTAAAATCTGGGATTGCCAATTCAGCAGTGACAGTGACCAGAGGCTGTAGCAAAAGGAAGATCAGCTCTCCAAAGAGAACAAAGACACTGGAGCAGCTGGAGAGGATTAGTGCACCCTTAGTAAAATGGAAAATATGGGCTGGATTGGATAGTTGTGAATCACCACACTGTTAATAAAATCTGGACTGGATCAGACCTTTGTGGGCTAAATATAGGACACAGATTGTAAGTTGCTGACCCCTGGCCTAGATCTTTAACTAAAAAGTTCCATGCCCTAGTTCCATAATTGTCAAGTGAACTGATTCCTATCATCTGGGTCAGGTGCAGACATTACAGTTTTCTGGTTTAGGTGTTTGGAAACTGGTCTATATCCATAACAGAACAGAAGTTTGGAGCACACAGAATGGTTTAAAAATGGTGGAACCCAGTCTCAGATAGACCTGGATGGATGCAATATCAGACTTAACTGATTTACATTATACCAGTCTATCGAACTTCTGTATCAGATCCCCTCCTGACTCAAGTTAGCTCACGCTCACCCAACATCCCAGGTTGCTTTATGGGCTCCCTCAAACCCACACCTTGCAGGGGTGCTTGCAAGCCACAGCCATGGGGTGGGGGGGAAGGAAGGTAGCATCTGTAGCACAGGAATTGTCTATTTTTACCCAGTGTTCCTAGGTGAGGTAGGGGGCGGGCTCTACAGAAGGAAAGATCAGACCCGGCAAAGTGCAGGGAGTGGCAGCAGACAACCAGAGCAATTCCTGCAATGATGACTCCTGCAATCATGCCAGGCACCTGCTGCCACCACCTGCAGTATGCCAGAGCTCTGAGGGGCCCGATTCTACCTTCTGTGGAGCCCCCTTTTTCCTACCATATGGTACAGGGCTGCAGGCATCTACTACCAGGGGGAGGTGGGAGGGGTTCAATCCTGCTTCTTGAAGCTGTGCCTGCTCATGCAGGACCAGAGTCAGGCCTGGCCAAGCAGGCATAGGCAGGAGATGTGGCACCTGGGCAGTGGAGGGTTGGCGGGGTTGGCCCCAGTCAATCCTGGCTCCAGCCTGAGTCAGCACAGCTGGAGGGGCCCATGGGGTGGGGTTCCCCGCCCGCTGCCTGGCTAACCAGCAGCTCCTCTCCCCAGCCCTTCCACCCTGCAAGCTGTCAGCTGTCAATTGCAGCAGGAGGGTGGGGCATGTCTTGTTGCATGTCACTGGTGCCCAGCTCCAGCAAGACACACTGGGCAGCTTGAGAGGTTTGCACCAAGCAGCAGGGACAGGAACACTCCGTAGAAGGAAGAATTGGGCCCTGCTGCCCAATACAAGACTTACGGGCTGCCATGCATGTCTTGCTGCCCCGCACATTTTAGCACCAGCAGCAGCTGGCAAGATGTGCCAGGCACCCTGGGAGACTTGTGTTAGTTAGTGGGGATGATCTTTCCTTCTATAAAGCACTCCCATCCTTACTGCCCAGCACAAGCCTCCCAGGTTGTCTGGTACATCTTTGTGGCTGCAGCTGATATCAAGCTCTGGCACAACATGCCAGGCAACCCAGGAGTCTTATGACAAGCAGTGGGAACAGGAACCTGATCCTTCCTTCTATGGAGTTGAGCCACCCTTGATTGGCTGTCAGACACCCCCCGCAAGCCCCTGCTGTCACCACAGACCCTCTCCTGTGCCCAGCCTAGGCTTTCAGCAGAGCCTCAAAAGTCGTCACCATGGCACACCTGGCAGCCTGACTGGCAGCAGCATAAAGAGGTATGCCATGGTCACCCCCTCTGGGGCTCTCCTGGAAGCCTACAGCTGGGCATGGAGGGGAGGGTCCATGGTGACAGCAAGGGTTTGGGGGCATGTGCCTGACAGCCAATCAGGGACAGGCCCTGCTTGGCTGCAGTTCACTGCCTTTGACTATCTCTGGCATGCTGGGTGGCATGTGACAGCACCCCCTGCCTTCTTCCCTCAGTCAGTGCAGGTATCTCCGCCTCTCCCTCGGCCAAAGGGCAAACATATGTTCCCTTCCCTCCTGATCCAATCCATGCAGTTTAGAGAAATCTGCACAGATTGAATCAATTCTGCCTCAGGCTTTTTGAATGTCTGTACTTAGCCCTGAAGATCTGATTTGAGGGTTTACTTTAAGAAGTGAATTCTTGAAAAAGAGACACAAAGGAGACTAATCTATTACTGCAAACTGATTAGATATTATTTAATACTTTTGTTTTACCTCCACAATGAGCTATGTTCTTAAGTTTCTAGGACAATTTATCTTTACAAAAATAGTGTATATCAGACTGGGTTAAGTAAATACTAATGATGTGCAAAGAAGACCGGCTGAGTTAAGGTTAATTTAATAAAAGTATCTGCAGGGTACTTACTCTAGCTTTGTTCAGATTCCTACTTTGCCTTTACAAGCAGCACACTTCTGCCTTTTACTGAAGTGAGTGACTGGTGAATGCCAGCTTCTGATCTCTGGCGAGAAGAAATGCATTCAATGTTTAAACAGAGTAAGGTACAAAATTCCCCTGCCAAAAATATGCAATTTTGTTCTCAAATTAACAATGCGTCATATAGATATCAACCAACTGTCATATCCCAAGAGTTGGCTTAAAACATGGACATTGAACATTTAGAATTATGGAAGCCCAGGGAAGAAATAATAGTAGTGAGAAAAAATAAAAGCACTTTTACTGTTGTAGAGTTGGGGTTTTTTCTCCCAAATGTCTTGAATCCCTGAGTGTGAAGTAAAAAAATAAAGGCAATGAGTTTTTATGGCATTCATTTCAGATTAAGTACATTATGTTATAGTACATTAGTTGATACATCTCGCATGCATTGCTTTTATAGTTGTAGCCAAACCAAGTGATTTAATGAAGGTGTATAATATGGAACAACACACCACATTTTAAAAAGTCAAACTATTAAAAAGGAAACACATGTATGTTAAAAAAATCTAAAGCAGTAGGCATATTGTTGGAATATGGGTTAATCCATTTATTCAGGTATTATATCTCCCATCACTGTAATCCTGAATAAGCTGGTAGAAGTGCACATATGTAAAAAATATTTAAAAATTTAAGGAAACCTTGAAAAATCTCTATTTACCCAGGATGAATAATTATCTTGATGGGAAAGTAAAGATCTTTTAAACTTAACATTACTAGAGTAGATAAAGTAGATGGGATCATTTTGTGCCCAAGTTTATAATTTTATGACAATAGTGTTAAAATTTAAATCAAGGTATTCTCAATATCTAGAAACACTTTATATTTTGCATATGGAATGGACAAATGCACTTTGGATATTTTTAATGCAAAATTTAATTCCATAATTTCAAGCAAATTATACTCCAGATAAAGAATAGCAGCAACATTTTCAAAGTTGCCTTGCATGTTGTATGCGGTTAAAGAACGAGCAGCAATAGTACAACTCAGTATAACTATAGCCATCTCAAGTAATCTCAGTATTGTGCAGGACTGACAGGCATCAGTGGACGGGTTTGATATCCCATGGGAAAGGAGTTTTATGGTATCAAACCAACAGTGCTATACCCAGCAATAGAAACTTAAGTTTTGCTTGATATCTCTGCAGTAAAGCAATGATTGAAAAATCATGGGGTTTTTAGTCTCATCCCTAACTTATTCCCTCTAGATTAGCATTTAAGCATATTCACAGGATATTTTAGATAAAATTTAATTAAGGGTACATGGCCGACAGTTCCTGTAAATCTATAAAATATTCCAGCCTCTAACACCTTTTACCATGACTGAAACGCACATTAAAAATATTTCTTTGCTAGCAGTCACAAGCACATAATCAACCCTTTGCCACACAATCTTAGTTGTCTTCCCAAATCCCCCTGGAATATATTATTTTTAAAGTATTTTGTACATTTTTTTCCTATTCCTTTGCTGAATTAATTGTGTTTATATTTAGCTCACTCTGCCAGCTGCGCAGATACCCCTAACTGTGAAATTAAAACTTCCACAGCTGGAAACAAACTAAAATAGTCACTGGAATGATGCAACAGATCAATTAGCAAAGGGAGCAGCTGTTAAAGTGAATATAGGCCTTCCTGTGTTCTGTTTGCTTCCTTGTCATTTTATATCAAATGGTACCATTCCTCATTAGGAGATAGTCTTTACACAATCTGCATGACATTCACTTCAAAGCAGAGGCCAGAACAAATCTTTGGAACCACTTAAGTTCTACATAAGCCTTGTTTTGAGGGCTAAGTGGGACTTAAGTGGTTCATTGGACTAGTGCTGGCCCTCTGCACAGTAATGAGCTTTGCTCATGGGAAGCTCATTACTCCTTGTAAAGTCATTATTGAATATGTTTTCTATTTCTTCTAAATGGCTGAAGTATGTAAAACTGTGTTCTCTCTCGTCTCAGTGACCATGACCCAGACATACTGTACACCACAACGATTATTAAGCCCCAATTCACAATAATCATGCCTTTTTGAACCAGGTGCATGGGAGATTAAGCCATCCATTTCTAGGGCCCAGTTCAGCATAACTATTAAGCAAGTGCATTAGTACTTTGCTGAAAAATAAGGGACTGCTGGATCAGGGCCCTAATGACTCATCTTCTTATTTTATACCCCTCTCCCTTTCTTCCATATGCCTTAGAGAGGTACCACTGCACTCTGGTGATGCTAATACATACAGCCATAAGCCGTTTGCATGCAATATGTATGCTCTTAATCCATCTCCTCACCAGTGAAGGCATTACTACCTCATTACTCCCAGGCCCTGCCTTATGAATTGCAGCAGCATGAAACATAGTTTGCAAACCGCCTCATTCTCCTCCATGGCCATCACAACAGCCTTCAGAATTCTGTTAAAAGCTTAAAAACTAGAATATAGGTCTCATTAAACTGAGGCTGCAAATTATGGGCTACATAACAAGCCTATTTCATTAAATTAGTGTTCTTAAACCACAATTAGCTTCCTTGTGTTGCGTGTGTATGCAGGTGCATATCCTAAGAGCGTTGTTCTATCAAGAATCCAGGAAACCGTCACGCATCAATCTATAATAATCCTACTGTGGATCATGAACAGCATTACTTGAAATATCGTAACTTCTCTAACCAGGTCTGTCTAAATGAGGAAACATCTGAGAATATTGTGTTCAAAGTATTCACAGAGAACCATGAAATGAAATGCAATGGAATAAGCTTATTTCCAAGCTGCAGCTTGGACACACAGATTTTTTTTAATGCAACATAGTAAGAATGCTTTGTAGATGAGATTTTGGTGGACTGGTGAATGGTGCACGTTATATAATTCCGTCAAACTCTTCTGATTCCCATGCATTCTATTTTTCAAGGTTTCCAAATTATTCACAAAAATTTAAAAGGTGCCACCCATCCCTTAAAAAGCAATGATATTATAACAGGCTATTAAAAAGTTAAGGCAATATATACATCAACTCACTTGTATTTATAACAATATACACAACTTGACTTAAAAGGGACTTTATCAAGACAAAAGTAATGTGTTTAGAACTACACACTGGCTGTATTACTACTAACCTATAACAGCTGATCATAGAAAATAGTGTTAAAAGGGACCTCAGCTAACACAGTCTCTTTTTCAAGGCAAGAACATCGCTGTTTAAACCATCCCATCCAAATGTTTGTCAAACCTGCTCTTGAAAACGTCAAAGGACAGAGAGTCCATAATCTCCCTGGGTGACCTGTTGTAATCATTCACTATGCTCATAGCTAGACAGTTCTTCCTTATATCCCAGTTAAATATCCTTAGTTCATCTTAAAACTATTACTTCTTGTTCTGTCCCTGGTGGCCACAGAGAACAGTCTATCACCATTTTCTTTATAACCACCCTTCAGGTATTTGTAGATTGTTATCAAACCATCTCCTACTCTTCTCTTCTCAGAACTAAATAATACCAGTTCTCCAACTTTTCCTTGTAAATTATGCCTCCTAGACCTCTGATCATTTTTGGTGTTTCCACTAGACCCTTTGCAGTCTGTCCAGGGGTGGATCCATGAGGGGTGCAGTTGTACCCCTCACCGCCTTTAATTCCTGGGAACCCAAAGTGTAAAACCAACTGCCTGGTAGTGGCAGCAACATTTCTATTCAGGCAGCACTGAGGAAGTCAATTGATTTAATGGATCATTATAATCTACCTGATTTGTTCTAAACACTTCACTCCACAGATGTTAAGGATCCTCTCTCCCTTTTAACAGTCTCAATGTTCCACTAATCAAGCTATCTTTTTGTCCCAGGGGGATACAAGTGGAAGCCCAGGAGCACCCTCCCACAGCAGGACCCAAGGCAGGACTGACCTGCATGAAGAAAGAAAAAAGCCCTGAAGAGAGGACTCACTTACCATTTTTAGGAGAAGCGGAGCTGCACCAAGAAGGACCACTAGCATGGTTCATCAGCCACTTTTATTTCCAGCTGGGAATCGCGCCAGTGGATGACATCATCAAAAACCACTGCCCGGCTGATTTAAAAACCAGTGGCAGGGAAACAGAGACGGGGCAGCAACACTGAAGCCAGAAGGTGAAGCTGCTCCCCAGGCTGCACACTAGCAGGGTTGTCAGCTCGGCAGGGGGCTAGACAGGGACCCACAGGAAGATACCCAGCTCCTCTAAAAGAAATACCCACCCAGCTCAGCAGGGCAGCCAGGCCAAGGAGGACAGCATCGAAGGATCCCAAGGAACACAGATCTGCCAGATCTGTGAGTAGGGTGGGGTGAGGCCTGTACCCTAACTATTCTTTTCTTCTCTTTTCTTTTATTTGATTATTTTGGAGGGCACACAGAGCCCGTACCAGGGAAGGCACCTCTAAGTGCCCCCGGGTCAAGAGGAAGAGCAGAGTCAGCACAGTGGACTGTGATGCCTCAAAGGGGGAGCAGACGCCAAGACGAGGACAGCCCCACACTCTGCAATCACCCAGGGTAAAGGGGCATCGAGGAATGGGCAAGAAGAGACGAAAGCA
This sequence comes from Gavialis gangeticus, assembly GCF_001723915.1. NCBI lineage: Eukaryota > Metazoa > Chordata > Crocodylia > Gavialidae > Gavialis > Gavialis gangeticus. The sequence continues at coordinate 60,469,719 of NW_017729025.1, forward strand.
GGAGGAAACACCAATGAGACAGGCTGGTAATCCATCATCCAGTTGTCCTGAGGGCTGGGATATGGCTGGGGTGTAGGGGAAGTGGAGCCCCAAGAACACCTGCAAAGGGCAGCTCCCGATCTGTGACAAACCGTGAGGGCGAGCCCGACCACTGAAGAAAAGAAGATCAAGTCATGGCAGGAGAGTGTCAGGGCCTCCTTTGGGGGTGAACACAACCTAACACACAGGTCCCAGGGACACACCCTGCAGCCAGAGCCGGGTGCATGCTCTAAGGTTAGTAGAGAGCACCTATACGAGACCAGATGGGTGCACTTTTCTTTAGTAATTCTGCTATCTGTTAGCTGCTTCTAGTACTGTATCTCTTATTTAACAGTGTTGCAAACTGTTTTTAACTGTAGCTAAAAACATTAACTCAAGTGAACATTAACTCAGGTATGGAAATAAGTTTCAGTGAAGCACTGGATGCATTGCGAAATTGCTGAAGAAGGGTAAATTTTATGAATCTGAAAAAGAAATGTACGTTTAAATCTAATGACTACAGAACTAATGAAATGGCATCTTTTAATTATTTTGGCTACTTTGTTGTGTTTTTATATATAATAACAAAAAAATGAACCTTCCAACAGAGTTATATTTGTTTTTATTTCAAATTTAAATGGAATAATATAGCTCTAGGCCCCTAGCATATGATTAAAGTATCTCAGTTCTTTCTAACTGGAGAAATATATGTGTTATGTTATATGGAATGATATATCACTCCATCTGTATTGCCCTTTTCAAAATCCTAACTCCACCCATGAATTTGTCTACATCCTTCTTGAAGTGCAGTGCGTCAAACTCAACACAATACTCCAGGTGAGGAGTAGAATTCCCATGCAACACTGGATAAATCATGAATAGTTTGTACCTCAGTTTCCTTATCTATTAACTAAGGCTATTATCTACTTCAGTAGCTTTAGTAACTTTGCCACTGGCGCAGAGAGTACAAAAATCATTTCCCTTTACTTGAAGGTGACACTACTGTTAAAATAACCTAATATGCTAGTAGCTTTTTTTGCTACAAAAGCATATTGTTGACTCATATTCAGTTTGAAGGCTACTCTAACTCCCATTTTCTTCACTACTGCAGCCTAGTTAGTTGTTCCCTAATCATGAAGCACAAGTTTAAAAAAAAATTAAAAAAGAAAGAATGGCTTTGTGTTAGGGCCCTGCTACACATTCAAATTAAAACTAGCTGTAGAGCTGTTACACAATTTCAAGCACTAACTGTATAGCTGGTTGGCTCTTTTTATATATGGACAGTCACTTCTTATTATGGCTAGTCTAAATGTATTGTGTGATTAACCAGTTAATTCATAGATTCATAGATGCTAGGGTTGGAAGGGACCTCAACAGATCATCGAGTCCGACCCCCTGGCTTGGGCAGGAAAGAGTGCTTGGGTCAGATGACCCCAGCCAGATGCCTATCCAACCTTCTCTTAAAGACCCCTAAGGTAGGGGAGAGCACCACCTCCCTTGGAAGCCCATTCCAAGTTTTGGCCACCCTTACCGTGAAGTTCTTCCTGACGTCTAGCTTAAATCTGCTGTCAGTTTGTGACCATAGTTCTGTGATACCCCAAGAGGCGCCCTGGTGAATAGAGCATCTCTGGTTCCTTGCTGCACCCCACTAATGAATTTGTAGGTGGCCCCAAGATCACCTCTCAGCCTTCTCTTGCAGAGGCTCAAGAGGTCCAGGTCCCTCCTCATAGGGCTTGGTCTGCAAACCCTTAACCATACAAGTAGCCCTCCTCTGGACCCTCTTGAGGTTATCCAAATCCTTCTTAAAGTACAGTGCCCAGAACTGGATGCAGTACTCCAACTACAGTCTGACCAATGCCTCATAGAGGGGAAGTATCACCTCCTTGGTTCTATTTGTCATGCATCTGTTGATGCACAATAAAGTGTAGTTAGCTTTGCTGGTGATTTCATCACACTGATAGTTTCATCACACTGTGACTCCAAGATACCTTTCCGTTTCTGTGCTGCTGAGAGGATCATTCCCCAGCCACTAGGTGTGCTGGATATTTTTATGCCCTAGGTGCAGCACTCTGCATTTGGCCTTGTTGTACTGCATCCTATTGCATTCTGGCCACTTATCCAACATGTCCATGTCTGCCTGCAGTCGTTCCCTACCCTCCAGAGTGTTCACTTCCCCCCACAATTTAGTATCATCTGCAAGCTTGGACAGAGTACACTTCATGCCCACATCCAAGTCACTGATGAAGACACTGAAGAGTACAGGTCCAAGGACTGAGTCATGCAGGATCCCACTACCCATATTCTTCCAGGTTGAAACCAGCCCGTCTACTACCAATCTCTGAGTGCGACCCCCCACAAGCCAGTTTGCCACCCACCAGACCGCGTAAGCATCTAAGTCACTGCCTCTTAAATTTATGAGAATAGGATGAGATACGGTATCAAAGTCCTCCCTAAAATCTAAAGAAAATGACATCCACCTCTACTCCTGAGTCTAAGCATTTTGTGACCTGTTCATAAAACAAAACCAAATTAGTTAGGCATGATCTGCCTGCTATGAATCCATGCTGGTTGTCCAGCTCCATTATTTTTCCTGCTGCACTCACACAAATATGATCTTTAATAATCTTTTCAAAGACTTTTCCAAGCATGGAGGTGAGACTGACTGGCCTATAATTACTCAGATCCTCCTTCCTCCCCTTCTTGAATTGCATAATATATGTAACATGTAGCAGAAAACTTATATAAAAAGATCTAGAAGTTAATTGATTTGGAGTCATTTACTCACATTCATTTCCATGGCACTTTTTGCTGTAGCATTTGATCAATTCACAAAAATAATGTATTTATTCTATTAGACATTAATCCATGAGTGCAGTCATAGCTATATCTAGATTTACCATGCAACACTGAATAAATCACAAATAGTTTATGCCTCAGTTCCCTTGTCTATGAAGTAAGGCTATTATCTACTTCAGTATGGATACCTCACTTAAATTATAATCTTTTTGGATAGGGACTGTTTTGTTAAGTGTTTATACAGTGTTTAGCACAGTGAAGTCCCAGTTCTTATCTGAGCAATGCAAATACATATAAAAAATAAGATGGGATGGGTCCATTTTCTGGCCTTCCAAGAAGTACACTAATTTAATGAAATATAGATATAAATATATCTATACAGATCTGTTTTATAATAAACAGTGTTTGTGCTGCCTGCATAGATATTTCCATGTTAATGACATACATATTACTATATCCTCATGAGTTGTAAATTAGCATAGCTCCGCTGACAACAGCTAAGATCTGGCTACTCAAATGTAATACATTTTGTTCTACTGTAGATTACTGTGGAGTAAAATGATCAAATTCAGATCATTTTAGTATTGATAATGATGCTTTGTGATGCCTAGGCTTCTTGCTATTCAGCACGTTTCAGTATGATTTGTGAAGGCACACAGGATCTCAGTACAGCAAAAGAAAAGGCTACAGATCTGTCTAAGAAGAATTAAGGTTAAGGCCTCTTGATTCTGTTTCATCTAACTGGTACTTAAGTGGCTTATGGGCATTTACATCACCAAGGGTGATCCTATTCCACCTTATGCAACAGCCTGAATTCTGCTAAGAGATCTAAATTACATTTTGAACTGGAAAGTTTCCTGACTAGATTTAAGCTACTATGCATGCTTAGAAGCAATCTAACACAGTCACCTAAACATCTAATTCTGCTTACACTGGATGCATCTATATATGCCTTTGACTGCACAGTTGGTACTGCGCAGTCCTGGCGGTGCATGGGTTATTTTCAGCCCTATTGCAGAGTAGCAATAAGCTGCTGTGCAGTAGCTCATTGCTACTGTGCAGCAGTGGTGGTGTCACGGTTAGTGCCCACTGATGCTATGTTGCCATAGTGATGAGCTACATCACTGTAGCTCATCATTATGGTGACGTAGTGTTTCATGTACAAATGCCCCACACGCCCACTATGTTGTTGATTCAGTCATACCTGGGAAAGCATATAAACTCCACAGAAGTCTGTGAATAATCACCTGCAACAACTGTCTGACACTGTGGTGAGAAGAAGGAGGTAGTGCTAATGCATACCTTTTGCCCTTTACCTTACCTAGTGGACTTCAGTAGCAAACCTCAAGTTTTCTGTCTCTCCTTGCAGAAAGGAATATTTAGTAATATTTAGCATTCTCCAGCTCTCTACCTCGTGGGACAGCAGCTTCATATTTCCACTCTCAAATCTTTCTAAAAATTACACTTCTCCACAAAGGTACAAAGACAAGCTTCCTTTTCTCTTGGCCCTCTGACTCATGCATTCTTAGCTGCACAATGACCCAGGTTAGGAGGGTTCCTCCCCACCCTGGTAGACATATGCACTTCAGGTTACAGCACTCTTCTAAAAAGATGTGGATTACATATGTAACAGCCCCCTACACGTACTGGGTTGTGTTGTAGTGTGTGTGTGTGTGTGTGTGTGTGTGTGTGTGTGTGTGTGTGTGTGTGTGTGTGTGTGTGTGTGTGTGTGTGTGTAACAGCCCCTACACGTACTGGGTTGTATACTGTGTGTGTGTGTGTGTGTGTGTGTGTCTTTTGATATGGGCAAGATGGTCCCTGTTGTTCTGGCCACATGCTCAGCACATGGCAAGCAAGGCCTGTATCTGGAGAAAATATGTAAAACCTTATAGCCTCACTGGCCAAGGGAAGCAGAGGATTCTTCAGGCCAATATGTTGGGAGAGAGAATGCAGCATGGCACTCCCTGACTGGACAAGGCCAGGGTGATGTCATACAAAGGGATATAAAGGAAGCTAGGCTAGTTTGGGAGAGAAGAAGCTGCTAGCAGCTGCTGAAGAGTGGCATCTTCTCCAAGGGAGAAGGAGTTACAGATAACAAAAAAGGGAGCTCAGGTAGAGAGAGGGAGAATTGTCCCATTGTCTGGGGACTCCTCTCCTTTTCTTCCCTTTGTTTTTCCTCTCTTTTGAAGTTTTAAGGGATTAGTACTGTGGAAAGTGTATTAGTTCCTTGGATTTACTGGTCTGGATTTAGGCCTGGCAGTTTTAACAGGGTTGGCACCTGGGAGTTCTTAATCTGCCAATTTTGGGCCAGGGGTGAGGCTTGCAACTTTTTGCTCCCAGTGGAGCTGTGGCTCAAATCATCTGCAGCCCAGATATAGAGGGTAGGTTTGGTCTTCCCCCTTGTTTCCCCCGTGTTTCTTTTGATAGTCCTTTGTTTTAGCTGGCTGTGTGGTTGGGCTGGCTGTAGCCATTAATCAAGCTGGTTCCTTTGGACTACGTGAATCTGTGCAACCTATAGACTATGTGGTGTAGTTAGTAGTGTTTCACATTGCAGTTGGTGTTTTCTTCTGTTTTCTGTATTAAATGTGTTTTGGCTACACTGCTTGTGAGGAGGGGGGCGTTGTTTATGCAGGATGCCCTAGTAATTAATTTGGTGTCCAAGATTTCTGGGTGGGGGCTCAGTAAATAAATTTAGTACCCCAAAAATTGAACCCAGCCTTTGTGCTGCCAGCTGGTGCCTGGCAGAAGGGTTACACCTATAACCCAGGTGTTTCACTTACTGGGAGGGTTGTTTCAATATGCAACTTATGTTTTCAGGTCAACTGATGTACTCTTGTAAATTTTATCTATTTCCAATATGGCTATTTTAAAAAAGATAGGGAATGGCTACAAACTAAGGATTAGTTCCCATTAAAATTTTTCAACAGTAGCATTCTATTCTACAAGTGGCAATAAAATCAGATTGTGTCATATAAGACCAAAGTATAATTCAGTGAAGTGAAAAAAAACAGTATAGGTTTTGTGCTCCCCCAAATAGTAATACTCTGCCAAAGCACCTCATAAAATCTCAGTTGCAGACCAGAGTTGCATTGTGAAATAATATGTTTCATACATAATTTAAAAAAAATCCTGAGTCTATATGTCCTCACTTCACTTCATGAAGAAAGAAAATGTGATTTTGTGAGACTAAAATTCCATGCTGTGTGCTATTAATAGATCAGATGAAGGAAATATATTTAATTTTAGGATCCCCATTGTATTCTTTCAACTTGCAGTTTTTTCTCAGGCTACCAGTAAAATCATTTAACCAATAGTACAGCTATTTCTAAGTAAATAAATAAATAATGCTAGGAACAGTAAAAATATATAGAAATATATACACTGCATTTCATTATAAGCCAGCTGAAAATATTTTATATTCCATTGCTTATTCGGTAATTTGACCCTGAAAAGTCAGCTGAGCAATATATGGTAATAAAGAAAGTAAGGATATGCATGCTTTTAAATCTGAGTTCTTAATTAAATCTTACCTAACTGAAGCTGGTATTGCACATACTCTCCCTTATCAGAATATACCACAAAATTAGGACATTTAGCTTGATTCTGTGATCATTAGACAAGCAGAATTCCCCAAATAAACGGAAGTTTTCACTTCCAATTGAATGCAAGTTTACACATTAGCCTGTTTGACTCTGTTTTGTTTCTATCATACCTTTGTTAAGATGATGAGAGTTCATACCCTGCAGTCAGTCAGAACAAGAAATGTATTTCTTTCTAAGCAAAAAGCTTTTAATTAAATGGGCTTTAAATTCAAGTCATACCATAATATAGGATTTAAGATATGTTAAACCTCTAGTTCAATGTACGTAAAACAAAATTGGTTTCATTACTTAGAGATGGTTTTATTCAGCTCCTCTGCTAGGGAATACTCGGTCTGGATAATTGACTACCTTAGACATGCACAGTCGTAAATGAAGCTTAAAATGTGGCCCTTTACACTGAGCATAATTTGGAGGAAAAAGCATCCTAGACAGATGTCTACTCCATGGTTTATATGAGTATGTGATACCATCCGCACTTTTCACAGCTAAACCCTTGAAAACTGGGAGATTGACAAAGGGCCCCAAACGTGAAGAGCATTCATTAAAAGATGTAAATAGCCAAGATCCGTGCTGTTATGTTTCAATCTTCTTTATCCTGTTGAAAACAGGAAAGCCTCCTGTCATGCAGGCTCAGGGATTCTCAGGGCCCAATAAAGGTTAGTGACATTTTCAATTCATGTTTGTTTTCATTCTTCTAATCATGAACCCTGTGTCAGCCTGCGAAACCAGCTGAGCTTAATCCATAACCTTTTACTAGTGAAACATTAACTCACAGCATGTCCTGTTGTCTTTTTAAAGCAATACAAAAGAAAGAAAAAAAAAGAACCATGGTATACATGATAAAATATAGCAGCAGCCAAACGTGAAGGGGTGTTGGTTGTAGCCCTGTTGGTCTAAGGACATAACCAGACAAGGTTTTGGGGAAAAATTTGTTATCTTTTATTAGACCAACTAAAATAGTTGGAAAAATTCTTCTTTGCAAGCTTTGGGTACAAATACCCTTCTTCAGGCAGAGGAAGTGTCTGCAGTTGTTTTGTGCCCTTCCTGGATGTGACAGAATAAAAGCCAGAGGCCAGTATGCAAGAATGTCAGTCAGTGAAAATGCAAATTGTGGCAGACAATGGGTGAGAAAAAGGTGGGGGGGGAGGGGGAAGGGGAATGTAAACCTGGTGTTAAGATGTAGCTGGTAAATAGCAGAGAGGTTAGCTGGGGTATCAGATGTTAGGTAGGTTATAATGTGCCATAAATCCAATGCCTATATTTAGTCCATGACTTTTTTTATCCAGTAGGTTGATGAAGTGAAGTTCATAGACACATCTGCAAAAGGTATTTTGTATATTCCCTCTGAGGATTTGAACTGAGAAATTGGAGGGATTCTTGTGAGAAATGTGCTCCCACAGGTAACTGGGTATTTTTGTATTTGATAGAGTTTCGGTGTGCACTCATTCTGGTATGCAGTGGTTGTTTGGTTTCTCAACATGTTTTCCATCAGGGCATTTAGTGCACTGGATGACATATATTACATTTCTGGAGATACAGCTGTAAGATCCAAGAATGTTGATGGTTCTGTTGTGGGGTGTAGTAATTGTGGGAGTGGTGGAAATAAGTTGGCAGGTTTTACATTTCTTGTCATGGCATGGTCTGGATCCATCTGGTATGCTTTGGTTCATAGGAAGTTTGCTTCTGGTGATGA
>NW_017729025.1:60482827-60483287 GCF_001723915.1 Gavialis gangeticus
ATGAGATTAGCAAGGTTCAGTGCTTGTTTAAAGGCTGGGATTCGTGGTTCTGGGAAGATTTCTTTCAAATATGGGTCTTCTTCTAGTATGGGTTGCAATTGTTTGAGGATTTTCAATATAGGGTCTAGGGAATTATGGTGTGCAATTTCATGGGGATATTCTTTCTGTACTGCAGCAATTCTTCACGTGGTATCCGGGTGGCTCTTTAAAAAGTGTGATCTATCTCTCTGGAGGAGTGTCGTTACTGGGAGAAAGCCCTTCTGAGATTTGTGAGATGACTATAATAGGTGGCTCTCCTCAGTGCAAATTCAGTGGTATTGGAGAGCTAGGCTATATATTACAGCTTTCTTGGTGTGTTTAGGGTGATTGCTCTTTCTGTGCAGATATGTATGTCACTCCATGGATTTCTTGTATATGGTGGTGTCCCAGCCACCTGCGGAGGGTTTAGATTGAGAGTGTG
>NW_017729025.1:60483298-60493956 GCF_001723915.1 Gavialis gangeticus
CAAGCACTTTTATCACATAGACATACTTTTCAGCTGCCACAGGTTGTTTGTATTTTACTATTTTGGATAGTGATCATAGTATCTGAAAAGAAAACATTGGCGCTGACTATTCAAAAGCTAGTCTGATGGCAGGGTGATGATTATTGATTTCCATCAGAAATTCAGTCACAGATCACAAGGTTTTAGTCCAAATGATGAAGATGTCATCGATATATTTTAAGTATACCATGAATTTGGTGCAATCCTTGAGGAATTCTTCTTCCAGGTGGCTCATAAAAAGGTTGGCATATTGTGGGACTATTCCTTCAGACCATAGCTGTGCCCATGGCCTGGAGGAATTGTTAGTTATTGAAGCTGTTTTGTGAGGATGAAGTATATAAGTTCAGTAATATCTTTGGGTCTGTACTCTGAGTTGTAATCTTGCTCTTGTAGATATGTAAGGCAGGTGTGGGTGCCATCCTGGTGTGGGATGTTGGTATATTAGCTGGTAACATTCACAGTGGCTAGGCAGATGTTGCCAGAAGGGTGGTTTATGTTTTTGAGATATGTTTTTTCGTAGAAAGTCTGTTATGTCTTGGACAAAACTCACACTTTGGGTGACAAGAGGTTTTAGGATTGATTCAATGAAACCTGATATTTCCTCAGTTAGTGTTCCATGGTTTGATATGATAGGTCTGCCAGGGTTCCCTTGTTTGTGGATTTTAGGGAGCATGTAAAAAGTCCCCGGGTTGGGTAGTTGGGGGATCAAGTTCTGTAGTTTTTCTTGTAGTTCAGAAAGAAATTATTTGATGGTAGTATTGAGTTTAAAGGTAAAAAGTGTGGTAGGATCTTCCTCTAGCTTTTTGCAGTAAGTGGTGTCAGAAAGTTGTCTGTTGGCTTCTTTTATGCAGTCTTCATAGGTAAAAATAACTATAGCTCTTCCTTTATCTGCCGGTCTTATTACAATTTGGTGGTTTGATCTTAGAGATTCTATGGTCCTTCTCTCTGAGAGGAAAAGCAGTTATACTTGTAGAAAGCAATATATATTTTAAGCAATTAATAGTATTCAGATGTAATACCTGCTTATTAATTTTAGACTATTCAGTACCAATACTGACCGAATACTATTGGTAACATGCATGAATAACCAAGTGAAAGCTAGTGCATCTTTTCCAGAAGTTATAACATAACTTTTCATCTATTACGCCAATATTTTTGTATATTTTAGTTTATCCATGTTTGATTAATAATATATTAATAAAGAAAATTCTTGATTCACCTGTCCTTTCTTGTATAAATTAACTGTTCCCTTATGTTTCTTAAAGCTTTATTCAGATAAATGAAAAATGTTTGGTTTTATAAAGAAACACGGTACACTAATCTGGATTTTACACAAAATACACTACAAACTGCATACCACAACTCCTCCTACCTCTCTGACTGTGCATACTGACATACTATATACAAATCCAGCAGAAGGAAAAGCATCCAGTGGGCTTGTCTACACAAGATGCTTAACTGTACAGTAGCATAGTTTACTGCAAAGTAAGTGAGTGCATCTACACATGCACATACTTACCATATAGTAAACCTCGCTAATCATGAGTAAATTTGCTACCTGCAAATGAAAGTAGCAAATTTACTTTCGATTAGTAACAGAGCAGTAGCGCTCATGTAGATGACTGACTGGGAGAAAATCTGCTCCCAGTCAGCCATCCACCATGGGACAAGAGATTGCTCTCTGCCCCAGGAGCTGGCTGCTGATGGAGTGGGCTTCATCACTGGAGCCCGGGTGGAGACTATGTCCCCCTGCCCTGGCAGCAGGGAACTTCAAGCTCCCTGCTCTGAGATCATGATCAGGGAGCCAGGGCTGAGAGATCCTGATCTCCCAGCCCCTGCTCCACCATCACAATTGGGGAACAGGACTGGGAGATCCTTATCTCTCAGCGCCAACTCCACAGTAGTGGAACTGGCACTGGAAGGTAAGGGTTTCCCAGTGCCACCCCTGCGGTGGTGGAGCTGGCGCTGGGAGAGAAGGGTCTCCCAGCACTTGCCCCCTGGTGCAGAGCTGGCTCTGGGAGCTCCCTGCTGGTGGCGGCCAGGGAGCCTGTTCCCTGTCCAGCTCCATGACCATATTGCTGCACGGGGAACATGCTGGGGAGCTTGTTCCCTGCTCAGCTCCATAAGCATGGAGCTGGGTGGGGAACAGGCTGGGGAGCTTCTTCCCCACCCAGCTCTGCACTCACAGAGCTGAGTGGGGAACAAGCACCCCAGCTTGTTCCCTACCCAGCTCCATGCTTGCAGAGCTGAGCAGGAACCAAGCTCTCCAGCTTCTGCCCTGCATGCAGGGCAGGGGCTGGAACCTTCCCTGATCAGGGGCAGGTCCCAACCCTATGCCCCGATCTGCCAGTGGGGCAGGTACCAGTAAGCTAGCAGCCAGCTGCCCCACCAGTGCACTGGGGCAGGAGGCTAGGACCTGCCCTTCCCCTGCAGCTCTTCCCAAGTCCCCTGCCCCTGATTAGGGAGCCAAGGCCAGGAGCTACCTGCTGCCAGGGCAGGGGGACATTGTCCCTCTGCCCTGGCAGCAGGCCAGCCCTGGAGACTGGGACATTATACCCTGCCTCTGGGGGTCAGGAGCTACCTGCTGGCACTATCACGAGTAAACTGATCCAAGATCAAATGGATATGTAGACATGCTCAGTATAAAGCAAACTTCAGCAAAAATGGATAATTATATCCTATGCCTGTATAAGCCAGTATGGGGAGATGCTGACTTCACATATCTCTGCTGGGTAACAAATAGAGCCACATATATATGTTAAGAAGGTTCTCAGACTACAAAATATACTTTATTTGTCAGGGAGAAGAAACACCAACCTCAGGACAAACTGCTCTGGATCTACTTAATAGAGAAATAAATGAGAATATTAAATTTACAAGGGACTGCAAGACCAATAATTGTAAGCATTTTAATATGGCACTTAAATATAAAGATATAAATTCATGGAATCAAATTGAAGGAAAGTAAATAGTGGGACACTCCATGAGCCCCACCATCACAGCATTCACAAGTGGCTTGCTACCTAGAGATATGTAGAAAAAACATTTAAAACTGTGTCTATGTCTGACTTGCCGAATCTTTCTTGACGTCTCTGAATCAATTTGGAGGGTTCCAGTTCAATTTGGAGGAATTAAAAGGTCTCCTGATTTGGTTTGGATTTAGAGATTCGGACACCGAACTGAATCAGGGACTGAAGCTTCGCACAGCCCTAATAAGCAGTCCAAAAAAAGGCTATCTTGTAGGGCTGTGTGAAATTTCTCCGGCTGTTTCATTTCAATGCTATTTCGATGCATTTCGAGCTTGAAACAGCAACATCGAAATTAAACGAAAAGCTTCAAAACAGCCTTGAAACAAAATGAGGGCAGTCAAAACGTTTTGAAAGTTTCAAAACATTTTGAGTTTTGAAGCTGGACTTGCTTGCAGCTGAAGAGAAACTAAGGAGAGGGAGGGGAAAAGGAGGGAAGGACTGCTCATATCAACATGTGTAGCTGGCCAGTGACTGTGATCCTTCTCTGAGGTCCCTTCCAATTCCACTGCTCTGGGGGAGGGACAGAAAAACAGCATAAAAAGCATTGTTTGAACTGAGCTTTCTCTGTACCTTCACACTTACAAGTGACACAAGTTTTGCTCTAAACAGTTTGAGATGCAGTTTCCCCAGAAACCCCTGCACCTATCTCCTTGAAACTTGGCAGGCTTCATGGCCTCAGCAGGGGCTACCATCCCTGCAGTTCTCACCCCACTGCACCTTAACACACACACAAAATCACACGTCACAAGTTTTGCTTTTCAGCAGCTTGAGGTGCAGTTTCCCAGAAGCCCCTGCACCTATCTCCTTGAAGCTTGGTAAGCTTCATTGCCTCAGAAAGGGCTACCATTTCTGTAAGTTTCATATGAATCAGGCAAGAAATGAAAAAGTTATAGCAGTTTTGTGCTTCCTCATTATAGCCTATGGGTGAAATGTCAAAACAGAGTTGACACAATGAAACAGTTTTGATGAAACGAAATGGAACAGTGCTTTCAAAATGAAATGAAACTTGAAATGAAACAATGTCCTGTCGACACAGAAGTTGAAATGAAACAGTGCTGTTTCACACAGTCCTACTATCTTGTCACAGCCTTTACTCAGCTCATAGCCCTTAGTTCACAGGAGAGTGAGCAGAAATAAGTAGGAACTTATTCAGTTTCACAGATTTCATGGAAACTGCAAAATATGGAATTGTCAATGAAATCTGCAAAATCAACAAAAGGTGCTGGCTGGCAAGGCAGCAAGAAGGGCAGCAATCAAAATGGTGACCACCCCCTCATCCTCCACCCCACCCCCCGGGCTTCTTCACCAATCAGTGCCAATGCACAGAGCTGCTAGAAATGACAATGATGACAGAATGAGAACTTTATGCAACAATCAACCTGCAAAAAATGGTAAGTCCCTTTGCAATTTAGGTAGACCTAAGGTCTTTGCTGTTCCCTGCTGAAATTGTGTCTGTGATTTGGCAGAAAGAGCAGGAGCTATTCTCTGCAAGGAAGTTGGCTGGGTAAGCAGCACTGGCTCTACAAGGCTTTCTGCTTTAGTTTGCTTATCAGAGTAGCCAGTTCATTGCACAAACATGCACAAAGGGCCTCAAGAAGGAGCCTTTCTTAAACAGCAAGAAAGGGTGTAGTGACATACTCCTGTCTCAAAATAAGTGGGAGAAGAGGAGCAATTGTGACTCTTAGGTGCAGATCATTCTGTGCTTGGCTCCTGTGACAAAGTTGCTACTTACTCAGGCAAATTGTAACATCACAGTCAAGCCCAGAATGAGTCAAAGAGCCTAAGAGGGATACAAAGGGCTTTTTATAGATAAAGCAGAAGGCAAATAAGTACTAAAGAGAAAGGAAGTCCATTAACAAATGAGTGAAATTAAATTAATGACAAAATGGGTGAAATAATAGTCTTATTATAAGAAAAATAGTTGGAACAATGAGGAACTGATGAAGGTCTATGAAAATAGCTACTGGTAAGAAGAGGTAAAATGCTACAAGAAACATTTCAATGTACGTATTAGCTGATCCATACAGCATACATCAGAATTTATTAAAGGAATTTACTCTGTTGACTATTGTAACTTAAGCAAGTCAATCCATTTATTCATGTCTGAATATGGTGATATCAAAGCAGAATTTCCAGAAGTCTTCTCAAATCTCTGTTAGCTTTGCACTCAGCAGCTGACCTCCCAATGATCTGTCATACAGCACCTTTCCATTTCCACTATTCTCCAAAGGGAGCCTTGTCAGATGGTATCAAACACTTTTAAGCAATCAATAAAACACATGTTCAGTGGATGATTGTACTCCGTATTTTTCAGTGATGTGATGGATGTTTGCAGTTGATCATGTATACCTCAGTCCTTCTCTGAAATCAGACTGTTGTGGTGGTAGTCCTAGCATTAACTTCATGCAACACAGGATTATATGGTGCAGAGTGTAGCTCCCATGTGATATCAAGAGATGGTACAAAGCCTCATTTCTGGTAAGGACAAAAAATCAGTTCATCCTGTCAATTTCTAGTCATCCATACATCATTGCAAATTTTTTCCACTTCAGACCGATGCAGCTGTCACCAATCACTTTCTACCAATTCTTACATAGTCACCAATCACTTTCTACCCCTGCTGCTTACTTAGGCTTCATTTTTCAGAAGAGCAAGAACTTCTTCCTCTCACAGAATTAATGGCTCTGGCTCAATACTCTTCTTCTTGTCATCTTATACTATGAGTAGCTCTGATGAGGTATACAGACTGTAATCTTCCCACCAATATTTGATATCATCAAGTTTAGTGAGGACTCTGCCATCCCAATCTTTTATTATATTCAATCACACAGAAAACTTTTTTTGTAAAAAGTCTGATTAGCGTGAATGTACTTTGTAGTGTTACCCTCTTTATGATCCTTAGGTTCCACATATTTTGCCCTAAGGTATTGTTATGTACTCTTATATAATGTAGTCTTTGAATCTGTCTACTCAGTTTCTTCTACTGTCTCCCAACTCATTTTTAGTCTCCAACTCATTTTCTTTTGCCCTTCTTCATTTTTCCAACAGTTTCATAGTTTCATAGTTGGTAGGGTCGGAAGGGACCTGAGCAGTTCAATCACCTTCTCATATAACTGTGGTGCAGCTCAATCCTGACTTATCAAAACCATGGGTATTGGTGGTTTTGAACTAATAGAATTAATTTTATCTCAAAGTGTATTCAGACTGTTCTCCTTTTTTCACTTGTGACAATATATGTCATCATGGTGGAGACTTTGCATTATACCCCATTGGCATAGATCAGAGACAGGATCAGTGTGACAATCTGTACTCTGACTATGAGATAAGGATGCAAGTTGATGAAGAATGCCATCTATTGAAGCCCAACATCAGTTTGGCATCACTTAAACCAGCCAACAAAGCAGCAGTTACTTGGCCTAGCAAAACATAAGCACTAAAGTGATAGATTCAACTAGCAGTGTCTCAAACCCACTTTGGATAGAAGTTACATATTTTTTATTGATTCTGCATAAATCTACTGCAGTGGACCTACAAAATACCTTACCTTTATTATTACTTACTTTTTCTCCTAAGGGCTAATAATTGATGGTCAGATCCTCAATCTTCATTCAGAAAAGTCTTTGTTTACCAAATGCTATTTCTCTAGCATTGATGTATAGGTGATTTGATTCACTGGCATATTTTCAGGTTACCTCCATGTGTAAAAAAAATCTAAGATGCTGCATGAAGATATTTGTAATGACCAAGCAGCTGGAGCAGCAAACTCCAACTAAATGCTTTTGTAAATCCAGACTGTTTTTTCCTATTACTTCTTATGATAGCCTATTTTTCCAGGGTCTACATTCTGGTCCCCACTTACCAAGTTGATAGCTTTCCTTAGTGTTTAAATTAACATCTCTTTAGACCATTCAGAAAATTCATCAGTTGCAGAGGATGGCAAATTTGCATGATCAAAATGAATATAATGTATATAACAAGAGGAGGAACCAGGGGGCAGTCTGCAGAGCTGTGATGAGTGGTAATTTAGACTGCAACTCCCAGAAGCCCCCAGGGGTTGGTGCGCAAAAGAAAAAGGAAGAGGAAGCTCAGGGCTGAAGTAAAGGGAGAGAGCAGTGTGCATGTGAAACTAGGTCAGCCCTACACAGAGGAGTGCACAGTGGAGCTGGAGATCTCACTGCTTCGGACAGCCAGGACTATAGACTGAAAGACTTGGGGGCAGCTGCAGGCTGCTGTTTGAGTGCCCTAAGGACTAAAGGCTTGCTTGGGAACACTGTTCGAATGGGGCTTTCAGAACTGGCCAGTCCTCTCATAAAGGCTTAACGAAAAAAAAGAAAAAGGGATAAAAAAAAACCAATCCTCAGCTATCCGCCACTATGGTGTCTAATCCTGAGTCTCTTGCAGTCTCTCTGCATCTTCCCCCTTTGACACTGGCCCTCTTTTTGGGCTCCTCATCCCTGCCAGTTTCTTAGGTTGAAGTCCTCAGTACTGTCACAAAGGGGTACTTCCTCTCAAATGTACAGCTAACAATAAAGAAAAATACACAGAAAACTAACGTAGTCTCTTCTCACCATCACACCTTCACCTGGCCAGAATGAGGCTGTTTCCGGTTCTCGTTATGATTGGTCCAGTTCTGTGTGTATTGCTCAGGGTCTGAACCCTTCCAAGGGTTGTCTAGACTCTCACAGGACAACTCTTCAGTGTTCAGGGATGGCCCTCTGCCCACCATCTGCTTGCAGGCTCTTCAGCTCCTGCCTGCTGGAGGACTCTTATTCCCATCTTCTGGCTGCACCAAAAGCCAGTCTTCACCAGGGCCCAGTGTCATCTTCTCCGCACTGCCCCTTCCCTCCACTATGGAGTGAGAAGCTGCTTTGAAAACACCACATCTCCGGTGAAGCATGGCTCATTGGCTCCATGGTCAGGTCAGAGAGGGGGTGTTACACCACCACTCCTGGCACTTCTCTCTGATCTCCCGTGGCTCCTTCACAAAGGAATACAGGCTTAACAAAGCACTGGATTAATACTGACAATGCCAAACCTGTCAAACAGAGACCTAAAAGATTACCCATCTGTTTCCAGTAGGAGTTTGATCAGCAGCTGCAAGAGATGAAGGAAAGAGGTATCATCAGGCCCTATGTTGGCCCGTGGGCTGCGTCTGTGGCATTGATACAGAAGAAAGGAAGAAGTATGCGGGTCTGCGTGAATTATCATAGACTGAATGTTGTTACTGTTAAGGATGTCTATTCCTTACCTCAAATTTATGACATACTATACCTCCTGATCAAAGCTCGATGGTTCTCAACTTTGATCCAGCTAATGTAGACCGATAGGTGGAAGTGTACCCAGAGGACATAGCTACAACAGCTTTCTGCACTAAGAAGGGACTGTCTGAGTTTTCGGTTTATGTAATGTTCCTAGTACATTTAAGAGACTGATGGATACTGTGTTAGTGGATTTACAAGGGACATCCTTTCTGGTGTACCTGGATGACGTCATTGTCATAAGCCAAACCTCTAAGGAGCACTTGCAGAAACTGAAAGTAGTGTTTACGAGACTGAAAGAAGCCAACTTAAAAATTAAACCTTCCAAATGTCAGCCTTTCTCTAGGGAAGTGAACTTTTTGGAACATGTGATCTCCATGGGGGGAATAGGCCCAGATCCAGAGAAGGCAGAGACTATTAAGGTCTGGCTAGTATCTCAAAATGGAACAGAACTGAGCAGCTTCTTGAGTTAGCCTCCTATTAAGGAAGATTTGTGGCAGATTTTGCTACCATTGCAAGTCCCTTACATAAGTTTTCCATTAAGATTAATTTCATCTGGACCAGGGAATGTCAAGATGTCTTTATAGAGCTAAAGTGACAGTTGATGTCATCCCCTATCTTAAGAGTATCCTGACCCTCAGTTATCCTTCTTGTTGGACACCGATGCAAGAAATACAGCAGGTGCTGTACAGTGCTGATGTTGACTTCAAAGCTATTTTGTCACAAGTTGAAAGAGGCCAGAAAAAGGTACTGTCCTACGCATGCCAAGCCTTAAACAAAGTTGAGAGCCAATAGGCAACTACAAGAAAGGAACTGTTTGCTGTAGTAACCTTTACCAAATATTTTCCACACTTCCTTCTGCGGAGATACTTCATAAGAGCAGACCACAATTCTCTCCAGTGGCTATACAATTTCCAAAAACCTGAAGGACAGCTGGCTAGATGGTTAGAACAGCTGGCTAAGTTTGAATACCAAATAGTGCATCTCCCTGGGAGATGGCACAAGAATGCTGATGCATTGTCCCATAAGCCTCACATAGTGGAAGTTGAACCTAAAGCTGAAGCAGTAGGGATTCAGCCACTGTCAGCTTTAAAGACAGCCAAGGGTGAACAAACTCTGAATACAGGAAAATCCAGAAGGTTGACAGACTGGCGTACAAAACAACAGGAAGATGCTGACATTAAAAAAACTAATAAAGTAGAAGAAAATCAATAGTGAAGAGTTCCCTGAAGAAGGGCAATATCATCTGCACCTCAAGAGGCACCAGGTAGTATGGCTTGAGGTGAGCATTAGGCAAGGAGTACTGGTACAAAAACTTACACAATCTGCCCAAAGAACTGAGCTTATTCAAATAGTGGTACCAGAGAAGGAAATGCCAAAAATTCTGCAAGCTTTACATGTTTCCAATATTGCGGGACATTTGGCCATGCTCGTAAAGTCCAGTCTTGGTCCAATCTTGGTACTTTTGGTTAGGCTGGAGAAAAATCTGTTAAGGACTGGTGCAGATCATGCAAGGTGTGTGGTGCCTGAAAAGGACTGAAAAGTAATCACAGGGCCCCCACAGTCTCCATGCAGACTGGATGACCCCTGAAAAGGATAGCAATGGACATCCTGGGTCCCCTTCCTATTACACCACATAGAAGCAAGTATGTTTTAGTAGTGGCTAACTATTTTTCCAATGGGCAGAAGCATACCCCCTCTGAGATCAGAAGGTTCAGGCTGCGGCAAAGGCAATTGTTGAGAAATCTGTGTGCTATCATGGTGTACCTCAATCCCTATACACTGACTAGGGAAGAAATTTTGAGTCTCAACTATTTCATCATGTATGTGACCTTCAGGAAATCAACAAAACCTGTACCACATCATATCACCCCCATCTGGAACAATTCAACCATTCTCTGGTTGACATGCTATCCTCTTGGATCAGACAGTCAGATGGAGTGGGATGAGATACTCCCTTATGTCATAAAGATCCATCAAAGCAGTGTGCAGTCATCTACATGACATACACCATATATGATATTGTTTGGATAGGAAATTTGCCTACCTGTTGATATCTCTAGAGTAAATATATCAGAATTTAACAATCCATTGGAAATGTTACAAAGATGGCAGGATTCATAGATTCATAGATTCATAGATTAAGGGTCGGAAGGGACCTAGTAGATCTTCTAGGCCGACCCCCCGCCAGGGCGGGAGAACAACAAAAAACCCCAAAAAGAGAAATGGGACTCAAACGAGTCCAGCCAGGTAGGCATCCAGCCTCTTCTTAAACACCCCCAGGGTAGGGGCCAGCACCACTTCCCTTGGAAGTTGGTTCCAGCTCCTAGCC
>NW_017729025.1:60494446-60500302 GCF_001723915.1 Gavialis gangeticus
GTGTCAAAGGCCTTGCTGAAGTCCAGAAAGACTACATCCACCGCGACACCTGCATCCATGGCCTTTGTGACCTGATCGTAGAAGGCAATCAGGTTGGTCTGACATGATCTCCCCCTAATAAATCCATGCTGATTGCCCCTGAGCATCATTTCTGATACCTAAGTTGGGTGAGCCAAGCTGTTAAGAGACATCAGGCTTCAGCCACACAAAGGCAAAAAGAGTACTATGACCTCAGAGTCCCCGGACAGGTATAGGAACCAAGAGAGCTGGAATGGGCACAGAACTAAACCAGGAGGTAGGGCCAGTGCCAAAAGCTATGTAAGAAGT
Organism: Gavialis gangeticus; assembly: GCF_001723915.1. Lineage (NCBI taxonomy): Eukaryota > Metazoa > Chordata > Crocodylia > Gavialidae > Gavialis > Gavialis gangeticus. Next base: position 60,494,774 of record NW_017729025.1, read on the forward strand.
TCAGTGGCCCTTATACAGTCATCAGGAATTGTCTGAGGTGTTGTATTAGATGACAAGTAGACCAGACATAAACTTCTGTAGTATATTATAATTGCATGAAACCCTATGTGTGTTCAGAAGACAAAAACCCTGGACTGACAAAGAAGCTAGAGGGGCCTTCTCCTCAGCAGCCAAGATTTTGGCAGAGGCTTCACAACAGAACCCTCACCAATATAGCCCCCAGTAGGTCCAATAGGTTGCTGCTAGAGGATGCTTCTGGATCAGAAATGTAGGGTGAAATCCAGGGCCTGATGGGAATGAAGATAGTAAGTATGAACAAGTACTTGGGTTAGGATCAAGACTGGGTACAACAGCAGGTACCCAAAACCAAACAAAGCCAGTAAGGGTCCTCACCCCTAAATCCTCAGGTAGACCACAGTGAGTGTGGACACCTCCCAGGTGCCATAGGGACTACATGGTATAATTTTAGAGTTGGATGTGGGGGCACATCCAGGTTAAAGTAGGGGTAATATAATGTGAATGTAATATGTGTAACAGCAGGAGGAACCAGTAGTCTGCAGAGCTGTTCTGACTGGTAATTTAGACTGCAACTCCCAGAAACCCCCAGGGGCTGGCAGGCAAAAGAAAAAGGAAGAGTAAGCTCAAGGTTAGAGTAAGGGGAAGAGAGAGCAGCATGCATGTGAAACCTGGTCAGCTCTACACAGAGGAGTGCACCGAGCTGGACATCTCGCTGGTTCAGTCAGCCAAGACTGTGGACTGAAAGACTTGGGGGCAGCTGCAGGTTGCTGTTTGAGTGCTCTAGGGACTAACAGCTTGCTTGGGGACACCTCCAGAGTTGTGGCAGGGAAATTAAGACGCTGAGTGTATGTTATGACAATGATGATGTTTCTTTACCTTTTACCTGTTCCCTCCCTTTGGCCCATTAGCTTGTGATTTTCTGTATAAAAGTGGGAACTCTCCCTTGCTTCTTGTGACAGTTTCTGGGGCTGCAGAGTTGGCACAGTATTAACTGGCTTCACTCAAAAACTAACTGAAATAATTCTCTTGCTGACTGGATACTATCCAATTTAACTTGGTTACATCCACTTTGGTATCTCTTTGGATATGATAAAGGTGACCCCATTATTATAATATGATAGGTAAGTGCAAGATAACTGGAGAAAAGCAAATATAATACTGATTTTTAATGGATGATCCTGGTGCTAATCATCTTTTAATTCTAACTACATCTCTGGTAAGTAACAATAAATATTAAGAGAAAAATTGCTATGAGCCATATTGTGACATATCCTACACGAGAGTATAGAGAGCATAAAGCAACCCCTTAGTCTCTTGTATCAGTGACTCCTGCTGGCAAGCATAAGCAGGCCCTGCAGAGTCTATAATCTTCCCTCACTAAGGGGCAAGGAGTGGGTAGAACTCTCTGAAAGGAAGTGGAAGTAATGGGATACAAGCAGAGAAGAGTAAAACTATAAAACCATGAAGTGTCATTAAAAATTTGTAGGATCGCAGTATGTGTTGTAGCTGTGATGATCCAGGAAATATGGAAAAACTAAGGACTTTCTTGGTGATACCTTATTGAAACAACTGCATAGCTGAGATGCAAGCCACACTTTTGGGCACAAAGTGGCTTTTTCAGGTCGTGAAAAGAAGCAGATACAGCCTAAGCTAGATCCATAATGTAAAAGTTTGCATTTAACTCCGTGTGTAAATGAACAGTCACTTGAAGAATGCAGGAAGACTATGAACTAGAAACAAAGCGAAGTTATTAGAAGCAGGTTCAGAACCAAAAAAAAAAGCTCACCAATAGGAGACCACTTTTCACAGAACTACTCCCTTTCTGACCTCACAATTCTAATACTCAAGGGAAATCTGCAAAATACTGTCACATGGTGGGCCCAGGAATAACATTCATAATTTTACTAGAGACTAAAACTGCTGGCAGTAGTGTAACAATCAGGTTACCAGAGCACCAGCCCCAGGGCCCATTTAGAGGGGGCACATGAACATCAGCCACTACCTCTGCCAGCCCAGTCCCTGCTGCCACCTAGGGTGTTGGCCCTGACTGTTACACTTCTGAACTATGGATTAAACACAGCCGATGTCATCATGGCTCATTACACTACCTGCTATCCCTGCTAACTTCTCAGCACTCCACAGGTAATACCAAACCTTTCCCCCCTGATCTTCTACAAGTTATCGATTTCACTGTGCTTCTCTTGTTTTGAAGCGGCTTGTGATAACTTCTCTTTGCTTCTAGATCTAATCCTCCGGTATCACCCAAAAAACCTTTGCTTCTCGCATTAAGAACTTGATCATAATAAAAAAATATTTATTTGTAGAACAGCTTCCCAAGGGGAAAAATGCACGTCTTGACACTTACTGAAGTTAAACATCCTCTTATGTCAGTCACAAAACTTTTTTTCACTGCTCCACCCACTCCATCACTGAAAGGGTATGGTAGCTGGTGGGTGTGTCTTTCCAATCCTTGATAGCCATCTAGTGGCATAAACATGTCTGCTGCTCAACTGTCGCATTGCATTTAGGCCTTTTATGATTGCTGGGACAAAGATCCTGCTGTACTTCTCTCACAAGGACAGGAGAGTATTTTTCAAGTGATGCATTTGATATAGCTCTGAGTAAATTGAACCAAAAGTCAGAAAGATCTCCTCGCTGGTTAGAACAGGGCGGGGGCCGAAGGAGGTGTGTATCCCTGTTCTTTAGCATACCATTTATTTCATTACATCTAATTTGGCTGATATTATCAACATTATTACACTGATAGTTGTTTCAACTCAGACTAATTTAATTGATAGAATTCTGTGTCCTTGCTATTATATGAGACAATTAGCTCTCATTAGTTCACATTTCACTCATTTTCTACTGACTGATTGCACTACATACTGATACTCACTAATATCAATATGTAATGCAATCAGTCAGAGGAAATGTTGGTGGAGTATCTCTAGAAACTATCATACTTATCATTCTGATTGTCTTCAAAGTACCAATATTTTCCTATAATTTGATGGTTTCATAAAGTAATATTTTGTATGAATACCAATTTTAAGGTCACATACTTAATCATGTATGGATTAAGCAGCATTTAACTAATGAGGAATTTATTGCAACTTATTAATATATTACTGTTATATAGTGTAACCTGCAAATAATAAAAATGAAAATACAGTTTGACTTAGAGACTTTTTGCTTCCCTTTTCTTATTTCTTCAGTTTTCCTCCTATATTCTAAGTTTTTTTGTATTCTATTGTGAAGGTCCTGCTGTAACCATATGGAGAGCTTTAGCAAAGCAAGAACATGCAGCTGATGCTTTGTAGAAGAGGTGAAAAGGTTACTCAAATTGTACTACTGTTAATTTGTCCCTTAAGCATCTACAGCAGGGAGTCTATAATAGAAAGAACCAAAGCACAGAGATTTGGCTATCAGATTATTATGTCAGAAATGCTAAAGATTCAAAGGAAAGAAAAGGGTGAAAAGCTTTTTGTAACCAATTTAATATAATCCACTGAGCTTTCGTTGAAGCCTATTTATAAATGCACTGCTAGTTTACTCAAAAATGCATATACAGGTACCTATATTTTCCTTCTTAAAAATGTTTATAGTTACTTAACGATGCAAATTTGTAGTTATCCTAATAAACAATATGCTTTTAGTCCTCACATTTTTCTGAAATATTAAGCCCCTCAATACTCTGGTAAAGTACAGATCATTCTGAGAAAAATAATAGCACAACACTCTCTAGTATACTGTTCTTTAGAGCTTAGCTCCTCAATAATAAATGTATATAAGAGTCTTTACAGATGGCCTCAAACAAGATCATAATCTTTAAAAAGAAAATATTTAATATAGAAAATATAAAAAGGCATAAAATAAACAGTTTGCAGTTTAGGATTTAAAAAATTCAAAATAATCATATTTCAAAGAGTAAATCAAATTAGATTTGCTATGCTAAATTTGATGCTGAATAATGACATAGGACATTTAAATACCATAGTTGCTATAATAATCCCCGTTTGATTCATGGGTTCCCTGAACTGGGCTAAGCCTTTAGAGAAAAACTAATTGCTACAAACAGTAATTTTCAAGTCCCTTTTGTTTCCTATTGCAGGCACCTCTGGATGCAGAAGGTACCCAATTAGCAGAATTCATGGTCCTGATTGTGCATTGTGGGGCTAGTGTTTGAACAGTATAAACACTGCTGATTACTATTCCAATGTAATGCTTGATTTTTTTTGATTGCTTAATAAGGCCATCTATTCTGCATCAGGCACTGGCAAAGCTGTTGGTGAAATCAGTTAGGTCACTTTTTTCTGGTCATAGTAGCAGGAGGAGCCTTGTGATAGTAACAGATGACTAAAGACATAATTACAGGCTATTTAATCACATCTGTTTTCCCACTTAACATTGTTTGCTCAAGTTAGATGTAGTTAAATAAATCAAAAGGAAAATAATGGCAAAGACACTAAAAAATTACTATTACATGGTTAAAACTCTAGGGCTTGTTATAATTACAGAAAACAGAGTTTACAGTGATTTTTAAAAGGCACTAATTTATATTAGTGAGTTTCTATACACACACTCTGGAATGCTGGTTGTTGCTGTTTTTAGTCAATGTTATTTAAATAACAATTTATATGAAAGAAGCAGCTGAAATAAAAAAGGTGGAATATTATTGTTTGCTTATTAAAATTATTTGTCTGTGTCCCTCCAATATTAGAATTGTATTTCAAAAGAAGTAACTCCTTTCATGATTTGTGATTAACAACTAGGGCCCTAAATGCACTTTCCATTAAACAACAATCAGGATAGCAGAGACCAAGGGCTAAATCAAAAACAAACAAAACAAAAAACTTAACTTAGGGTTTGAACCTGTACTTTGATGGATTTGGAGTGACCAAGTCCAAAACTGTAATCCAGATACCGCCACTCAGCAACAACATAACTTCGGAAGCACCTAAACTCACTAAATGTGTTACTGTTTAGCCTGAAAGTTCCCCTTGGCACCTGCACTTCTGCTTCTGATCAAGCCTGGAAACATCCTTTCTGAACAGTTTTGTTCTTAGATTCTGCGTATGCCCTAAATGAAATCCAGAAAGCAGGAGGAAAGGCACCTACGTACCCAGAGGAGCCATAATGTACTAGGCATACTTGGAATACAGCTGCAATCTGCATTATGTGTTTTTGTGGGATTGGGCCTATCACAGATGCAGTCATGGCTGCTTTACAGTACTACTGCCTGCTTTATATATAATAGCTTATTGGGTGAAGAGCTTGCCCAGAAATTAAGGGAGTTGGGTTATAAGCCCTTATCAACCCGAGAGAGTTCAAACCCACATCTCCCAGCTTCTATTCAAGGGTTCTTACCACCAGGTAGTAGGTTAGCTTGGAGACATTTCCCTTTTCTGTCACTGAGCAGAAGCAAATTCAAGTTCATAAGGCTAAAAAGAAAGGGACTAGGGTTAGATGCAGACATTAAAACGCCCAATGCAGAATCAAGATAAATGACGC
>NW_017729025.1:60505302-60508580 GCF_001723915.1 Gavialis gangeticus
GCAAATTCAAGTTCATAAGGCTAAAAAGAAAGGGACTAGGGTTAGATGCAGACATTAAAACGCCCAATGCAGAATCAAGATAAATGACGCTGGTTTCTCTAAGCAGACTGGGTTAGTTCAGTAGCGAACAGAAAACAGGTTTGCTTTTTGTTCGGAGGGGCACACAGTTTGCCTGCACTGGCTTAGAACAGCATGTTAAGGGTGCTCGCACACACCTCCCAGCATGCCCTGCAGGCTTCCCAGGCTGCCAGAGGTTGCTGAATACACCTGAGCAGCCAGGCCATCCCTGACTGCATGAACAGCGCGTGCCCCTGGCGGCTGAGAGGGTACAGCTGCACCAGTGGCGGTAAGAGCACAGCAGTGGGAGCCCAGTGGCAGTGAGCAGAGAGCTCCCACAGATATCACTGGCACTGTCAGTGGTGGAGGTGGGGTAGTGAGCACCAACCGCGGGTCAATGACCACCCACAGGCACCGCCAGCAGTGTCGGCAACAGCCAGGGGTGATCAGGGACTGCCCGCAGATGCCAGCAGTGCCAGTGTTGGGACAGCAAGCAGTGACTGCCCACAGGCGCCACTGACAGTGTCGGTGGTGCCTTTTTGTAGGGGGTGCACCATCACACACAGGGGGTGCACGTGCACCCATGTGCACCCCCTACACATCGCCCCTGCCTGACTGGCTGTCAGGCATGGGTGACCATGCTCCCAACCCCCTGCCCCATCGCCATGAACCCTCCCTCATGCCCAGTCCTAGGCTTCTAGGAGAGCCCCAGAGCAACTGCCCTTTATCGTGACTTGTACATGCCTCCATGTTCCAGCCTGTCTGTACCCTACCATGGTATCCCACCACCTGCACCCAAGCAGGGAGACCCAGGAGCTATGGCCCCCTGCTTCCTCTCCAGAGCATAGAAGAAGCAGGAACCACAGTCCATCTCCCGACAGAGCTGGACGCACGAGCGGACAAACGCATCACAGGTGCAGCGGTTGTCCAGAGCATGAAGCTTTTCCTGCCTCTCCCAACACTCTCCACAGAGGTATGGATTGGTTGGGTCAGTAGCCAGGCACCTCTCCAGCTCCAGCACTTCCTGCTCAAGCTGCTCCTGGACCACCTCCCTCTGCTGGGTGTGCCCCCAAGTGTAGCTGTGGCAAAAAAGCCAGATGCACACCTTCCCCACGTTCCACCATCTCTGAGCTGAGGGGAAAGCTGCCCATTGTTCCCACCAGGCCAGCCAGAACTTGTGGAAGCCCACATCCTCTAGGAGACTGGCATTCAAATGCCAGTAGGCCGATCCCAGACACCCAGGCCCTAGTGTGGCCTGGACCAAGACAAGATGGTGATCGCTGAAATGGGTTGGCCAGATGCCAGAGGAGTGGGCCTGGGCAAAGTGCAGCAAAGAGATGTAAACCTGGTCCAGCTGAGAGTAGCATGCCTCCTCCTCCCAGGCATGCTACTTCCAGTTGGACCAGGTTTATATCTGGTGAAGGCGGGGGGTCAGTAGGGTGACAGGCACGCCAGACATCCATCAGTGAGTAGTCCATCGGGATCTCCCCAAAGATGCCCATGGCGGCCTGGTTCTGCTCCCTGCCCAACCACTCTTGCACGTCTAGGGTGACGTTAAAGTCCTCACCAAGGACCAGGCACTCACAAGGGTTGAGGGTACCTATGTAAGTGGCCACCTGGCAGAAAAAATCTGCCAACTCTGGATCTTTTGCAGGGGCGTACCTGTTCAGAAGGTTCAGGACCAGCCCCTGCACTTGGACCCAGAGGTGCAACAGGTGGCCCAGCACCAACTCAATATCCTGGTGAAGCTCTGGCTGCAAGCCTGGGGAGAACAGGGTGGCCACCCCATAAGAAGTGGTTGAGAGGTGACCAAAAAAGAGTCACCAGGATCTCCAGAGATCCTTCCTGCAGCCATGGATGTTGAGGGTTGCTCAGCACTGCGAGCCCGGAGCATGGAGCCCGGTGGACACTGGCTCCCACCACATCACTGTGCAGAGGTCACACTAGGACCCTGCCTGCCAAGGTCCCCCCCGGAGCTGCCCTGCCTGCGCTGGGTGCCACACCCCCATTCCCACCCCGCCCCACAGCCGCCAAGCCTGGCAGGGCCTGGGAGGTGAGCGGGACACCAAGGGCAAGGGGCCGAGCCAGAGACAAGTAAAAGTGGGCACTGTCCTCAACTCATCCCATCAGGCGCGGCCAGGGAAGCCCTGCATCACACAGCCCTTGGGGTGGTGGTGGGACCTGGCTCACGTGATGTGGGAGGTCATGTGAGCCTGGCCCCACAGGGGTGAGCAGCTCCCCTCCCCTGTCCCAAGTGAGGGACCTCGGGCCTCAGAAAACGGCTTCGCGGGCCGCTATGCAGCCCACGGGCTATATGTTGGACAAGCCTGCATTAAATTGTTAACAAAGGATTCCAAAGAAGGCATTGGAGCAGCTTTGCTTCAAAAACATGGGGATAGCTGGACACCAGTAGCATATGCATCTAGGGCACTCTCTAAGTCACAGTGTCTATATCAGTGGCCACTAACCAGTGGATCTCAATCCACCAGTAGATCTTGGAGCATCTTGGAGTTGATCCAAGGCTGGGGTGGGAGGCTGAGTGCCCACATGCATGCACACATGTATCTCAGCCCAGCAGGTCAGTCCATAGGGGAGGGGTGGGGTGGGGGCTAGATGAAAACCTCCTCGGTGAGGGACTCCTGCAGAGGCAGGAGCAGGGGTAAGTTTGTGGGGCCTCGGCTGGATGGGATTTATCTGCTGTGGAGGCTTGCCACCAAATAAGTTTTTCTCCCTCAGCCTCAATTTGCTCCCTCTTCCCCCCCCACAGACTTACCTGCTGGGGGGGGGGCGGGGTGGCACTGGTGCACAGTAGAACTTGGGTTGCTTTTAAATGCCAAAGGTGATTTCCTACCTAATAAAGGTTGGAAACCACTGATCTATATGCACAAATTGAGAAAGCAAGTTTAGTTCTGGCATATGGTTGTAAGAAATTTCATATATTCATCTATGGGAAGCCTGTGATAGCTGAAATGGTTCATAAACTTTCGGTAACTATAGCAAAGAAAGGGTTATCAGACATGCCACCCAGATAGCAGAGACTTTTCTTTCAACTGAAAATGTATGGTCTAGACATACAGTGCACACCAGGAAAATATCTAATTATTAGGGGTGTGCGAAATGGGCCCTATTTGATTCAGATTTGGCCTGAATCGAGGACACTGATTCGATTAGTTGATTCATAGAATCATAGAATCATAGAACTAGGGTCGGAAGGGACCTTG
>NW_017729025.1:60515335-60517354 GCF_001723915.1 Gavialis gangeticus
TTAAAATGTGTTTTAACTATGGGTTGAACTAAACTGCCAATATTAGTACAGCAAAAGCTCTGTTATCTAGCACCCATGGGGAATGGGGGGGTGCCGGATAAACAAATATGCTGGTTACCTGAGAGGCGTCTTTGCCTGGTTGGGTCACTGCCCCTCCCGCCGCATCCAGTGCACCAGGCTTTCACTCCCTGGCATGAGTGTTCCAGGGGACAGGGAGTGGGGCCCCGCACAGGCTGCTTTGCCCCAGGCCATGGCCTGAAGTCAGCGAAGTGGACTTGGTGAAACTGGAAGTGGGACTTCCAGTTTCGCTTTTACCATGTCGACCGGCATGCTGGTTAATAGAGCATGCAGGTTAATAAAGTGCCGGATAACATGGCTTTTAGTGTATATTGTATGTGGATATGTTACAAGTAAATGGGGAAGATGTGTGGATACCTTTAAGTGTTATGCATATGTTGTTACATTTGCCAGAGGATTGCAGGAGGGAACACCAGATTAGTAGGCTCAGAAGGCTCTCTGAATAAATGCTTTATGATTTTATAAGTTTAACTTCATGGTCTTTAGAGAATAACACACGGTCTATATGCCTCGAACATAGTCTAATAGTGGGAACACTTTTCTGAGAAACAGGAAATGTGGATTTGAATCCTGGCAAAGCTGAAGAGGATGCTGAGCTTAGGTCTCACTTCCAAAATAAGGACTTTGGTCACAAGGCAAGAAGTAGGCAAAAATGTTTTTGACCCCTGCACTAGGCAACTAAATAAATTGTGGTGGTAGCAGCACTGCCACCACCTGCACTTTGAAAAGAAACTAGAGAGCCCCACTCAGTTGTTCAAAAGAACAGTTGTAGGTGTTGGCTTAGAAATGGTATTTCATAGATTTCAAAGACATTAGGAACTGGAAGGGACCTTGTGAGACCATTGAGTCCAGCCCCTGCCAGAGGCAGGAAGTCTGCAGGGATCAGATGATCCTAGCAAGATAAACATCCAAACGCCTTTTGAATGAGTCCAGAGTAAGTGCTTCCACCACCTCTGTAGGGAATCTGTTTCTAGCCCTTGGACACTCAGACTGTAAAGAAGTTTTTCCTTATATCAAGTCTGAATCGGCCTTTTAGAAGTTTGTGGTCATTAGACCTAGTTATCCCTTGGGGAGCCCTGATGAACAACTGTTCTCCCAGATCCTGATGCACCCCGCTTATATACTTATAGGCAGCCACCAAGTCCCCCCTGAGCTTTCTCTTCGCCAGGCTGAAGAGTCCCGTGTCCCTCAGGTTCTCCTCATAAGGCTTTCCCTCTTGGCCTTTGATCATAGAGGTGGCTCTCCTCTGGACTTTCTTGAGCTTATCCACATCCCTCCTGAAGTGGGGGGCCCAAAACTGGACGCAGTACTCCAGCTGCAGCCTCACTAAAGACAAGTAAAGCAGGAGGAACAGTCCCTGAGGCCACCATGGAAGGCATACAACCAACCTATCTCATACACCCCATGGGGCAGGGCTCAGCATCCCACCTCCAGACTGCTGACATCTGAAACATAAGAGAGTGCCTCAGAGTGAAGACTGCATCCTGGCCAGATGTACTTTAACTCTGATGACAGCCCTAGGATTTGGTAGATATATAGAATTGCTTGATTGTTTGTACTGCTTTTTTTCTGTTATCACTGTGTACCAATAAATTTCCCTATTATCAAATGGAAAGTTCGTGGTCAGTCTGAGGGTGCCCCTCCACAGAACAAGGTATCTGGCTCCTAAATCCAGGGCCAACAGTAGGCACCAATGTTCTAGAAGGGCTTCAGGCTTTGGATTCTGAGGGGAGAGAGGTGCCTGCAGGTGTAAATCAGGTCCCTAACTCCAAAGAGGGGAGGGAGTTCTGTATGTTAAGGAAAGCTACAAGTCCCTGCAAGCTGATATTCACGACCAGGGTGGACAGCTAGAGACCCTCTGGGTTAAAGTTCGTGGGGAACATGGCACAGGGGACACAATGGTGGGAGTCTACTACAGACCTCCCACCCAAAGTCCTGAGC
>NW_017729025.1:60522354-60524212 GCF_001723915.1 Gavialis gangeticus
CAGCTGGAGTACTGTATCCAGTTTTGGGCTCCACAATTCAAAAAGGATGTGGAGAAGCTTGAGAGAGTCCAGAGAAGAGCCATGCGCGTGATCGGAGGTCAGGAAAACAGACCTTATGACGACAGGCTGAGAGCCATGGGGCTCTTTAGCCTGGAAAAGCTCAGGCTCAGGGGTGATCTGATGGCCACCTATAAGTTTATCAGTGGTGACCACCAGGATCTGGAGAATGTTTGTTCACCAGAGCGCCCCAAGGGATGACAAAGTCGAACAGTCATGAACTACTGCGAAACCGTTTCAGGCTGGACATAAGGAAGAATTTCTTTACTGTCTGAGCCCCCAAGGTCTGGAACAGCCTGCCATCAGAGGTGGTTCAAGCACCTACTCTGAACACCTTCAAGAGCAAATTGGATGCTTATCTTGCTGGGATCCTATGACCCCAGCTGACTTCCTGCCCTTTGGGTGGGGGGCTGGACCCAATGATCTTCCGAGGTCCCTTCCAGCCCTAATGTCTATGAAATCTATGAGTTCAGACACACCCTTGTACTTGGATTTTCCTATTAGCTGGATCTAGACTTCCCACTTGGGGTCTGGGTTTTGGATCACTTGTCTGGGGCATCTAGCTTTCCTTCTGCATTCTGGAACTTAGGCTATTTTTAAAGCATACAAAGAAAGGATGATAAACTTAGAGGCCTGAATCTGGCCTGATTCTGGCTAGGTGACTAAACATTAATTTGTAGTTGCCTAAGTCTTTTACAGGAAACCTTAAGACAAGAAATGAAGTTCATTTTTCTTTTGAAAGTGTGTAAGGATTGGTGGGGTATATATTTTGGTTTTCAAAGTTCCAGATATGCAAAATATAGTGTGAAGTGCTTTAGATTTTGTGGTGGATCATAATGGGTATCTTACATGTGTTCTGGGGTGCAGGCGAGTGCTTTAATTAGAGAGCCGCTAATCAACTAATTGTCAAAGAGGACTGAATCCTGCACATGAACTGTGTCCAGAGTTTCAAATTCCATTGAGGTATATATCTATATACAGGTTTATAACCATTTAAAGTCCTCACACCTACTACACTTTTAAATTAGACAAGCAGAATAGAGAGTGAAAGAGCAACTTGGCAACACTAGAAAGGATTCTTCATCTGTTTCTTACATGCATTCATTTATGAATTATTTGACTATAGTTGTTTATTATAGATCCAAGCTGTACCTGCATCTATTACAGCTGCCTTTTCTATAACTGCATCAATTCAGTCTCATCACAATCCCTCCACTACCCAATCCAGGGACATTTTAAATGCTCCCTAAAATCCACAAACAAGGGAACCCTGGGAGACTTATAATATCTACCCATGGAACCCTAACTGAAAAAATATCAGGTTTCATTGAATCCATCCTAAAACCTCTTGCCACCTAAAGACAAAGTTTTATCCAAGATGCAACAGACTTTCAGTGAAAACTGAAACACATACACCACCTTCCCAGGAATACCCAACTAGCCACTATGGATGTCACCAGCTTGAGCTTTAACTCAATCAGGTGTAGGACCTGCCCAGCTAAGAGCTCAGGTATATACCAAGGGACCAGTTGTCTCTCAGGAAGGGGGTGTGCCCAAGGCTCCCACAGGGGGATTAAGGTGTCTCGTCACTAATGCAAGAAGCATGGGGAACAAGCAGGAGGAGCTTGCTCTCCTGCTTGCAAGTAGTAAACTCCACCTGGTTGGCCTAGTGGAGACATGGTAGGATGAAACTTTTGACTGGGCAGTAGACATAGAGGTCTATAGGTTGTTTAGAAGAGATAGGAAGGGGAAAAAAGGTGGGGGGGGGTTGCGCTCTATGTTAGGGAACAGTATACCAGTT
>NW_017729025.1:60524589-60524807 GCF_001723915.1 Gavialis gangeticus
CAAAGGATGTTGTGGTTATGGGGGATATGAATTACCCTGACATCAACTGGGAGGAGCAGTCGGCCAGGTCTAGCCACTCACGAAGGTTCCTAATGTGCATACAGGACCTACACCTCGTGCAAGAGGTACTCATCCTCACTAGGGGAAATGCCATACTGGATCTGGTATTAGCCTCTGGAGACGACCTGGTTGGGGAGGTGCTAGTACAAGGGAGGCTA
>NW_017729025.1:60526571-60534381 GCF_001723915.1 Gavialis gangeticus
CCATGGCAGGGGGTTGGACTAGATGATCTGTCTAGGTCCGTTCCAACTCATTGATTCTATGATTCTATAATTCTATGATTATATAAAAACATCCACAGCAGGATGGCATCCAAGTCCACCTCTCATATCTACAAGAGCAAAATTACAACTCAGAGTACAGACCTAAAGATGTTACTGAGCTTATACGCTTCATCCTCACACACAACAGCTTCAATTTCAACAACCAACTCTTCCTCCAGACCATGGGCACAGCTATGGGCAGCAAAATGGCCCCACAATATTCCAACCTTTTTATGGCCCACTTGGAAGAAGAATTCCTCAAAAACTGCACCATCAAACCCATGCTATACCTGATATATATAGATGACATCATCATCATTTGGACTGAAAACCTGCAGGCTCTGATTGACTTCCATCACAAATTCAACAATCATCACCCCTCCATCAGACTATCTCTTGAATACTCCAGAACCAACATTTCCTTTTTTAGATACAATGATTAATAGCCAGAATAATAAAATACAAACCACCATATACAAGACACCCACGGACCAACATACATATCTACACAAAACCAGTAATCACCCTAAAACACACCAAAAAAACTTATTTACAGCCAAGCTCTCCAATACCACCGAATTTTCACTGAAGAGATTACCCACAATTGTCACAAACCTCAAAATGGCTTTCACCCAACAAGGACACTCCTCCAGAGAGATAGATCACACTTTTGAAAGAGCCACCAGGATGCCACCTGAAGAATTGCTTCAGTAAAAAAAGAAAATCCCCAAGAAACGCACATTATTAGTTATGCCATACCATCTTTCCCTGGAACCTATACAAAAAATCCTCAAACAATTGCAACCCATACTAGAAGAAGACCCAATTCTTTCCAGACCCACCCATCCTAACCTTTAAAGAAGCACTAAACCTCGCTAACCTCATCACCAGAAGCAAACTTCCTATGACCCAAACCACAGCAAATGGATCTAGACCATACTGTCAGCACATCTCCACCAGTCCCACAATAACTACATCCCACAACAGAACCATCACCATTCCTGGACCTTACACTTGCACCTCCAGAAATGTAATATATCTCAACCAGTGCACAAATGCCCTGATGGAAAATATGTAGGAGAAACCAAACAGCTGTGTACCACAATGAATGGACACCGAAAATCCATCAAGGACAAAAATACCCAATTACCTGCGGGTGCCTACTTCTCACAAGACAATTGCTCCCTCTCTGATCTCTCAGTTCTAATCCTCAAAGGGAATTTACAAAACACCTTTCATAGACAAGCCTATGAACTTCACTTTATCAATCTACTGGGTACAAAAACCATGGACTTAATATAGACATTGTATTTATGGCACATTACAACCTGCTTGACATCTGACACACCAAGTAACTTGCTTTCAGCTGACCACTTGCATTCCTTCACACATTTCCCTCTCTTCCCCCCTCCCCTCCTATCGCAACCCATTGTCTTCCTAACTTCCACTCATTCACATTTTCACAGACATGCTTCTAAATTTGCTTCTTTTCTACCTTGGAAAACACATAACATAAGCAGTCTCTCTATGCCTGACAAAGGTTGTTTGTGCCCGAAAGCTTACAAAGAACTTTTTTCCAACTTTTTAATTGGTCTAATAAAAGATATCACATCTACCCAAAGAACCTTGCCTGCCTATATCCTTAGACCAACATGGCTACAACCAACAACCCTACTTGCAACATAAGGCACTGGAAATCAAAACAATGAAAAGCAAAAGTGTTAACAAAGCTGAAGAAATGGTAGATGATATTCAGAAACAAAGAGCCACATCACAATGTCAGTCTTGGATTTGCAATATTTGGCAGATGCCATCAAAAATCAACATCTGTCTCTCCTTACTGGTTCTAATGCTGTGATATCTGCTATTGTTAAGCATAAGAAGGTAGGACTGGCTGCAACTAGCTGCACCAGCAAAGCAGCTGAAAGTTAAGTAACCGGGAACAGCTGTCTGGACAAACAGCATCTTTTGGTTCTATATTCATATAATGGGATGCTGAGTCATGACTGGGCTCTGTGGTAATATAGAAAATGATATCATGATCATTATCCTACTCTTACATTGCAAAGCCTTTAGACAATAAACTCTCCAGGGCAATGAAATATGTATTCATGTTTTGCACAGCACCTAGCACAATATGAGTTCATTACTGCTTGCAAGTTCTGGGTGCTACTACAACATGGCCATTAAATAACACTCCACATTTGCATCTGTCAGAAAAAGAAGAAAATAAGAAACTTAGGCTGTTTTTAAAGCATACAAAGGAGAAATAGGGAGTATTTAATAATCCCCAATTTAAGTATAAGTGCTCCAATTTACAAAAAAGTGGTGAGAGTCTCAGAAGAGAAGAGAACATGAAGCATGGAAAAGGAGCCTACAAGCAGATGGATTGTCCCAAGATATGCCAGCTTCAGTTGTTCTCTTCCAAGCACCTAAATACCAGTTAGGAGGAAAGGTTGAAATATAATTGCCATAGTCTTTACAGATTATTTTCCAGGAACTCTCATAATACCTTGAGCTGATGACCTTAAATATTAACTCTGTCTCCCTAAACCTTTCCCATTAAGGCTCAGTTCAAAACATAACACTGAACTCTCATCCTGAACTTCAATGTAGATTAACCATTTAAGAGCCAAGAGGAATTTTAGGAGAAATCATTATAATTACTTATTACTTTTGTATTTCAGTAGAAACTTATGAAGAGGTCAAATGGGCACATAGCATAAACCTCTGATATTCTATGCCAGGGAGGTCCAAGTGGTGGCCTACAGGCCACATTATTAAATCACAGCCCCCAGGCTCCCACCCAGCCATTAATCTCCCACCATCGCTCTGGCTGCAGCAGGAGCTGATAGCTCCAAGTGTTACCCCTTCCAATTTCCCCTTCCTGCCCCTGCCCCTGCCCTTGCCCAAGGGGCAGGGCATTGCCGCACAGTGCAGCCTGCGGTGCCAGAGGAGCCCATAGCCTCTGGTGCCTGAGTGGTGTGGTGCAACAGGAGAGCTCACAGCCAGGGAGCTAAGGATGAGTCAAGGCACCTGGGTACAAGGTGCAGCAAGGATATATGGGGAGCAAAGGGATGTGGGGAACAACAGCAAAGGATATGCAATGCAGTGGGGTGTGCAGAGTACAGTGATGAGGGCATCTGGGCTTGTAGTGCAGTGGGGGGTGAGGAGCAGTGGGGGGAGTGTGAAACAGCCAGAGGGCACCCAGTGCAATGCCAGCATGCACAGGACAGCGAGGATTGCAATGATGTGGCAGAGGGGCGGCACATGGCTACACTCAGATTTACAACTACAATATATTGCACAAATTTTCCACTTCATCCTCACCAACAACTTCACTTTCAACCCCTGATACATCCACCAAATCATGAGCGCCATTATGGGCACAAAGATACCTCCCTAACCTCTATACAAACCACCTGGAGTAGGAATTTTTAGAAACCTGCACCAGCTAACTTTCAGTAAACCTGCTGCATTGCACAAATGACATTTTTATCATCTGGACTGAACATCTGGACTTATTAACTTTTACCAGTTTCAAAAATGACCACACTCCAGTCAAATTCTCTAAAGAATACTCCAGGTGCCTTCTGAACCATCATATACAAAAAAACACAGGCCACCATACTTACATCCATAAAACCAGTGATAATTTCAAACACACCAAAAAAGCTGACTTTGGTCCCAGCAGGATCATTGGTACATCCCAGTCAAATCCCTAGCTGTAGCTGTACCAACACCCAATGCCTCTGAGAAAAGCCTAAAAACACCTGGATACATATAGCAGGAAGGTGGGGGAGAGGGGCTACCAGCAAAGGCCAGAAGCATGGGAAACCCATAGTAGAACATAGCTATACCTACATTATCCCTGATCAGTGGCTGTCTAAACTGTTCTTGAACACCTTCAGGGATAGAGAATTTGCAACACTCCTAGGCAGTCTATTCTACTGCCTTCCTATTCTAACAGTGAAGTAGTTTTTTCGGATAGCCAATTGAAATTTACTCTGATGCAACTTCAAGCCACTGATCCGCATCTTCCTCTCCGCAGCAAGAGAGAAAAGATGCTTTCCTTCTTTCATAGCAGCCCTTAAAGGATTTGAAGATTGCTATAACATCCCCTTTAATTGATTCCTCAGCCTTCTGGAAAAGAAAGTTGCCCTCCACACATGTTAGGAACTGGCTTCACATTTTATGTTGCGCTGTATTGTTTTTCCAGCAGCTGTCTGAAAAGTGAAGTCTTCCATCAGGACCATGTCACAGATTTCAGATAATTCTGTTACTTCCTTGAAGAGTGCCTCATCAACCTCCTCTTCCTGACTTGATGGCCTATAGTAAATCACCACCATTATATCAATGCTTCACCTTTGATCTTCACCCAAATGCACTCTTCTCTACTCTTCCTCCTTCTGAACCCAGGAACAAGGGTATGCATTTTTAACATACAAAATGACACCACCACCTTTTCTCCCAGCCATATCCTTCTGAAGGAAAGGGTAGCCCTCAGTGTTGATGTCTCAGTCATAACAGCTGTCCCACCAGGTCTCTGTGGGCACTTTTACATGTGCGCCAGGGCTGGGGGGAGGGGCTGCACTTTAATTAGAAGGGCTCCAAAAGCCCTTCTAATTAAAGCACTGTCACGTCTCCTGTATCAGTGTTCCCGTGCTTAAAAATGGCGGCAGGGGCACTTTAACTAAAGCTCATTTAACAAGCTTTAAGTGCCCCGCTGCCATTTTTAAGCATAAAGGACGCTGATACATGAGACCCAGGTAGTGGATGGAGCACGGCAATTGCCATACTCCAGCAGACTCAATTAATTGTGTCTGCTCAGAGGCACCCCACAGCAGCCTCGGTGCTTGTGTATAGGTGCCCTGTGGTACCAAACAGATCATAGTTCCTTTCACTAGCTGCAACTTCCAGATCATCTTGTTTATTCCCCATACTTCTGACATGTGTACATTGAACATATTTTGAATTTTGACCTAGCCACTTCCCGTTTACACTGCTTGTTGCTGTCCTGTGGCTCCCTGGCCCTTAGATTTGAGCTTCTTCGTCTAGTCCTTTTCCCTCCAGATTATTTACTCTGTTGCTAAAGTGTCTTTGTTCACCATCTCCCATGGAACCTAGTTTAAAGACCTCCTTATTAGACTGGCCAGACAATACTCACAGATGTTCTTTCCAGTTCTGGTCAAATGGATCCCATCTCTTTCTAGCAATCCTCCTCCCTAGAACATTCTCCCATCCTCCCAAAGCCTTCATGCTGACACCAGCATCTCAGCCACATGTTTACATCCAGGATATGATGGTCCTTGCATGGGCCCTTGGCTTCCACTGGGAGGTTTAATGAGACCACTCCAAGCTCCTTAACCCTCCTGCCAAGAGCCTCATAGTTGCCTCTGATCTGCTCAGTGTCACTCCTGGCAGTATCGTTAGTGGATGGACAAACAAGGAGGGGTAGTGGATGAGTTTTGGCAGCCTTTCTGTGATACCCTGAATTTGGGCTTCAGGCAGATAGCACACCTCCTGGGAGCCCAAATACAGATGACAAATTGGTGTCTGTGTCCCCCGCAGGAGGGAATCACCAATTACCACTGCTCTTCTCTTCCTTCTCAGTGCAGTGATCCTAAAGGCCCCTCCCTGGAGCCCTGTACTTCCTGGTCTCTAGACTGCTACATCCTTTGCAACATGCCTGCTGATGGCCTCTTCTCTGCCTTTTTCTCAGCTGTTCCACTGCAGATTTATTGAAAGTGGTTGCTGATTTTACTCTACTCCTCTTCCATTCTGGAGACCCTCTTTGTTTGAGTAGCAAGATGCTGCCACATATCCTCTTTTCCCTTTGGCCTCTCCAGTGCCAGCCTCTCATAAGTCTTGTCCTTTTCCTTGATATAATGCAGCTTCGATACCTGTTATACACCGGGGTGTGGGCAGTCTTAGTTATCCAAAGCATGGGTGAAGCTGAGGGTTAACTGGGAGCAGAGAAAAGAAGCCAAAGCCAAAGTTCAAACCAGAATCACAATCAGGGAACTGGAATCAGGAAACACCAAGGGTCTTCCCAGAGTTGAAAGCTAGAAGCAGAACCAGGAGTCAAGACCAGAAGACCCACAAGGAAGCATATGGAGGGTCAGGACCAGGAACTTTTGCCTTTGCCCAAAAAAGGAGACCATGGACTGGACTTGGTTTTTAAAGGCTGAAATAGGTGGAGCCTGCTGTTTGTGGCTTTAGGGGACTGGCTGCCCTGAATGTCTCATTCAGCCCAGCTAGGACCAGGCTGCCGCTCTGGGCGTGTTTCAGGTGGCACTTGTTCTGGGGATAACTTGCTCTTTTCTCTTGATTGGGACTGGCTGAGTCTAGGGTTTTGGCCTAGCCTCATTACAGTATCCATGCTTCCAACCTTTGAATCTTTTCCTCCAGGACAGACACCAGCTTATACTTGGTGGTGGTCTTGACCATGTTGGAGAAACATAAACATAGCACATCCCACGCAGGTCACAACTGCTGACCCAGCCTCCATTTCTGCCTCCTTTGCTCACTGGAGAACAGCTGGTCTGTAAATAAAACACAAAAAACCTGCCAAACCCATACACCAAATATCATCATCAGATGCAAACTCCCCACTGATTAACAGCCACTAAATGGGACACAATCCTGCCTTAACAATAACTTGTCAACTCAACTCTGCTGCCACAATCAACACCCCCTACAATAAAACTAGATAAAAAAGATGCACCATGATGAATGATCACAGAAAAACAAGACAAAGGACACAGACATTAGAACACAGAAAGAAGAATACTTTTCACAGAAAAACTACTCCCCTTCTGACCTCACAGTCCATGCGCTCAAAGAACATTTATAAAGAACATGTCTAGGAAGAAAAATTCATTAGTTTACTGGACACTAAGAATCAGGGACTTAACATAGGCATTGACTTTATGGCTCACTATAATCTACCTGATCCACATTAATCTCTTTGTGCTCCACAGGTGATAACAACCTTCTTGAATGGTTTTCCTTTTATCAGGTTGTCCTTTCTGCTTCTATTTCTCTTGTCTGTTAGCTGCCTGATAATATTTCGTATATCCTGTTTTTATTTACATAGAGTTTTGCACAGGCTTTTGTTCTATCTGCTGTATAACTCAAGCTGTGTCTGCTTTTTCTTTTCCCTCAGATACCTGAAGTAGGGTTCTTGATCAAATCCTTCTCAATTCTACTGATGGTCCAATAAAAGGTATCACCCACAAAAAACCTTACTTCTTGTAATTTCCTAACAGCTGTGCTACAAGAATGCCATAGTGCCTTTCTGTTCTGGATATGTCTTTTGTTTAAATTATGTGCCTATTGTGTGTACTAGGCCTAATATCACTAGAGTTGAGAGTTTACTTGTTTTAACTACAAGCAGTGGCTGCTGCTGTTTCTGCATTGCCTGAAATTTCAGCTTGTATACCTTTTCTTGGTATTCTGTTTTAAATTTACATTAGTTCTAGTTAGGGGCAAATCTATGATTTAGTAAGTGGGGGTGTGGCATACATAGTAAGTGAGGTGAGCATGGTAGTAGGGAGGGAAAGACTGCAACAAGACCTGGATAGGTTACAGGAGTGGGCTGACATAAACAGGATGCATTTCAATACAGACAAGTGCAGGGTGCTGCACTTAGGCAGTAGAAACCAGCAGCACACTTACACAATGGGGAACTCCCTTCTTGAGAGCACGGAGGCAGAAAGGGATCTTGGAGTCATTATTGACTCCAAGA
>NW_017729025.1:60534452-60538919 GCF_001723915.1 Gavialis gangeticus
ATGAAAGACTGCGGGACCTAAACCTGTTCAGCCTTCACAAGAGAAGGCTGAGGGGGAACCTGGTGACTGTCTATAAACTCACTAGGGGGGACCAGAAGCGTTTAGGGGAGACACTGTTTCCCCTAGCGCCCCCTGGCATGACAAGGAACAATGGGCACAAATTATTAGAGAGTAGATTTAAATTAGACATCCGCAAGAACTACTTCACAATTAGGGCGGCTAGGAGCTGGAACCAACTTCCTAGGGAAGTGGTGCTGGCTCCTACCCTGGGGGTCTTTAAGAAGAGGCTTGATGACTACCTGGCTGGACCCATTTGAGTCCAGTCTTTTCTCCCGCCCAGGCATGGGATTGGACTTGAAGATCTACAAGGTCCCTTCCAACCCTACTTCTATGATTCATATGATTCTATGATACCACCTCTCAATCTATGGTGGGGTGTGGAGGCGAGGCATGATTACAGGTTCCAGGCCATAAGGAGATACTGGAGAGTGAAGCAGGGTGCAGGTGCTGGAAGGGAGGACCTGCCCCTTGCCACCACTGTCCCCAGTCCAAGAGCCACTTTTCTTACCTGATTGCAGGGGCAACTGGTGTCTCCCGAGTCTGGGGGGGCACCAGATTGACAATGGTACTTACAGCTGGTGCTTCCAGGGGGTGCACATGCCTGCACCCCCTACAAGTTGCCAATGCCTCATTGGATCAGACAGGCAGAAGGATGATCTGAGGGAGCAACTGCACAGGATGCCAGGATCGGCCAGGTAGTGAGTGATGAGTGGGTTCTCCTTCCTGCACCTACTCCCTGCTTGTCCCATCCCACCCCAACCCACCTCCCATTTCTGCCCTGGTTGGGAGTAGATGCTAGAAGGAGGAAAAGCCCTTCCTCCCATTTGTTCTTGAGTTCCCCCTGTGCCTGCATCAGCCAGGGGCAGCAGCAGCAGTAAGGGAAGGGTTTTCTCTTCCTGCACCTGCTCCTAGACAGTGGGGACAATGCGGGGATGCAGGAAAAGGAAACTTGCTCTCTGATGCCACTGTCCCCAGTACACTGCAAAGCTCCAGCCTGCAGCTGGAGTGGGGCAAGAACAATTCTGGGGCTCCACCCATGTCGTCAGCCAGGGATAATAAGGGCAGTGAGCACATTTGTCCCTTTCTGTGCCTGCTCCCTGCCCAGCTCTCAGGTGCCCCTGCCAGCCCTGGGGCTCCAGCTGCAGGGAGAGGCCATGAAGAGTACCAGGCTCAGCTGGAAACCAAAGCAGCAGAAAGGGGTTGCAACCACACTGCCATGTACCCCCAGGTCTGACCCTGGTCCCATTGATATTATGTTCATGCTGTTGTATACTTTTAATTTGGTTTCCCTTTATTGCAATTTATCTTTCATCTCTATGAAGGTTTTACAGCCTAACACAGCAAGCACACCCTGCGGCAGGTATGAGGGGCACATGCCCCCAGGATCTGTGCATGAGGGGAGGCGGGCTGCATCTTGGTCTCTGCACAACATGGCACTGCCTCTGGACCTGCATGGGACACCATCTGAGGCAATCCTTAGACTACCTGGGTGCCCTCCAGGCCAGGGGCCCCACTCCCAAGGTACCACTACAGGAAAAGAGGTGGGGGGAAAGAAAAGGAGAGGGAGACCCCAAAGACTCCTAAGCCCCCCCACTATCACCCAGAAGTGGCTCATGTGGTGCCCCCTCACAACCCTGGGGGTTCCTACCCTGTGTGGACCCTCTCTCCAGGGTAACTTACTACTCCACAGCCCCAAAGGGTTGCCTCCCATTCTCCAGGTCGAAGTCTGTTTCCTGCTGGGCTTTCCTGCCACCTGACTCTACTGCCACTAGCCCGACTTAGGGCCACATTCACCGCTGTGTGTAGTGGGCACTTTGCCTTGTGCTAGGAGGTGGCAGCCTGGGCAGCCTTGTGCAGCACCAGGGCTCAGTCTGCTCCCAGACCCTCTGTGCAGCATTGTCTGCAACTGAGCTGCTGCCCCGTGCCAGCAGCTGTAAACCCGAGCCACCTCAAGTGGCTCCCAACGTCTCTCACCCTCCATGCAGCGGCTCCTGCACCAAGTTCCCAGCCTTGTGCAGAGGTTAGGAACCTAAGCTGCCCAAATGGGGGACCTGAGCCATCCAAAGATCCTGCTCAATGCACCGGCCTGTGCACCATGTCTCTGGCCGCACACCAAAGGTTGCAGACCCTTTATGCAGCATTGGTGATGCTCCCCCCCATGCGGCATTGGTCAGGTCGCAGTTGGAGTACGGTGTCCAGTTTTGGGCACCACGCTTCAAGAGGGACATGGAGAATCTGGAGAGGGTTCATGGGAGGGCCACTCACATGATTAGTGGCCTCCGTGAAAGACCGTATTAGGGGAGGTTGAGGGATCTGGATCTCTTCAGCCTTCACAAGAGATGTCTGAGGGGAGACCTTGTAGCCGCTTATAAGTTTATCAAGGGAGGACAACAGAGAGTTGGAGATGCACTATTTACTAGGGCACCCTTAGGAGTAACTAGGAATAATGGGTGCAAACTAGTGGAGAGTAGATTCAGGTTAGACATTAATAAGAATTTTTTTACAGTAAGGGTGGCCAGAATCTGGAATGGGCTTCCAAGAGAGGTGGCACTATTACCTAATTTGGAGGTCTTCAAGAGAAGGCTTGATAGTCACCTGGCTGGGGTCATCTGACCTCGGTCCTCTTTCCTGCCAGGGGCACAATGATCCTTTGTGGTCCCTTCTGACTCTACAATCTATGAATCTATGACTCGAGCCACCTCACGCAGCTCCCAGGGTCTGGATGCCACGTGCTGTGCTGCACACTAAAAGCCTAAGTGCTAGAGCCATCCACAGCTCCCTGCAGATAAAAGTCTTCAGGGGCTCTTCTGGGCTAGTGCTTCAGCCTGCTGAGCAGCTCTCCTCAGCTTTTCTAAGTCCTGCTCTTCTCCCTTCTTCGTCCCTGACGCATCTCCCTCGTGTTGGGCATGCAGCTCCTTTTATACTCTCCAGGGCTCTGCCCCTGAAGTCTTCTGAACCTGACAGTGTTGCAGTCTTCTATCAGGTCCAGGGGAACTCTTTTCCCCCTCCCCTCAGGAAAGGGACATGACTTAATTTCTCTTGGTGCCTCCTGATTGGTAGATGAGCTCCACCAATCAAAACAGCAGAATCTCAAGCCTGGGACTCAACCTAAGCTCTGAAAGGTAAGCCTGCTACACACATTTTTTAATTTTAACTGTTTTGTATGGCTACTGTAACTGATTATACAATGTTTTATGATTACTAAAGGTTTTGATGTTGTTTTAATACATAATCTTACCTATGTGTATAAAAAAATTGTTGGTGTTAATTAAGGCTGTAGCATTTTAAATTGGTGGTGCTCAGTCTGTCAGAGTTTGGGAACCGCAGGCCTAACATATTTGTGGATGTTCCACTATTTTTTATTCAGTTTCTTCGTTCTTCCCACATGCCAGTCTGAGCTTTAAAAAGGTATACTTTTGAACTTTCACTTTGCATTAATGTCTAATATGCGCAAAATCTTACTTTATAAGTTACTACTTTTTTACTTCAATTTGATGCATTTTTTTTCTGATCTGTAGACTCTGGCATAATGATTTTTCTTGCCACAATTGTTACATATGACTTCACATGAAGAGTATTTTCCATTATGTTTTTTCTTCACTCTACCATAGGTCTTTGACATTTTTATTTTTACATTTAAGGATTGTATTACTGAATTTTTTGTTGGATTTTTTTGGTTGTTTTACACAAATATTGGTATATTTTTCCTTTTTATGTTTATGCTTTCTCTGTGCTACTAGATTATTTATATCTATGCCTGACCCGGTATGTTCTGTATCTTCTATCAAGATGTACAAATGCTAGAGATTTCCTTAAACTTAACAAAAGCAAAAATAAACTGATGTCATACAAGGCATTCCAAAGTAAAATAATGTCCTACTGTAACAAAAGTTTTAGATTTGAATATTCAAATAAAGCTGTAAAGAATGTACCAAAAATATACCAAATGTACCAAAAACACCAGGCTAAATATTTGACTTCATAGCATCATAGTTTTAGGTGCTGCTACCTAGAGATACTGTAGAAACAGAGACTTCTTGTGAAAATTATCTTTTAAAATCATATGTTGAAATAACCTTTGAGGTTGAATGTTATAGCTAAAATTTTAAGAGGACAGTCTAAATTTTTTTTTGTTTAGTACAGGAAACCCCCACTTAATGTGGTTTCACTTAGTGCTATTTCGCTATAGCGCTCATTTAAAATTCATACCCAATTTCACTTAGCGCTGAGCTAGTTTCTTTATAGTGCTCAGCAAAGCAGCAGCGGCGGCAAGAAATGGTGAGTAGCAGTCAGTGGGCATGAGCTTGGGGCCCACACTGGTGCTGCAGGGCCAAGGACAGCAGGGTCCCAGCGTGGGGCAGCAGGAGCAAGAGGCCAGAGCTGGCCCATGGTTCTGGAGCCGGGGAC
>NW_017729025.1:60538960-60554254 GCF_001723915.1 Gavialis gangeticus
GGGGGGAGAAGCGACAGTGGCAAGAAGCAGCAAGTGGGGGGGGCAGGCATGAGTGTGGGGTCCCTGCCAGTGCCAGCAGGGGTCCAGGGTGGGGCAACAAGAGCATAAGGCCTAGGCTGGCACATGGTCCTGGAGCAGCTGACAGGCGGGGGGTTGGGGAGAAGTGGTGGCGGGGAGAAGCAGTGAGTGCAGGGCCCCGTGGTGCTAGAGCCAGCAGGAGTGTGGAGTGTGGGCTGGCACATGGAGCCGGAGCAGGCAGAGGGGTGGAGAAAGGTGGTGGCGATGGTGAGAAGCTATGGCGATGTGACGGGCTGGCTGGCAGTGACCTAGCCCAGGGGTTTTGAAGGGGTAAAAGATGATTGGAGGACTTGGGATTCCCTTTCCGCACCAATTAGGCCCCAGAGACTCACCCCCCTGTGTCCTGATTGGCCCCTTGGGTCACCTGGAGGGGGATAAAAGGGGCAGCGTGGGCTGACTCAGGAGAGAGACCAGTGAGGGACAACAAGGCAGGAGCTTCACAGAGTTGAGCCAGCAGGGCAGAAGCAGTGCCCTGGAAGAGCCTGAAAGAGCAGGACCTGCAGGCAGTAGTGGGACCCTCAGCAGCATGGCGTGCAGCCGGCAGAAGAGGCTCCCCGCTGGGCTCCAGGATCCTCAAGGAGAGGCTGCAGCCAGCAGGAGAGGCTCCCCCTGCTCCAGGAAGGATCTGAGCAGCGACCTGAGGGGTTCCCAACTCTGCTTCCAGCTCCTCCAATCAGAGGCCAGGCAGCTTGACGTGAGGCTGGGGCTCTGGGAAGGTAAAGACCCCTAGCAGACTGGAGCAGTAGCACCAGTGGTGGCTGTGTAGCAGCATTCCTGCCTACTGTCTGGGAAATCTGGGTTCAAGTCGTAGCTGAGGTGACTTGGGGTCAGTGGGATAACAGAAAACAAATATTCTTGCAGTGGAAAAGGGCCATTGTGGCTTTCTTCCCCTCCAGGTATCAAGGCCCTATGTTTCCTTGTCATTTGACATTTTGCGTCTTGTGCCTTTTTATATTTCACCAACCCGTATTGTTTGTTCTGCTGTTTGTGTTTTATATTTTGTTAACCCTGTTTTTTGTCAATGATTGTAGGTGTCTAACCTTTGTTGAATCCTGTCCCCTTGGGGCATTGTGGTGTCCACTATACCCTCTGATTTATGCCTGTTATGTTCCCAGTATTAAAAGGGATATAGTTAAGTCCCCATTGGTAGTTTGGCTCTGCTGTATAGGGGAGGAGAGTCCCTACACCTCCCACAGTGCTTGTGCACCTGCTTTGATCCCTTAAATTGGAGAGGGAGTACCTCTTGGAGTACCACCCAGGTTACAGCAAGAAGCGGCAGTAACCAATTATTTCTATTTACATTACTGCCTATGGGGAAATGCGGTTCTGCTTAATGCTCCGTTTTCCCAAAACCAGTTAAGAGCATTAAGCGGGGGTTGCCTGTAAATTACTTAAATCAATTAAAAATATATATCAAGCAGTATTATCAAACAAACAAAACATGGAAGCACGCAGGTTTCACCTGAGGACAAAACACAGAGTCACATATTGTGAAAAGTGTATTCCCCTTTTCCGTCAAAAATATTATCCAGCAACTTTGTTCCAACTGGATGTCTATCAAAAAAACCCAAAGCATGTTGAAAACAGTAGAGCTGACCCCTTTAAGAGATGTGCAACTGTGAGTATAATTGAGATGTTAATAATTATGCTCATGCTGATAATTATCAGGAATAGGTTGGTGTGGTTGTTAGACAGCTCACCTTTCACCTCTAGGTCTTGGAATTGATTTCTATCTGGGGTTATATAAAAAGAGTTCAATTATCTCCATCTTCCTGTTACTGGATGGAGTTTCTACCTCATTCACTCTTCAAAAATGAACAAGAATAAAAATTGAGAGGGACCAAAAGAACATTTTAACACTCTTAATTAATATAATTAATGTAAAGGTTTTTTTAATGAAATTTGATGGGAAGTGTAATGTAGTGTATGTTTGTTTTGGGGAAAAATACAGAATAACAAGGAAGGAAAATAAAGTACAGCCTATGCACTAGAATAGTAATAGAAGTTCCAAAAAATATACACAATCTATTTACATTTTTTAAATTTGGAGCTATTTTAGCATGCTAACTAACCCTATTTTCTCTATCTAAATACTATAAACCAGGGTTCAGTAACCTACAACCCATGATTCAGATCTGCGTAGTTGGGGCTTTAGCAATATTTGACAGTACAGGACTTCCATCCAGGTGGCATGGAGAAGTAATGGCAGGGAGAAATAGCAGAGGCCAGGATCTAGCACCAGCCTACCTCAGACCTGAGCTGAGCCATTCTATCCTGATGCTGGAAAACTTTTCCAAGTGCTGCTCTAAACAAAGCAATCATTGTTAGTATCTTCAAACCTATATATGAAAAATAAGCAATTATGGGGTCTGATTTTATACAATGTACAGTCCTATATGTTTTGCAACACAAATTATAGGTGCAATGAGAAAAAGGGCTTCTCAGGGCTAGCATTTTCCAAGTGGGGGTGAATATATACATGTGTATGTGCATGCTAGCTCCTGGATATCAAGTGGTACAATAGTCTCAAGCTTAGGAAATCAGCATTAGTCTGAAAGTCCACTGAATCCTAGAAAACACTAAGGCTAGGACAGACATTACACATAAACATGTTTAAGTGATCAGAAACTGGTTTAAATCTGTAACAGAACATAAGTTCAGTACACATAAACTAGTTTTAAAATGGTTGAAACTGGTTTAAGATAAACTCGGTTGAATGTAGTATCAGACTTAACTGATTTGGGTCAAACCAGTTTATTCAATGTCTGTCCCAGACCCCTTTCTGATTTAACTTAAACCAGAGTCCCCCAGCATCCTAGATGATTTGCAGCCCTGAGCTGGGCTGAGCTGTGCTTTCTGCTCCAGAGAACAGGCCGGTCCCACCCCTCTGCTCCGTAGCCAGTGCTCCAGCAGAGACCGCAGGCACAGCAGCATCTTCCTGGCTTCCTCCTGCTCCCCCGCCCCCTGCTGCTTAAGTAGGGATCCCCCCCTCCCTCCCTCCCATCTCCCACAGCACCAACCCAGCCCCATGGACCCTAGGTATGTGGTATGCTAGCTAATGCTGAGAGGTATGAGTCTCCAATTTCACTGAGACAGACAGACAGAACAGTGTCCACTTAGGGCTTTTTGGAGTTAATCAACAGGTCAGCTGGTAAAGTCCCTCCATTCCTTCCTTGGAAAAAAGATGTTTAAGAAGAGCTTGAACTAATGAGAGAGGCTTTTGTTTTGCTGATGGACTGATAAATGCTGTGTTATCAGCTCCCTGCTGGCTTCCTTGCCTGTCAGGTTTGAGGCAGTATGAAGAAGCAGGGAGGGAGATTGAAAAGCTCAGGATCATCAACAGATGCATGGACTGCACACCCTCCCTTTGCCTCCAAGTGCTAGCTCAGGGCTGGGGTCTGGCAACACTTCTGCCTCTTGAGCAGTGAGCAGGGGAAAGCCTGGGATGGTGCAGGCAGGGTGGAGGTTTAAACCCCTCCCTAATCAGAGGTTCTGCCACAGCCTGGCCACGCCCCCCCAGCTCAGCACTATAGAAAGGAAAGGAGGGCTGCTCTAGCATCCTCTGTCTTCTAGCCTGAGCCACTGTAGGCATGTTCCTGCACTTCTTCAGTCCAGAGGTAATCTCTGTGCAGTTGCAAAGCGGTTCAACCTAGGTAGGTTAGACTAACCTGCAAAAATTGAATCAATTCAGGCTCAGGCTTTTTGAATGTCTGTCCCTGGCTTAAGAGTGGCATTCCATTTCCTTCATGGTCATCTAAGTGTCTAGATTGCATGGCATTTTTGGTTCTCCCTTTGAAGCTGAGCCACTGCCTGTTGTGTTTATTTCATTGGAAAAAATGGAGGGAAGGTAGTGCAGGGGGAAAGTTTCTGCCTCAGTCAAAGCAAGGACCCCAGTGATTTGAAAAAAAGAAAGGATAGAGGCATGAAATAGTACTGTCATCTGAAAAGATGCTTCTCAGCTCATTTCCACACGGGCTGGAAACAAGGGCCTCATGGCCTGTCATAATTGGCTTTAAAATACTGTTTCATCAAATAACTACAGTAATAACAGTCAACAAGCAGGTAATCAGCTAAAAGATTGGTTCAGCTCCAGACCACAGTTATTGAATTCACAAATTCTGCCTAGTTTATATTCATTTTCTAGGGTTTGGAAGAGGTTGGAAGACAAGCTGTACAAGGAAAGGTTGAGAGAACAGGGCATTTTTAGCTTGTAGAAAATATGATTATGGGGGGACATGATAGCATTCTTCAAATATCTGAAAGTCTGCCACAAAAAAGAGGAAGAACTTCTATCCCTCAAAGCAGAGCACAGGATGTGTAGCCATGGCTTCAAATCACAGCAAAGTAGTTTTAGATTACATAACACTAAGGAAGGAAATAGACTGCTCAGGGAAGTTGTGGAATCTCTACGGTGGAAGTTTTTAAGAAAAAATTAGGTATCCATTGGCAATGGATGATTTAGGAGTAGCATTCCTGTATCTATGCAGAAGGTTGGACCAGATGGCCCTGGAGGTCCTTTCCAAACCTATGATTCTGTGATTCTACATTATTGTAGTGCTGCACCTGAGCTAATGAAGCTAATAAGTATTCTGTGAGATGCTGTGTGCCAGCTAGTAACACAGCTATACTTCAGGGTATCTCTGCACAGAACTGCCTTGACTGTCTAGAAAACTTCAGTGTTCAAAAAGTTAATATTGAAAATTAGGTTTTAACTTATTTCAGATACCACTAGGGGTATGTGAAGCCTTACAGCTGACAGCTGTTCTGAGGATCTAAATGTAAGGCTTAGATGTCCAAACTGGTAGGTAAATGCCTAAGTCCTAAGAAACTCCCTTGTGAATCTAGGCAGAAAAAACAACCAAAATTTGGGGCCCTCAGTTCTGTACAAGACAGTATCAGATAGTCCCAGTCCTGAACAGCATCCTTTCTGAAAAGAAAAGGCAGCAGAATGAACATGTTAGCAGCAAATATGTCAGTTACCCAATATTTGGGAGTGTTTAGTTCAAAACCATTTAGGAAGGAATGAGCCATGTGGAAATTAAACACAAAGGAAAAATAAGAAAGTAAGAGGGGCAGGTGTGAGGAAAAGACATTGCGGGGGGAAAGGGAAAGGACTGGTAAATATGTAGTGCTCTTTTTGCACAACTTTACTTCTGTCCTCTTTTTGCTATCTGCCTCTTTTTAACCAAGAGTGTAGAGGTTAGAGCATGCAACTGGGATACAGTAAATTTAGGAACCCCCCTCTAACTGAGTCAGGGGAAGGACTGGAAACAGGTCTCCTACCTCTTCTGTATGTCCTAGCCACCAAACTGTAGGCCAGTCTGAGGCGGGTCTCTTTCAATCACTCCTGTTACATAACTCAAAGAGTCGCTGAGCCAGAGAAAGAGAGAGAATGACTCTCTAGTATTGTGGTGACAGCACTTGTGGGACACCTGGGTTCCACTCCCTGCTTCACTACATATTTAATTATGAAAGGTTAAAGCTCATCAGGAGAAGAGAATGAGAGTTCCCCCTTCTTGTAAAGCTACTCTTCTAAGAGGTGTAAGGTGCATTTTCAAATCCTTACTGAGGGGAGTTGAATGTGGGTCCCTCACCATCTCAGTGAGTGCTTTCACCCCTGATAAAAGGAATGCACCACCCTAAAACATTACTTTTCTGAATCTCGACCTTGTTCCCTTCTTATTTCTTAAAAGTCCTTGAAATGCAATATTTCATTTAAAAATAAATTAAACATGTTAAGATGTTAAACAAACCCTACACCATATTTATTTGCAACATGCATCTTTTCCCCAAATATCAGCTCTTTAAAACTGGGGTGTATGCTTTAAGTGGGGAAGCTGAGTTTCTATGCTGGAATAAAGGAATGGAAGCAAGGAGATGCTATAACATGGATTCTGTGCTTCTCCCACTTCCAGCCTCAGGGAGGGAAAGGGCAGAGGTCACCCTTCAGGGTCAGACCTACAGTGTTAACCCTTTCACAGCTGCTACCAATTCGCCAGCGGCTGTGAGGTTTAACACTATTTTCTGCCTGAGCAGCTCCGGTCAGGAATCAGCCAGGAAGTTAGGACCCTCAGTAGTCAGAACGTAGCCGCAACTCTGGAAAACTCCTTCTTCTCCTTCATTCTGCCTTCCCAAAACATTCTGCATGTCTTATTTTGGGGGCATGGGATATGCGAGTGAATACAGGTATATGTTTTTTGCTTCATCATGAAAAAAACAAAATATTTTTACTTTTTTGCTGACCAAATCAGAATTTTTTTTCAGTGTTACACTGTGGCAGACTGAAAATTACTCATACATCTCTAATTACAAGATACCCCTGCCTCATTCACAATTTATCCTATGTAATGAATGAGGCAAGGATTCTCTGTGAGGAAAAATGTGATCATGTAGTTGAATATAAGTATCCAAACAGATAACAGTAGAGCAGAAGTAGGATCATACATTGTTTGCCTTGTAAAATTTAAGTTCATGACTTTGCAGTTTTAATATGTTTTTACACAATATACATAAGTGGTCTCCAACCTTTTTAAGTACGAAATCATCTTTGGCATTTAAAAGCAACCCAAGATCTACCATGCCCCACCACCACCCCTCCCCCCACCCAAGCAGGTAAGTCTGTGGGGAGGGAATAGAGGGCAAATTGAGGCTGAGGGAGAAAAAATTATTTTGGGGCACACCTCCCCAACAGGTAAGTCCCACCCAGCCGGGGCCCCACTTAACTTACCCCTGCTCCTGTCTCTGCGGTACTGTCCCTCACCGTGGGGACCTTCATCTAGCCCCTGGCTCTTTCCTCCCCTACGGACTGACCTGCTGGGCTGGGGCACATGCGTGCATGCACGCAGGCACTCAGCCCCCCACCTCAGCCTTGGATCAACTCCAAGGGGTTCCAAGATCTACCACAAGAGGCTCTGAGATCTACCAGTGGATCAAGATCCACTGGTTGGTGACCACTGATATACATAATGCATTAATATTTAAACATGTTTCTTTTTATTCTTGCTATATACACAATAGGCCACACTCTGGTGCGTAAGTGGATATATCTGCCTAATTGCAATTCTGCTTGACTTCCTGAAAACAATTAATTTAAAAAGGTGAGGGGCAGGGGATCCTCATTCTCCTCACTTTTTTGTGATTCAGTCTTAAGATTACACTGATGGTGTGTTACCAACACAGATGCATTAATGGACTTTCAGCGTTTGAACCAGGTGGAATAGAATCATACTTAAGCACCTAAGTCCAATGAGATGTCAAACCAGTGGAACAAAATCTGGTCTGATATGTCTCTACAGCTTGCTTCTGCTTTGATGATGAAAGATGGTTAAAGATGCTTTCTGTAATAAAGTTATTGAAAAATATCATTTTCATATTAGGAAATATTCATGTTTTTTACTGTACACTAAAAACAAAAATGCTCCCAAAATCTTTCATTTTGGGAATTATTGTATAAGCAGTTTCTTAAAGTTTGGATTGTTTTACTAGTTGGAAGGCGTTTATATTTTTGAAGACTTTAAACTTAGTTCTCCAACAAATGTAAATTGCCTTTCTAGGATTGACTTTAGCTTGCACCTTTTTAATACAAAAATGCACACCTGCTACAGATGCACCAGCCCTATCTATCTGCTTGTATTTGGTCACTGAGTTGTACATATCTTTCTCTATTTCTCAACATTGCTTCCACCTAATGCAAATTAAATACACATAATACCCTTACAAAGAAAATTGTGCAAATGTATTCAGAGCACTTACAAATGCTTGATTTCTCATATATGATAGAGTCAATTTAGTTGCATTTTTTTCCTGCTAAAGTGGTTCATGATTCTTTATTACTCCCTGCCCATCACTAAGACTACATCATTCTAAATTGCAGAATTATCCAGAAGAGGTTATTTATTTAGAAGTACTAAATTTTTGCTGGGGGGGTGGGGGATGTTAACAGTTTTGGCTACATCAAAACATGTATCTTAAGGATATACTAAAATTGCATTTAGTAAATATAAATATACATTTGTCACATCTAGTTTTAAATAAAATAATTTCAATGCATGAAAACACTAAGTATTTTGCTGAAGATGGGAAAATGTTGCATCATTCCAGCTTTGATTTGTAAAGCAGTAGGACTGTACTTTCATCCAGTTTATTATAAAGGACTTTCCAGAAAAGAAACCTCCCAAATGCAACCATTTCATTTCTTTCCACAGAGCAAACACAGTAGTCTTACATAAACCCTGTAATAACCATGCTGAAACCTGGGCAGCCTTGTCCACAGGAAGTTATCTATTCTATAGTAAAATGCAGAAAGATGGTTGTCCATGCTATATAAACATATCTAATAAAGAAGAGAAGAATGGGGAGGAAATATTGGTTAGAACATGCAGGTCAGGGGCTGAATGGGTCAGAAGACTAAATTAGCCTCTCACCCCTAGATATGATCCTTCCAGAAAAAGCTGTGCTCAGACAGGCCTATGCTATAGCCTTTTCTGTGGCTTGTATCCATCTATGAGGTTGTCTGTCAAAATAAAATATCTAAGTCATAGGCAAAATTAATTAGTAATTGAAAAGAATTTTGGAAACCTCAGAGCCATAAAATGTAAAAAGCTAGTTAGATCACTGATGCAGAAAACCGAGTCAGTTGAACATACCACCATTGTACATAATAAATGCGCTCAGTGCTATATTGCACCCACACAATTTTAAAATCAATGAATAAAAGATTTCTCCTCCTTAGGATTTACAAAAGGAAAAATATTAAATCATAACTGAAAATGGAAAAATATAGAATCCATTAAAGACATTCTCATAGAAGAACTCAGTAGGCATTCTATTTAGCAGTTCACTGTTAAAGGGCTTGCAAATTGTATAGCTATCAAGCAAATTATGGATGAAGGAACTTAAAATATTAATGGAATATATGTATTTATCTGACCTTGTTCTGTTCCATTCTATATTGGAAGTTTACTTTAAAATGTCTGAGATATCAGAAGATTCTTGCCCCAGTTTTCTCTTCACAATAGAGTATCTACAGGGAAAGGGAAATAAAAATTTGGGTTTCAGTACTCTCTGGCTTATGGCATAGCCCTAATATCTTTGAATCTTTTATTTATATTTCTATCCTAAAGTTTATTACTTATTCACTGTGCCCATGTCCCCAAGTCCTCCCCTTTCTAAAGAACAGGGATATAGGTCTCCTGGTCATACATGTTTTATCCTGGGTATCTGTGTCATATTTGTTGCCTTCCTCCTTTATGTCTTCTCTAGCTTTCCCTCCCTAAAGACTGAGAGATAAAGTGACCACAGTATGTCACATGCATGCCTCAATGGGCATGTCTACATGTGACCATACGGTGTCTTTGTTACTGTGTCGTCATTTAAGGCTTCCTTTTAGAAATACTAAAAGACAGTGCAGTAACAGCTTGTACTGCTCCATGCTGGTCATGCATGGTTAGTTTTGGCTCTTACATCACTGTAGTAACACACTATAATGAGGGAACATGTTGCTACGGCGATGTAGTGGCAGCAACACAGTTCTTGCCAATGGACACTATGGTGCCATAGACATCTTGTGTAGACATGCCCAATGTTATGTAATTTGGTGATATTACTTCCTTTGTGGTAATGCAAACAAAGTTTATGTAAATGTGTGCCATCAAAAATAGCACTGAAATTCATACTATTACATTTATGTACTACATCTGCATTCTTCTCAAACTTACTGACTTCTAGAAAGCTGTCTTTCAATTTCTATCCATTCCAGTACATGTCTCGCCCAATATTTATGTTTACCTTTATTTCTCCGCATAGAATTTTGGTGCACTACACACACTGCTTTATTCTTCATGGTCAGTTTAGTTTGGCTTAATCCATTTGTGGGTATAAACAGTTGTCACATTCAACCTAAGATAAACTATTTTATCCCAGGACAAAATGCAATCATTCAGATATCTATGTCTCTTATCCCAAGACAAATCCTAACCAGGCTCATGGAATAAGTAGCACTAACGGTTTATCCTAGGACATCACAAAGCGCATCTGAACAGTTGTCCTGGGATTACATCATTGAATCAATGGTAGAAAAGCAGCACTACATTCAGCCCCTCACTAAAGTCTAATTAGAAGGGCAGTGTGTGTACACACCAATCCTGAGATATTTCTGTTCCAGGACAAACACGAGCACAACTTGTCCAGGGACAAATGAAATGCCTGTTCCTAGCCTGCATCTTCTAAGCCTTAAAGGCTTTCCAACCTTTCTATATCTAACTCTTTATCCTTTTGCTTATAAACCCTTTGCAACCTTTCTTTGCAGCGTGGAAAATGTATTTTATATACAAGGAGCAATTTAGTTAGCCACTCCACACTGAAATATTTTTTATATGTGTATGTACCCAAATACATCCCAAGTATAGTAGAACCTGGACGACTCATATTCAAGTGATTCATAACCCATGGGATTTGCAGTGGGTTGCCAAGTCAGGACAAACTGCACAGCTGTTTAAAAATAATTTCTACTCCCAGTGATACTGCTTTTCCAGTCAGCTGGAGCACTCCAGTGGTCCTGTGCAGCAATATGATGCAGCTGCATATATCTCTGGTTGATTTGTACACCCCCATCTTCCCAGGGACAAAGGGACCTAACCCTATGAGGTATTTGGGTTCTACTGTATTAGATATGTAATTACCACTCTTTTATACTCACTTCCCTTTAATCATTAATATTTCAAAGCTAACTTTGTGTGTTAAATGTGCACTTAAAATAACTTTGGTGCTTTGCAAATAATTCATGTTTACTTGGATTCTGATTTGTATAACAGAAAACTGGGATCAGTTGTATAGAATTCATAGTCCTAAATAAAATATTGCCTGTTGCTGCTTCCTGACACTGTTTCTCTTTCTCTTCTCTCGTGTCCAATATGTCTTGCTTGGTTAAGGGCTGAATATGTCAGCTTTAGAACCTCAAGGACAAGCTCTGGAATGTGCACTTACAGATGTTGCACTTGTTTTCCCAATTTGGGTGTGACTGCTGTACAGCTCAGACAACCTAAAACAGCTTAAAACCAGCTAGCTACGGTACTAGTAGAAATATAGACACAAAATACGGACCCATTACTGCTGACATACCCTTAGTCTTTACGGTAACTTTTTGCCTGATCATCACTGCTGATTTTTGTGATCTCAGTGAAATGATATCAAGTTACTGAGAAGTGTCCTCTCCAATCAAACACAATTTTCTTGCACCCTAAATCAACATTTTTCTCATGCATACATTGTATTTTACATTAATAATCTAGTAAAACTTTCTCATGACGTTCACAATAATATTTAGTAATGAGAAAAGATGTTCCTAATCTTGCTACATTAGCAGTCTTTGCAGACATGAAAGCTTTTACTTCAGGACTGTTTCCATTAAACATTCTAGACTCTTTTACTTAGCTTCCTATACAAATCACCAACTGTAAATTGTGGGATTCATTTTTTATTGTTTCTTGATAAATAAGCATATCTTTTTAATACTTAAATCTACTAGTTTGACAAAATCGCTTTTTCGATGTTTCCACAGATGCAGTATAATTGAAAATGGAGTCCTATAGCACTGTTTTTTCTGCTTGTTTTATTAATCTACTATGCTTTTTGTTGTTGTTGTTGTTGTTTATGCCCTTCCTCTTTCCCCTCTCTTCTTCACATTTCTATGGCTAAAAGACAAAACTGAGCTGGTTATTGAGACAGTATCATTTATTTGTGTTCTTTAAGCAGGCTGCGGCAGATCCAGAAGATAATGGACACCTCATTTATTCAGGCTTTGAATGATCATATTTAATTCCCAGTGACAGCTGTCTTCACCACATTAGCATTGCAAATCAGCTCTGTTTTGTAATGGCCTTCTATTAAACATGATTCAATTATGTGTGGTCCATAGCGAGGCAGGATACGGTCTTAGTATCTATAGCAATATTTCTGCAAGCTGCTGCTCTTTACACTGCTTACATTTTAGCTGTCTGTTTACCACAATGCTTTCCTTGAACTACACTGAACTCTTTGCACTTTCCAGCTAAATAAGGAAGAATGAGTATAATATATCAAAACAGTTATCCAGGCAGACATACTATGTACCTCACTCACTTTATATATATATGAGACTAGGAAACCATTGTTAAAAATAATCATGCATCCCTATACTTAAAACATTTATATTATAAAAGTAATTAAAATAGATTTAAATGATTATACAGTGTTAAAAGGTACCAACTACTGAGATTCAATGCTAGTTAGAAGACACATTGTGATAAGCATTTTCTAAAGTAAATCTGCTTAACATATTATTTTCCTGAAATATGCGTGAAGAGAGCGAAGAGTGCCTAATGCTTGTAGAGTGATATAGATAAGCATAAAATTGGAAAAATATAGTTTTAAAATATTTAATAATTCTTTTTTAATTTAGTGTAAAATAGGTAAATCCTGCATGCAGTATATCCTAAGCTTTCTAAGACTAAGACAGACATATGCAATTTAAATGTTATGCTAACTTTCCAATCCCATGAGCATGCTATTCTGGTTTACTGAAATCATATAATTGCTACAATATAAAAAAGAATTCTTGAATTTTGGTACATTGAGGTGAAATTCTAGGTATTATGAGGCTACTCCTGCCACAATTCAAGGTTCCCCAAACAACCAGTTTCCTGTAAAACAGAATCTTTACTCAATGTGGGTGCCTGCACATAAGTGTGGGGACTGCTTTGACAAGCTGTAATTACAGTGCATTGGAGCAGACTTGATTAATCGTGTCTGCCAGATCGTGATAATTACTAGCGAGCTTTAGTTCAAGCGCCCCCACTGCCATTTTTAAATGTGGGGATGCTGATACATGAGACGCTGCTGTGCTTTAATTAGAGTGCCATCCCCCACCCCCAGAGTACATGTAAAAGTGCCCTGAGGCACAGTACAGACTCTTGCCTCTTCGAGTTTTTGTAAGATTACCTGCCCCTGTCATTTCCCAAGAATCTAACCTTTGCAAAAATACTACTACTAATAATAAAATACTGTCCTGCCTTGCTGTAGATCACTTATAATTCCCTACACCTATAACATAAATCCTGGTGAATACATGGACTCACATCAGAAATGTAATGTTATACTTCCATCGGTGAAATCACAGACCATTATTACATATTAGGTAAGCAGCTTATGGTTCATGGTCTGGATATGATTCAGGAAGGGGCTGGAGCTTCGACAGCACTCAGCATCAAGGGCTTTGCCCACATTGTGCCATGCCACACCAGGGCTGGGCACCTGGGCATTTTCCCATGCCATGTCGCAGCCAGGCAAGAGAGAGAAGCAGTATCAGGGGAAGCAGCAGCAGTGGTTAGCTGGGTCCTAACACCATTTTGCCTCAGCCCCAAGCTGGGCCTCAAAAGATTATCAACAGCTGTTATATACAAGGCTGTCCAACTTTGGACCAGCCACACACCACACCAGTCACATGCTACAGGGGCCACATACCACGCAGGTTCCCCAGGACTCCCATCATACAGCTAATACAGCTTTACACCAGGCAGGCAAAGTAAGACTTTCCCTTAGCCTTGATATAGGCAGCTTGAATCCCCCCCATGCTACCAGGTGGGTAGTTTGAGCCCCCCTCCTGCTGCCACCGCATAAGCAGTTTGAGTCCTGCCCCCCTGCTGCCACATGAGCTCCCTGCACTGCCTCATGAGCAGCAGGGGTCACCTCAACTGAACCACTGCACCCCACCTCCTGGATCTGTCCCTGGTTAATGTAACTGTATTTTTACTGTAGAAACATAACTGAAAGTGCATAACGCATCATCCTTCAATGCCTTTTTATCCTTTCATAACCATTTTAGTAATTTTTAGTATGTCCTTTACTGGGCATATATTTACAGCTCTCTTTACCCTTCAATATCGCCTGTGTTAGACCCTGTAGCACAGGGGTGGGGAAAACGGGCATTTTTACACATGTATGCATTGCAGCGCCAGGCACTTTGAAAAGTGCCGCACCCAGTGCTGCAAAGCATGTAGTTATGTAAGCGGCAAAATGCACATCGGCACTGAGAAAATGGCGGTGTCACACTCTTGAACTAAAACACGTCAAAGGTGCTTTAGTTCAAAAGTGCACCACCGCCATTTCCTGCATGCTGACACTCATTTTGCTGCTTATACAACTGCGCATGGCACAGTGCAGTTCACCTCAGCTCACATGTGGAGCAGACTCAATTAATCGAGTCCACTCTGAAGTCGTGGATCTCCAGCACATCACTGGAAAAAAAGTATGTGTATAAATGCCCATTGTGGCCCATGGGCCAGATCTGGCCTGCTAGACAATTCCATCCAGCCCACAAGGCCCCTCTGTAAACCCCGGCCCACACTGCCCCTCTGCAAGCCAGCACGTCCCTGCAGGATGTGTGCTAAGCAACCACCCGCACGCCCCAACCTGGCCTGACCCACCCCAGCCCTGAGCCAGGGGGCATCAGAGACAAGAAGCCTCTGCCTGGCAGAGGCTTTTGCCTGGTCACCCCAAGGCTGTTCCCAGCCCTCTCTGCCTGCAAGAGGGGGAATTCAGATAAGGGCTACCATATGCAGCTGGGAACTGGGGTGGGAGTG
The DNA here is from genome assembly GCF_001723915.1 of Gavialis gangeticus. Lineage (NCBI taxonomy): Eukaryota > Metazoa > Chordata > Crocodylia > Gavialidae > Gavialis > Gavialis gangeticus. The sequence continues at coordinate 60,553,654 of NW_017729025.1, forward strand.
CAGGAGCAGTGGCTATGGGGCCGAGCAGGGCTGGCCCTGCACCTTGCCACCATGTATGGCAGGGGATTCAGGTAGGAGCACTATGGGACCAGGCTGGACTAGTCCTGCATGCTGCCACCACTTGCAGCCAGGGATACAGGTGGGAGAGCTATTGGACTGGGTGGGGCAAGCCATGCACACTGCTGTCATGTGCTGCCAGGGACTTGGGTTGGAGCTGCATGTTACAGGAATGGGTGGACCTGGCCCTGCATGCTGCCAGCACCTGCAGCTGGGGACTGGGGTGGGAGTGTGGGGAGCTGCCCACTATGGGGTTGGGTGGGGCTGGCCCTGCTTGCTGTCACCACATGCAGCTCCAGGGACTGGAACATTCCAGGGACTCCAAAGACCCCCCCACACACACCCTCCCACGCACCCCCACCATACACCCAAACACTCCCACACACCCTCCCATAGCCTCCACCCCAACCACATACCTAACACCCACACCCCTCAACACTCACACCCACCCTCCCCCACACACCCTCCATACCCCACCATACACATTCCCCAACCACCCCCCAACATACACCCCCCCATAACCCCCACACACAATATTCAAGAG
>NW_017729025.1:60559254-60561716 GCF_001723915.1 Gavialis gangeticus
TGGAACATTCCAGGGACTCCAAAGACCCCCCCACACACACCCTCCCACGCACCCCCACCATACACCCAAACACTCCCACACACCCTCCCATAGCCTCCACCCCAACCACATACCTAACACCCACACCCCTCAACACTCACACCCACCCTCCCCCACACACCCTCCATACCCCACCATACACATTCCCCAACCACCCCCCAACATACACCCCCTCATAACCCCCACACACAATATTCAAGAGTAAGCTATTCTGCAATCGCCTATAGACACATGCCACAAACACACATAAATCAGGACAAAAATATTTTTTAAATAAAATTAAAATAAGTTATAGAAGATGTTTGAGTTTTTTAGTATATGATCTGTTTTGGGGTTTTTTCTGGTTCCAAGATGGTAGCACCCTCCCTCCCAAACGGAGTACTTCCAGGACAAAGGGAGGGACTTCTGGTGGCAAAGGTTTAGGGGGCAGGACTTCTGGTCCCAAGATGGTGACCAGGGGGCAGCGCATCTGTCAAAGAGGATGCCCTTGTGACCCTTGACAGCTCACCAAAACTCATTAAGTGGCCCACCAGTCAAAATAATTGCCCACCCTAGCTGTAGCAGAAGGCTTCATGCTCCTGCTACTTTAGGAAAAGGCAGGCTGTGTGAGAAGGAGCCTGGAGATGTGGCAGGGGCTAATTAGAGAGTCACCTGACCAAAAGGGGGCTGGGCTTGAAGCATATCATTCCAGGACCTGAGCTGCTCAAGCAATCTAACCCTGACAGCCATGGAGAGAGAGGAGCTCCCGGGCAGCAGGGTTCCATGTTAAAATCTGAGCTGCTGTAAGCAACTCTGGAGGGTTACAGAAGGGACTAAGGGAAGAAGGAGGTCCCAGCAGACCCAGAAACCGGGCAGAGGAAGGACAGAGGGGCCTGGGAGAAGGCCAGAACACAGGAGCAGGGAAGAGAAGGGGCTAGAGAGCCCAGGATCCAGTGATGGGATGAAAGAGAGTGACATGGACCAGGGCCAAATAACCACTAGATTGAGACTGGGGCAAGGGCCCAGGAAATTGGTTGATTATAAATGATTGATTAGTAACATCTGTCAGGCATAAGTGTGGGTATTGGGAAGGATGGAGCCCACATAAATGGCTCTTAAGGCGATGAACAGTGACACCACCGCTCATGAGGAAATCTGATAAAAGTATCACTTCATCAAGGCGTAGCAGGTGAGGAGAAGGGGAGATGGCCCAGAGACAGCATAAGAGAACAAAGTTCATAAGGGCTGAGGGGGCTCCAGGGGCATCACGGCCACCCCAGAGGAGGATTCTATTACAGACTGCATTCAACTTTCTTTGCTTTAATCTTTCAAAGATTTACACTTAGGCTGTGTACATTCGGAGAGCTTAGGGGGAGGTTAAATTGCATTAAAAATGACCATCCAACCTAACTTAGGTCACCCAGGTGTGGACCTTGTACTAATCAAGTGGATTTATATGGGAACTGTACAAAAGTTCAGTTAGTTCTGTCTAAAAATGGACAAGCCAATTTAAGTTAAATGTACCTCCAAGGCAGTCTAACAGCCTTGAATGTATACTTTACCTAGGGTCCAGTAAAACGAATCTAACTGAACTTCTGTACAGCATCAGGGCTGGAAAAGCCCAGCCACTAGCCCCAGCCATGGGGCTGCACTTTTCCTATTGCCTCCCTGGCACAAGGCTACTTTTATCCTCCCAACCCCTCCTCCCCACCCCCTGACAAAGTCCTCCCCTCCTCCAACAGCGCACCAAACCACTCATCCTCTAAGCTGCTCCCAGTGCCTGTTTCATCACTGTTCACCAGTGCCAGGAGCTGTAAAACTAAGTCAGGGTGGTGGGAGGGGCAGGGATGGAGGTAGGTTCATCGCAGGGGTGTCTGTCTGAGACTGGGGAGGTCAGGGGGCTAAAAATAGCCCTGGTTCCAGAATGTGGGAGAGAGAACTCCTCCCCTCCACCGCCCATCCCCTGCAGCCCCCCCTGTGGACCCTGCAAGCCCTCCTGATCCTGCCAAACCCTCCCAGACCCCAACAACCCCCTCCCACAAACCCCTCCTACCCCAATCTGCCTCCCCCCAGAGTCTACCTGCCCCACCAGTCCCCCCAACACCCTACCCATCCTGACTTGCCATAGATAAGGTGGCTATTTTTAATGTGATTTAACCTCCCCCTAACCGCCCTGAATGTCTGTATGCAGCCTTAGTGATACCTTATATTTAATGGTACGGATAATCTTGATACTTTTATTTTGTTCTATAACATTTTATTGAATTACTATACCTAGAAACTTAATAATTTATCATTACCATTCTATTGCATTAAAAGAAGTTTCACTGCATTTTTAAGTTAATAACCAGGTTTTTCATTTTACCAGCTACATTCTATCACCAGGTCAACATTCTCCCCTTTCCCCCACACCTACCTGCCTCGCACCTATTGTCTCCCATGCT
>NW_017729025.1:60566716-60573281 GCF_001723915.1 Gavialis gangeticus
TTTTTAAAGGGTGCTGGTTTTACATATTTAAAACTGTACCTTCAGCTATCTAGGAAGCAAACTGGGAAGCAAATTCACCTATGTAAGAAGTAACTAGACACTTATTTACTCATGTAATTCCTGCCCATGCCCCCAAAAAAGGGTTGCACAAGCAAATAACTAAGCATGCTAATTTGGGCCTGATCTCGAAACTAACACCAGTTATTTCAATGCGGCTATATTGCCAGCACAGTAATCTAAAGGAAGTCAACTGCCAGACCAGGGTCTCAGACCCAGATCCTGAAACAATCTAGGTACCTACATGCAACTGAGAGTTGAGAACAATGTGAATAATGTGATTACTTTTGGGAATCTGAAGGCCAGCTTAATCTGTGGCCAGATGAAAAACCTGTCTGTAAGTTTTCAAAGGAAAGATATTACTGCATTTTTACTCCCTGAAAATACACTGCTGCTGAAAATATGCTCTGCTTAGAATATGTGCTGAGAACAGGAATGTATCTTATGTATCTTTTTTTTCCCCAAAGAACCGTGAACCTTTCTGCTGATTAAAAATAGTCTACAAAGAAAGTGGAATACTTGATAATAGAATAAACTAGACTTTGGAATATATTATCTGGCACTTTAGAGTCAGATTTTTCTAAACTCTTCACAGACAATCAGATGATTTTTTTAAATAAATCTGTTAAAAGGGGGTTGTTCAGGTATTTTTCATGTCATTTTTCTCACTTTTCATAATAATGGCTTGAAAGGTTAAAACTAAAATCTGTTTCCTTAAGAAAAAGTTTTATCCCTAATTCTGATCCATTATGTGAGATGAGCTGTGGAGGTGGAGGAGAAACTTGAAAGTGAGCATGCACCACATGCTTTATGGGGAAAGAACATAGACACATATGGATTTAACCAACTGATGATATCAGGAGAGAGAAAAGGAAAATAGGGTGCAAGGTGGGTTTTCCAAACTTGACAGTGTCTCTTAATATTCCTTAATGCTTTGTTATAGAAAGAACATCAAAAACAACTATAACTTAGCAGGGCTTCTTGTGTGTATCTCCATAGTATAGCATTACAAATATAGGCAAATTGGGCAAGATCTTTGATGTGTTCTCAGATGACATTTGTAAATGTTGTGCTTTAGACCAAAACATTTTTATTTCAATATAAATCACATACCTTTCACATAAACCAACATGAATATGGCTATTAATTACCCACTGGGAAAAAAAAGTTACATAAGACTGGTCATGTTTACAGTCAATTAATGAGGGAGACTAGGAAATTTATTCCTATATTGCTTTATGTAATGGATACTAATGAAAACTTACTCCACCTATCATGTGTAATTAGGTATAATTAGGGTAATTTATAGCATTCATTCCGGTAATTGTAAAAAGGTCAAGCCTGGAGTTCATGAAATATGAATCATTTCCACATCCTGTTTCAATATTTGGCATCCTACATTATCCATAAATACTATTAATACACAAATTAAATACACAATTAAAATTTCTACCAACATCACACTCCTGACACAAGAGCAAGGACATAAAAAGTTACCACCTAATGCCTTTCTCCTCCTCTACTCAGAGACACACGTATTTTACTACGACTGCCGTCCCACAGACACTACAGCCTTAAACTTGATCCCTTAGCTCTCCAATGTCAAACATCTGGTTTGAGGGACAAATAACCCATGGAGGTGGGTCATCCAACCTGTTGTCTTTTCCTGAAGTTTCCTTCTTGTATTTTCAGCACCCTCCATTAGCTCTGTTTGGCATTAAGCTCAAGGTGGCTTCACTCTCCTTTGCTACTGTAAATCAGACAATTTTATTCTCTGGCCAGAGTTAGTTGGATCACCCCCAGTGTATGCCTGCTCTTTTGTCTTCATCCTTCTTTCTCTCTTCTCAGTTTCCTTGTTTTCTTCTTTTGCTCTATGTTAGCCCTCCCATCTCTCTCTCCACTCCTTCATATCTCCATCCCTTCTCTACCCCTTGCTAATGCACCCAGAAAGCGTAACACCAGAGTTCATGGTAATGAAAACAAATCTTTCTGGAAGAAAGAGCCCTGGAATTAGGGGTGTGTGAAATGGGCCCTATTCAATCCAGATTTGGATTCAGCCTGAATCAGAGACAGTGATTCGATTCATTGATTCGGACCACTGTCCTAGATCCAATTTGGCCGAATCCGAATCTGAAGATTCGATGCTGATTCGGAGAATCAGTGATTCGGACATAGACACTGCTTTACATGTTTTTTCTACATACCTCAAGGTACCAGGTGGCTCATAAACAGTGCAATGCTGGGGCAGATGAAGCGTCCCACAGGAGCATGGGCCCCCCCCCCCATCATGCTCAGCAGTGAACCGGGAAGTGGACCAGAAGTACTTCCAGTCCAATTCTGGGTCTGCTGGGGAACATGCTCCCCCCCCCTTCACCCTGGCTCAGTGATCGGCTGCGGGGGAATCTCAGGTGCCCCCCCAGACCCAGGAGGCACCAGTCGCCAAGCCAGGGGGTGGGGGCGTGCTCCCCGGCAGACCCGGCAGTGGACCAGAACTGCTTCTGCTCTATTTCCAGGTCTGCTGCCAAGTGTGCTGGGGAGCTCCCCATGCTCCTGTGGGATGCTCCATATCCCCCACCATCGCAGTATTCATGAGCTGCCTGTTACCTTGAGGCATATAGAAAAAACATTTAAAGCTGTGTCTATTTCCGAATCGCTGAATCTCTCCAAATAGATTCAGAGGATTCCAATTTGATTCAGACAGATTAAAGGGTCTCCTGATTCGGATTCAGAGATTCAGCCACTGAAATCAGGCCAACTCTCTGCCAAATCGAATCAGTGACTGAAGCTTTCTCTACCTAGAATGTCATGGACATTTTAAGAAACAGCCAGCCATGAAATATAAATGAAGTGCAGCTGTTTGTTGGAGCTGACATGCCACAGGTAGGAGTGAAGAGCTGAGAAAATTTGAGTATGGTGACAGTGTGCAAACACAACAGTTGGATTGAGAAGAGTTTGAAAATACACAGTGGTGGTGTTGTTTACAAAAAATATATACCCACATTTGTAACAATGTTATTAGTCACCTGTTGTATAATAAGCAACTGTAGCAAGTGTCACCTGGTATAATTTGTGTTAACTGTAAGCTATATGTCCTGTCTGTGGAGAGTAAAGCAAACAAGGAGTGCTATATGTTTCAAGAGAAATGGAGTCTCTCATACTTCTGCATAAAACTGAATGAAAAGCCCATGTGTTTGATCTGTAAGCAAGCAATGGCTGCTTCCAAAGAACACAATGTTAAGAATACAATACCGTAGCATCAGGTATTGCAAGTTTGCCAGGAAGTTTCATGAAGGCAAACTGAGTGAGTGAAAACAGTAGTTGTAAAAGCTAAAATCTATCTTCACACAAGCACATCACGTAAGTGACAGAGCAGTGAGGGTTAGCTATGTCCTTTATCAAGAAACAGCTGCTGCTTCAAAGCCCTTTTCTGAAGGCGAGTTCCTGAAGAAATGTATGATGAAGGCTACAGACACTGTGTCCGTAGCAGCAGCAAACTTTTGCAAATATCAGCCTCTCAAGCAACACAGTAGCCAACAGAATTTGTGATTAATCTAATAACCTGCAGTCAACTTTAGAACAAGGCAAAGACATTTGCTTTGTTTTCAGTAAGAATTAATAAAGCATAGATTTGAGTGGTGTTGCACAGGTAGTGTCAATGAAAGACACGCCTATAGGAGGGAACATTTTCAACAGTATGATCAGAGCTTGGAACAAATTAGGTGTGGGCTGGAAAAAGGCAGTAAGTATTGTAACAGACTGGGCTCTTTCCATGGTAGGACGGATGGCAGGATTTGTGGTGAAATTCAAGAGCAAATTGCAGTGTGTCAATCCAGGCTATGAGCTTGTGTTTGTCCTTGCACTCTGAAGCAGAAAGCTCCCTGTGCCAAAACTCTGGGCATGCTGTAGCAAAAACAGTAAATTGCATCCAAGCCAGGGCTTTCAACTATCAACAGTTCAATCAGCTTTTGAAGGAAGGTGATTTTCAGCATGGTCTACCATATTATGATGAAGAGTGCTGGCTGAGTCATGGGGCTATCTGGAAGTGTTTTTTCGAACTGCAGCATGACATAGGGAAACCCATGATTAAATTGCAAGATGAAAAGGCTACAAACATGAAGAATGGTTATAGGACCTTCCCTTCTTGGTGGACATAATGGAGTATCTCAGTACTCTGTGCACAAGAATATAGGGATGGAACCAGGTTGTAACAGTTTTACACCATGCATACCTTTGAAATAAAGCTGTATTTTTTAGAGAAACTGCTCTCTCAATGCAGTGTAGCACATTTGCCCACCTTGCAGTCACTGCTCAATGCAGCTTGGATTGAAGGAGGTGAAAGCTTGGAGAAGTATGTGATCAAGATTGCTGATCCCAAGCACAAACTCCAAAGCAAGTTCTCTTTTAGAGCCATGAAGCAGAGTTCAGACTTTTCAGCATCCTATTCTCTGTCTTTGTGGAAGATGCACCCTAAAGACTGTTGGCTCTGGATTTAGGATCCAGATACCTTGTTGGGGGGGCAGGGGGAGAAGGGACGCACAGGGATCCACCAGGACTCACCTTCAGACCGACCACAACCTTTCCATTTGAAAATAAGCAAATTTATTGATACACAGTGATAACAGAAAAAAACGCAATACAAACAATCAGTTCTATACATCTCAAATCCTAGGGCTGTCAGAGTCAAAGTACATCTGGCCAGGATGCAGGCTCCACTCTGAGGCTCTCTATTAGGTGCCAGCAGTCTGGAGGTGGGATGCCAAGGCCCATAGTCCCCCTCTAGTGGGGTGCATGAGACAGTCATATGCCCTCGCTCCATGGTGGCCTTTAGTGGCGATGCATAGGAAGAGCACGGGGGTGCACATGCACTCTCTGAGAGTGCTGGTGCACGCCCTGAGTGCAGCGTTTCTGGGCAGAGGGGCAGGCAAGGGCACTGGTGCCCCCGAGAGCACCAGACAGGGTGTGCACCAGGAGAAGTGGTCCCTCCGCGGCCGATCCCGACAACCCAGAAGTGCCAGCAGTGTGCCTGGAAGTGCCAGTGGCTCATCAGCAGGATCGGCCACAGGGACCCCTCTCCCCGGATGGCAGGATTGGAGGCACCAGTCGCCCATGGTGGCCTTGGGGACCCTTCCCAGGGGATGGGGAGCCCTCTCAGGGAGGAGAAGTAGGAACCCAGGTAGGACAGGGAGGGATAGAAAGGAAGAGAAGGAGGGACCATATGTTACTCTCAAGTCTCTGCTTTTGTATTCTCCTTCCCTCCTGACGACTGTTCATTCATGGCTATCTCTGGTTGGTTGTCTCTCTCTGGTCACACATCCATGTAGACTTCCGGGCCTTCTCCTAGTTTGGTCTGTTGCCCCAAAACTGGGACTCAGCCCCTCTCCCCTACCCCTGGTCTGAGGCCTTGGTAGCCGGTATCACTTTATCTCATGTTATGGGCAGTATGGTACATACTTCCTTGGTTCCCAGACTGTTTGTTCATCCATTGACCTTGTTGTGTTAGACAGCCTGTCTCCCTTCAGGGCCATGAGAAACTCTGTGTGTGATACCCAGGCTTCTTAGACGTAAATTAACCTCTGCTGCTCGTCTCGAACCCTTGTAATGCATATACCTGTAAGTCAATTCCCAAAAAAACAGACCTTTAAATACCATTCTAAACCAACAAGGACCATAAAAGGAACTCATTAATCTTCCATGTAATACTGCGCTGAATGATAAGTTTTCAGCTGTTAGAATTCACAAATTTTGCCAATACCTAGGAAAAAAGTTTTCAATAATAAAATCCTTTGTATCAAGGATATTATCAATGTTCATGAACACATATATATGCAAGCAGACCTTCTTAGTGATGAACATCAACAAGTCAAAACCGGGCTCAGGACTAAGTGACAAGCATTTGAATGCCATCCTGAAAGTAGGCTTGGAATCAATCCTTGGAACCAAGCATCAAAGAGCTGGTTGCAGCTAAGAGGTGGCAGATGTTCGGGAACAATACCAGCATTGTGTGAGACATTAGTGTACAAAATCATAGAAGCATAGAGAAGTAGGGTCAAAGGGGACCTCCAAAGGTCATTTAATCCAACCCCTGGCCTGAGGTAGGATCATCCCTATCCAAACCATCCTATACAATCCATAATCTAAACTCTGCTTAAGAGTACCATAACCCTGACACAACAAAGACCTACCAAACACCCTAACCTGCCACAGGTAAAGCAAGGGAATTATAGCAACCAACGTCCTGCTTCTATGAAAGTTTTAGAAAGGTGGAACTGTTAACACATTGCAATTTAGGGCTGGAGTCCAGCTGCTAGGTTGAGAAGAAGAGCCAACCAGGAGGAAAATCTGAAGCCTTTATGGATTGAAACCTCTCCTGCCCTCTCCCCTCCCACCACCCCTCTTCCCAACATGGGTGCGGATGCACTGACAGTACCAAACTATCCCACCTCTATAAGGAAAATGTCAGCGGTACAGTTTACTCTAAGTTGTTGAAGAGGAGTTGTATGAGCCCTTT
>NW_017729025.1:60578281-60589836 GCF_001723915.1 Gavialis gangeticus
CTGCTTCTATGAAATGTTGTCAATATATCCTCAAGAGATTCCAGGTAGAGGGCCACGCCTCCTGCTACCAAGGAAGGCAAAAACCCCCACAGTCCATACCAAGATGACCATGGGGTAAGATTCCTTCCTGACCCCAAATATGGCAGTCGGTATGACCCTGAGTAGAGGGGCAAGTAGCCAGGAACTTCCAGCTTTGGTCCCAGCAGGAGCATTGACACATCCCAGTCAAAATCCCCAGCTCTGGCTGTAATCAACACCCAATGGCCTCTGAAGAAGGTTTAAAAACATCCTGACAAATAGAAAAATGGGCGGGGGGAGCAGAAACCAGCAAAGTCTTGAAGCATGAGAAATACCCATAGTAGAACATAGACATAGCTATGCCTAAATCATCCCCAACTAGTGGCTGTCCAACCTCTTCTTGAACACCTCCAGTGATGGAGAATCCACAGCTTTCCTAGGCTGTCTATTACACTATCTCATGATTCTAGCAGTGAAGTAGTTTTCCAGATATCCAACCTAAACTTACTTTGCTGCAACTTCAACCCATTGGTCCACATTCTCCTATCTTCAGCAAGAGAGAAAAGGTGCTTTCCCTCTTCTTTATGGCAGCCCTTCAAGTATTTGAAGACTGCTTTCTTGTCCCTTCTTAGGCAGGTTTTCCAAAAGTTGAACATGCCTAACTCTTTCAACCTCTTTTCACATGCCTTGCTTTCCAAGCCCCTTATCTTTTTCCCTGCCTCTGGACCCTCCCTAACTTCTTTTTAAAATGTGGAGCCCAGTACTGCACACAGTACTTCAGATGTGGCCTGACAAATGCCAAGTACGGAGCTACTATAGCCACTTTTATCTTGCACCTAATGTTTCTACTGATGCAGCCCAAAACTGCATTCACCTTTTGTGTGGCTGTATCACAATGCAGACTCATACTGAGTCTGTGATCTATTGAGACTCCCAAGTCCTTTTCCATAGTGCTGCCTTCCAGCCAGGTGTCACCCATTTTATATTTGTATTTTTGATTATTCCTCCTAAGGTGTATCACTTTGCATTTGTCTGTAGTATGAATTTTTGCTTTATTTATTATGTTTAAATAATAGTGTTGAATTAATAAACCTCTATGATTGTCTGCACAACTAAGACTGTGCTTCTTCCCTGCTTGACATGAGTAGATGAACTTTGTATGGCCCGTGTACATGAGTGTCTGTGAGAGGGTGAATGGTGAAAGAATGGTAACTCTTTTCATGAAAACAGAAGAAGATTTAATTGACTGTGTAAGCAACAAGACGCCAATGTATGAGTTACCAAACAGTAAACCAATTAAGCTAATTAATGGATGGCTGAAGAATTAATCTGTGATCAGGTGCAAAGAAGAAGGAATTTTGCATATCCTGTCATTTGAACTACACAATACTTCAAGGGAAAGATACCAACTACAATGCCTCAAAGACGCAATGCTTCAAGGCAAAGATCAAGACTGAAATACCAACTCTGAGATAACCAACTTTACTGGAATGACCTCATTGAAGATACCAACTGTACTGGAATGGCCTCAGGTTGAGATAACCAAAAGAAACAGCCTCTAATTAAAGTCTGAGTATGGAAACCCCTCCAATGCTGAACAAAGACTTGAAATCCCTATAAAAGTGACATGCAGACAAGCCAACATGGGGAATTCACTCTCTGCCACCTTATGTAGCACAGGCATGCATGTCTGTTCTTCCCCGATTCCTATCACCCTAAATAAGCCTGGACCTGGCCATCCAGTGCTAATATTGAGTAACATCTGCTGGTAACTATAACATCTTACTGGAGTGGTTTTGTCTGTATGCGTGTCTATGTATGCTTGTGTATGTATGTTTGTATGACTAGTGTGTCCAAGCTTATGTATCTGCTCCATGTAACCAACAGACACAGCATTTTGCCTTATCCCCCTTTTAAGGTCTCACTCTTAATTTGAGCTATTGGTAATTTTAAGTAACATGTCCACATTGAAATTTATCCTGTTAGCTCTAGCCCAACTTTCCTTCTAAACTGTGCTAGCATCCTCCAATGTGTTTTGCAATCCTTCCCAGTTTCATATTATCTCCAAACTTGCTCAAGCAGCTTTCTATGCCAGCATCAAAATCATTAACAAACGTATTGAAGAGCACCAGGCTCCACTCAAAACCTCCTGCCATTCTAATGTAGACCTGTTAATAATTACCCTTTGCTTGTAGCTATTGAGCCAGTTATCTATCCACCTTGTAGTGGTTTTATCTAGCCCACATTTCTCCAATTTGTTTGAGGAGATTATATAGGAATTTATTAAGAAATTGTGCAGGATCTTGTCAAAAGCCTTGCTGAAGTCTAGATACACTATACCCACAGCATTCCTTTCATCCACCCAAGTTATTACTTTGTCAAAGAAGGAGATCAAGTTTGTTTGAAAGGATTTTTTTTTTATAAATCCATGCTGGCTGCTTGCGATCAGCCTTTCCTCCTCCCGATGCTTGCAAATGGCCTTCCTTAGGTTATTATTTATGCTCCAGTAACTTCCTGGGTATTGAGGTAATGCTAACTGATCTGTTGTTCTCCAGGTCCTCTTTGTTGCCTTTTTTAAAGGGGCACTATATTGGCTCTTTTCCAGTCCTCTGGTACCTCTGCCATCTCCCACAACTTCATGCCCATCATTGCCAAGGTCTCCAAGATCTTCTCTGCCAGTTTCTTCAGTACTCTGGGATTAAGTTAACTGAGCCCTGCTGACTTGAATTCATTCAGACCCAACAAAAGCTCTCTGACCATCTCCTTCATTGCCGTCTCCCTCAGCTTGCCCCCTTTCTTATTCAAATAATCCTTATTAGGTGTCTGGCTGCAGTTTAGCTTTTTTGTGAAGACTGAGGCAAAGTGGCTGTTGAAAAGATCCACCTTCTTTGCATCTTCATTTGGGAGTTCCTCCTGGCTTGTTAACAGAGGACCCACAGCTTGCTTGATACTTCTTTTCTGGCCAGTATACTGATAGAACCTCTTTGTGTTATCCTTAACCTCCTTTGCCAGGTGCAGCTTGTTCTTTATCTTCGCCTTCCTGGTTTTGTCCCTGCAGGTTCTTGCTATTTCCTGGTACACTTCCTTGGTGACCTTCCCATTATCCCATTAGCTGTATGCTTTCTGTTAGACCCTGACTCCATGCAACACCCAACAACTAGGGAGACAATGGTCCAATTACTCATGGATCCTGGTACTCATTAGCCAGAGCAGACAGGGAGCAAACACCAGCACACATTGCTCGCAACAGCTTTATTCAGAATGAAGACAGCTTCGGGTGAGCTCTCTCACAAACACCCAGTTTATGAACATGGGAAGCAGCCCTGAACAACAGTTCTTTCCAACATGTGTACACCTTGGTTCATTCATATTAACATTCACTCCGCCGTCGTCCCTGCTTTGGTTCCACCCATTTTTCCTCCCATCTCAAGCTCCACCTCTGTTTACTGTTTGCTTCCTTAGTATGGTATTGCCTTCATTCATTTACATGCCTCTCTGCTAAGAGCGTTTGCATAAGACTTTGACCCCCATCTTCTTTCAGTCACTTACAGTTTCTTACTGGTTCTTGCTGGTTTTCTTGCTGACTTCAGCACCATCTCCCAGGCCATATTTCTGTTTTTGTCTCCTGACAGTAGTTAAAGGCTACATTCTATTTTTACTCAACACATCATGCACTTTGCACCCTATCCTTTTGTTAAGAATCCGCTTACTTAAACATTAGCTAAGTTAGTTGCTTTTAATATATCATCCAGCCTTGTGACCAGCAGTTTTTGCTGAGACAATGAAGGAAAATGCCTTCATTCAGCTGCACACACAACACTACCCAGATCTAAATTGTTACCCCAACACCCAAAATCCATATCGTTACCCTAACACTTTGCTTTTGTATTTGGGGCATTTTAGAAGCATCTTGTGCAGCCACCTTCATCTCTCTTGCCATTTTTTTTGTGCTTCTATCATGTCAGGTCAGTTTCTTATTGGGCTTCCAATACTGTGGCCTTTAGAAGCTCCCAGCTCTGTTGGGTGCCTTTACCCTTCAGTCTGCCCTCCCATGGCACCATGCCTATTAACTCCTTCAGTTAGATGAAATCCACCTTTTTGAAATCTAGTGTCCCAATTTTGCTGACCTTAACCTTTCTTTGTCTCAGGATCTGGAATTCTATCATATCATGATTGCTTTATCCCAAGTCAATGATCACCTTCACATCCTCTACCAATTCTTCTCTGTTTGTCAACAAAATATCTAAGATAAATGATCTCCAAGTTGTATCCTCCACTTTCTGAAACAGAAAGTTGTCCTCTGCACAAGTTAAAAACTGGCTTGACATTTTATGATTAGCTGAATTGTTCTTCCAGCAGATGTCTAGAAAATTGAAGTCTCGCATCAGTACCATCCCATGGTTTTTGGATAGATATCACCTGCTTGAAGAGTGCCTCATCTACCTCCTCTTTCTGATTTGGTGGCCTCTAATAAATCCCTACCATTATATTGGTGCTGTATATTTCACCTTTCATCTTCACCCAAACCCATTCTGCTTTGCTGTCTTGTCATGGAACAAGTGTATGTGTTTTTGACAAATATAAATTTCTTCTGCTCATACTTATGTGTAATACTGTTACAAAGGCTATTTAACTAGCCTGTCACACTCTCCACTTACCCCTTCGCTTTGCTGCCTTCCACTGGCTGTCACACATAAGCTGCTCATCTTCATTTTCTAAGGCTTCTGGTAGATGCACAATTAAAGGCACAATGAGATTTGCTACATGTGTATGGCAGGAGGTATGACTGTGGAACTATCAGATTCCATCACACCATTCTGCCAGTGCAGGGGGATCTGATCCTGATCCTGGGCTCCTCCTGTACCACTAGCAAGCTCCTGGGGCTGGGAGTCCTGTCAGCTGATGGGGCTCCTGGCCACAGAGGAACACCATGAGGACCTGAGGCTGGGAACTGTCAGCTGATCCAGAATCCCAGCTGCTGGGGCACACCATACACTCCTGCAGCTGGGACTATGGATCAGCTGACAGCTCCCAGTCATGGGGGTGCATGGTGCACCCCCACAGCTGGGTACCCCAGCCTGGCCACATGTTCAATTTATGGTGTAATGGGAACCAGCAACAAAGTTATTACATATATTTTATTTAATAACTTTGTGGCTTATTTCTTGTTTTATCATGCTATTTATTAACTGTATTAATGGTGGTGGCAGAGTAACTACGTAACTGGTTAATCAAGTCCAAGTGCAACATGTGGCAAGGGTCATGCATAAAGAACTAGCAAGATTGAGTACAATATCAAATAGAACTTCTTCAGGTCCCTGCACTCAAGTGGACATCAAGGTTACAGGCCTCATTACCAGGCAACATGGTTGTGGGAAGACCTTTGTTTTTGCCATGTTGACGTTGAACTGACTTCTAGACATCTTTGAGATGTCAGACAGAACTGTGCAGTACTCACTGGTAGGTACTGCGAAGTCATTTAGTACTTTTTAGTACTTGACTGAGCAGTACCAGCTGCGCAGTGGGGCGCATGTATAGACATACCCAGGGAGATGGAAAGGGTTAGCATCACTGTGATTAATGGAGAAGTTACAATTCGAGAACACACAAAAGCATACAAGAAAGAAGGAAAGAGAAACAGACAGAGGGGAAGGTCATTTTGTCATTTTCTCTGGGAAGAAATCAGTAAGTTTCTTTGGAGAATGAGGACTAGAGGCAAAAGGACAGAATCTATCCATAGTAGTGAAAACATAGCTCAGAATTCAATCACAGAACTGAGTTAAGTTGGAAAAGTAGAGGTGCCTATCTATGAATATGGCAAAACAAGAGGAAGAGAGAATGAATTTCTAGTACAGGAAGTGAGCCTCATTATAGGATTTCCTTCAGAGATGTTGCATAGCATGAGAACAGGAATGGACAAAGCAGATGTTAAGATGAGCCAGGGCTGAGGATTAGCAAAGCAAAGTCTCTAATGGCAGAAAGTCTATGAATCATGGACAGAAGAGTGAACTATGAAGAAAATCAACAATCATGTCACTGGAAAAAAGAGCAAAGAGGGCGAGGAAATATTCAATAGAGAGGCCAGGTACATCATCAACATGGATGCAGAAGTCACCAGCAAGGGTGAGATTGTGAGGAAAGGAAAGCAGAGAATGAGGAATCAAAATCACAGAGGAAACCCAGTTGAAAGTAGCAGAACAGATAACAGATGACAAAAAAATGAAAGGAGATAGGAGAGGAAAGTTGGGCAAAGTATTGTTCTAATGAGAGCAGAAAGAGGAGGGTTGGGAAGAGCTAGAAGTGGCAGAACAGGAATAAGAAACCGTGAAAAATTCAGTGTGTCAAGTGAATGGATCCAGGTGTTGGGAGAAATGTAGAAAAGAGGTGGTGGATGAATATAATCTTTTCAGAGGGGAAATGTTCAAGAGATGGCACAAAATGAGCAGGTGATTAGGAATGATAGTAACACATGCTATTTAACAAACTACTTCTTTCAAATACATGAAGCTACCCCTCAGCTTTCCCTCCTACACACTCCACTTACCTCACTGCCTTCTTCCAACACTCACTTTTCTTCTCATGCAATGTACTTCCATTTAAATCAGAGCTCATGTCACTGTTTAAATTTAATAGTTGTTACCTGTTTTTCACCTACATATTTACTCTTATTGTGACCATAACTGCAGACTTTTCTAGTCTCATGTTCCTTCTTCACATCTTTACTTTTTCCAATTTGAATTTGTCTAGTTTCAACTATGAACAACTGGATAATATCATGCCTTTTTCTACTCAGTTAAAGAGCTCTCTGCTATCAGATTCTTCATCCCCTATTTGGATACTTCTAACCATGAGCATATCATCTTTAAGCTTCTCTGGAGATTCTATCTAATCTGATTCTATCTAATAAAGTGTCTATGCATGCAAACATACACACTAGCTCTTAGATGTATACTATTTGTTCATAAGCAATGAATTCAAAGAATGAAGCCATATTACTATGGCCTAGACATTCAGGAAGGACTGCATTAACATGAAGGGGGGAAAGAAATGCTTACTTAATCATCCTAACTTTATATGGTTTAATCAAGTTGTACAACCTAACAAAGGGTATATGAAATCAATGACATAATTTCAGGGGAAAAAGCTTTTCCTATTACATTTTCCGATTACATATACAATATCAAGACATTAAAATACTAATATGTACAATATTTGTTTTATAAAAGAGTTTACTTTAGGTGTTCAACAGTTGTCCCAAAACATTCTTATTGTGAAAAAAAACAGAAAATAACTATTCCCTCTGTGACTATATCCTGATTCTATACTCCATTAAAGACTGAAGACCAGATTTTATTCAATATATTAGGCATGTAAAGATATGGAGAAACAAACATTTGGGCTGTTTCAAAATGGAAGGAGAGATTTTTCCTCCAAACTGCACAGCAATTTTTACTTTCTAACAGGTGCTATATTCTAACTGAAAAGCCAGGAATTATACAAAGACAGCAAAACAGCTCCAACTTCAACACTACTTCATCCAGGGTTACAGTTTGATCAAACTTTTACTACATTTGTATCATTGTATGTACATAAAACTGTTAGAACATAAGCTGCTGCACACACCTGATTAGTAGCTCCCCTTTTGAAACAACTCCAAGTGTACATTTATCCATACCCTAATTGGACTTAGGCACCTAATACAATTCTATTCCACCCTGTTCAATAGGTTATCCTCCTCCTGACCACAGCTATTTTGGGATTCAGTCTTAAGGGTAAGATAGAGGTAGTTACAGAAGTAGGTTCATTAATGGATTTTCAGAAACTTTCTGTGGACCAACTGTTTTGCTTTGTCTGCTCCTAATCTGCAGTAAGTGAAACTAAATTGTAATATTTTCCCCATTTCATTCACTATTAATTGTGGTTGACTTTCACTTACTGATGGATAGGAGTGGCAAAAAAACCCCAACACTAACACTGGATCAACTGATGCAAGTCCTGAGCAGTAAGTCCCTCCAATTTACATCCTATGTAACTTAAGGCCTTGTTACATGTTAATTTTAACCAGCTCCTGGAGCTCTTAACTGCTGTCCACACATTAACATGTGAAACTGGTTTTAAGCACTATTTAAGTGTCTTAAAATTATACCACTCAGTTTCTCTCTGATCGGTGTTACCCAGTTCATGTTACACTACATTGTGGCCACTGTAGGGTACCCATTAGTGGGAACACCACACCCACTCCCCCTCCATCCCTGGCCTGGATTGGGCCCATTGCCCCTGCCCAAATCTCCCCCAGCCATGACCATTTCTACCCCCCTGCCTCCCCACTGAATCAGGGCCACTGTCCCTTGCCCCCCCACATGCCAGATCTCTACTCAACTCCTCCTTCCCACCCTCCCCCTAGCTTACTTTTGGCTCCCAGCACAGTCCCAGGGAGTAGGCAGAGAAGGGGAACCAGGTGAGTCATGAAGGCTGGGAGGGGCAGAGGAGGCAGGGACTGGAGGAAACAGGGGGAGTCCCAGGTGGCAGATGGGAAGCCCAGAATAGGAGAAGAGGGAGGGGGGATTCTTACCTTTCAGTCCTCAAGGACCCTGCTGTTTTAAATGTGACTGCTCCAAACTTGAGCACTTGCATGGATCAACATTTGAGCAGCTGAAAGTGCAATCTCTAACAAGATCTTAAGCTCCCTATAAGAGCTACCCAATAGAAATACAAGGCACAGAATGTGCCTGAATTACTTCCTTCTGGAAACTTAGATTAGATACCGAATTCAGGGCTATAATGCAGCGTCCATTATCTTAAGATCCAGAACAACAAGAAAAGCACCTAACTCATACCAACAGTAATCCAGTGCAAAGCACAGCACCCATAGCAAGTTTTGCTCTCGTTTGAGAGCTTAGCAGTACCCACCCTTCACATACTAGCATAGTGGTTAGAGCACTTCTCCAGAAAGCAGTAGTTCTAGCCCTTGCTCAGCCACAGGGGTCTAAAACCTGCATCTCCTACTTCCCAGGAAAGTACCCTACGCATTGCATTCTGCACTAAGTTTGCATCCATTTTGCTGAACCTGGCCATTTGCCAGCCAGGAATGCAAGAATCATAGGGCTAGAACAAGAAAGGAGCCTGACTACAGCCCAGTGGTGAAAACACACTTATGGGTCCTGCTGCCAGGCTTCTGTTTTTTTAACCTATGACTGTCTAATGTAACATACATAAACAGCTATGGCAGGAGGTAATGCAATCCAGGTTTCTCTGTTCCCCATGGAATGTCCTCATCAGTGGGCTACAGAGTCAGGCTCCCCTCTTGCTTGTTCTCCTGCCAATTTTTGCACTCTTAGATGCAACCTTCCCTTGTAAGTTAGGTTTCCCAGGCCTCTAAGTCTTTTTGTTGCTCTCCCCTGGATTCCTTCTAATTTATCCACATCTTCCTTGATGTGTGGGGCCCAAAACTGGACACAGTAATCCAGGTGAGGTCTCACCGCTGTTGAATAGAACAGAAGAATCATTTCCTTTGACCTGCAAGTAATCGTCCTGTTAATACAATCCAGTGTGCTACTGGCCTTTGTTGTAACAAGAGTACACTGTTGGCTCATATTCAGCTTATGCTCCACTCTAACCACCAGGTCTTTTTATGCAGTATAACAGTTTAGCTAGTTATTCCACAGCCTGATTTTTGTGTATGAGATCATTACGTCCCAAGTGCAGGACTTGGCACTTGTCCTTACTAAATTTGATTCAAATAATTTTCCAGTTATGTAGCTCATTTTATAGCCAATGGCTCTGAAATTACCTCAGCCAATTCCTTGATTACTCTAGGATGCATTCCTTCTGGCCCTGTGACCTAAAAACATCCAGATTCTGTAAGTAATCTCTAACCTGTTCTTCCACTAGTCTAGCCTAGCCTCCTTCTTTCCTCTCCATTCTTTGCTGTCAACTGTGCTTGTCATCAGGTAGCTGACCATATTCATGCAACACTGAAATTGTAGCACTAAAAGCAGAATAGATGTTTGCCAAGTGTACTCATGTACACCGTCCTCTGGCTAGAGTGCAACAAAGTCACCACGAAGACACACTCTTGAGCCAGGGGATGACCGGGGGCTACTCTCAGGGGAACCTTTCAATAAGTGGGACAGGGTCCCTTATAGGCCTGCGCAAAACAGTGAGTATTTGCTTCGGATTCAGATTTGGCCAATTTGGAGCGACAGTGATTCGATTCAGTGATTTGAATCACTGTTCTGATCAGATTCGGATTCAGAGATTCAGCCATAGAATATACAGGCAGTGCTTGCCAATGCTGGACACAGCTGCCTCCAGCTGGTAAGTCTGTTATGGTGGGTGGAGGGGGGAGGGAAGGGATGTGGGGGTGCAGATCAATGCCCCCACAACGAGGGAGGGATTGGGAGTGGGACAAGCTGCCCAGCTGGGGTAAGGGTCGTGAGACTTGGGGAGGGGGACTCCCGCCACTGCATGCCGCTGTCCACTGCCAGTCTGGGAGCTGCCCTTGTAACGATTCTCGCCTTCAGTCCAGGATGGCGGGGCAGGGTCCAATCTGTGTCAGGTGGGCTGGGCCGGGCCAGGCTACGCTCCAAGAGGCTAGCCCCAGCCACCCACCACTGGGCTGTGTTGTGATCATTATGTTTGTTAAGTGGCCATGTTCGCCAATCAGAAAAGTTATACAAAGTTATGTAACGGTTGCTAGTCAGACTATAGTTGCCTTTCTGCCATGAGTGTAAAAGGTAGACAGCAGCTAGAACTTTCTACAAGGCGGGATCCAGCGTCAGTCAGTCAGTGCCATGGGCCTATCGAAAGGTGCCTCACACAATCACATCACCGCATGTCACACCCAAGCTATAAAAGGAGCCCCCGCCTGATCATCAGGGTCTCTTCTGCATCCAACGGACTCGGAACGACTCACGGCATATTATTATGGACATGGCTCGGCCTTCGGAGTAGCTAACCGAAGGAGGATGTAGAGACCCGCCTGATCCCGGCAACCTGAAACCCCTGAGACAACTCACCAGCCAGATCCATCGGTCTCACGCACCATTAGGGTGTGCGAGGCGTGGTGAGTGAGTTTAAGCTGCTGCGCAGCTACGTTAACAGTTATCAATAAAGATCACCAAGCCTGTTCACTGTCTTCCCGACTCCTCGTGATCTGTGGTAAGACCAACCAAGAAAAGATCCTGTCACATGGCATCACGAACAGGATGGTCAGCTGTAGATCACGATAGGGACGACCAGTCAAGGTGTCAGGCTTGTCCATGGGCATCTGGCCATCAGACGACCAGAAGCTCAGATCAACTGTGGGGTCATTTACAGTTTCACCAGGCCCCCAGCCACACGGATAATGACGGCACCCAGCCATTCTGTGTGTGGCATCAGTCTGAACCCCGGTGCCCTTGGGAAGTTCGCTTAACGGGCTGAGCACTAGGGTGTGTGCTGAGGGACTCGAATGTGTTGTTCGCTGTCCCATCAAATCAAGATGCCCCTGACGCCTGTGTAACGGCGGCCAAAGAGCTTCCCCTGGGTGACCAGCA
>NW_017729025.1:60589847-60590185 GCF_001723915.1 Gavialis gangeticus
TGATCTGTGGTAAGACTGACCAAGAAAAGATCCTGTCACAGGCTGCACTCCATAGGGCGGGTGGAGCCAAGGCTGCACTCCAGACTGCAGCTGGGGCTAGCTGCCCAGAGCGCAGCCCTGGCTCCACCCACCCCACAGAGCACATCCCAGTAGCAGGTGGCTGGTGCTAGCCTCCTGGAGCACATCCCAACCCAGCCTGTCCCATGAATATCCGGTGGCACATGCCTGCTCCCATGCTCTCCTGGACCTGCAGCGAGAGTCACCAGAGGAACCACCAGAAGAGCATGTCCTGGGCCAGTGGTGTGCAGCAGCGCACAGTGGCAGGAGCCTCCCTCTCC
>NW_017729025.1:60590216-60591649 GCF_001723915.1 Gavialis gangeticus
AAGTCCTATGTCCTCCCCTCCCCTGCCTGGGCAACTTGTCCCAGCCCTAACCCCAATCCCTCCCTCACTGTGAGAGCGTTGATCTGCCCCCACCACATGCCCCTTCCCTCCCCCCTCTGCCCATCTCAACAGACTTACCAGCTGGAGGCAGCTATGTCCAGTGTTGTAAAGTCAACCCCCCATCAGAACCTGGAAACAGGGTCACAATTTGTGAAGGCTGTAAGTGCCTTTTGTTGTAACTCGAACCAGAATAAGTCGAGGACTGCCAGTATGGAAGATCACTACATCCCCCTCCCTCTTCTCAGTTTCATAGTAGTTTCATAGTAGCTAAGGTCAGAAGGGACCTGAACAGATCATGTAGCCTGACTCCCTGCCACAGGCAGGAATGAATGCTGGGTTCACAAGACCCCAGACAGGTGATCATCTAACCTTTTTTCAAATTTACCCAAGGTAGGGACAAGGACCACTTCCCTAGGAAATTGGTTCCAGAGTCTGGCCACCCTAACTGTAAAATAATGCCTCCTGATCTCTAACCTAATCCTATCTCCATCAGCTTATTACCATTGTTCCTCGTCACCCCAGGTGGTGCTGGGGAGAATAGGACTCTTCCTATTCGCTGATGATCTCCCCTGATGAGTTTGTAGGCAGCCACCAGGTCCCCCTTCAGCCTCCTCTTGCTAAGGCTGAACAGGTTCAGGTCCCTCAGTCTCTCCTCATAGGGCCTATCCTGCTGCCCTCTCACCAAACAGGTGGCCCTCCTCTGAACTCTGTCCAGGCTGGCCACATCCTTTTTAAAGTGTGGTGCCCAGTACTGGACACAGTACTCCAATTGTGGCCTGACCAATGTCACATAGAGGGGGAGTATCACCTCTCTTGACCGGCTTGAGATGCATCTTTAGATGCATGACAAGGTATGGCTGGCCTTACTGGCTGCGGTCTGGCATTGGTGGCTCATGTTCAGCTTGGAATCAATAATGACTCCAAGATCCCTTTCCACCGCTGTGCTTTCAAGAGGGGAACTCCCCAGCCTGTACGTATGCTGTGGATTCCTTCTCCCAAGGTGCAGCAACCTGCATTTATCTACATTGAACACCATCCTATTCTCATCTGCCCACTTTTGTAGTCTGTCTCAATCTAGTTGCAGCCTCTCTCTCCCTTCAAGTGTGCCCACCTTGCCCCACATCTTAGTGTCATCAGCAAACTTGGACAATGTGCTTTCAACCCCATCATCCAAGTCACTGATGAAGATGTAAAAAAGTGCGGGCCTGAGGACTGAGCCCTGGGGGACCCCACTGCTCACATCCCACCAGGCTGAGTACAACCCGTCCACCACTATTCTCTGGCTGCGCCCCATCAGCCAGTTTTTTTACCCATCCAACTGTGCAGGCATCAATGCCACAGTCGCTTAATTTATTAATGAGACTGGGATAAGA
>NW_017729025.1:60591845-60622936 GCF_001723915.1 Gavialis gangeticus
CCCTTTTAGTCCTCAGGCATTCCTGAATGCCCTTGCTGAGCCATGGGGGTTTCTGAGCACTCTTACCCACCTTGCTTCTCTCAGGGACTGTTACTCTTTGGGCCTGGAGGATCACCCCCTTAAGGTACAACCATCCCTCATGGACTCTCATCTCCCCTACCTTCTGGGCCCTCAGTGCCTCCCCCACTATTCTCCAAAGCTCGTTGAAGTTGGCCCTTCTGAAGTCAAAGGCTTTAGTCTTGCTATAAGCCCTTGACACCCTGCACTGGATAGTGAATTCCAGCAGGTGATGATTGCTATTGCCCAGGGGGTCAAGGACCTGCAGTCCCCTCACCAATCATCCTCAGTGGACAGGACCAGGTCTAGCAAGGCGTTACCCCTAGAGGGGCTGTGCACCTCCTGGATAAGGTGAAGGTCCTGTAATACAGCCAGGAACATACACAAGTGGTCAGACCTGGCTGACTGATCCTCCCAGCAAATGCCTGGGTAGTTTAGGTCACCCATGACAATGACATCCCTTGACCTAACCACCTCCATAAGCTGACTGGAGAAGTCCCAGTCCAGCTCTTTCCCCTGGTTGGGTGGTCTGTAGCAGACACCCACTGTAAGGTCTCTTTCACCACACCCCCCTTGTAGTTTGACCCACAGTGTCTCTGCCCAAACCTCCTCTAACCCAAAGCTAATCCTTGATGATGTGAGTTGCTCTTTGACATAGAGCGCAACCCCCCACCTTTCCTCTCTGTCCTGTCCCTTCTATATAGGGTGTATCCCCGAATGCCTACCACCCAGTTGTGGGTAAGGTCCCACCAGGTTTCTGTGGCCCCTACTAAGTCTGGATTCTTACTCGCAATCAGGAGGCATGGTTCCTCCTGCTTGCTCCCCATACTACAAGCACTGGTGTAGAGGCACTTGAGGCCTCCTGAGGGTGCATGCACCTCCCCCTTACTCCCAGGACATTGTTGCTTACCTGAGTGTCCCTTTCTCTTGTCACCCTGCATGCTGGTGAAGCATCCTCTCCACTCGGAGTGGCCCCTTGCCAGCAGTTTGTTTGCTGCAAGCCTTCCAAATCTCCAAATTGATTCGGAGGCTTCCGATTCAATTCAGACCTTTTAATGGGTCTCCCAAGTCAATTCAGATTCAGAGATTTGCCAGCCAAATTTCCTCCAGATAGAATCGGCTACTGAAGCTTTGCACAGCCCTTGTCCCCGACATATTTGACTGATTAGCTGTTGCTGCTGAGAAGGTAATGGTGCCTATAATTTAAATAATTCAAAGTTCCCAGTGCTTTTGTGAGCTGCTGGTGCTACACAACAGCAAGCCACCCAGAGCAGCAAAAGTTGATAAGGCAGTCTCTGCCATCCAATCAGTCCCTGCTGATGCTGTAGCCCCATCTCAGGCTTGTCTCTGCAGTGGCCCCTGGCAGCTTGCTGGCTGAGTGGGCTATCAGAGCTACAGCCACTCTCCCTCCCTCCATCCCCATTAGAGGGGCGTAGGGAGAGCACTGTGGGATAGTGGACACCTGTCCATACATTTTGTCGCACAAAAGCTTCCTACTGTTTGAAACAAGTCTGTTTTTTTTAATCTCACACGTTTGCTATTTTTGTGACTGATAGGCCCTTTCTTAATGTAACAAACAGCATGAGCATGTGGATGCTCACTTTTTGTCATGCTAAAATAGTGTATATAGTATGATATATGTAATGTGTGTCAAGGGCCAGGCCCCAAGTTAGCAATAAGTTATTTAAATGCCCAGAGACTACAATAAGTTAGTTAGATGCCCAGAAATGTCTCTGTTACACTCAGGGTCTGCAGCGTATGGTCCACATGCCAGATCCAGCCTGTGGAGCTATTTGATCCAGCCTGCAGACATGGGGCTTCAGCAGCCAGATTGACTCAGTTTGGGTCAGATAGCGGTAGGCACTAAGACCCAGCCCCTGCCAACACTTTTCCTAGCAGTTGCACAGGGAAAATCACCCACTGCCACACCTTTTCCCTGTGGTGGCACAGGGATAGTGTCTGCAGTCAGTCTTTTCCTGTGCAGTGGCAAGGGGCTTCAGCAGCACTTACTTTACCCTGTCACCATAGGGACACTCTCCCTATGCCACTCTGGAGAAAAGCAGTATGCAGCAGGCACTCCTTGTGCAGTTGCTGGAAAAATTGGTGGTGACAGCAGGGTCCCAGTGCCTGCCCACCATGTACCAGCCCCCTACTATCCCAAAAACTGGGTCAGTCCAGCCTGGAGCCTGAAAAAGGTTGCCAGCCATTGTATTAGACCAGTAACAAATCCTGACTGAGTTAACTAGGGGAAAAGAAAGGGAAAACCTGATACTGAGGAGTGGGGAAAAGGAAATTAATCGTGCCACATGATTGAGCGAGACAAATTATCTGTTGAAATGGTTAACAAGTTCACCATTTGACATACTAAAGTAAGCAAGCTCCTTATTGTTATTTGTTAACCATCTGATAACTACTGGTAATAAAATAGGTTAGTGCCACTAGACCTCCATACATTTCAAATAGATATACTTTATGACACCCAAACTATCTTCTGTATTATTAGAAACTAACAATATCAGTAGAAAAATATATTTTTATTCTGCAACTTTCTGACTCATGTATTCCAAGCAGCAGGATGCAATCTAACTATAAATAATACACTTTTCAAATATGTAACAAAACTAAGGTTCTTGACTGTCCACGTAAATTGCACGTGAAATCTGCACATGTACTGAAAATTTTGAATTGCAAGCTAAGGTTTTAAACTAAAGATACCAACACAAAAACATCCAACCTTGTGCGTTTCCTGTACTTGGTTTCATCTCAAGTTTCTTAAGGTTTTCATTCTGCAACAAGTCCCCACTCATTCGGACAGTATTCCCTACTAACAGGCCAACTCAACATACAGTAAGTTCAGCTTTTAACATAGCGCTCCCACCATAAAGAAGAAAAAAAAATTCCTTCTAACATCTTTCAGACTTCCAAGGTGCCTATTCTATGCAGGTGATTTTGTTCAGACTGGGCCTTGATAAAGGAGGTTTCATTCTAGCTTTACAGACCCATCAAGGAAGGCACAAACATTTTCTATGACCACACTGCTTTCTGCTCTCACAGAAACCATGCATTTATTAGGAACTGGCCTTGAAATGAATAGAAGATTCAGAATTCACATGGAAATAAAGGACTACAGTCACCTAAATTACTGTTCTGTTGATATGTTTTACAACACAATGATTCTAAAAAGTGCTGAATGATTCCTTTCTAGTATTTTCTTTATTAAAGCAAGGCTCTAAAATAAGCTGTGGAGCCATACCCCACACTTACCTTTTATCTACTTTGTACATAGTGTTCCAATTTCAAAGTTATGCGTTATGTTCTAGTCCTATTTCTTCATAATATTGTAAACAGATGTATACTATTAGATACAGAAAACTACTGAAGAATGCGTGTAAGATAAATGTTGGTAACAGCACTTTGACTGAATGATTAGTCCTTTCTAAGGGCCCAATTCTTCATGCTTAGTCATGGTGAATTATAGCTTACAACAGAAGTAGTAACCATTCAAATCTTGATTGATTTGTGTAGTAAGGTAATCATCAACAAAAGTAAGGACAGCAGTATCAGACTTTTATGTGCATTTCATATTTACTAGGTTATTATTCATTACAATCATCTACATTACAATCATTATAAATGGAGAAGAATTTCAAAACAGAAGTTAATTCTTTTTTCATTAGCTTCTTGCTCTAAGGATTTCTAATTACCATTGTTGGTGAACTGAGAAAACAGCCTGAAGGTATATAACAATTGTGTGCAAAATGTGGCATATAGTTAATATCTAATACCAATACAGGATTCTGACTTGAAATAAAAGAATACTGTTGAGATAAATATCCCCTTGAAGTAGTCATACAGTTAGTAATGTGCTATTGGCTCCAGAATTGTTTTGTTTAGTTGTACCATGAAATGAATAAACCTAGCTCTATATTGGCCTTTAAATACAGACGTGTGGATGTTCCTGTATTGGGACAGTGGTTAGACACCTTTACATATCATTCAGTGTGAATATACAGAAGTCAACCATTTTGTTATGAAGAAAAATAGATGCCTTTTGTTATTCCAAACAGTTTATAATTTGTAGATTCTTGAAAGAATCCCATAAGACACCAGTGAAGAATTCAGTGCTATTTGAGTCATTCTAAAAAAGAAAAAATAATGTCTGTTTTAATATCCGAGTCAACATCATGAAAAAAATTCTAGTTCAAAAACAGCAATTCTGGATGTTGCTGTTGACATAAGTGACCTCCTGGGAATTATTTCAATCTGTCAGCAATTTGTTGACATTCTTTGTGTATGGCATGGAAAATTCAGTGCATTTTTTCTTATAGAAATCTTATCTGTACATTCTTATTTTTTTAAAGCCTATGTGAAGATTAAATAATGTAAAAAGAATTACCCGATTAATTATTCTGCTACACGATAGTAATTGCCATATTGTACTGGCCACAATCAGACTGAATGAAAGTTTATTTTCTGTTGATAATAGGAATATTACATATATATATACAAACTGCAAAACAATATCAATTTTCTCTGGCTTTCTTTGCCAACAACTGTGGCTGATTGCAAGTCATATGAAAACACTAAGCCATGCATGAGCATGACAAAAGTCAATTTAGGTGAGTTTGGAGCTGAACAAAGACCAAAAAGAATGCAACCCAATTCAACATTCAGCATTTCAACAGAGTATGTTTCAATACAGTGTTCATGCTATTTTGCTAAATGATGTCAGAAGGTCAAAAGTTTAATAAACTTCAATTTTATATGCAGATTGAACAACATTTTTATACATCATTCTAAATTATTGAAGCCTGTGGCAGCAATCATCAAGGTCAGCAGAGCAATTTATAAAGACAACCCTCAGCTCTACATGAACAAAATTAAATCACTTGACTTGGATCATTTCTTAAAACTATAAAATGACATTAGGGATATAAATATACATTTTCTTTTTAATTCCTTCCTTGTCTCTTACAGCTACAACACAATTCACTTGAAAAGTCAAAGCATTTGTAGTCACCGCATATTATACAATACATTTTGATTAGTATCCTTTATACGGTATTGCAGAGCACTTCAATGAGTGTCAGTCATGGGCTAAACAGGAAAGTGAAGGAATGATGTAAGGTCAGATTTAAAGAGGGAAAAGGAGTTAGTGGAATAATCCTACAGGGGAGGGAGTTGCATATGGAAAGGACAGGATAATTGAGGCAAAACCCCACAGCTTTGGAAAATGATACAGTGAGAGTGAGCCTGAAGACCCTGATTGCAGGAACTCTTACTATAAATTTGGTAACAAAGCTATGATTTTTTACATCACACACGTTTTACATATAATAGTTTTCTATATAAGCAACTCCAATATAAAAGCAGAATGACTAGAAGACACTTTAGCTTATCTTGAGGTAAACTTGCCAAGGCCAACCCAAGCTGAAAGGTATAGTGAACACATGACAAAGCAGCAACAATAGAAATATGTTGAGTATCTTGAAAGACTATACATCAGGGCAAATTTTGAATGGAATTAAAAATGCATGCATTGCCTGTATAAATGTAAGAAATCACTGGAGATGGTAGAGGACAGCATTATATGGAAATGAATGTAGTTGCAATTTTCAGGACCAAACTGAAATCTAAATAATAGAATCTGAATAACGTCAACAATACAGCCAAGAGGTGCTTACTATAATATAATTACATGGGTCGCAACTAAAAGACCTTTTATGTACTTCAACTGATAAAGTGATAGTTTCCTTTACAAGAACATTTAAAATGTAATAAAATATTGCAAAAATTTGCATCATGCTCTTATTCACAAAAGATAAAATTGAGACAATACCAGTTACATGTGTACAAACAAATACATACCCACATAACAGATATTTTAATTAAAATTAATTATACTTCAATAAATTATATTAATTGTATTTTTATTATTTATATTTTACATTTTACGTTTACTTCATATATTAATATCAAAGTTATCCTTTACCATAATTTGGCAGTAAACTTTCCACAAAAGAAAATAGACATCCTTTTCCCCCTTCCCCTGCTTTCTTCATTCACACCATATTTTTTCTTTTCATCTATGTAGCTCATCTTTTTTCTTAAAATTATTTCAATTCCTTTTCCTCCTCCTATCTCCTAATCACTCTTTTCATTCATCTACTATCCTTCCTTCCGTCCTCTGTTGTTGTGACCACTTTTGGCCAGACAAACCAGCTTCCTGGGATGCAACCTCTGTTTGTTCATTTTCAGGTGAATTGTACCATGTGCACAGGCACAAGGTTTGGAGATGGCCCTTACGGACTCTTCTTACTCTGTTAACTATAAGGCAAGGAATTAGCTTCAATTTGGCTCTGAAACAGGTTATACAAATATGAATAAATGACATATAAAACTAACTTTTCAGTGGGACATCACTAATATGCCTGAATTTTGCCTTTTTTCATGTTTTACTAATTTGGACTTCAGGTTTCAATTTGTGCCACATTTACATAAAAATGATGACTGTTTAGTTCCCCTGCATGGTAGTTCTTCTCTCCTTCTCTTTCTCTGTCACACTGGATCATTCAACCACCAACAACAGAACAACTAACATAATCATTAAGGTCATGCAGCAAGGGATCAAATATTCAGTAGCCTACTTTTCAATTATACAGACAATATGTGAATTTCACCTGTGATATCTGGCTATTCTAAGGAGGCATGGATTATGTCATATTTTAAACAATATTACCACCAATGAAATACTTAAAGACATGATCCCAAAGTTCTTGGTGCAAACATTTTACTCATGGACCTTCTGAGAAAGATTCCAGATCAATTCACTAGGTAGTGCATTTTTTAAATTTTTCCTCTCAACATGTATGCCTTTCATTGTTGATATAATTACAAGTATAGAAAAATTATTTCAAGGATAACATTCTCCTTTCTGATGCTTATATAGCTAATTCTGAGATAAGTCAATCAGACCTGTAACTGAATTTTCCTGTTTGCCTGGTGATAAACACAATCATACAAGAATGCAGATATTCATCGTTCAGTGAGTGAATCATCAGAAGAATAAAAAGGTACTTGCTGCATTTTCTGTGATTTAAGCCCTTTCCTTTTTGATGGGAATTGAGTCTACAGAGAAGGCTTCCCAACAGAGTACTAGCAAGGTATTTAACAAATCAGTTCAACAATGCTCTAATGGTTATTTTAACAAGCAATCCATACAAAAAGTTTTCCCTTTAGTTTGTGATATATCACAGGTACTGGGACTGCATGTGCTTGAGGGACCTAAAGACTCTATGCCTTCCTCCCTCCCCACCACCACTCCCTACCACACACATCTGAATAACATTGTTACACCTTAAGTAAAGAGGAAGGCAAACGCCTTGGACAAATAAATGAATGTTAAATGCCCGGTTAAATTTTTATTTAAAATTTTTATGCTTTGTCCCTGAAAAACATCCTGAGTATATTGAGAACTTAGCACAGTGGTTAGTTTGTATAATGGAAAGGATGAGGGGCAGTTTCTTCCATGAATATTTTTGAAAATATCTTGTACCTTCCCTGAGGCATACAATTTCCTTTTCAGAAATATTTTTATGAGCCCTAAAGAGAAAATTACTCTTAATTCATTATGAAGAATGACTAAACAATACACAAGCAGAAGTGAACTACAATAGCTTCAGGAAAATATAACAACTCTCCCATCAGTTTCAACCTTTCTCCCTCTGCCCTAACAACTGTAGGGGCCATTCACCCTGAGTTACCTTTACTCCAAATCTTCATGGTGTTCAGTCTTTTAATTTCCACACAAAGCAACCTTAGATCCTCACCATACCAATTTATTACATCACCCAGCCACTTCCTGCATTGTCTCTCTCTTGGTCTCCTCCCTTCTGTAAAGCCAAAGATCATGGTCTTTAGCAGGTGGTGTTCCTTCAGCTGGTAAGAGCAATTCCACCTCCCTGAGCAGAGACCATCGTTTAATCTTAAACAGCAAAAGCCATAATGACAGAGATCCAGATATTAGCATGGACTGTTAGAGACATGGGTGAACACTGCCAATAGGCTTGTCAGTAGTTCCCATGAGAAGAAAAAAATTGGGCTTATAGTTAAAAATTTGGACTTAAATTCAATAGAAGTTATGTTCCCAATTCTCTGCCGCCTCCTGTTTGCACAATTGTGAGCAAATCATAATGCCTTTATGATGAAGTTCCCATTTCCTTCTCCAAACCTTAGTTTTGTTTGCTTAGACTGTGAATGCTTTGGCTAAGTCCAGACAGTCAAAAAGCCTGAAGTTGAATGAATTCAATCTTCACAGGTTAGTCTAAACTGCATAGATTGAACCAATAAGCAAGTGAACAGACATGCACTTTTGATTCCAGAATTGCAGACATGTGCCTTCAGTAGCCCAGTCCAGAAGCGTGTCTCCCTGCTCATCTTGAGCAGACACCATGGGCCAAGGTTAGCCCACCTACCTGGCAGGGGGGTGGGGTGGAGGAAGGGTTGCAGAAGAGGTGCAAGGCATCCTTGGATTCTGGGGGACTGTACGTTAAATTGAATCTGGAGGGGATCTGGGACAGAAGTTCAATAAATGAATTTAACTTAAATCAGTTAAGTCTGATACTACATCTATCCAGGTTTATCTAGTTTCAGCCATTTTGCAAGTGGTTTATGCACACTGAACGTCTGTTGTATTACAGATTTGAACCAGTTTTCAATCACTTATACAGGTTTATGTGTAATTTCTGTCCCTAGCCCAAGTCAATGGGAAATATGCATCAATCTGTTACTATAATACAAATTAGAAAACTAAACCATAAGATTAGTTGTATAAAACAGCAACTTTAGTTTTAGAGGTTTGCATATTTCAATCCTGGTATTTTGCCACAAAAATTAATTTTTGTTTCTTTTAATATATAGGGGTTAACATAACCCTTTCTGTTATTCACTGGAAAAGCTTTACTATCAGTCTTCTTCCTAACACAACAGGATAAACTAATTGAACTTATCTTTGCAAGAATTAATGTGTAAAGTTTCCTTCTGTTTTAATTTGTAGACTATTAGTCAATCTTACTTGATTATCAAAATTCTGTATCCATGGCAACCCTGGAAATTTTGAGTTGCAACATTATTGGCTACTATGATTTACATAGCTATTTACAATTGCTTGTTTTCTCTATGCAGAACTGTAAAATGAAGAAAAGTCACTTAAACTGCTGAATAAGCACTTTCCATCTTGCATTCTGTTAGGGCACCTATACATATGCTCGGTGACTGCTTCAGTGCTTACTAACACGCATCAGAGCAGACTCAATTAATTGCAGCTGCTGGAGAGTGCTAACTAGCACGTTCCAGGAGCCTCAGCTTCTTATGTATTTGGCATCCCCACAGTTCAAAATATTGGTGGGGGCATTTTAACTAAAGCTCAAAGATTTTTATTTAAAGCACCCTCGCCACCATTTTGAAGCATGGGATGCTGAATACATGAGACACTGTGGGAACTTAAGAGCAGCTCTCGGGAGCCGCTCTTATTAAAGTGCCCCCCCAGAGCACATGTAAAGATTCCCTTAACACCCATTAGAGGTAGGCACACTGCACTCTCCAAAGCAGTGATTCTCAGCCAGGGTGCCATGGCATTCTGGGTTACCTTGAGATCCTTTCAGGGATTCCATGGGGTGTCATGCAATCTTAGCACTGGTAGGTGCAGAACTGTAGTCAAGTATTTCCATGCCCATTGCAGATCATGTGCAGAGCACCTCCCTACATGCTATTATGTAACATTACTTCTATTTA
Organism: Gavialis gangeticus; assembly: GCF_001723915.1. NCBI lineage: Eukaryota > Metazoa > Chordata > Crocodylia > Gavialidae > Gavialis > Gavialis gangeticus. Next base: position 60,601,695 of record NW_017729025.1, read on the forward strand.
ATTTAGCACCCCTGTGTGACTGTCTTTGCTATGGTACTGGTCAGTTGTATAAATATAATTCACAAGATAAACCCAGAGATATCAAGTACAAATCCAGAGTGTTGAAATTATTCTGACCTGTTGTGGTCCTTCTGAGTTCCTGCACCAGAAGAATTTTTCCATTCTTTTTCTGTAGTAAAAAAACAGACAACAACTAACAGCTGGCATTTTCCAAGTGGTTCCTTGAGTATAACAAAGGGTGCCCTAAGTCTAAGAAGGTAAAGAACCACTGTACTAAAGAGACCTTATTTTTGTGCTTTGTTTTTATTCCTCCTTTTCTTTAATAAAAAGTTTGTGAAAAGCATTTTAATTGCAATATTATATTATTAACAATTGATTTGATTAAAAATTCCAAAAATTAACAAAAATGAGTATTTCCCTTTCTGAAAGTTGGAAAAATTATTTTTTTTAATTTAAAACCAAGTGTTATGACTAATTAATACATAATTGATTTACTATCAATTTTATGGCTTCATTTGCATCTAGTTTAATCTTTATACAATTAGGTATCATACAGCATTATTCCATATATGGTATATGGAATGCATCCATACACACATACAAGCACAAATTAACCCAATGGACAACTAAAATGGAATAAATAATACCAATTTATCAATTAGAGAGTTTTGATAAATACTGTGATTTACTGAGAATTAAGAGATTGTTTTTAAGAAACAGTAGGGTGTAATAAATGTGTCCACTGTGAACAAATGGTCTTGTCAACGTGCTTGTCTTTGTAAAACTGAACCCTAATGGAATAATAGCCAACAGTGTACTTCAAAGAATTCCATAAACAATTATATAAAATAGCAGTATGGTTTGTATCTCAAAATTTATTTATTAATTAGTTACTGATATTAAAAATACTATGGCCCACTAGATGGAGTAAGCACACAATGGAAAAGGAAAGCCATTATTTAATTTAACAATACTCTAATATATATTTGAAGGGAAAAAATGCAGATTAGTTTAGGGTGATATTTCCCTTCATCAAGGGACCACTTAAATATAAAATGTGTACAAATATAAATATAAACCAGAAAACAGTCTGTAAGCTAATCTTTCAGCACTACATTTTCATTATGTAAATTTAGGTACCAGAGCTCTACGCTTTTTTTTAGATCAGGGCCACTGAAGCTGAATATTTATTTTATATTATATATAAATAACTAAGTCATGCTCTGACATATAGATGCTGTAAGGAAACTGCATACTGCTTGCCTTTGCTATTAATTTATATTCCCTTCACTAAGTTGCTAAATACAAAAAGTACACATTTACCAACTGACATTTCCAGTATATAAATGCATACTTTTAACTAAGGCATGCCCTTTCCCAAGATTTTTTTTATTTTGCATTTAACAAAATAACTGCAAATGTCAGATATTAGAAGGGTTGAAACAACCTTTTCTATTTTGTTGTCTTTAGAACCCCATCTTTTATTCATGACTTCTCTCTTGGTGCTGGAAGGCAGACTGTGTTGCTATAGCAATGCCCTGCATATCCTTGTGGATAGCTTACAGTTTCACTTTTTTTAAACAACAAAGAACCATTGATACTACATGTTGCCAAAGGTTACAAAAGTTGAATTCTAAAATGGAAATATTTCCTCTATACAGTTGCACGCTATATGTGCCCTACAAATTCAAAGAATCAGATAAGCATATGACCCTTTTGTGAACAATGATCAACCTACTATAATACTGTCTGGTTTCAATCCATTATTCAGGAAAAATATTTGAAATATATACTCCTTGTTTCCCACTATTTGCTGAGGTGTGAATGTTCAAATTATATGTATGTACACTCAAGACACAGACATATGATGACCTGCACTGAGGATAAAGCCTACTTTTCTCTTTTAGTATTTCTAGATAATAAAATGCAATCTCATATTCCAATTACGATTTAATGATAAATACACTCTCAATGTCAGGGAGCAGTCACTTTGCAGAAACCCCAGATGCCCACAAGGGATATTAAATATAGTTGAGTATCTTTCAAGAGTTCTAAAGTATGATTTTTTTTGGTTCTATCTTAATTGATTTCTCTTCCATCAGATTTAGATTCCATAGATAGATATTTACATAGTACAAATTCAGCAACAATTCAACAACTTAAATAAATCACAGGTCAGTAACATACAGCCTGTGTGTCGGACTCAGCCTGCAGTGATTAGATCTGACCCATGGAGCTGGGGGCTTTGTGCCTCCAGTGCCACAGCTGGATAGCGAGGTCAGCCCACATCAGACCTGGCAGAAACAGTGGTGACACAATCACTAGGCCTGTGCGAAGCAGCAAGTATTCGATTCAGATTCAGCTGATCCAGAGGGACAATGATTCAATTCGGTGATTTAAGTCACTAATCCAATTCGATTCAGCCGATTCAGGTCTGAAGATTCGTCACCAATTCAGAGATTCAGCCCTAGACTAAACAGGCAGCAGTCCTCAAGGATGCTGGACACAGCTGCCTCCAGCTGGTAAGTCTGTTGTGGTGAATGGAGGGAGGAGGGAAGGAGCCTGGCTGGGTGCAGATTAATGCCCCTACAGCAAGGGAGGAATTGGGGCAGGGCCTGGGGCTTGGGCTAGGGCTGGGACAAACTGCTCAGCTGGGGCACAGGAATTGGGGAAGGGGTTCTCGCCACTGCGTGCCGGCACACGCCGCCAGTCTGGGAGGGCATGGGAGCGGGTGTTTGCCCCCAGTTCTGTGCAGGGTGGAGTGGGCTGGGCCAGGCTGCACTCCAGAACAGTGGCAGAAGGCACTGGGAGCAGGGGCTCTGCCCTGCTGCTACTTATCCAGCCAGGGCAGAGGGGCATGGGATGCAGGCATGGTAGCACTGGGAGTGGAGACTATGCCCTGCTGCTGGTTGCCCAGCCAGGGTGGGGGGACAGGGAGGGAAGCATGATGCAAGCACAGTTCACTCAAGGTGAAAGGTACTGCAAGCAGGGGCTATGCCCTCCCGCCGCTCGCCCAGCTGGGACAGGGCGGCACAGCACAGTGCTGTTGTGCTGCCTTGGGCAAGTGGTGCACAGTGCAGAAGCTGGTTCAGCCTCTCTGCTCCTCCTGGACAAGCCATGGCTTTGCCCTGCCATGCCCTGTCTGGGCCAGCAGCAGCAGGGCATAGCAGTGGGCACATACACCCGGATTGGGGAGGTGCTGGTGGCAGGGGCTATGGGAAATTCTAGGGTGGCTGCAGCCCCCTGCCAAAGCCCCTGCTCCACTGTGCTCTGCTGGGTGGGCAGCGCCAGGGCTGACCTCTGGGCTGCAGCTGGGGCTAGCCACCAGAGTGCAGCCCTGGCTCCATCTGCCCCACGGAGCGCAGCCTGATGGTGGGAAGCTGGGGCTACAGTCCGGGAGCACAGCCCAGCCCAGCCCGCCCAGCCCCACCTAACACACACCCACTCCCATGCCCTCCCAGACCTGAGTCCAATGCCCCCCAGCCCCAGCTGGGCAGCTTGTTCCAGCCCCAATCCCTCCCTCACTGTGGGAAATTTGATCTGCCTTTCCCCCTATTCGCCTTCCCTCCCCACTTTCACCCACCACAACAGACTTACCAGCTAGAAGCAGCTGTGTCCAGCGTCCTCGAGCACAGCTGCCTGTTTAGTCTATCGCCAAATCTCCAAATTGGCACCAAATCTCTCTGAATCATTTCGGAGGCTTCCAATTTAATTCAGAGCTTTTAATGGGTCTCCCAATTCAATTCAGATTCAGAGATTCAGCCACTGAATCTCCTCCACTTGAATCAGCTACCAAAGCTTTGCAGAGCCCTAGCCATCACCTCAGTTTCTGCCAGCTGTGTTGTGGTTAGGAACACCAGCCTGCCTGGGTCCCAAGGGGAACTGAATGGCCCACAGCTCCCAAACTTTGCTGGCTGATGAAATATGGTTTTTGATGTAGAAATTCAGGATTGTAGTGGTGAAGAAAATAAATTTTCAATATGACTCATCGCTAGCTATGAGAAGCATTAAAATGACTGACAGCTGATCAGAAAGCTGACAGAATGATGCCACAAGAAAAAAGGTCCCCTGTGGCTATTACAAAGCATTAGTTGATAAAAAAAGATTTGGACTAGATTCTTTCACCTTGTGATCCTGATGAATTGCAGTACAGATGGGAGAAGCTATTTGTGTAATAAGTGCTTCTTGATAGAGCTCATCCTCAACTTCAGAAGCTGATGTTCAGCCCCAATAAGTTGGTTCCTTGCAACTGCAGGAGGTGTGCCAATACAGTAACATGGAGCAACATCTGTAATGCCTCTATACTGTGCCCAGGTGCACCACCTTAAAGCAAGCCCTGCCAAACTCTCTCACTCTGTATGCAGCAAATTCAGGAAATGAGGCAAAGCTCACACTAATATGTACATCTGAGACAGCTAAGAGTGACGCGGGGTGCATCATATGTTGCCTGATTTTCAGAAGTTGGCATGGATGGAGCGGAGGTGGCATTTCATGTTAGTGCTTCCAGTTTCCAGCATGGAGAAGGTTGCTATGTTTCCATCCCACCACATTGGGTCCATGTCCTCTTAAGCTTCCTTAGTCTGAGTAGGCTGCAGCATTGCTTCTTTTCTTAGTCTCAGTGGTTCACTTGCTGGAAACAGGTCCTTAACCTGTTAGTCTTCCATGGAAATTAGGCCTGTGCAAGTCAGCAGAGATCCGATCCAGCGTCAGATCCGTCCGCTTTGGATGCCCACGATCCAATCCAGAGCTCCAACTGGGTTTCTGCTTCAATCTAGCCAAAGCGGCTCTGAAGCTTCAGAGCCGCCTCGGAGATCTGGCCATAGGGTATAATGGGGAATCAATTAAATACCTATAACTTTGTTGGTTTTTGTCCGATTTGGATTAAACTTGTCGAGATTGTAGCTTCCGCTGAAAGCATGAAACATACCAAATTTCAAGAAGATAGATGCAAGGGCTTGGGGGGAACTGTACCCCAAATTCTTGAAAGCCAAACTCACATCACGACTGTGTGTTACAACACAGGGGGGTGGAAACTGCAGGACTTGTAGCTCTTACTGAGGCCACAAAGCCTGCCAAGTTTCAAGAAGATTGCTGCAGGGATTTGGGGGGAACTGCACCCAGGCATTAGCAGCACAATCGTGTGTGATACTGACTGGCAAGTAGCTGCCCAAGCAGTCCTATAACATTTTTGCCCACTAACTTGTGTTCTCTACACTAGCCAATTAGCAACCTATTCTATAGAAACACAAGAAAAGTAACATTTTGTAGGTTACAAAGAAACATTGATTTTCCAATTCATTTTTTGGTTAAAAGATTGTTGTATGTGACACAGGGCAAGCTCAGGGCCAAGCCTCAAGTCGACCCACCCACCTGTCTCTATGGGGCAGTCTGCCCAGTCTCACCTGCCATGACTTTGCTGTTCCCAGAAATTGGTGGTATAATGCAGGAGGCTGCCCATTACATGCCACAATGCCAGGGGGCTCTATCTACCACTCTGAACCTCTCCTACACAGTGGCATCCAGGATGACACTATGCTCCAACTTAGTCCTTCATCAGGCTTCTTTCACACACACATTCATACTGCCCTCCTCTCACTAGGGCCTCTCACACTCCACCCCCTCTCACAGGGTCTCTTTCTTGCATCAACAACTTGTTCCACCCTACTCCCTCTTGGAGCAGCTCCCATAGGCCTTGGGACTTTATCCAGATCATGTATTGGGTGGCAGAGCAGATCATAGAACCCAGTTTCCCTCCCCTACAAGCAGCACAGCTGGAGTGGAGCCCATGGGGGGGCGGGTGCAGGCTGCTCACTGCAGGCTCAGGCTCCCCTCTCCCAGGGCCTGCTGCCCTCCCCAGGGCCTCTGCAGCCCACCAGGTGGGACCTGGTGCAGCTGGGCAGAGCAGAGCCAGGCAGGAAAGCTTGGTGCCACCACTGCAAGCCCTGTACCACCCTGCTGAAGCATCTTTTACCTGCCCAGCAGCAGCAAGGGGCGCAACTCTGTGCCACCACACCCGCTTCTGCTGGGTCGGCAGGGTAGATGTTTCACCAGGGCGGTGCAGGGCTTGAAGTGGTAGCACTGAGCAGGGGTACACTTCACTAGGGCAGTGTGGGACTTGCAATGGCAAGGAGCTTCCCTGCCCCACCCCACTCTCCCCTGCCATTCCAGCTCCCACCCACTGGGCCATGGAGGCCCCAGGGGAAGGTAGAAGGGTGTAGAGCCCAAACCCACAGTGGGAAGCCCACATCCAGACCCCCCACACACACAAATTTGGGGGGTACGTGCCCCTCCGTCCCCCCAGGAGTGTGCCCAGCAGCAGGAAGTCAGTCCCCCTGTCTCCAGAACAAGCTGCTCACAGCTCCATTCCACTCCCCGCCAGGGCCGTGAAACTGCGCATGGTCCCAGGTCCCACGCCCCACACACTGCCCCAGTTGGGCAGTATCAGCAGCCCCACCCCCAACCTGAGCCCCAGCCATGCCCAGCTCCCTCCCTCCCCCACTATAGGGGCCTCAATCTTCCCCCCACCCCACACACACACACCAGACCTATCTATGAGAAGCTGCTCTCCAGGCTGCCTAGCAGCCATGTGCATGCATACATGTGCACATGCACATAGTACCCCTGCCTGACCACCCTGTTCCTGCTCCCCGCAGCTCCTTGCAGGCTGGAACTCTGCCAGCCAGCCGAGAGCTCTTTGCAAAAGTAGAAATTTTTTATGTTTCTCTGTTAAAATGAGAACTCCATCATGTTTTTATTAGTTAAAAGGGAAAATTCATGTTTTTTCCCATTTTTTCCATGAGAAATGGAAAACCCAGATCCCTGCATATTACTAAAGCTTCTAATTTCTTTTTAACTGGAGAGAAGTGTCTTGTGTTATATGTGATGATGTACCACACCATCTGCACCCCACCTTTTCAAAATCCTAGATCTTCGCATACACTAAACCATAAAGTGTTAATATGCTATGAAAATAATAATTTTTTTGTTTAAAATGAGCATCTTTAAATTTAATGTTTCTTTTTTTTGCCATTCCATAATATGCTAACAACAAATAATAAGCAATCGCTCCTTCAGTGTTTTATATAATGTAATCTAATACTACAAGAAAAGTCATAATATTCTGCAATGGGTGAGACTGTTGACTCATGTTCCAGAATTGTATCTTTCATCTCTTTTGGGCTTCAAGATTTTAGACCACACCATAATTTTTGACAGGGCTGTGAAAATAATTTGTTATTCAGTTTAGTTGCTGAACAAAAAAAAATAAACAAAATATTCATTTTTGATAAACCTAAAACCAAAATATTTCAATGAAGTAAAAATCAATGTGTGTTGGGGGGTGGGTTCTTTGTTTTGCTTTGTTGACTCAAAACAAATTGTTTGGGGACATTTTTAATAAAAGCAAATGGCCTATATTTACAAAGCAGAGGAGGAAAAGCTGTCCCTTATATCCCATAGCCCAGTGGTTACGATTCCTACCTAGGGTGGGAAAGACATGGGTTCAATTACCGACTGATTTAGAGAAATAATTTGAATTGAATGCAGATCTTTTCACTTTTGAAAAGAGTGTCTTAACCACTGGGGATAGTGCATTATGGAGTTAATCTGGGGCAATTAAAACTGTTTTACTTTGTATAAAATAAGCTGGCTCCAGAACCCAAGTGTCCTGTCTCCCAGGAGTGGGCCCAAGTCATGAGGCCATAGAGTTATATTATGTTTCTTTCTTATGGTCAATGAATATTTGGTTACTTTGTATGAAATGAAACCACCCAGGGTGGGGGTGGGGTGTCCATCAAAGGTTTGGAGGGGTTGGGAGGCTAAAATAGCCTGGTCAGGGTGGTAGTAGTAGTGGGAGGGTTATGTAGAAACATTGCAACCCTGGGGCTGGGGTGAGCAGCTGGGCTTTGCCAGCCTTGGGGGTATGCTCTGAATGTGTGCAAATATCTGTTAGATCAGGCTAACCCATTTCCAGTCTAATTTAATTGACGTCCTCAGGTGAGCTAAGTTGGATGGGGCTGGACATTGTTTGACTGATTTAACTCCCATGAATGTCTGTACAGATTGGTACTTAGATTGCCTTAACCCTAGGTAGGTCGATTTGCATGTAATATCCTTAACTGCCATTCACTAAATTATCAATGGGGAAGTTCCTTCCTGCATACTCACCTTTTGCCCTATAACCTGGTGTGGTTAGGACTGTCCTCTAGAATGTCAAAGTGGTGGGTTCAAATTCCCCCTGCTTGATTCAAATGGTAGATTTGAACTAAAGAGTCCCACTTTCCATGTAGTGTTTTCTGGGATAAAGTAGGTTTGCTTTCTGTACCACAAAAATGTGCACGTAAACTAAGTTTCGGAAATTTTTATTTCAGCTTAAATAATTCGCCAAATTCAACATGAATTTTCAAGTAATTTTGATTTCATTTAAAGTGCACTTTTCAGCAAATGAATAATTCCCCAAAAAGTTCACACAGCTCTACTTCTCAAATTAAGTTTTATGAGAATCAAAAAAGACAACTGAATACATATAAACACCATTTACAGCAAAGAAAAGACAGCTGCTATTTTACAAAAGGCATTCTTGTCTCAGAACCCTTCAAAGCAGAAATAGATATTCAGTTCTTCACTTTTCTGTTCTCATCTTCAATTATAGCACATTTCTGGAGTCTTTGACTCTATCATACCAAGTGATAACAATAAATTCCAAATGAAGGGTCATGTCTTCAATATCTTTATTCATGCTAAAGTGTTCAATTACTCATAATCCTCATATGGCTCAAATGTCAGTGGTGGCAAAGCAGGTATCTTACCTCTCTATTTGGCATTAACTAGAACTGTAGGTGGCCATCACTTTCAAATATCAGGCCCATAGTTGCCGCCCCTCTGTTTATGAAGATTTTAGAACCAGTCACAGTAAAGGATACTGTGGTAGAAATCATCTCCCACAGGATAGAAAATTTCCTTTTAGAAGACTTTTTCACATTTCTCTATATTTTCCATAAGAGTCAGGGGGGAAAAACAGAACAATTTTTTGATCAACGTAATTTAATCAGATTTTTAACAGTTTTTATGGAGTAACCACATGAGACACAAGAGTGCTTGAACAAAGATAACAGAGAAATTAAACAGGTATCACTGAATGTATGTAAACTTAGTTGCAGTTGTATGACTTAAAGTAACAAGGTCCTACAATTACAGTAAAGTTAAATGTTATGTACCTCCTCTAGAAAGCCTTGCAAAATCAAAATCAAGTTATTTGAAGACTTAGTTGCAGAAGCAATTACCCTTCTTACACTGAAGCGTAAAGTTTAAAGAGATTGTGGTAACAGGAGGTGTTCGTTTACTGCCCTTTTGAGACTGTACTGATGGTTTCTGTTAATCCGTTTCAAATGTTTAACATTAGCAGCAGAAACATTAAACCTTGCCCTGGCAGAGTAGCACCTTAAGGACTTACTTAAAAATAGTCTTCTACCATCACAGATCTTGACTACAGGTGGCCAATTGTCATACAGTTTGACTCGCCTCCTAGTTCAGGTGTCTGGAGATTATCCGAAGTGGGAAATGTGCCCTTTGTTCCTCTAGTCTCCTTTATTTATCTAAGGTTTCTTATTAAATAATGGCATCTTTTTATTAAAATGGTGTTATAAAATGTCATCCATTGCAAAGAACTAAAAAGGTGTACAAAACCAGTAAGAGGTTTTTGTAATGGATATGTTCTGTCAGTAAAACAGGTCTGACAACCAGGAGCTCTGGGTTCTAAAACCCAACTGACAATTGAGTCCCTGAGTTTGTCTTGCCTGTCACTTTGGCCCCTTCTCAAATTCCTCTAGTTTTCCTTGGCTTTGAAAATCAAATTCAAGCTCTTCACCTTGTTCACAGAGTGCTGCACAGCCTGGCACTCATCGCCTCTCCATTCTTGACTTTCTCCCTGTCCCTCACACCACCAAGCTCACCCTTCCCTCTATGTCCCTTCCTCTGTCTTCTTTCACTAATCCCCATATCTCATTCAACTGAATGTCTTCCAATAAGCTCATAATTCATAATGCCTGTCTAAAATACAATAAATCTATGGAATTGAAACGTGAGTTCCACTTCTTCTCTCTAGTCCACCATATGCCTTAATGCTGCCTGTTTCAAATAAAAGCTCTGAGGCTGGGTCCATGCCTATATATTTGTAAAATACCAAGCAAACAACAATTTGCTGCCTAGCATGGTAATGATAATACCAAAGAGAGGGCAAGGATTTTCAGGTTCCCTTCCATTTATCATCTGCAGTGAAGTCAGAAAACAGTTATTTACACCACCAGAGAGAGTGGATTGTATTCTGTTTTAGAACACATTTTGCCCCTGATCTTGTAAGCAGAGGCATTCTTTGAATGATGTAGGGAAGGCAGGGCTGGATTTGGAAAATGTTACACAACAGTTACACAAACATGGTGCAGCACAGAGCTCAGTTCTAAGGATTCCCCCTACAGCAAGGTGGGGCCAGGATACAGAAGGATTTAGAAAAAAGGAACCTCTGATACACGATTCATCTTTTTTCTTCCCTCCCACCACTGCAGGGATTTAATACATGTACATTTTTAATGTGCCATTTTCACAAGGGTAGAGGCAGAGGACCATGCAAATAAAATCTATAGGTGCACCCAGGTGGGCTCATATAAACAGAAAAATTGTTGTCAGCACACAAAAGTTACCTGGAGTTAAAGTTTCTCATAGCTCTGCTATTAATAGCCTTCATGGAATAGCCTAATCTGTAAAGCAAAGAACTCCAGAAAGTGCACAAAATGAAGCAGGGATGGGGGGTAGTCTTGCATAGTATCCTATTCAAGGGCAACTAAGGAGGAGTTCAGACTGCTGATCAAAATTAGATACAGCACGGAAAAGAGTTCAGAAAGGAACTACAGGATTTTCTCTCATTGTTTGTTTCTAATGCTTTCTCCTTAACCTTAGGAACAAAAGGAATTTCTCTGGATGGTCAACTAATTTAACAGAGCCGTTTTAATGATGGCAAATAAAAGTTTCTAGCTTGCATGGGGTATAGGAAGAAGCAAATTAAAAATGTGAAAGACAAAATATTTGCAATCATTGGTAAACTATATCCAGAATTATTTTTTAATAGTACATAAAAACTGTTTGATGCTGAATATGTTACCTATGCAAGTAATAGTTTATGTGCTGTTTTTATCTTAAATTCAACTAACCATTTGCAAGGTTTCAACAAAAATTTCTAGCCCAATTAAAAATATATGCACAAAAAAAATGATGGCAAAAGCTTAAGCTTACATGTAATACAAACTCAGCTGTTATACAATGCATAGATTTATCTATTTGTTGATTTACAATATATTTACAAATTTGTACATGAGATTATGTATAATATCTGCAAAACCTGATCGTTATAGGAAGTGCATGCTTAAATAGGATTTAAATCATGAAGTGATTAGGGAAATATTCATCTAAACTTAAACTGGGATTCCAGAAGAATGCATTTATGATCATACAGGTAAATGCCACAGCACATACATTTCAGTTCAAAACTAGTCTGGAACAGCTCTCCTATTGTAATAGGTATTCCCCTTTTCAGTTCAATAATCAAATAGGTTTGACTGGTCAAAGTCTTCCATTGTCTGGTTCTGACCTACATGTTCCTACGAGGGACATCTTTGTCTCAGGTTTCTTTGGTCACCGAGTTCATGTACCTCAATAGGCAGAGACTTGCAGTCCATTAACAAGAGTTCTCAGCTCAGTCCTAGGCCACCCAGAAGCCCTGGTGCATGTTCTCACTGAATGGCTTCACTGGTGGCCCATTCACATGTGCTAATGTCAGAAAAAAGGGCTGAATGGAGGAGCCAATGTACACCATTGCTCAGGCAAAGTGACTGCACTTTCTAACAAAGCCTCCCCTGTGGTGATGTTAAGCAGAGTTATCAATAGTGCTAAGGCAGAGCAAGAACTAATGCTCCAATCATGTCATCAACAGGTGGCACAGATGCAGCCACTTCAATACAAAAATCACAGGGCAACATTTACTGGTAATTCTATCCTCTTTCCAGTTCCAATGTGCAGAAAAATGTGCAGATGTCATGTGGCTCTCTCTTGTACTCTGTCAGACCCCCTTGAACTGAGTTCCAAAAGACTTTTTGTTTCCTGTTTCTTTTACTATTCACACAAATTGTAGGCAATGTTAAAGTCTCATTTAGCGTAAAGGAAAATTTTAGTTTTAAAAACTATAGATAAGTAATTTTCTCTAGTCCATTCAAGCAGCTTAAAAAGAACATTTCAGTAGAGAAAGGAAACAATGTTATTATTCACAACAAAACTTTCTGCATAATTACACGATTTTGCTAATTCTCAGAAGGCACAGTAAATTCTCAAGATTTAAGTTAAATCAAGATCTAACTAAATTACCCATAGAAACTCTCCTTATTTCACTTAACTACAGCATAAATTTATTTATAAATCTAATGTTAGGTGGAAACAGAAAATAATTGAAAATTAATGTTCATAACTATTCTGAGGGCTATTTCTCAACAGATTAAATTTTGTTGTAAAGGTCATTATGAGCTATAATAGAACTGGAGACTGCCATGCCCTCACAAAACACTCCTAAACCAAAATAGGGTAATTCCATTGTGTCATATCTCAAGTACTAACCGTACAGTTTATACTACCATGCATACAATTTAATACCATTCTTATGGGGCAAAAGTGGAAAAGGCACTAGAAGCACTAAAAAAAAACCACCACAAAGCAGAAATTCCAAACATTTTTCTAAACCAGAACCAAAGAACTTCTCCTACACAAGAAATTACTGAGACACATCTCGGCACTTTGCATTTGATCTGGGATCAGTTTACTCATGAGTAAACTACTCCTGAGTAAATGCTCCCAGGCAGGCGTCTACACATGCAAAGAAGTGGAAGCAAATTTGCTGCTAAAGGCAGCAAACTGCTAGCTCTTCCTGAGGCCCCACAATGGACCCCTGCTGCTACCACAGGGAGCTCTATGCTGGCAGGGGCTAGCAGGGAGCACCCCGCCAGGAGACAGCTATCTCCTGGATGGACCTGGGACATTACACTCTGTCCCCAGGGGCTGCTTGCTGCTGTGGCAGGGACAATGCATCTCTGCCCTGGCAGCAGGAAGCTCCTGGCCTTGGCTCCCAGAGCAGGGGCAGGGGACCCAGAAAGAGCTGCAGGTCCCAGCCCCCTGCCCCAGTGTGCCACTGGGGCAGCTAGCAGCTAGCTCACTGCTAGCTGCTCCACCAGCATATCAGGGCAGGGGGCTGGGACCTACCCCATCCCTGCAGCTCCTTCCAAGCCAGGACAGCTCCCAGCCCCCACCCCTCACACTCTCACAGAGCTGGGTGGGGAACAGTCTCCCCAGCCCCTGCCAGCAGGAAGCACCCAGAGCCAGCTCCACACCACAAAGCTCTGGCTGGGAGACCCTTATCTCCCAGCACTAGCTTCATGACTGCAGCGCTAGTGCTGAGAGACCCTTATCCCCCAGCTCCAACTCCATGACCACAGAGGTGGTAATGGGAGATAAGGATCTCCTAGCCCCTACTCTCCAGTCATGATCTCAAAGCAGGGGCAGGGGGACATAGTCCCCACCCAGACTCCAGTGGTGGAGCCCACCCCAGCACCAGGCAGCTCCCAGGGGCAGGGAGAAATTTTCCACCTCCTGGTGGACAGCTGACCAAGAGCAGATTTGCTCCCAATCAGTCACCTACACCATTGCTACTGCACCATTACTAATCTAAAGTAAATTTGCTACTTTCATTTGCAGGTAGCAGATTTATTCATGATTAGTGAGGTTTACTGCACACAGCAAAAGCCATGTTATCCGGCACTTTATCAACTGGAAAGCTCCACTAACCAGCATCCGAGGGATGCAGCAAAAGCGAAACTGGAAGTCCCACTTCTGGTTTTGCCACTACAAGCCAAGTTCTTCTTTTTCTTCACTTCACTTCTTCATGTCTTCGGCCCATGGCCCGGGGCAAATCAGCCTGCGCAGGGCCCCCCTCCCTGTCCCCTGGCACACTGATGCTAGGGAATGCACCAGACAGTGCATATTTGATTAACCGGAATCCCCCATTCCCAGGGGATGCCAGATAACCAAGCTTTTTCTGTAGGAAGCACATGCACGTGTAGACTCACATACTTACTTTGCAGTAAACTGTGCAGTTGAGTGTCTCATGTAGACATGACCACAGAGTTTCTTGGAGAATTGATATATGGCACAGTAAACTGCTATATCCAATATAAGTACATTGGGTGATTATGATGAGATGTTATGGACAACTTAGATGACTATCAGACACAAGTTTAAAAGATTTAGTGGTGAAGGGGTACTGCATGTGAACAATAGTTGTGTTCCAAATCCTACAATCCTTTCTCTTATTGATAATGCTCTTGTGAGGAAACAGAATAATGGCATTCAGTACCACACAGCCAGAAAGATGACAGCTACAATATAGGGCTTTGAGGTGAACAAATCTAAAAGAAAGAAAAAAAGGGGAAGCCATGAGATTTGGTGAAGATGCACATTTTCTCTCACCTACTATGAAAAGCTTTGTCTTAGGGTGCATTTTTTAAAATGAGAGTGGGGAAAAAAATACAGATGCTTCTCTGTCTTGTTTGTGCTAATGCAGAAGAGGCATTTTGAATAGTCACAGACAAAATTAGATGCTGGAAGGAGATTTCAAGCAATATTCAGTCCCATATAAGCAACGTGTTTACCATTTAGTTTCTCTCAAATGATATACAGAAAAGCCATTCTAACAGTAAAGACTGCTAGCAGTTATATAGGCTTTCTTGTGCCATTGTACTGTTATGGCATGTAGCTTAAAAGAGAGAATGATTAAAAAAAGATTATATATAGTCATATATAAAGTCTCTATTCTTCTATGTACATTATATGCATAGGGTTCTAGCGGTAAGGGAGCTTCAGGTCCTGATGCCCAGGTTGCCTATTCATTTTACCCAATAACCCAATAATTCATTTTACCCAAAACATATTATTTGTTATTAGATGTATATCCCGCTCAGTCCAAAAGGATCAGTAGTCCAAGGGACCAGAACTCAGGGCAGCTTTCCTCCCAGGGGAGTTTCCTCCTCATTGGGCTACACACTTAGGCAACCCCTGTATTGCTCTCCTTCTAGGTCCTATTAATCTTTCCTTCTTCCCTGGTGGAGAGGAACCTAGAACTCATATCTCAGGCAGCGTTCCTTAACCACTAGGCTAGTGGGCAGAAAGCATCATTCACAAATAACACAGCTATCCTAAATATAGGCTGATAAAAACTTCCTTTATTGGAAGGTTCTCTCATGGGCAACTCAGTGAAAAGTGTAATTTTTATATAACTTCCATAACCACACTAGAATTAAGATAGAATTCTTTAGTTAAGGGTGTCAGACTCACCTGGCCAATGACATGGGACTGATCTGTGCACCGGATGAATGGATTGTGACCATGGACCCCACCTTCCTTATGCCAGATTCAGCGCACAGGGCATCCACTCTTGAGACCTGGTGGGAAGAGACCCAGCATTCTTGGGGGTTGGTCCCTGCTGTGGAAACAATCCACAGTGCTCAGCATCTTCCCACAGTGCTGCTGGGGTTCCAGTACTGTGGCTCTCACCAGCTTGGCTGCCAAGTGCCCTGGCAGAGCAGTGGCACTAGAGCCCCAGCAGCACCATGGGAAGTAGCTCAGCATCATGGGCATTTGGCTGCCACCACAGGAACAAGTCCTGGTGCTGCTGGGATTCCAGTGCCACAAGTCTTAACCAGGGTCTTGGCTGGCACCAGGTGAAGGTCCCCTTATCAAGGCAGCAGGCTGGGCATAGTCCACAGGCCATATGATTGACAAACCACCTTTAGTTCCTTCTAATTTAAAACTCTGAATAAAAGATACCCTTCATTAAATTTAAGACATACCAGTAGTTCAAGTTCTAAAGATTTCTACCGATTTCAGTTTACATCCCCATTACATTATACAGTATAAACATTTGCTATAAGGTTTGTACAGTACCACACCACTATATGGCCTGAGTTTCTTCCCCCCTGTTCATGTGAGAAAAGAAAAAAAAGTGGGGGAAGTCCAGATAAAACAAATGCTGTCATTCCATTTTTCCACTGATGTTAATATTTTACTTTCATTCCTCCTATGAGAAAGATCCAGTTAAATTAATATACATTTGCCTAAGTAAAGGCTGCAAAATTGAGTACTAGTATGGCATGCATCCAAAATGTATCCAAACTAATACATTATTTGGGGCCCCAATACAAAAAATATAATCTCTAATACTTATTTAATTATTTTTATATTTTATTATAAGTTGCTAATCTCTCCATATGCAATAGAACTCACTTGCATCTATATTACAGACATTAAAGCAACAGTCTTCTGTTTTCTCCATCCCAACTTGTACTGCACAGTTTCAAAAGGACTTTAGAACTTCTCTAGCATAGTACCACGGAAGCGGAAGTTAACTGCTCCTTTAAAATTCTTTTTTAAACTAATTTGCTGAGAGCAAAAGCTGCTTCCCGTTAGTGCAGAGCCACCTGTTTTTCATTATTTTCCCTTTCTTTTATTCTCTATGCATATGACCTTAAAGACTCCGCAGACCTCTGTGAAACCTTAAATTGTGAAGTGGAAAAGAAATGCCTGCTGATTTGCATTACTTAGTCAGTGGCTACCTCTTTGTTGCCTTTATAAGCTAGCAATGAAATGGAAGCCCAAGAAACAAACAATACTAATCTCACAGCAAGCCTTTTCCTTCTGCATTTCAAATTCTCCTCATCTAAAAGTAACACTTTCACTTTGTTGCCCTGCAGCTATACCTTTAGAACGGTGTCACACTTTCAGATAATAGTAATCTGCGGTGGAGCATGTGTTTAGGCATCAAACTTTTTCCATCCTTATTGTATGTTTCTTTTTTCCAAAAAGATACGTGCCAATATATTTTCCCTTATGTTCAAAAACTTAATCCCTAAAAAGTCACATTCAATAGTTTTCATTTGTTTACTATCAAGTTAGGGATAATAAAACTGATTTCTCTCCCAGCAGTATCCAGGGCTAAGTACAAACAGTCAAAAAGCCTGAGGCTGAATCAATTCAATTTTCACAGGTTAGTCTACACTGGACAGATTGAACCAATAAGCAAGTGAACAGACATGTACTTTTGTTTCTAGAAATGTAGACACATGCCTACAATGGCTCAGGCCAGAAGCTAGGGAGCACTAGAGCATACCTCCCTGCTTGGCTGGGGCAGAAAGCTTGGGCCAAGGCTAGCTCCCTCACCCTGTGAGGGGGGTTTGCAGGGGAGATCCAAAGCATCCTGGGATGATGGGGGATTTGTGTATTAATGTGAATCTGGAGGGGATCTAGGACAGTGGTTCAATAAAGGGCGCAGACAGAAGTGCAGCTCTCCGCTGTAACTGAGCATGTTTTGCAGAAAGTGTTCTGAGTTACAACGACCCCTGAAACTAAACAGAAGTTCACTGTTGGTTCCGGGGGGGAAAAGGAATCTAGTTGCTGGCTGCCAGCCTGTGGCCAGTTTCTCCTAGCAATGACCTCTCCTCTCTCCCAGCCTGTCTCTGTTTCAGAATGGGACAGGGAAAGGGAGCAGAGGGAGCTCATTCTAGGGGTTCCCCAGCCAATGCAGGAGGGTGGGGCAAGTGAAGTGAATTGGAGCCCCTCCCCTCCGCCTTGGGGAGGATCCAATTTATCCCGCCCCCCACCTTCCAGTGAGGGCTGAAAAAACCCTAGACCAAACTCCCTCTGCTCCTTCTCCTTCCTGCCATTCTGAAAACAGTGAAAGGCTGGGAGGCAGCACAGACAGAAGTTACAGAAGGTGCTCTGTTTTCAAATGCCTTTATCTGACTCCTCATGCAATAAGGCATCAGATGTTTGCCTAATTGGCCATTTTTAAGTGCTCTGAAGCCATGCACTTGTGTTTGGTTACAGTTACAGACCACTTTCTGTGGCCAGATCAGGCAAAAATTGTCATTGTTGTCTGTACCCAAGTGATTTAACCTAAATCAGTTAAGTCTGATACTGCACCCATCCAGTTTTGTCTTAAATCAGTTTCAGCCATTTTGAAAGTGGTTCATGTGCACTACCCTTCTGTTGTGTTACAGATATGAATCAGTTTCTGATCACTTATACCAGTTTATGTGTAGTTTCTGTCCCTAGCCTAGGTGGTCTCATTCCTCTTCTGGCATAGTAGCATATAGAAAGGAGGGCAGGCTCTTAAGTTTGCAGGGGGCATGCCTCCCTTGCACAGGAAAAAGAAAGGACTCCTTTTGCTTGCATCCACAGAGGGTGCCACTAAATTCAGAAAAGTTATGGAGAGATGTCTTGAGTCTAAAAAGTTTGCAAACCACAATCCTATTGAATCAATTAAAATATCAGTGCAACTGATTGTAGAATCTCAACCCAAGTTTTCCTCCTTTCCTCTCTTTCCCTGGAAGATTCCTTGGCTGGAGATGGCTGGTGCTAATTACTGTGATTTTGGTGCTGATTATCATTTATTTTTGTCCAAATTACACACACTTTGGGTTAAAGCAGGGGTGGGCAATATATGGCCCATAGGCCAGATCCAGCCTGCCAGGACATTCTGTCTGGCCCACAGGGCCTCTAAAAAAATTTAAAAATTAGTATTTTTTTTCTGCTGGCTCTTGTCAAAAATGACAAGAGTCAGGGATAGTAGGACACAGGGGAAGCCACAGCAGACCTGTGGAACAGCAGGGCCCAGCCCCATGGCCCCCCAACTGGAAGCCCCAGCCTACCAGGGCCCCCAGCCTCCTGGAAGCTGCAGGAGCTTCCAAAGCAGAAAAGCAGCCATGGCTCCACTTTGGCTCCTGGTGCAGCCTCTCTGCCCATCCCAGGGCTGGGGGGGGCCAGCTGCCTCCAGGCTGCCAGGCCCCTGCTGGGTGTGGGGGGCAGGCCTTCCCCCCAGGGCCTCTCATGGGGGGGGACAGCCAGGCTGCTGCCACCCCAAGCCTCAGGCACATGATGCAGGTTCCACACTGCCTCCCTGCACCCCAGGCCACATCCCCGCCAGCTCGTACCACCCCCAGCAGCTCTGGAAACCCCCTGCACTGCCCCCTGCCAGGCCTGACAGGCCCTTCCCCAGTGCCCCCGGCCTCCTGGCAGTGGCAGGAGCCACTAGAGTAAAAATGTGGCCACAAGGCTTTGGGCAGCAAGTCTGGCTCCCCCCACAGCTGGCCCTGGGGCATGGCACCACATGAGGTGATGAAGATCTGGGGGCCCCTGCACACCATGGGCCCAGCAGCCCACTGGCAGCTCACTGCCCCTCCCATCCCTGGGATGGGTAGGGAGGCTCTGCCAAAAGCAGGATTAGGCCTGTGGATGCTTTTGCATTGTGGAGGCTCCTGCAGCTGCCAGAAACCTGGGGTTTGTCCAGGAAGGCCCTGGCCAGCCCAGGGGACAGCGCAGGGGTGCAGCCAAGGCTGCTGGGGGTAGCACAAGCTGGTGGGGACCCAGCATAGAGCACTGGAAACCCTGGAAGGCTCCACAAAGTTGGACCTGAACAGCTGCACCAATGCACTCAGGCTCTGGGCTGTTGCAGAGGAGGGGTGGGTGCTGACCAGCTCAGTGGAGAGTGCACAAGATGCTCCTGTGCACACCTCACATACCCTCAAACCTTTCCTGAAAACCCCACAGCCATACCCTCCTCCACACACAATCACACATCCCACAAATACCATACACACACATCCACAGCTCCCCACAAACCCCACATCCACCCGCACACCCATACCCCACAACACCCCTACACACACTATACAGAAGTAAGACTGCATTCTGAGCTATTATGCAATCACTTCTACATATAAAGCACAAACACACACATCAGGAGAAAAATATGTTTTTAATTGAATTAAAATATAATATTACATAATTTGTTTGTTTTTTTTCTGGTTCTAAGATAGCAAACCCTCTTCCCCAAAGGAGTACTTCCCAGGACAAGGGGAGTGACTTCCAGTGGCAAGGATCAGAGGTCGGGGTGGGACTTCTGGTCCTAAAATGGCAACCAGGGGGTGGGGCACTTGTCAAGGGGTGGGGCTACTCATGCAGCCCTTGACAGCTTGCCAAAACTCACTAAGCAGCCCTCCTCCCTAAATAATTGCCTGCCCCAGGGTTAAAGAATGAAAAAGGCCTTTCAGTAGGTATCTACACCTATTTTAGAAAGAGGGCAAAATTTCACGGATCCTGAACTAAGCATTTGGGGTTCATGCTATACGCCACAGAAATGGATCCACTGGTGCAGTTGGGGAACAGATATGAAGCCCTGGCTGCACTGGAGGAGAGTGCAGTGGAGGGGACAGTGTGGGAGGAGCCCCAATCCATCCCCGAGCAAGCTGAGGGCCAGACAAGCTACCCAAGGAAGAGGAGATATGTCATCATAGTGCATGACTCCCTACTGAGAGGAGCAGAGGGAAACATCTGCCACACAGATCCCATGGCGCATGAGATGTGTTGCCTGCCAGGGGCCAAGATCCAGGACGTCATGACAAGGATTCCTGACCTGATCCGGCCCTTGGACTACTATCCCATGGTCCTCATCCATGTGGGAACCAATGACATGGCCAGGAGTAGTCCTGACCATGTCGTGGAGGACTACAGGGCTCTGGGGGCCAGGCTTAGGGAGACAAGGGTGCAGGTGGTCTTCTTGTCCATCCTCCCGGTCAGAGGTCACACTAGGCATCACAGCACCTGCATTAAAGTGGTCAACCTGCGGCTCAGGAGTTGGTGCCATCATGCAGGATTTGGCTTCCTGGACCACAGCCCACACTTCCTGGCAACAGACTTCCTGGGGCACAATGGACTTCACCTCTCAGCGAAAGGTAAAAGTCTTTTCTCCAACAGGTAGGCTGATCTCCTATGTCGGGCTTTAAACTAGCTCAGACGGGGGATGGGGAGGCAGAAGAAGGAGAACATCAGGAACCTGCAATGCATGAGACATCCAGCAGTATAGAACAGGTAAGCAATAAGCAGGTAAGCAATAAGGGGCCCATTGGGCATTAGAGCCAGGGGGCAACAAAGGCACCAGTCACAGGGCTCAAGTGCCTAAACACTAATGCTAGGAGCATGGGGAACAAACAGGATGAACTAGCACTCCTGCTTGCAGAAAACACTTAAGACTTAGTGGGGTTAACTGGGTGGTACACATCAAGGGCTATAAGCTGTACAGAAAGGATAGAGTAGGGAAGAGA